>NC_133156.1:212901850-213526850 GCF_040802235.1 Manis javanica | reverse complement strand
TTACTGGCTGATTCAGCTTCCAGCCCCTGCCTTGGATGGGGATCTGAAAGTCAGTCTCTCATTAACATGACAAAACACCTGTTTTACCTTTACAACTGTAGTGTTTTCAGGACCTGTGGATAAAGATAAAATATACCTGGAAAATACACATTTGGTCATGTGAGTGACCAAATACGTATTTCTTATAATTCACTGTATGACATTACTAATTCTCTAACCTCATCTGTCTTTAAAGTATAAAGTATATTCTGTAACTAAGGGAGTCCTGGAATTCTACAACCTCAAGAAAAGATTTTCTCTCATTCTCACTACCTGTCAGACTGTCTCTCTTACTCACACATACACATATACCTGATGGAACCGATTACTTTAGAAGAAGTTATCACAATCCTACCTAATTGATAGCAACAATTCATTTCTAAACTCCTAGAAAGACCTGTGCTAAAAAACTTTCCCCCAAAATACTTGTCTTAACTCCTGCTAATTGTTCAAAATAAATTCATTTAGAACAATTTGTGCAAAAAAGAATTGTATGCCTTGTACAAATTGATAAAACCTTACTAGAATGATTGTAATTTTTTAGTTTATAATTCTTTTTGCACAGATGATAGAGATAAGATCTCTAAAACCTCTATTACATTCTCATATTCAATTTCCACAAAATCTAGATCTGCAAAAGTTCTACTGTTTAGACAGAGAACATTCTGTATATGATTTCAAATTATTCTCACATTATATTGCTTATTTTGAAAAAAAAGATGAGTTGACTAGTTGTACAATCTCTTTAAACACAGAGACAGACAGACATACACACACACAACACACAAGGGGTAAAAGTTAACAGTAGTAAAAAATTCATACATCCATATGAGTTCAACATTGCAACATTGTAAGAGATTTAAAGTGTTATTCAAGATTTTGCCCTCCTGGTAAGATATTCTCTTATGTACTTAACACCTCTGGTTGGATCCGGTGTGCTTCCTTACCCCAGTCTGTTCCATCGCCGGCACTTCTGGATTCAGTGTCCCCTTCCTCTGATGTAATCAAGAAGTCAAATTCCTTTAGAGCTTCTTTTGTATCTCGGTCTTCACTGCTATCAGGCAATGCTTTTTTCCTAACAATCTAATAAAAAATATGGTAAGTTAAAATACTAGGATATACTATGGAATTAATTTAAATATGAAGATGGCATCCCTTTTACCACTGAATGAGAAAAAACAATTACTGTTTTCCTCACAAAGTCTATCTTTATTGTGTAAATAACTGTAATACTTAATCAAACTCCCATGAAAAACACAGATATCATTTTTAAAAGATTACACATTTTAAAGTAGTATTTTAAATTTTGGTCAATGACGGGCTTGTTTAATTAAACTAATGGGATCATATATTGAAAACACTGGAATATAAGACATATATTTAAATTACAGATAAATGAAAAATGTCCCTGTCACATTACTGTATTATGAGAACCACACAACCAAATCTCACATTTCTTAGATACAGTCTGTGCAGTATGCA
This sequence comes from Manis javanica, assembly GCF_040802235.1. Lineage (NCBI taxonomy): Eukaryota > Metazoa > Chordata > Mammalia > Pholidota > Manidae > Manis > Manis javanica. The sequence goes on along the minus strand of NC_133156.1, from coordinate 213,525,329 downwards.
GACATTTTAATCTGGCCAAACATGAAATACTTCATGAAACACTGCAAGAGTTTTTAGAGTATTACCATGATAAATTTTAACTCTATTACATTATTCCCTTGCAAAACCTAACATCACAAAAGCTACAAATTCAAATGCATGCCTCAAGACTTAGAAGGTATTCTGTTTGCAGGTGGCAGTGGGGAGGACACTTTATTTCTACTGTCTCAATTTTCTCAAATATTTCTCTATATATTCAAATTTTTCCTAAAACATTAATCATTCAGAGACTTGACTTAGATTTAATAGCAAATCTGGTAAGGGCTATTAAGTCTCATTTTTATTTATTTAGGACTATTTCCCTGGAATCACAAATCCACTTGGAGTTAAGCTTAATGCATGCAGAGATGATTTTGGAGATCTATATCACAATCCTCTTTATGAATGATCTCCTTTTTAGTCACCACCACCAGAAGCCCAAAGAAATCAGGATGACTGGTTTGTAGCTTCTTTAGATAATATGGACTCAGTATCTCAACTTCTCTAGACCTCAGCTTCTTCATGCAAAACAGAAAACACATTGTCTGATCAAACTATGTCACTGGGCTATTGAGTGGTTTAAAATTATAAATGTTCAACAGACAGATCACTGGGCATAGACTACACAGTCTAAAAATAGACTCTAATAAGAGAGAAACAAATACCTGATTTGTATGGCCCTGTTCTCACACTCATTGCTGATATTACTTATCAATCACAGCACTTTGGCATTTTTCATCTAAACCACATATAGCCTTGGAAATCCTTCTCAGGTCAGCACCCCAGAAAGCCACTCAACAGAAGAAAACTGGCAAATTTTCTGTAAATGAAACCTAATCTGTCTTATTTTCCTGATATATATAAAAACTAAATAGGAGAACTTAAGGATTCTATAATGTTAGGATAATTGGTATTATTTAGATTATTTCCTAAAATAAGGATAGACATTTACAGCATATCCCAATCTACCAGGTAGCAAATCTATCAAACAAAAAAAGCAAGATAAATCTAACAAATTGTGAAGAGAAAGTCAAGCTGAAGGTGTATTATTCTGTAAGTATTTATAAGCCATATACTAATAATCTGTTCTAATTTTTCCTGGGTAGCCAGACTAATGTAGAGAAATGTCTCTGAAGAGTTATACCAACAGAAGACACTGATCTTCAAGTTGTACATACAAATGCTTTGCTTATCTACTTCTTTTACCCCATAGGCTTGATTGCTCCATTCTCCTCACCCTGATGTGACACCAGACATAATTCAGAGGGGCCATCACCAATGTCTTATAGATAGAAAATTCTCGCAGATAGAGAATTCTTGGTCTGAAAGCCTGACAAAAAGGACAGGAAAAAATACAGAAGTATCTGGAACCTTAAATTGACAGTCTGAATGTACTACAAATATTAGTTATTACTAAATACAGTATTCAGTCACAAAACTAACTCCTTGGGGAATAAACTCTGTTTTTAGGTCTTATCTCCTCCATATGACCTTACAAAGAATAAAGATATGGTAATTTACAGATCACTGTCTATCCAATATCTCATTTACATAAATAAACAAAAACTCATGTTTTTAATGGTTATGCATAAAATAAAAATGAACTGTGGTCACCAAGAGAGTAGATTAGACATGGGAAGGGGTGGGGTTTACTGTAAGAGCACCTGTTTATCTCAGGTTCCGCTCCACTCCTACCTTCAATGAAGTACCAACCAACTTAAGAAATTAAAGCAAACACAAAGAAGTTATGGGTTGAACAGAGTATCAAGAAGATAAGAAAAAAGGATAGACTGTCACTTTGAAAACTGTCAGAAGAAGCATAACACCAACATGGGATTTTTTTTATACTATGATTAAAACTTTATATTGTGACTAAAAGGTAATGATTCTTAACCCTATTACTTTTTCCTCCTAAAGTGTCTGAATGTAGAGACTAAGTGTTACTGATGAATTTACCTTTCATAGAGTCTGAAATTGATCACTTTTCATATGTATGTATAATTTCAAGATCATTCTTACACTTAACTAAAGGTATGATGGTAAAGAAAAATAAGCTGCTTATAAAAAATATAAAAAATTATATAAAATAAATTTATTATAATCTCTATTTTACAAACTAGAAAACTAAGCCTGAAGGATTAAGAAGCACAAACAATCAGTGACAGACCTCATACTTAAACCTAGGGCTTTTGACTTTAGGTCCAGTCAGCTTTAGTATTACCTTGCTTTCCCCTTCCCTCTTCTTAAAAGAGGAAATGTATTTTCCTAAACAAAGCAAAGCACTCCCTCATCTCTTAAGAAAAGGAGGAGGAGGAAGAGAGAGAAGGGAGAAAAAGTAGGGAGAAAGAAAAGAAGTGGCGCGGGAGAGGGGTACCTTGAAGGGGACAGAATGGAGAAGGGAAGAGAAGGGAGAAGAAGCAACTCTTATTCCAGGAAACTACCATGGTAGTTTATATAGATCAAAACAAACTTATGAGACCAAAACAAAACTACAGAAGACCCTAAACAAAGTTGAAGAGATCTAGTGGAACAGTACTGAAAGTCTGTAAAGCTTGTCTACCAAAGCAACCCAGACAAGAGAGACAAAAACCACACGGATTCAAGTTGATGCCAGCCTCCATCAGGCACCGTAACGCATCTGTCAGATCTATTGTCTTAGAGCACCAGTAATGTGCACTGTTGTAACACACACATTTACCATATCCACCAGCCCTATATAAATGTTGAAATACTTAATGAATAAATAAGTCAAAGAGTGAAGACATTTAAGAGAAGCTGCTACCCTAAAAATATTCTTGAATTCTACCTCAATACTAAAAACTCTTTTAAAATCAAATCTCCCCAAATTCATGAAAAAAAAGTTAAAGGTTGAGGAGAAAAGACATGGGTTATATTTAAAGTATATAAAATGGCCCCTAAAATACTTGAATCTGAGTCATCCAACTAACCGTTGAAGTATCAATGGTGCTTTTCTCTCTTCCATCAATGTCATCATCTTCATCTTCATCACTAAAATCTGCAGCTGCACTTTCCAGGAATTTGAAATTATCCAGCACAGAGGCAGAATCTGTTAACTCGGATTTTCTGGGGTAAAACATGCACATCTTGTTTAGTTAATTTTTTGAACTCAACACAAGAACTAATCTGTAATACATTATACTAACTTCCATTTAGAATGTAAGTATGATCCCCGAAATCATATTAGGATTTACACTCTATTTTTTTAAATTAAGATATCATTGATATACAATCTTATGACGGTTTCACATAAGCAACATTGGATCTATAGTGATTCTTACCCATCACATTTTCATGGATGTTAACTGAAAAGCAATATAGGAAGTGGTTACTCTTTTAAAAGAATTTTGCAATCATATCTATTTAGATTAATGGTGATCTTATGTAAAGACTTCCCCCTCTTCATTCAGTATTATTTAATCTTTAAGTCAACCTTAACGTATTTCTTTTTAAAAACATTTTTCCTATTATCTCTGTCTCTATTTTTTAAAATTCTTTCCTTCTCTGCAACTCTTCTTCTGTCATGTAAGTTTTCATAACTGAGAAAGTAACTATTATGTCATTTTTCTCTGATGCAATCTTACATTTTTGCTAACAGCTGAAGAGTTGAAAAAAGCAAATGTGCACATGAAGTTACCAGAAACAATTTATTAGTCAAGTTAATATTACTACAAAACTTGATCTATTGGTGAGTAAACTATTAACCTCTTAGAAATGATTGACTTTTCAAATATGTAAGATTTTAATTTAGTTCCTTCAAAATAAATGCAGTGAACAATTTCCTACTGGCCAGAACAGGATGATTTTTTCTCTCCAGTTCATTCATTAGTAAATGTTTTACACAAGAAAGCATTTTCCTAAAAAAATTTAGCCACAGCTATAGCCCAAACTTTCAAAACAGATAAATCTTAAATTTCCAATCTGCTAAGAGTTGTTTTTATTTTTTCCACCATATTCTCTATTCCTGCATAACTCAGACAGATTCAGAATAACACCCCTGTCTGTCTCAAAAGACAGGATCAAGGCCAAAACACAAGACAACTAGAGTGGTCTTTTTCTGAATATGACTTAAGTTAACCCTTCAGGTGAAAATATAGCCAAGAATAATGTCAACATTGTCTATATCTACACAGAGAAACAATCTACATCTTATATTCCTTAAAACAAGTTAATGTATATTAATTATTAATGAATACATTTAAGAAGGCTCCAATATTCATTTATAGTCATTTTTCTGAATTTATCTAAATCTCATAATTTTTTGTTTATATTCCCAATAACAGAAACTATGTTCTCACTAGAACATGAACAGAATCCAATTAAAACCATTTTTCCAGTCTAAATATGCACCAACATAAAGTAACATCATATTTAGACTCGCACACAGAATCTTTGGCTTTTTATTTCTTTAAGAATGATGTCAAATTTTTTTCAATAAAGAATTCACTATATAACTATTCATGTTCATTTTAGGCAGAATTATATATAATTTTATGATACATTATACAAAAAGCAAAACAAATTTTCAAACAGCTATTGAATTCTTTATTCTTATTTTATCAATTATAAACATATACTTGAAATAGTAGGTATTTTTCAAAGGAAAGATGAGTTACAACATTATTAGGCAAACAAAGTGCCTAAGAAAAGGTTTAGTTCTAAACACTTTGAGATAATTATATGATTTCTGGGTCACCAGGAGTGAAATTTCATTCTAACAGATTTGAACTGAATTTCTAAGTAAGATCTTTTATGAATTTCTAATATTAATTGAGCTTCAAGATATTAAAATCTATATTAAATCCATAAATCTCAAATAAAAATATCTTAAATATCTAAAATAATCACAAATGATAACTCTAATCCCTATGTGTTACCTTCTACCAAGGGAAGGTTTTTTATTGAATTTTATTATAATTATTTCTGTAGCAGTATCTAAAAGTGCAAGTATCACAAGTATCAACCATAAATGAAAAATATTTAATAATGAAAGTTATAGCTAAAACATTTCTGAGAAAAAATACTTACCCAATCATTGCTGTCTCTTTAACTTCAGCCTCTGTGCCATTTATTACTGAGTCCTGATTTTTGTCATCGTCTCTGTCCGTGACTTCACTTGAAAAACCCAACAAGGCTCGCACTCGTTTAGATTTCACGTCTAGGATAGTATCTGTGTAACCCACCTCCTGTAGATACCTGTGTGTGAAGAGGATCCTCACAATTCAGTCATACTGGAATCAGTATTCTATAACTTAATATGTAAATAAAAGTATTTATTTAAATACATTGCCTGAATAAGACTTAACAGTACAGTACTATGCTAGTAAGACTTGCTAATAAATAATCTTCCAGCTGCAGATGGAGCTGTCTCTTGCAGTACCAGTCTCTATGGTCACTGAGAAAAATCAGAGAACTATACAATACACCATTCATCACACTTACCGTAAGAGGCTGTTCCTTGATATACCTAAAAGCACATTCTTTCTGCTAGGCAGGATTGGAGCAAACTTACTCTTAGATTCTACTGAATTACTATTTTTTTAATAGTAATTATTATAACCAGTAGTCTTTTTACATTTCTGATGTAAAGTATCTTTGGATCAACTGCTTGAGGTCTAGAAAGAATGTTTCTAGCATATATGATTTCCTCCATGACACATGACACACAAGAAGACAGTACTATATTCCAAAAAGTCACTTCAATGCAAGGAAGTTCCTATCCTGAGCAACTCTAAAATACAAGTAGACTGCAATTCAATTGTGGGATGTGGGATGCAATTGTGCACTGCAGGGGGTGTGTTACAGAGAGGCAGCAGCCCAGAGAAAAGAGAACAGACTTTGTATTGAGATTTAGACCTGGGTTTAAAGCCCATTTCTGCTACTTTCTTCCTGTGTGACTTTAATTCTCCTGATCCTCAGTTTTCTTTCCCCTGAAAACAACACATCCAGCCCACAGAAGGCACTCAGTATCTGTTAGCAACAAAGATGACTGAAAAGACCAAAAGGGTAGTGGCAGGAAAATGAAAAGGCAATAAGATGAAAGAGAAAACAAAGGTGGACAAGATGACCAGTCTAAGGTCAGTTTACTTCCAGAAAGGATGTTAATAGTTATTATAGCTCAAAAAGATATGTGACCAAAAGCGTATCCTATCAAATCAAGACACACATTCTTCAATCCTATCCAATATTTACAGAAAGGTTTTGATTAAAATTTGGATAATAAATTTCTAACTTTCCTGAATTTAATGAATTGTTCTTACAAATTAATATAAAGGTGTTGTTTTGGTTAACAAATAATCTTCCATACACATTCACTTTGGCAACAAAGTCACATTACAAGTAACTTTTAAAAACTCTTTCCCTAGACAAGTTGGCTTTACTAAATAGTTACTTCTTCATTCATTGATTAAAATGTCCCTTTGACTTTGAGGAGCAGATTATGAGTCTTCTGAAGTTTCTGAAAACACCTCTTGGAATGATAACCATTTCTCATTAAAAAACATACATATATCTTAAAAGATCAGTACTTTAAGAACAGTTATTTATAGAGAGAAATGCATCAATCATATTTAAGACCAAAGTGAGGGTACAAGTGAAAATACTTAAATATTAGTGAAATATCACTTCTTCTAACTTTGAGTAGATAAAAATAGGTATGAGGAGAGATTTTAATATTTTCTTCCCGTCATCAACAGGCACAGCTGGTGTGCATGACTTTGGAAACACAAGTTAGATTACTCAGAAGCAACCCTAAAAGTACAAACAGGTAGCAAACTTCATTTTCCTGAGGCACAAATCTGAATATCAGTTTCAAATGTGATATGTAAGGACCAGGCATTGAGCCAGTGAGTGGGGCTAGCCCACTACGTGACATCTGAAACACAACCCAACTTTTGTTTCCTCTTTATAGCCTCATATATACATTTTATAGGAGAAAGTATATGTTAGTATAGTATTTGCAAATTTGGGAAATTCAAGAACTTCTTTGATCTGTTTAAAATAGTTCCAAAACAATAACAATTACGTGTAAAGATTGCTTAGACATATTAAAACATGCATAAAAAATGTAAAGAAAAGAATAACTGTAAGGCTAGATAATTCTTTAAATTATAAATTTAAGTGTATAATAAAATTTAGGAGCTTAAAATTGTACTTTCTTTGATAAAGCTAAAATTATGCAAAAAATTTATTCTTGATAATTCTTATTAATATTTAATAAAAAATAAATTCCACCATAGGGGAAAAGGTGTTTAATATAAAAAAGGAACAGCAATTCAATTAAACTTTTTCATAGCAGCTGTATAATAATATAAGAGATAAGATAATTGAGTTGAACATGCAAAATACAAATAATCTCATAAAAATATGCTTCTCCTAATTAGGCTGATTGTGGGATACTCACTGTCTGAGTAGCTGTCGACCTTGTTTCCACATTAACTGGCTGTTTTGTTGTGGCTGCACCTCTGTTTCATTACCTTCATCTGCAAAACATTAAATCATAATAAAACTGACTTGTTTTATACAATAGAGGGCATACTGATTCATAAAAAATGTCCAATAAAAACTTATAATATGTAAAACTGCACCGTAAGGTATGTTTTAAGACAATGTAAATTGTTTTTATGTATAGTTTTCATAACAAAAGTAATATAAATTCATTATTGCTACTTGATTCCTCTGAGAGTCACAGAACTAAAATAAAGATTTCCTGTCTTTACAGTTTGAGAATTTTTCTCCAGGACAAAGACTTATACAAATCAAATAATACAGTCAAATAAAAGTATTATGAAGCACCCTATCAGAACTAGAACAAAATACCCCGGAATTATGGTAGAAAAGCCAGTTTGGTAAAAAGTTGTTAGGTAAGAAATAAGCTCAATATAAATCTATTTCCTTCACTAGTTACTAAATGACAACCTCAAGTATTCTTTAAAGACTTTCTTTGAATGAAGACCTCCTAAACCACGTAAAGCTTAAATTCATCATTTGATAGAAGCTGAATCCTTACAAGAAGGTGGCAAAACTAAAGGAGCCTTCTCTTGATACACCTGGACTAGAGATTTTCCAAGAATTTCTATACTATGGCTCAACTTTAAAAATACAAAAAAGTTCATGCTTTCCCTTGATAAAACTTCATCAAACTAAAAGAAACTGTGATCTTTATAGGATTTTATTCAAGTGGAGACATGAGAGAGACTGGTATTTGATACTCAGCATTTACTGTGTTCCAGATGCTGTGTTAAAAACATATATTTACTTCTTCTGATCTTTAGAACTTCAAAAGGCAGGTTAATACTATCCATGTTTAAAGTTTTACAGATTAACTGTAAGGTTCCTAAGTTAGAAATACAGTTGTAAGTGTTGACATAATGTCTAACTCCAGAATTCATATAATTTCCTCCACATGCTATCACTACAATGATGAGAAATACATAAATAAAAATAAGACTTAGATCTTGCATTTTCATTTTTCTCCTAAAATAACTAGGCCAAGCACTGTGATATAACAAAGAAATAGCAATAGAATAGATGGCAAGCAGGAAGATGAGGAGGATTAAGTTAACTCAAAAAGGAAGATTACTTTGGAATGACATTTTTTTTAAAAAGGGCAAAAACATTGTCTCAATACTTAGTAAAAAATGATACTGCTGGACCATCAGGGCCCTCCTCTGGAAGCCCAAAGGACCTGTACTATCAAAGTGATTATTTTGAACCCAGCTGTGTCCTTGCCCTTTTACAGCCCTTCCCTGGTTGTGGGTCATGAAAGGGGCCTTTAATCAGTGCACACACCAAAGGCCCAGAGGAGCAGGGAAACCCACCTTGTCCCACTCTCATTCTAAGTCTGAAAGGCCCACATCTGCCTCCTCTATCTGACGGGGTTCCCCTCCTATGCCTGTAGAGAGGGCTGGTCCTTCCCCTCAGTGCTGGCTCTCAGTCACAATGCCTCAAAAGACATGCAGCCTAGGCTAACAACAGACCCAACTGCTAATTTTTTCCTTTCATTTTGCTTTCTAAAAGCAGTTGTTATACTATTCATAACATTATATAGTTTAATTTCATGTCATTTTGGATCTTATATAAAAATGTGAGGATTTGGATTTTTTAAAGAATGCCTCTATTTTAGATAGACCCTTCTCATGTTACTATATAGTGAGTCCAACATATGCTTTAGAAGTAAAGACATTGACCATCACAAAAAAAACAAAAAAAAAAAACAATTTGCTGGTCCCCACCAGGGACCAGCAAATTACAGCATGCTGGTCAAATCTGGCATTTTTTTTTAATTCAACCATTTATTGAGAACTGGTTAAAATTAAGGCACTCTGAGCACTTGGTTTCCTCGAGGTTACAAGTTCCGCCTGTCCAAATGGCCTCGGACCAAGAAGGCCTTGCAGCGGCCCCAGGAGGGTCCCACTGGGTGAAGGATTGAATACACCTCCCCGAACAACCCCTGCCTCTTTTCAGCTTGGCAACCTCACTTCAGGCAGCGAAGTGGCCTACCACAGAACTACTGCACTGATGCGAGGTTCATTTAAGTCCATTACAAAGTATCCTTTATACATCAACAGTGGAAGTCGAAACTTGCAGGCTGCTATAAAATGCTTAGGAATGCTGTATAATACTTTGAATTGCTATGAAATGCCCAAGTCAGAGAAATAAAACCAGAAAATCTGTCAAAGGTTAGAATCTCAGTCTGAAAATTTCAGGATAGAGATGTCAATTCACATACAGAATTTAAAGAGTAATCAGTAAGTATGTCAAGTTGTCTGAATGTTTCCACTGACCCACAAATTCAGGAACTGTGTATATAACATAATATGTTCCAGTATATCCCTTCTTAAGTCAAGTGAGTAACCTGTACTTGCCAAGTATTACCATTTATACTGGCATTTCAAAAACTAAAAATTTCAGATGTGAGAGAACTTTTGAGGTCATCTAATTTTCCATCAAAATAGGCCTCAGTTCTTTCTATGCCATCCTCAGATACACTCAATGGCCTTGCCTATTTTGGCAGTGAGTAATATTATCAAAGTGTGGTACAGCCATTCAATGGACTACTACTCAACAAGAAATAAACTACTGATACATGCCAATGTGTGCGTATCAAATACTAACTGGGAGAAGCTAGAATCAAAAGGCTACATTCTGTATTGTTCTGGAATTCACATGACTTTTGGGAAAAGGCAAAACTAAGGTACAGAAAACAGGTCAGTTGTTGCAAGAGGATTAGAGTGGGGAGAGAGGAGTTCACTACAAAGGGCAGGAGTAATAAGATGGTATATGCTTATGAAAACACTAAAAAGGTGAGTTTTACTGTATGTAAATTATATCTCAACAAAAACTAAAGTAAGTCAAATCAAAGAAGAGTACATCCTCACCCTCTTTTTAAAAAAATATATTCTTATACTGAGATAAAAGCAGACTCTCTGGGCAATATGTGACATTAAAAAAAAGTATGAGGTTAAAAAAAAACTCTCGCACATGTGGACTTGATTTTTCCTACACTTCCTTATCCAGGAAAAATTCACAGTTCTCTCAATGCTTAGTAAGTAGTTATCAACTATTAGATTCACTCTTACCTTATCAAGTACAAAAAAGGGTATTATACAAAAGTGAGGGTTTTAAAGTGGAAAGGAGTTGAACTTCCTGGTAATAATAACAGTATTTGACTTGCACTTCCAGTCAGTTTTGAGTAACAGGGACCCAATTGACCCTCTGCTTGAAACAACCATAAAACAAAATAGGTGAAACAATGGTTGCAACACCAGACATCAGGCAGCAAGGGACAGCAGTCCCTGAGAGAAGGAAGCAAATAGGTGAGCCCTGCGACTGTTCCGGCTCACTGCCTGGGTAGTTTCCAGATCACAGCAGTGGGAGGGGGAACAAAAACAGTAGCTTAAGAATAGTTGAAAAGTTCAAAACTTCATTATAGTATAAACCCACAGACCTAAGAAATTCAACAAACCCCAAATAAAAGAAACACTGCACAGGGGGCTGGATACACCAGAGCATATCATAATAAAATTGCTTAAAACCAGTGATAAAGAAAAAACCTTGTAAGTAGCCAGAGAAAAAGGTCACATTCTATACAAAGGAACAAAAGACAAGGATGACAGAAGTTATCACCAGAAACAATGCAAGTAAGCAAAATGAAGACTTTTCAGACACACAAAAGCTGAACAATTTATTATCAGCAGCCCATATTAAAGGAAGTCCTTAAGGCAGATGGAAAATGATACTCAAAAATATGGACCCACATTATGACGAGCAATTAAAATATAGTTTTTATATTATTTAAATCTCTTTAAAAGAGAATTGACTGTTGAAACAAAAAATAATAATGTAGTGATGTATGGTTTATAACATACACAGAAGCAAAACATATGAAAACAACTGCACAAAGACAGAAGAGACATAAGGTTCTGATACTACACATGACGTGGTATATTATCATTTAAAGATAGACTGCAGTAAGTTAAAAACATGTATTATATATATCCAAAATAACCGCTAAAATAACGAAGGGTTCCAACTAATAAGTCAGCAAGAGAGAAAATGAAATCATAAAAAATACTAGATTAATCCAAAAGAAATATGGAACAGAGGAAAATGAAGCAAAAACCAGACAGAATAGAAAACAAATAGCAAAGGCGGTAGCTTTAACCCTAACTATATCAATAGTCAATATTAAATGTAAATGGTCTAAACATCTCAGTTAAAAGGCAGAATCTGTCATGTTAAATGTAAATATATAAGTATCTATCTTCTAATATTAAATAGGAGAAACTGAAATATGGAAGATAAATAGACTTTAACATAACCTGGAGCGATATTCTCCTAAAGTAGAATTGTGAAGGTCTGAGGGTGGAACAAAACAAAACCAAAAAAAAGTCAGAGAGCATACTAATTTTTTGTGGGAAATGTTTCAGAAAATGTCTCAATTATCAGTTTTAAACAGTAAATAGACAAAAGAACAAAGAACAGAAAAATCCCTGCTTCTTTAAGGTTTACCCTATTTGGATATATCACTTTCTGCCCTCTCCTAGTCACTGTCCTTATCACTGTCATCTACAAATCCACTGATAATGCTCCTACCCAGGCTAGCATGCTTCCTCTGCAACCAAACTTTTACATCAACCTGAGTGAATTCAGTATTCATGTGGGTCACCCACTTAAGACACTACTACCCTCTCTAGCTGCCATACCTCAGACTGATTTTATCATTATGAAAAACAGTCACAGATGCAAACTTTTTCTCTGAGCATATCCTTCAGGCTCAACATTCCCAAATTTAGCTACAGCCTTACACCAGGGACCCGCAAATTACAGTATGCTGGTCAAATCTGGCATTCCATGCTCATTTTGTATTGTGGCTGCTTTCATGTTATAATGGCAGAGTTGAGTGTCTGCAACAGAGAACATATGGTCTGCAAAGCCCAAATATTACTACCTGGCTCTAAAAGAAAAATCTTGCTCAACTGCTCTAGATCATAAGCCTATCCCCCTACTTCTGTTTTTTTTTACCCATTAGGTTCCTATTGTCTTCACTTCCTTCTCTCTCTAGTTTTATTTCAGTCTATCACTTCAACCATTCTTTGGCCAATGTCAATTTTTTTGCCCCCATGTCTCTTCATGAATTCAGTGAATTCAACTACTATTTTCATTCTTTTACCCAGTGCCAAGTGTGCAGACCAGTGCTTCTATATAATCTCATGATCACTCACCTCAACTAAACCCTTAGCTTTTCTCAATCCTACTTAGTTCTTAGTTTGTCCTCCTGTTCAATATTATGTAAACCTCTACTTTTCTTAGCCCTCTGACATACTTAGCAGATAATTCTGTCTCATACATAAAGTTATCATATTAACTACCCACCACTAAACTGAAACCCAAACCTACAAACCCATCACCTAGCTTCCTACATTCTCTTGGTAACAATAAAAGACATGCTCTTCCTGACATTCTTTCCCCACCTACCTTCAGAATCCAATCCCTATCACTTATTCAGATACCTTCCTATTTTGAGTATCTCTATTCTCTCCCTTTTATTTGCACCTCTTCTATCGTACACACACATACACACACACACAAACTTCCTTAACCCCATGTCCTTTCAGCTGTTAACCTCTAATCCTCTCCTTCACCATCACAACCTAAGCTTCCTAAAAGTTGGCCACACCTCATCTTCATTTTCCTCTTATGACTTTGTTTCTGCCTTCATCTCTCCCCTACAACTGCCCTTAATACAGTTCTCAGAGAGCTGTGTGTCACAGCTGTCCTAGAGACACTCTTCGGCCCTCTAGGCACTAATCAGTAGTGCTGAAGGGTCCTTACTGCTCTTGGTTTCCACTGGTCTTCCTCCTACCATAAGATCATCCTTATCAATTTCCTTTTCAGGTTTCTATTCTACCAGGTTTTTTTTTGTTATCTTTAATCTACACTTACATGAAGAATATTATGTTTACTAGGCTCTCCCCTATACCAGGTCCCCCCTATAAACCAGTTCACAGTCACTGTCTATCAGCATAGCAAAATGTTGTAGAATCACTACTTGTCCTCTCTGTGTTGTACAGCCCTCCCCTTTCTCCTCCCCCTCTATGCATGCTAATCTTAGTACCCCCTTTCTTCTTCCCCCACCTTATCCCTCCCTGCCCACCCATCCTCCCCGGTCCCTTTCCCTTTGGTACCTATTAGTCCATTTTTGGGTTCTGTAATTCCGCTGCTGTTTTGTTCCTATCTACCAGGTTCTTAAATACTGCTGTTCCTTATGACTACATTTTAGGTCTTCGTCTCACTCTGCATAAGGTCCCTGGGTGAGCTCTTCCACTCCAATGGCCTTGAGTGCCATCAGTATTACACACTAATACCTCTCCAGTCTCTACACCCAACTCTCTACTAGCCATCTTCAATTGACTACCTAATAAATAAGTTGAAAAGCAAACCCACCACCTTCTAAACCTACTTCTGGTCTAGTTCTTTATGCTGGAGGTATGGTGGTCATCTTTGAGTGTCCTTTTTGTTCACCTCTTACATCCAAACAAGAACTAATTCCTGCAGATTTTACTTCCAAAATATTTCCTGAACACACCCACTTCAACTCCATTCTTAGCACCCTTATTAAGGTAGCCTTCATCATTGACCCAGAGGCTATAATAGTCCTCTAGCCAATCTCTCCATCTCCAATTCTGCTCTTTTCTAATCCTTCTTCCAGATTGCTCTGTGTGATCTAAGAATAAATCTGATCACAAGGGCCCTAATTAAGATGCTTCAATGCCTTCTCATAATTCTTGGGTTACAGTGTGAACTACTTAACATACAAGACCCGTGTAACATATTTTATCAGCTGTCCGCCTTGCTAATAACTCTAACCTCCTGCCCACTCCCAGCCAGTGATTTCATTTCTCAAATGTGCCATATTCTTCCCTCAGAAACTTCAGCAGTAATACTTTCTCCCACCTCTTATTCAACAAACAGTCCACTTTCCCTAATTCTTACTTGTCCTTCAGATGTCAACTTTAAACACACTGCTTGCAGGAAGCCTTCCTTGACCAAATAACACTTAATTAACAATTAAATTTGGTTTCCCTACTACTGTGCTCACAACACCTATTACTTCTCCCCATTATATATGTGAATGTATTGTAATCATTTTATTCTTATATTCCCAATAAAAATCCAATAGAAAATTATCATCTTATTCATTGAATTTGGTGCTGGGTCTGACAAGCACTATCTATTTAATATCTGTAAGATGAATAGTTTGAAAGATGGACAGATATAAAAAAAACTACATAGTAACTAGGCATTGTATACTAAGAAAGTAAACCTGGGAGTTAGGAATTATTTCCAGAATTTTTCCCAGTGTACAGCTGAAGAATGGAGCAACCTCAGAGAGATTAAGTAATATCACTTACTTTAAAAAGGTATTTAAATTGTCAGGGCAGAGTCAAACATATGTATATGATTTCAAAGCCCATTTGTTTGGATGCTTACTTATAAACATTTTGTGTATATTGTAACTAGTCCTTTATACTCCGAAATTGATATCTAAAAATTAGGAAACAAACTTTTTATGTGGAAACACTGATTAAAATGAATCCTTTGAATAAGAAAACACACTTTTGGGACAGTCTTGATTAAAGTCCAGATTTTAAAAGAGAAATTTTTTTTTAATTTAGATGCATCTCAAGTTAAAAGAAGAGAGACCAAAATAAAAGAGCAATTAAAAAATGAAAGAAAATACCAATGATTAATTGATATTGCTCTCATCTCAAAGGATTCTATATTCAGCTGTTATGTGGAAATGTTAATAACAATGATACAACGAATTAAACTATAAAATTGGCAACACACTGAGAACTTATTTTTAAGAATCTTTCACACATAAATATAGAAGCAGTGTGGTAAAATGGGAAGAATATGAATTTTGGAGGAAGACAGACAGCTGTGTGACCTTGGGCAAGTTTCTCCACCTTTCTGAGTTAAAATTTCTCATATCTTTATTGAGTAACTATTTTTAAGATTTAAAGTTAATATACATAAGGCCCCGAGTACAAGGCAAATATTTCAGTAAATGATATAAACAATAACTGATATCTCCAGATATTTGACCAGGAATTAAATCTGAAATTATGACAAAATACACTTCTCTGAAACATAGTGAAAACTTTTTGAACAACTTTTCTTACTTTTCCCTTACACCTAGCAATAAGTCACTTATATCTATCTATACTTCTTAGTAGTTGATTATTTACAAGTACTATTTTTGTATTGTTTGGTGGGGCAAAAAGGATATTAAGAGAAGGAAAAAGAATAACACAAAAAGATAATAAATGTTTCTGTTGTTAAAAAATGGTATGGGTAAAGAATCTCCTGTGGGTGAGAAAACCAAAATAATTTTGTACCTGAAACTGAGGGACTAGGTTTAAGCGATTAGGAATTCCCCTGTACTTGAAGAAGAAATCTCTACAGTTCCTACTCTTTTTCTTGGATTTCAAGGGTATGATATACTTTGTACTACCATCTCAAGGTCCCATTAATACTGGGGAAACCCCATAAGACACAGTTATGTTGGTATAAGTTACCCCATAAATTCTGTTCCTTCCAGTAGGTGTAGAAATAAGCAGAAAATAGGGAACTAAAAGAAAGGGAAACTGAAAAAGGAAGGAAGATAATGAAAAATGATCTAAAAGACACTGAATGATTAGTGCCAAAAGTAGGTCAGAAAAAATACTATGCAAATAATAAGAAATGAACTTGCAGTTATAAATATTGTTGCTATAAAATACTAGATATTAGCTTCTTTTTAATCACTTAAACTTCCTTTAAAATTAGCTTACCAGAATCATAGCTTGGAGGCTTCATATCTCCCTGATTCAATTCTGTCCCATATTTCAACTTGTGGTATTTGGCTCTAACAAAAAAAAAAAAAAAAGTGAGAAAATACAAACCATCTTAAAACATATTTAAATGAACTTCAAGATATGTAATAGGAGTAGTCATCAGTATGCATACTTCTGGCTAACTTTTCAAGTCTTACAGCCTTTGTATGGTGTCAAAGTCATAATACAAAAGCACCTGTCATTATTTTGTTGTTGTTATACCATCAGATGCCATTATAACAAACAAAGGAATAAACTAGGAACCATAAATCTTTCTGTAATCACAAATGAGCCCTTATAACATCCTAGTTTCTGTAGTATTAAATTTTCTTGATTGCTAGAATACAATTGTACTATCAAAAGCAGCAGATAAAATCTGGATTGTGAAATAAACTTGTAAAATTGACTGACCTTTCTCAAAACTGAGTTTTTTAAAAAGAAAAGTCATCTATAACACACTGTACCTTATCAGGCAACTATGACTTGCCAAGTATGCAATATATTGAACAATCCACAGGCGAGAGGGGAAACCAGCCCAAATTATCAGTGTTGAATAAGATATTTCAGTAAGAATGTATAATTTTTTTATACATTTTATATTTTTTTTAACACATTCTTAACAGTCAAGATATCCTTTGCCTTTTCAGGAAGAATTGTACCCAGGAATTCTTGTATATCTTCTTTTGAAGCTAACTGAATATTATTTCTAGTTAACCAGATTTCGCCATCTCAGATTTAAACATCTGAGACCAGAAAAATAATCCAGATAAGGTAAAAAAAAAAAAAAAAAAACCAGAAATGGCCATACTTACTTGGTTATTTGTATATTTTGACTTATTTGCTTCCCTAAAATATTGAGGCCACTTACAGTAAGCATTCAATGTAATAAGCCTGAGATAATAGCAACAATAAGTTTTAAGAACCAAAGTAATAAAGTAATAAAGAATAAAAGGGTAACATAGACAAATTTGAAAGTTATTTTTTTTTTATAAAAACTAATTGAGCATTTACTATAAAGTCTTTATATTTCAAGAAAAGCATAAGGGAAATGAGTATTATTTGCTCAAATGTGTAATGTACTAGAATTCACATTATTTTGCAATGATTATTTTGCAGTTATAACAGCAAAATCAGAGTTTCATATAAAGGGGAATCTTAAGAAAACACGCAAATTATAGACAGCTGACGTTCTATTTCTTAAGGTAGGTGGTGGGTATATGAGTATTTTTCAAATTAAGTCTTTATACGTTTTGCAAATGCATGAATTGTTTTGTAATAATATATATCTATTAAAAAGAAAACAATATTTGTATGCTAATATGGATTGATCTCTAAACTTAAATTTAAAAACTAAGATAAAAATACTACATATATATTTTATTTAAGTGTGTTACATATATATGCCTCCATATGTGTTTGATGTATGTGTCAAATATATATTTCATATGCATAGAATATTTCTGGAAGGAAACACAATACTTAAGGTACCAGTAAGATTTCCTTTGGGAAGGGAAATCAGTGAACTGATGCAGAAGGGTGGACTATTTTGGGTTATTTAATTAATTAACCATATGTATATATTTCTATTTTATTATTCCAAATTATCTAGAACATCTTTTTCTTTATTCCCAATGCTTTTCTTAATCACAAAGATTTCATCACCAGACTAAATGCTTCCTAGTCTATTTCAGTGTATTTGTAATAATGTTGATTACTGCAATTTGTCATTTGATTATTTCAGTGATTCATAATAATGTTGTTATAGCCATCCGTTTGACTTACAGTTACCAGAAAGTAAACAAGGTTCTTAATGTAATTAATAGTCAATCTTCACACTTTTCAAAAACATACTTCATCTACCATAAGACAAAGTAACAATACCTCCTAGAAGTCAAAATAGCAATCAAAGTAATTGGTCTGAGGACAGAATAAAAGTAGCAATAAAATTATATGGAGTTAATACATATTTTTTTGTTTATACCTATATATACAAAAAAAAACATTTTCAAACACAAAATACTGTACTATAGCACATTCTAGTGGTCTTAGGAAAAACTGCAGCAGAGTTTATAAAAGGAGGAACAGAAAATATTCTATATATCTAACAAAAATAGTAACACACTATGAACTAACAATCCATAAAAAATTAGACAAAGACAAAATAAGTAAAGAACTATTGTGTTTACCACAAGGTGTGTATCCTAAAGTCAGGGTCTCCCTACTGAATTGTTAAATCTACTGAAAAATAATTTACCCACAGAACCCTCAGCTTAGTAACATTCCTTCTAAAGCCACTATGCTAAAACACCTTCTCACTCACATTGTTTCCCATTGTTTAAACACTTCATATTACTGTTACCTACCAATATTCATGTTCCCTTATCTTTTTCTGTCTAAATATAACTACAAGATAAATAGCAGATCTCATGTCTAAGAACTCTAACATTTGATACTAGCTACTAGGCCTCCCAATTGGCCTTTACTGATAAAATAGCATAAAAATTGCCTCATAATTATGATATATTAAAGAAGTCCCTGTACAGCTTTGTTTCAAAGTCTATTATTATATGTAACATGCTAGGAATATAACACAGTGTCCCAATTACATTTTAAATGCTGATGCTAAAAATAATGTGATTAAATCCAATGAACTATTACTGAATTCTTACGGCATGCCAGGCACTGTACTGACTGCTAGGAATAACCTGCAGCTTGTAGTCGATTAGGGTGAAGGCAAAGAGACCCCTGAGACAGAAATGTGAATAAGTAACTACAGTATACTGTGAGAAGAGCTATTATCAAATGTTATAGAACTTCAGATAAGGGATTCTCCAATTTTGTCAAAGGCAGTGTCAAGAAGAGCTACCAAAAAGGTAACATGAGATTTTAGCTAAACTTCAGAAAACCAGTAGTTTTTCAATCAGACAAATGGACTTATGAAGAGGGTATTTCTGTCAGTAGAAACACCGGAAAAGTGGAAAGAAAATAGACAATTGGTCAAAAAAACAACTAACAGAGTGTGAGTGGTGTGTGTGTGTGTGTATGTAGAGGGCTACAATGGTAGCAGGTTGTAAGATTTTACTAAAAAGAACTTTGAAATCAGCTAGATATTTTTCAGCTATGATATATAACATCTGTGTTTCAGAAAATGAATCTTACGGATATGGAAGGTGAATTAGAATACAGAAATATTAGAGACAAGGAGGACTGTAGGGTTCTATAACAATGCAGATAAAAGCAGGAAATGGGGGGAAATGGAATGTTTCAGAGTTTTATTTATACAGTATTTGAGGTTCATCAGTTCCTCAAATTTGGAAGATCATGAATAAACTTTAGATTATACACTGTGTATTCTTGAAAAATTATATGTAAGTTTGCTCATTTTGTAATTTAAAGAATGCTTTGATATCCAGGAATTCCACTTCTAGAAATTTACCCTAAGAATGCAGCACTTCAGTTTGAAAAAGACAGATGCACCCCTATGTTTATCACAGCACTATTTACAATAGCCAAGAAATGGAAGCAACCTAAGTGTCGATCATTAGATGAATGGATAAAGAAGATGTGGTACATATACACAATGGAATATTATTCAGCCATAAGAAAAAAACAAATCCTACCATTTGCAACAACATGGATGGAGCTAGAGGGTATTATGCTCAGTGAAATGAGCCAGGCAGAGAAAGACAAGTACCAAATGATTTCACTCATATGTGGAGTATAAGAACAAAGGAAAACTGAAGGAACAAAATAGCAGCAGATTGACAGAAACCAAGAATGGACTAACAGTTACCAAAGGGAAAGGGACTGGGGAGGATGGGTGGGAAAGGAGGGATAAGGGCAGGGGGAAAAGAAAAGGGCCTTACAATTAGCATGTATAACGTAGGGGAGGCATAGGGAGGGCTCTACAACACGGAGAAGACAAGTAGTGATTCTACAGTATATTACTACACTGAATGACAGTGACGATAATGGGATTTGTGGGGGGGACTTGGTGAAGGGGAGAGTCTAGTAAACATATGTTCTTAAAAAATAAATAAATAAACAAAGAGCAAAAAAAAAAAGAATGCTTTGATAAATTCATTGCTAGGTGATTCATTTTCACTTAATTTTGGATCTTCTTAAGTGGAACTACTTAGAAAATCTGTAACACAGCAACTCGAAACGATGATCCTTACTTTGTTATTTACAGCTTAAATGACAAAGATGTCTGGAATTTGCTCTAAAATAGATTATGATGAAGCGAGATTTTCAAAAACATTAACTGTTGAGGCTTGGATGTGTAAATATCAGTCTCCATGTTTATGTTTCAAATTTTTCTCAATTAAAAAAAATCTTTTGGGGCTCTCTTGTCCCCTCCTAGCGTGAGCCAGGAGCTCTATTCTCTCACTTTATTTCTAAATAAAAGCCTGTACCTTGCTCTCCTAACTTGAGTGTTTGTGAAGCTCATTCTTTGGCTTTGTGAACAAGAACCCCGGCATCATCTTTGGGGGCTCGTCCGGGATAACTTCGGAGGTGAGTATCAGCATCCAAGCCTGCCTTTTCTTTCTCTGTCCTTATAGAAGGAAGCCATCTATGGCACAGAACATCGGGCTCTTGTCAGCCACTTAAATGGGACTAGCCTGGCTGCTGATCTCAAAGTCTCAAGCGACAGGTTCCCCTGCATCTCCCTCAGTGGATCGCCCATCTCCCTTGGGAGCCGGAAAAGTCTCCTGAGTAGAGGGCAGGATTCCCTTTCAGAGGCTCTCCTTGGATGCAAGGGACTGAGGAAAGCCGTGGCAACTGCAAGAGTCTAGGCTGAAGCTACACTTCAGCGGCTTCTCAAGGTCCACGTGTCTGGAATCAGGCCCCAACAGCCCACTGGGTATCCGTGAGGAGCACCTCTCTCTCTCTGTCTCTAACTTCCAGCCTGCTTCTTCAGGCCGCCCTGGCCTCTCAGTGAGGCAGGGGCCATTCCTAAGTATCTTCTAACTTCAATTTCATGGAACCCGATGCTCACCACCGCAAGGTAGGAGATCCACGCTTTGCTCTTATTCCTGACTAAATGCTGTACTTTTTATCTCATAAAAATGTGTCTGGGCACCCATTAGCCACCTAAAAGATGACTAGTGTCGGCTACCAGTCTTTAGTCTCGGGTGAAAGGTTTCCCGGTGTCTGCCGCTCCTTGATCCCCCACCTATGGACAGACGGGAATGTTGGGGAATGGCTGAGCCGATTTCCTACTTTCCTATACTCATCTGCGGACTCCTAGGGCAGACCGGACTAGTAGACAGTGGTCCTAGGATCTTGGCTCCAGCCGATTGATCCGATGGCACTGAGTGAACATCCGGCTAGGCTGCTGCCTATGCAAGAGTCGCAGATGACCCCTGACCTCTTGTTTCACAGATCAGATTTGTTATAGTAGGTGACTGGCTAAATCCCAGGCAGTGGCAGAAACTGGTGTTTGAGTACAGACACCCCCCTCCATAAATGTACATGTACATGGCCCCATTTAAATTCTAGCCATGGCTCTATTCTATTGATCTCTCTTCCTTGCAGGCAGTCTTCCTGGGGCTATGGCATTTCCTTATCTGCAGCCCGAGTGGACTATGCTAAAGCCAGTGCAGAGAAACTAGGGTCTGGATCAGGAGTCCCAGAGGCATAAAGTAAGAGCATACTGGTGGGGTTCCCACTAGATCCAGGGCTCTGAAGCAACTCTTGCTTAGTGGGAAGGCAAGAGGGAAATCAAGGCAAGGTACAGGCCACGCTGGTAAGGAGTGGTTAATTCCAGTAGGCCGGCAGAGGGGGTGACTAACCACTGTCACCTAGGCTCCAAGGTGAGGGGATGCCCTCGCAGAGAGAGAGGCTTATCAGGTGCTGGACACCCGTCTTTCCCTCTCTCTCTCTCTTTCAGATGGAGGCATCCTCTTCAAGTCTAAAGCCATACATGCCTCTGGCTTGCATTCTAAAGAACTGGGAGTGATTTTGATCCCAGACCCTGAAAAAGAAGTGTCTTATCTTTTGCACACAAGCCTGGCCTCAATAGAAACTCTCTAATGGAGAGGCTTGATCCCTGAGAGAAGTATACAATATAATAAGGTTATGCAGCTAAATTTATTTTAATGCAAGGAAGGGAAATAGTCAAAAGTCCCATGGACTACTAGAATATGAGACTAGTTTTCTAAATTTTTTGGGTGAAAATCTATTCTACTTACTAGGTTCATTATCTTAAAAAATTGGGAGGTTTTTAAGCTAGACTCCCTGAAACATAAGATATGTATCTTCTGAAATACAGCCTGGCTTTAAATGACTGGTGCTAGAATTGTACTTGCATTTCATTTCCATCCCCCTGGACACACACACAGTCCCTATCAGTTCAGAGCCTTCATCGGCCCTGTTAGTCTGGGGCCATCTAAACCTTAACCCAGTTATGTAAACTGCTCGCCCGTAGAGTGTGTTCTTGAAAACTAAGATACTTTTAGTCAAATAAGCTAAAAGGAAAGGAAATTGGATATTAGTAACTCAAATCTTTGTATCAGTTTATCTGTCTGTATATGTTCTTTTATGAAAAGTATTGCTAACTGTAGTCCTTACATCTCAATTTGTATGTTTGTGTGTCTACGTATATAAATGAGAAATATATTTCTACCTCCGGATGGTATTAATAAAATTGATTTAAAGACAAGCACTTGTGAAAATTGGACATGCTAAAACTTCCAGAAAATTCTAATAAAAGATATTAAGCATTAATGGTAATTTAAGTTGTATTGAAATGGACGTGTCATTATGAATATCAGCTGCCTAAGTTTACCTACAGTCATTTAAGTTGATGTTATCTGCTAAATCAAGAATAAAATGCTTAGAGGCTTGACTTGGTCTAATATTCAGTAAAGGTTTTGTAAGTAGTCTAGCATAGTTAAGAATGAGTAAACAAAGTGTAGCAAGTGAATATCTTAATAATTGTGTTACCTGTGTGTATACCTACATACAGCCTGAGAATTTTTGTAGTAACCTAAAATCTTAAAGTTTTGCTAAGTTTAGACATATTTTGTGCTTAGTGAGATTGTGCTGCAAAGCACACAGTTCCAGAAAGTATAAAATGTGTTCATAAATTTGTCAATCTAAAGAATGCTAGTGTAACAGTTTACAATAGCTTACTTCTCAGTGTTCATTAAAAATTAAGATACCTAATGGTTTTAAGTTCTAATTAAAACCACTTAAAGTAATAAGGAAAACATTTCTGCATGCTAAAGAATGTGTCTTTTGCTAAAGAAAGTAACTTTGTTCTAAAGTACAGCTGTTTATTTAGAGGGAAAACTCTGAATGTAAAAAGAAAAGTTGTAGAAAGTTTGTGGAAGAATTTAATATGTTCATGCTATATAAAATTAAAGCAAATGAGTCTCAATATCAAGTACACAGCAAAATTAGAATTTTTGTGTTCAGTTAAAAAGACAAAGTTTTCTTAACTGTTAGTCTGTTCTTAATATTGAAAGATTGCAAAGGGTTCTCTAATTGTTTTATCAAAGCAGTTTCTCATGCTTAAAGTCTCAATGTGTTGTCTGAGTATTTAAGAAATAGAGATCTTAATATTAAAAGGACTAAAAGCTAAACTTTGCTAACAAATGTGTAACCTTCTTTATTTGCCTTTGGGGTATTTCGTTGTCATTCTGGTTAAATAGATAAGTATTGCTTCATGGCGACCTATAATCCTACTTAAGCAAGTGCCAAAAAAAAAAAAAAAAATGCAAAAAGATGGTTTTACCTCTAGTTAACTCTGATATTTTCCAGAGGGCCCCTGGAACATGTCAGAAGAATTTTTTCTCATTGAGGAAAGTATTTGGCTAATTTGGCTTTTTATCTGATATATATATATATATATATAATTACCTGCTTAATTACCTGGAAAGCACTGTCAAAGGGAATGATGCTAAACTTTGTTACTGAATGTTTTGTGGTACAGAAATATCCAAATTTCCTTAGGTCAACTGTCTTACAGTAAGCTCTCATCAGATCTTTAGCCATTGTCATTTGTAAGTCTTCTGTCATTTATAGTCACTGTTTTATTACTCCTAAACTAGTAAAGAACAGAACAAGTATTGGTTACATAGGATTAAGTAAACTAAGGAAAATGATTTTGTGGTTTTTTGTTTCAAATGTTGCTAATAAAGTGTTTTAAGCTTTTTCTTAAGCTGACAACAGTTTAGTAAATGACAATAACTTTGTAAGCAGAATTGAAACATTTCTTTCTACCTGATCCCTCCAGAATTTAAAAACTCTCAGTGACAATTTTTATATTTCATGGCGGTATGTTTATTTGCACAAGTTCAATAAGAATCTGCTTTCCTTGTAAGAAGACCAATTAAAAACAATGGTTATATTACCAAGGCTTTAACTGTAATGTCATACCTGAGAAACACGTGCATAAACTCAGATATGAACAGACAGCTTTAAGGAACTACGGTTGACTTTATAAAGACAACAAAACCCCTTAGAAGAACTGGCCTGGTACCTTGCTTAGAGGGTTCCCAGCAGCCTTACCAGGTGAGTAAGGAAGGTCACTTCCTGGCAGGGGCAGGAACCTCAGAAAGGTCTTGAGAACCTCAAGAAGAGAGGAATTTGCCCAAATCTACAGGTACTGCAGGCACAACCTGATGGCAAGTCTGGCTTGGCTTTCTGGCCTCAAGAGGCCTTTAAAAGTCCAATCTGAAATTCCTTACAAAAAGTTCCAGCAAAGCACATTTAAAAGAGCCTATATAATCAATTGCTCGTCTTGCTGCACTTATGCAAATAATAAACCCAAGTGTTAATTATTTTCTTAATCTGGTTACTTCTAATAAAAATGAGGGTGATTTTAGAGAAAAGTATTTTTTCAATAATGCAGCCTTACCTATAATAAATCCTAATACTAGTCATTTTGGGACATAAACTAGATCCAGAATTCTAGTTTCTTCAAAATATCTGGCTATGATTCTCTAGATATTTTAGTTTTCTCCCATCACTTAAATTAAAGTTTTACTATTTCTATCCTCATATTCAGCCATGCATTCTTAATCTGGTCAAATTGATCCAAAATGGAAAATCCAACTCCAGATGTTGCTACTAAACCTAATAATACAATTTGTTCTCTTGCCTAGAAGCCACAAAACTGCAAATAGTAATAGAAATGGAACCAGGAATAGAAGTGCCTGTCTTCCGAAGCCCTCTCAAATGACCACTGATGGAGACCTAACTGCACCCTTTACTGCGCCCCTTCTCAGCATGAAGAAGCCAGAGCAATCATCGCCCCCTTTCCCTAGCAGCAGCTAGGGGTCTCCATCTGTAGAGGGGAGAATGAGACAGGGACGGTGGGTGTAGTCAGAGTAGGGTGAGGGCCTCTGGGAAAAGCAGGGAGGAACATTTACAGTCAGAGCAATATAACAATGGGCAAAGAAGTCCCTACTGAAACTCTGTGCTAAGCATTATGCAAAGTAAAGGTCACACTGATTCTCTAGGGAAAGATACCTAAGAATACAGACATCTTCAGTGAGATCAGTTAAAGGTCAAAAGACCAGAAGCAACTTGGCCTGGAATGTTTGAGTGTTGTGCAAGGGTATCAGCATAACTGTGACTCCACTGTCCGCCCTATCAATCAGACTATCACCCAGCCCACCTTGAGTACAGGGCAGGTGATGCAAGTTCACACCCCTAAGTTTTTTTCATGTTCTCGAAAAAATCCTCAATTGCCTAAAACCCCCTAGACAACACACCACTATGGGCTCTCTTGTCCCCTCCTGGGGTGAGCCAGGAGCTCTATTCTCTCACTTTATTTCTAAATAAAAGCCTGTACCTTGCTCTCCTAAAAAAAAAAAAAAAAAAAAAAAAATCTTTTAAAACATTCCTGGTTTAAGGCATTAGAAAAATAATTTCAGAATCAAAAGAACTGAAATGTTCTAGAGCTTCAAAAATATTTTAAATTCCTTGCATTAAAGCATTAGAAAAATAATTTCCAAGTTCTGAAATGTGTAAGAGCTCTAAACCACAAAGAAAAAATACTTTTTTATTCCTTATTTATTAAATAGTGCCATTACATCAGGAATAATCTCAAATTATTCCATGAACTTCAGGGACTCTTCCATGAGAATCCTATTAGTTAAAAACAAAAAACAAAAAAACAAAAAAACTTCTCTACACCCAACCAGCTCTTTATCACTTCTGTTCTTCAAAGTCGAACTACTTGGAAAAATAAGTGACTGTATCTGCCTCTACTTTATCTATCTTTCTCACTCCTCAGGCCAAGTGATCTGGCTTATATTGCTGCTACCTCTAAACTATTCTGGCAAGATACTAACAAGCTCCTAACAGGCAAACCCAAGTGACTATTTTCAGTGTACAACTTACTGGGAGTTCAGTTGGCATCTGCAATTGTCCAATTCCCACCTTCTTTAGCTTGATGCCAATATACTGCTGTCTCGTTTCTTCTCTAACCATTCTTTTGTTGGCTCTTCTTCCTCTGCCTTTTCCTCAAACATTTCCATTTCCTGTGGCTCCTGCTAGTTCTCTCTTCTCTTCCCACAATATTTGTTCTGCTTGTTTCAACTACGCCTTTCAATTTTAACCACAATATTGATGATTCCCCAAGTATATATCTCTAGTCATGAGTCCCACCCCCTATGCCCACCATATTGACTTTTCAACCCTTAGTTATCTTCATCTCCTTCAATAACTTCCAAAAATTTCACTCAAGCCAGAAACCTAGCAATCACTCCTGAGTTATCTTTCTTCCTCATCCCCTACACCCAATCATTTGCAAATTTTTTAGATTCTATTTAAAATGTTTCAGTTGGTGCCTCCTCCTTCCAGTAGCTACTTATGTTACCATTTCTCATCCTAGACTATTACAATCTTCCTGCCTCTACTAACAGATTTTTCCAGTCTATCTTCCATAATGAGATCAAGGTGATCTTTCTAAAATCTATTTCACACTATTCCGTGCTTAAAACTTTCAACTGCATGACAACTAAATGCAATGAAATTTCCTAGACTAGATCCTGGACCAGGAAAAAAAACACTATAAAGATCATTACTGGGGCATTTGGTGGGAAAAAAAACATGCTGTAAACATGACAGTTGGGAAATATGAATATAAGCCTTATTAGATAACAGAACTATATCAATATTAAATTACCTTAATTTGATAATGAGCTATAATTATATAAGGGAATGCTCTGCTCTTAGAATATACACTGAGGTATTTAATGGGAAAAGAATATATAATGTTTGCAACTAAGTAGCAAATGATTGAGGGAAAAAACAGTATGTGTACAGAGAGTAAGCATGGCAAAAGTAAATATAGCAAAATGTCAATTGAGGAATTTGTATAAAGGGTACATAGTTCTTGCAACTTCTATTAGTTTGAGATTATTTTAGAATGAAAAGCTTTTTAAAAACTTTCAATGCTCCATATTACATTATATGTAAAATAAAATTTGAACTCCTTAGGCTCTCCATGATCTGGCTCTTACCCACCTCTACAATTATTGCTTGTCAAATCACAACTAACAACCTAACCTTCACACAAAGTGATCACGAATTTCTGAACACACCAAACTGCAATGTTCCATGTTAAAACACATCCTCTCCACTTCCTGAGCCATGTCTATCTAGCAAATACCTTATTTTTTTTTATGATGCTGTTCAAGTCTCACCTCCTCTAATTATGCTCTCCTTTCTACTTCTACCTTCCAGATTCAAACAACCACTCCCTTCTTTATGTCCCACTGTACCCTGGACAGACTTCTCCCATAGCACCTATCATACTGCACTGTACTTTGTGATTTACAAGTCTGTTTCCCACTACTCTAAGCCCTTAAGGGCAAGAACTGTGACCTATGTTTATACTCAGCTAAAGCACAGTACTTAAGTTGGATGGATATATTACTAAACATGTTTAATAAGAAGGAACACACACACACACACACA
Source organism: Manis javanica (assembly GCF_040802235.1). Classification (NCBI taxonomy): domain Eukaryota; kingdom Metazoa; phylum Chordata; class Mammalia; order Pholidota; family Manidae; genus Manis; species Manis javanica. Next base: position 213,496,974 of record NC_133156.1, on the reverse strand, counting down.
CACTACCCTTGGTTACTTTAGTATTACTGGTAAAGAATACAGGCTTCAGAATCAGAAAGACCTGAGAGAACTAAATCACAGCTCTACTATAACTCTGCAACTCTCTACTACCTAAGTTATTAGTTGTTAAGCCTCAGGGGCTGGGACATAACAGTTAATTAATAGTTGCCATTACCAATGTTATTACTCTCTCTTTTTACACCTATGATTTAGATTGTTTAATATCTCAAATATTCCCAAATTACATACTTTAAAGAGTGTTTTTTCCCCCATTTCCCTAATACAGATTTCAATGAACCTCTCAAGGAATGAAAAGCACCAACCGATTTTTCACTAAGAGGTCAACCTGTTTTCAATCTTTTGTGCCACATGAAGGTAAATACAAGTTGGAATAAAATTTTACCTAAATTCCTGATATTCATAAATATCTGCCAAATGTTATTTTATGGTTATCTTGCAAACAATCCACTCAACAATTTTTTTTAAAAAATGAAAAGCATGTGACCAAAAATGAAGCAAACTAGAATTTCAATTTCACTTATCAAGTTCAATTATGTAAAACAAAGAACTGTCTCACATTGCTGGCCAAAAAACCCAAAGACCATCTGTTAAAGCAAATAAACTTAATTCATATGAAAACTTCCAAGACTCTCAACTATGATCTAATGTCCTAGTTACTTACGTCTCTTAGACACTAAAGAAATAGAAAGGTAAGATTAACCTCTGCAAAGACAGGAACAGCTGATAGAAAAGGAACAAACCAAAGAAGTCCATAAAAAATTATTTATGTAGTCTGCCAGAGCAGTTTTATTACAAAGAAAATACATCAAATTGAATAATATTAGATGACAAGAAAAGGGAATAAGCATTATAAAAATTTCCTTTACAATTAAAAAAACAATTTTAATTCCATAAAGAAATGGATACTGATAATGCAGCAAGTATGTAATTTTCTTGAAACAGGAGAGAGGGAAAAAAATGTTGCCGAAATTTTTTAAATCATATAAATCAGTTTATTGGTTGTTATTAAAAATTTATAATAAAATTAAATTAGCATACTATAGCCATTTGTAAATGTTTATTACAAATACTATTTCCTGAATTCAAAATTGTAATGCATTAAATTTGGATTTGTTTTAGGAATGCCAGAAAAATTATTTCAATATTTAAGAGAACACTATCTTCCACTGTACTGAATTACCTTTCCTGTTTGAGAGCATACTCCAGCATTTTGATCCTTCTCACAAGGTCCTTCTTCAAATTTTCTTGACCTTTCCTTTCCCCCTGAAGGAAAGCAATCTGGGCCTGAGTAGGGAAAAGGAAGACAAAACTCAGTTTAGACCAAATAATTTTTTTAAAAACTCAGTTAAAAGAAAGAACCTTTGGAAGATAGAACAATTTGATGTAAAAATTGTTCCTTTACATATCTGTCACAAAGTATGTAAGTATATAGCAAGGCATTGATTGCAAGGGGAAAAAAATGTTTTTTTTAAGGACATCTATATATGCATTTTACTTCAGACTAGGGATGTTACAACATGTAGTCCATATCCTCTAAGAGTCTATAATCTAAAACAATATATAAAAATGTGGACACAAGCAAAGTGCTCAAATATTTGTTTTAAGGCATTGAGGCAGCTTTTCTTGGGGAAGGGAGAAAAGTACAATCATGAGTTCTTATAATACCATTGCAAAGTAAGAGTTCTCAGAGATTCACCAAATATTTAAATCCTATGATGGATTCCTTGTCCTGAGAGGTTTTATCCTGGACCTCCCCTACAAACAATAAAAAACTGTCTTTTCTCAATCCCCACCTTATAAACCCACCCTCTTTAGATATAATATGCAGGAAAAAAAGAAAGTGAAAGTTGGAAACAGAAAAATCAAAGATAATGGCAATGGTAGGTTCCTGGCCTCACCAAAAATTACGAAGAATAAACATTTTAACATTTTAACATGAAACAAGCTGTTTTAACTCTTGTTTTCATAAAACATCTGTCTAGGAGAGAGCAGCTCTCTAGAATAATTAAAAGATATTTGTGGAACTTAGTGTCTTTCATTTAAAGAACTGACACTATGTTACAAATACTAACTAAAGTAACTCACAAAATCACTATGAATAGGGCAGGGGGTCTATTTAAGGGCCCTCAAGGACAGCTATCAATTTCACTATTCCCACATGCTTTACCCTCCCATTTCTATTAGATAATAATACTATTTGTATTTTCACAGGGCTTCCATCTAAGCAAACAAGAACTTATATTTAATGAAGACCTTACCACATCCCTAAGAAGCTGTGGATTGTCCAGCTAAGGTTTAGTGAATGTGCCATTAAACTTACTTCTACTTAGTCTGACACCCAGTTCTCTTTTTTCAGTACCATAATGAACATAAAATCCAACTCACTAAGCTTGTTAGAACTTTCAAGATGTAGATAATGTTATGTTTTTCTCATTCTAAAATTACACTGCAACTGAAAGCCCTGTTTTTATCATTGAAATAAAAAATAGTCTAAAAACAATTCAATTGTCAAAGGAAAAGGTATCAAATATCTACAATATTCATACTTAATGGTCATGAAAGCTATTGAAATGATATATTCTGCAATGAGATCATTATTTTATATAAAATGAATAATAACACATGCATTTGAAGCTGACAGAAATGAATGTCTTGCCAAAAGGATATGACAGCCCAACCTGTTTGGCCAAACAAGGTGTTGGCACAGAATTCTATATACTCTTTAATAAAACAATATAATCAGTAAAATCATATAATGAAAGTAATAACAAAATCAATTATTAATTTATTTCTCCATTTCTTTGGCTAGTTTTGTATTTCTGCTACCATCACTGGCCCTGAATGATTCTGAAACATCGCAACACTCGAAAGTCTTTTACTGTAACTTACTCCCCTATCCACCAACCAACTACTCCTTCTGTTCCCAGTATCCTTGCTTCTTTATCCTAATATCAACTTATATACTAGAGTGGTTAAATATTTAATAAAAATAAAAGACCCATAATTGTTTAAGAGAAAGATTACAGAGAAGATGGAGTTGCCTGGAAAAGGCAAACAAAAAAGGAATAATAGGAATATCTGTAACATTCCTTGGTGATTATAAAATACCTTTGTGATATTTCTGCCAAAGATGCATAACCTGAAGTCAATCATAAGGAAACATCAGGCAAATTAAAACTGAGGGACATTTTACATTAACTTTCTTATAATCTTCAAAAATGTCAAGTCGTAAGTCGAGGAAAGACTGTTTCAGATTGAAGGAGACTAAAAAAGACACAAAAACCAAATGCAATGCATGATTCTGGACTGGATTTGGCTGCAAAAGGATATTACTGAGGTAACTGATGAAACATAAATGGGGGTCTAAGAATTAGATGGTAGTAGGTAGTAATATATCACTGTTAATTTCCTTTTTTTTGGTGGTTATATGTAACCACATAGGATAAAAACACAGGATAGTACTTGTTTATAGGAAACAAACATTACAGTATTTAGTGGGAGGCAATGGGTCATCAGATTGGCTGGCAACTTGCCCTCAAACAGTTCCAGAAAAAATTTTATACGCTCTTGCAACTTTTCTGTCAGTATGAGATTAAAAGTGTTTTTTTTAATTTTGGGAAATAAAAAAACTATGGCAACTTCCGTAATATGATAAACATACAAAAAGTTCAAGTCAAAGCCAGCATTATGCATAATGGAAAAACCCTAGTACTGACCATCAGGAACAAAATAAGGATTTCCATTTTTCACTGCAAATATTTAACACTGTTCTGAAGGTGGTGGCCAATGTCATTAAACAAGAAAGAAAGAAGTTAAAAACTGAAAAGAGGAAATAAAATTATTTACAAATGACTTAAGTGAATACCTGAAAAATCCAAGCAAATAAACTATGAACTATTACAAAAAATAGAGAAATTTTAGTAAAGTAGCTGCATATAAAAATAGTAAATTGAAACCCATGAACTACTGTAAAAACAACTTGTTAGATATGATAGAAAATAATCCCACTTATGATTATACAAAAAATAAGATTATTAGAATAAGTCTTTCAAGGAAAAAAAAAGACTACGCAAAGAATATTACATTTTAAATGCTATTTTGGGACACAAAAAATTACTTGAACTAATAAGAAACCAGTTATGTTGTCAAAAACAATTCTGCATTATAATGATTTTCTTTCTCTCTTATCTTTAAAAATTGTGCAAGCCCAATTAAAATACCAACGTTTTTAAAAATCATACATGATTCTAAAGTACATATAGAAAAATAAGTAAGAATAAACAAATTATTTAAAAGCCTTAAAATATTTGAAAACATAATTCTATTGTCACTTAAAAAGTGGTATTGATGCATGAACAGACAACTATGATACAGGCGATCCAAAAACAAACCCAAATTCATACAGGAATTTAGTGTAAGCTAAAAGTGACATTAAATATCATTGGGGAAAATGTGAATTATTCATTAAATGTTGATGGGCAGCCATATGGAAAATATTTATCACATGAAAACAAATGCCAAAATTTTTTAAAAGAATCCCGAAGTATCCGAAGAAAAGGTAGGGTTTGTTTTTGTTTTAATAATCTCAAGGGTAGGAATGCCTTTCTGAGAATAAGATGAAACCCAAAGCCATAAAAGATGAATAAATTTCACCTTAAAAAATAAAATATTTATACATGTATGACAATGAAGTTGATGAAAAGCTATCATAAGAAATAAGACAATTCTTTTTTGACAAATGCCAAAACAAAACAGAAAAAGCAGTCACATCAAAAATCACAAGTGTGCTTTTAATACATAAAAATACGTACAAATCAGTAAGAAAAAAATTAGAAACTCAGTAGGAAAACATAAAAAGGACATGTTGATAGAAAAAAATACAAATGGCTCAAACATATTAAAAAGATGTTCAATCACACATGAGATAAATGCCAATTAAAACTGTAATCAGATTTCCCCTTTTCCATTAAGACTAATAAAGTTCAATAGTTTAATAATACAATATTGGAAAAAAGGCATCTGTATGTTGGTTGTGGTGGTGTAAATCAGCTTCACTACTATAATGGATAATTTGGCAATATCTATCAACTTTGTACATGCATATACAGTTGACCCTTGAGCAATGTGGGGGATTAGGGATGCCTACCACCTGCTCAGTTGGTACAACTTTTGACTCTCCAAAAATTTAACTAATAGCCTACTATTGACCTGAAGCCTTACCAGTAACATAGTCAATTAACACATAATCCATATGTTATACGTATTACATACTGTATTCTTACAATAAGGTAAACTTAAGAAAAAGAAAATGTTCTTTCAAATTGTCACAAACCTCCAAAAAATTTTCCAAGGTTTACTGAAAAAATTCCACATGTTAAGTGGACCCAAGCAGTTCAAACCTGTGTTGGTCAAGGGTCACCTGTACTCTTTACCCAGCAATTCTACTTCTAGATTGTTATCCTTCAAATATATTTGCACATGCGTTTAATAATATACTGAAAAAATACAGACAAGAATGTATGTATAATCCAAATGTCCATTTACAGGGAACTGTTAAATAAATTATAAATACCACTGGAAGAAAATCAGGTCATGAACTAAGACCTATAAAAACAGAGGAAGATCACTATGTTTTATACCTGAAACAAATATAATATTGTGTATAAACTATATTTCAATAAAAAAGTTAATAAATAAATAAATAAATAAATAGAAATATGCCAAATCTAATTCAAAATGCTGAACTAAAAAAAAAATTCCCTCTGGAAAATTTCAAGCAAAAGGTTAGAAACAAAAGGTCTTAAAACACATGTTCTTACACAGAAGGAACCTAATTCCTTCTGTAAAACAACCTGTGTCTAAAACATAGCTAGTATAAATCTTTACTCTTTCAAAATAAAGATTAAGTCCCAGGTAAAGATCCTCCTAGTATCTAGCACAGTACTGTTGTCTGAATTGGATTACTTAATTGAAAAGGCAGGGGGGAGAGCAGGAACATAAGAGAAGGAAAGACTGAAAGGAAGGGGGGAAGGAAGAAAGGGGTGGCTGGGGAAAGAAAGACAGAGAAGGAAGAAAGAAAATAGAAGGAAACTGGAATACCTAAGATACAAAGCAATACTATGTAGTTGTTATGAAGGAAACAGCTCTAAATATATTGATACAGAATGATAACTAAGATAGAATAAATGGGAGAAAAAAACAAGACACAAAACGGTATGTGGTTTGCAAGCATCTGGTTTTCTCAAAAAAAAAAAAAAAAAGTACACCATGGTGCTTCTTACTGTAGGGAGTATCTCTGGAATGATTCATCTCTGAAAGTATATAGTTAAGTGTTAATGTCTCCAAAGAAAGCAACTGGGTGACTGGAAGAGAGAGGAATAGAAGTTAAACCTATCTTTAAATGTACACATTTAAAGTCTATTCATTGAGAAATTTTAAGACTATTACAAGCAAACCAAACAAAACTCATTCACCAGATCTAGCTTCACAAGCCATCAGTTTATAGACTCTGTCCTGGATGTTTCAATCCAGATACGTTAGATTTATGAAGAAGCAAAAAGAAGCATCAGAGATGAAGTAGTTTGTCTCCTTAAAGGGGACAGCATTCTCACAAATAACCAAGATGATCATCTAAGACCATGAATTAATCTAATCACCACTTGGAAAATTCAAGGCACACATCCAGAGGAGTCGGGTTATTTAGCAACAAGGAGACTCAAAATGCAGGGCCCAAAAGGCTCCTTGAAAGTTCTCCTTGCACATCACTACAACAGAAACCCTTCTGAAATGAGAGAAACAGATCTCTAGTCAAGAGAGCAAATACATTTCTGGCTTCCAATATTGTTCAGTAATATGGAACAGTGATGAATTCAACTATTTACTTTTTTACCTTACAGGTATACTTCTCCATGTACCATTAAGCTACAATTTGAACACTTTTTTTTTTTTTTTTAGAAATCTTGCCTCTACCTCAGCATTCTCACAGAGTGAACTCCTGAACTTTCCAGGGTTCTGGAAACAAAATGAGATTAAGGCATGCAATTGAAATCTTAAAAAACTGGAAAAACTAAAAATCAATCTTACCAATTAGAGTATGAAAACAGCTCTCAAAAGTTACAAATGTAGTATTTTTTTAAATTAGAAGTCACCATACTTACATTTATCTGTGCAAGTAAACCTAATGGTAATGGCACACACATATTGTTGAAAAGAAAAATTTGGAATTATCTTTGAGGAAAATTAATGTTAAACCTTTCATGATGCCTTATATGTTTTTTACATTTTATATATCTAAACATAGGACTTCCATTTCCTAACCATTAGAAATAAAAAAGATAAAAGTAACAATAATTGGATATTTTATGATTCCAGTTGACATGGCACATGGGAAATTTACTTTTGAATTATTTTCAATTCTAATTTGTCAAACTAGAAAACATATATAAGGAGTGTATCTGCTATATCTAGGAACATTAATCTGCATACACAGGATATCTAATAAAAATTAAATTATTTTAAATGTACTATTTAACTTATTGAAAACATTTAAGCTATCTCGTTCTCAAAAATTCTTAAGGGTTAAAATTCAAAACTGAAATCACTGATAAGTATATTCAAAAACAAAACTATACAGAATACTAGTTTGGGTTGGATACTCTTTGGTTGTTTTTTAGGTCCGCTATGAGAGGGAAAGAGCACTCAATTTTATAAAAATCTTAAGTATTAAAAAACCTGAATAAGGTTCTCATTTTCAATTTGAGCACAAACTCACAAATAAGAGAAATACTTGCAAAACAAAAGTGAATAATGTGGCTTATTTAAGCAAAGGAATTGCACAAAATGAAGTTTCAATTATCTTTTACATCTTAATACTTTCTGTAAACTACACCTATTTCCTCTGAAAAGCCTTGGACTACATTATTCTTAAATCTAGGCTTCTAGCTGGTTTTCTCTGGCATACAATCATTGCCTCTAGCTATTCTTCTCTCCTAAAGACACTATCACCACTTGGAGCCTTCAAACTTCAGCACGAGAGTCAGCTAGAGGACTTGTTAAAGCGCAGACTGCTGGAGCCAGCCCCATCCTCACTTTCCACCTGAGAATGTGCATTTCTAGCAAGTGCCCAGGTGATACTAACCTGCTATTCTGGGACAACACTTAGATAACCACTGACCTACACCATCTGTGACATAGTTAGAAAGCCGAAAATACAGCAAATAGGCCGCTGAAGAGCAAGGAACAGAGTTGTCCCAGAACCCGAGCTCTTTACTCCACACAAGTATGAACTCTTATATAGGTCCTCAAGCTGAAAGAAGCTTTTTTGATTCTATTCCAGATTCCTTCTTTATGACTATATTTTTAGCAGTTTCCTGATAAGAAAATAAAATAAAAAACTTTTCATTCAGTTCAATCACATCTTTGGGGAACACCTACTATCCACCAATGTCCAAATTGCTGTAAAGGAGAACATAAGAAAAACAAAAACCAAGTTCCTAGTCATGGTATAGTTTATATACAGCCCTTCCAATAGTTAGGGTTCAAGACCAGAAAACACGCATATAAAAAAAAAAAAAAGCTAAGACAAGACAGCAGGGTCTCCTAACAAATGAGCATCTGAGTCGTAAATGTCAAATATTCAATATTAACTGAGCATGTACTTTGTGCCAGGCACAGTTATTAACATCAGGACTAAAGTAGTGACTAAACAAATAAAATAGAGCTCACAGTCCAGCACATGCAACATGCATGCTGAATTAAACATATGAGCCAGTAGCATATCTTGTATGCAACTAGGGCCAAAACACAATTACTGGAAAGTGGTGAATATAAAAATAAACACAAAATACAGTGGGACGCTTACTTAACTATGGAGTCAAGTACAGAACTAATGTTCAACTCAAAAATTGTATTTTAATCTGATATTATCTCTTTAGATAGCTTCATATTTTAGCAAACTAACAAGTTTCCTGAAATCTTCCTGATCAGTAAAACTTCCATGTCATTATTTTTACTTATTTATCTAACCTCCTTTTAAAAAAAGATGAGGTGTTTTTTTTTATGTCCTATTATGTCTGAAATCCACAGGAGATAGCACTATATTTCTTCACAAAGCATCCCTCCATACCTAAATGTCTGATTACAAATACAGTCCCAGGCAAGAAACTCCACTGCCCAAATTCGCATTTAAGGCACAAAATTAATTACATCTACATTATTAGCTGTTGGCAGCACCTAGCTAATCATACATCAATAGTTTTCTGGAGTCATCATGAAGGTTTCCTTTGACCCCCAAACCAGTCAGTTCCCATAGAATATCATCTCTCTCAGATCTTTACAAAGGTTCCTAATGTTTGCACAAAGCACTGGAAAGAAAGTTGTTTAGAACACATATACATATATGCAATATATAAATATATTAAATCAGCAATGTAAAATTGCACACTGCACCTCAGTAAAAAAAAAAATGTATGTATGTATTCATACACATGCATACTTAGAGAAGAGTGAGAGAATAAGGTATCAATCAAGGTAGGAATTCCTGCGGATATACAGTTTAACATACTTGACATTCAGATTTAACATTCACAGCTACACTGTTTGAGAACCACCCAGAAGACATTTTGCCAAGGCAAATAGCAAAGCTGGAGGCCAGACACAGAGAGTCAATGCATAAACCTAGCCTAACCAAGAATCTGCATCTCAAAGTTCAAACGCAGTAACTTAAAAAAAATGTTTTTTAAACTAAGTTATGAAAAACATGTCCCCCAACACAAAAGAAGACCAAGCTTTTAGTAGTGGGGCTGGAAGGAAGAAAAATACAAGGACTAAGAAAGCGACATTCTTAACTAGAAAAAGAAGAGAATGTCAAGTTTGATAACAGCTTGTAACTATGAATGTGAACAAGTCCTTCAAATGTTTATTTAAAAAAAAATCATTAAACTTGACTCAGCAAGTGCTCCATGCTAACAAAAACCTATTCATCAAATGAAATGAAATTTTTATTAACGTTGAAAAGAATATTAACTTATAGAACAGGTGTATATATATTTCAGAAACATGACTATAAAAAAAAAATACAAGGATCCCACACAAAGACCTCTAAATTAAAAAACTTGGAGGATTTACAGAGGTCTCAGAAAGTATCCTTGCAAGTGACAAGTTTCCTAAGGTCTATGATTTTCTTTATAGTTAGAAAACTGCGAAGTAGTTTAAACATGTTTTAAACAAACCAAATTACTTTTTGATTATCAGTGTTCAAGGGGCAACATTCTTCATATTTAAATCATCTACAAATCTAAGGGGCTATGCAGATAAAGCCCAAACTCTTCTCAATGGAATTTAAGGCTATCCACAATGTGTTCCCAATTCACCTTTGTAACTCTGCCTTCCACAATTCCTTCTCACACATACTATGCTCCAAACAACTCAGACAACCTATTATATTAGTCTTCAAACATGGCCTGAAATATCCCAGATCCATGCACTGGGTCATGGTCTTCTCTTCTCTCTAACTCCCCAAAATGTCCCTCATCTTCAAATTCTACCAATGTCCAAGTCTTAGCGTACTCATCTAAACAGTAATCCCTCCCATCTCTGAAGTCCAAAAGTATTTATTACTTCTATTAAAGAGAAAAACCTCTACATGTAAATACTGTTCTGCCACTTTATGGCACTTAGTCAGAAGGCAAGAAAATAAGCACTTTGCAGTACTTAATATGTACAAGGCACTCTACTAAACACAGTATGTAACTAATCTCATTTACTGTGTTATTACTATTTTATACTATTATTTTCAGTGGGTTTATTACAGATCAAATAGATTTACCATGATTTACTTAGCCATTTTAAGCAGAACTTGTGGACTGCCTATTCAAAATGCACATTTCCAATGCTCTTCTACCTAGAAACCTCCCACTACGGAATCTGGAAAGCCAAATGCTTGCTTTCTTAGACTCCATTGTGCCCACACACGGCTATGTAACCAATGAGATGTATATTGATATCTGCTGGGAGTGGGAAGAGGGACTTCTGGGAAAGCTTATCATTTTCTGATAAAGGAGACTCACTCCAAAAAAAAAAGACTAAAACAAAGCGTTTTACTGCTTTTCACTGTGGTCTTGATGTTTTAACTACAGTAATCTTGACATCTTAAAGTGACAGGAAGGAAGACAAAAAGCAGCACCTGGGAATGAAAGATGGCAGAAGAGAAGAACAGGAGAAGCCTAGTTTCCTCTTATTATGTCAGAAAAGAGCAACTGTACCAGCTTATGTCAGAAAAAAAGACTACCCACCATGAGACTTGTGAGAAAAACACAATCTCTGTTATGCTCTTGTTAACAGGGCTCTATGCGGCCAAATGCATTCTTAACAGATACTCATTTCACTGTAGTTTGGCATTCAGAGTATAATTTGTCACATTACAAAATAAATTGCCTATAATGTTCTTCATGCATCTAGACTTTTTTTTTTGCTTTAATATCTGATATCTCTATTCTTCCTTTTTTTATTTTTTGACTTTTTTTATTTTTTATTTTGGTATCATTAATCTACAATTACATGAAGAACATTATGTTTACTAGGCTTCCCCCTTCACCAAGTCCCCCCCACATACCCCTTCACAGTCACTGTCCATCAGCATAGCAAGATGTTGTAAAATTACTTCTTGTCTTCTCTGTGTTGTAGAGCCCGCCCTGTACCCCACCCCACATTATACATGCGAATCGTAATGCCTCCTTTCTTTTTCCCAGCCCTTATTCCTCCCTTCCCACCCATCCTCCCCAGTCCCTTTCCCTTTGGTAACTGTTAGTCCATTCGTGGGTTCTTTGATTTTGCTGCTGTTTTGTTCCTTCAGTTTTTCTTTGTTCTTATACTCCACATATGAGTGAAATCATTTGGTACTTGTCTTTCTCCACCTGGCTTATTTCATTGAGCATAATACACTCTAGCTCCATCCATGTTGTCATGCATCTAGACTTTTAAGGCACTTTTCTGTTTCTTTCTCTGGGCTAGACTGTGACAGGTAGGATTACTAGGCTAAGGCAAGTTTCCTGATAGATACTAACCAAATTGACATTACCAACAACAATGTATGAAGGTAAAATTAACACATCTCCTTTTTTTCTTTCATAAGTAGAAAAGGATACCTCATTGCTTTAATATTTCTTTGGTGACAGTTGTTAATATTGACTAGTTTGCCATATGGTGACTACTGTAATAAAACCATCCAAATGCTCATAAAGAGAGTAGTTCAACAAGTTATATTTCAATTGCTTTTTAAAAAAATTCTTCTTCCTCATTAAAAATACTGTAAAATGGAAAAAATATTCAAACCTTATAAATATATAAAGAACAAAACCAAAAGATCCACTCCTTTACCCCAATCCCACTACCCAGAGATAGCCAATGTGAACAGTTCGTAAATTCTCTTCTGAACTTCCCTGTATGCAGAGACAGAAAGATAAGAAAAATGACATCTGTTTTGGTTACATAATTACTAAAATAAATATAGGTACTACAACTATGCCTTTATGGAAATAAATAAAATTAATAAAAGCTAAATTTTACTGAGCTCTTTCTATGTTATCTTGTTTCAAATACATGTTTTACTAACTCATTTGTCATACAAACAAAAAAAGACACAAAGTTAAAATAATTATGTACAATCCCATCATATTTAAAACATAAATGTGTACATAACAGATTTGAAGACTATATAGATGCTAGAGTTAAATTTGTATTAAGATATTTTGTCTTATATGTAAATAAGTATAAAGACAATAGGGAGACAATGAAAAGAGCTTATAAGGAAGAAGGGTAAGATTGAGATACAAGTTTATGTTTCCGATTTTACTATTAAGGTGGGCACTTCCTACAGGCTGTAGGAAACAGAGCTGCAATTCCCTGACTGGAAATACATTTGGTAATCTTGATTTTCACTCACACACAAACCCAAAATATTTTCCAAAATAATTAAATTTGCTACAAGTATGTGTGTGTCTGTGTGTGTGTGGAGAGATATAGGTAGATATGTATCTACATGTATTCCTTTTATTCATGAGAATAAGATCCAGAAAAAAAAAAAACCTTTTAAAAATTAAATCCGTTGCATAAAACAATGCCTGTCTTAATATTTCTAACATAAATACAAATCCTAATGACTTCATCTTAACCTAATTTACAAGTACCAGATTTATTTAGCTTTAATAAATTAAACCATCATTCCATTTCCTGTTAAAACTACAACACTAATCTGAAAAAAATTCCAAAAATATAGAACAACAAAAAACCTAATCCTACATGGCAACATAGATGGAAGATGATCTCAATGAAGAAGACATTCTATTCTCTTACAAAGGATATTAACAGCAATTTAGAGAAAGGAAACCCCAAAAGCTAACAAATTTAGGAAGAGATGCTTAATTTCAATGATAATCAGAAAAAGGCAAATTACTAATACAAATAGGAAATATAACTTTACATTTATCAGACTAGCAAGAAGTAGAATTCTAGATAATTACAAGTGTTAGTGATACATGATCATGTAGCAAATGGAAATGTAGACAAGGGAAGTTATTCTGGAAAGCAACTGGAAACTTAAATAAAGTTTACATAAACCCAAGGAACCAGCAATTCCACTATCCATTAATATATCAAAGAAATTCTCAAACAGCTAAAAGTAATGGGCTTAATGTACAGAAAATATCAAAGATGGATCTTTAAAAGAGAAAAAATGACACAATGTGATTTTTGTTAATAAAAAGCATGTATACATAAAAAACTATTACTTTATAAAAATACATAAAGAAAACTTGAAGAATATGAATGGAATGGAAATAAAAAAAGAAGCAAATTAAACAAAAGAGGGGCTATGTGTAAAACCAATGATAACGTGCCATGAGCTAAAAAGTTGTGAGAATTCAATTCTTTGCAACTGAGTTCAAAATAAGACTGACAAAAATAATGACTTTAAGAAAGCAGAAGCAAAAATCCTAAATAAAATATTACCAAATCAAATATAACAGTATATCAAAAGAAAAAACCTCACACCAGATTTATTCCATTAATGTATTAGTAGACAGAAAAAAATTAACAAAATTTAGTATCTATTACTGTTAACAACTCTCAGAAAACTAAAAAGAAACTTCCTCAAAATGCTAGATAGTAATTTTTAGAAATCAACAACAAATACCATGCTTAAGAGTTACACAATTTCCATTTAAAACTTTTTAAACTTTTTTAAGAAACAAAAAGGAGGCAGTCTGGCAGCATCATAATATATAATTCTGAGGTTGACAGCCATAATGGAAAAAGAGAGCTATGAATATAAGAAATGTCTACACTTGGTTTTTCTACCTACAGTTTTCAAACGTTAGAAAGAATAAGGTATTTCTACAAGGTAACTGGATGTCTTTGCACACCCTAGCACAGCTACCCCACATATTGTAAATAACCAGTTAGAAATGTGGTGGGAAAAAGTCCCACTTGCAGTAGTAATAGAACCTATAAATTCTGAAGTTTATTCTGGGTATGTTAAGTTTAGGATGATCTCTACTTACAGAAAGAGGGAAATCTTAGTTGGGAAAATTTGAAATGTGAAGATGCAATTATTGCCCAGGTAACTGAAAGTTTGATTAAAAACCCAAGTGTATGTGTTTATATATGCATATACATAAAATTCTGAAAGGATACACATTAGATTGTTAGTAGATCTTGTGGGGGCCCAGCCTACGGCTGAGGCTGAGCCCCACTCTAGCTGGACTGTTGGCAGCCGCGCTCAGAAAATAGCGCCCCATGCAGGGCAGCCGGAAGGCCCCGAACTTCCTAATGACAAATCATCCCACACCACTAAACTACATGCTAATTGCGCCTTGGCATAAGGACCAATGAGACCCACCAAATGGTTATGCTAATAAGGCATATGGAGCCGCACCAACCAGGTCAGAGCATGAGAACTATATAAGCAAGCCTCTTCTTCCCCTCTGGGTCCTGCCCAACTCATTTGTTTCACAAAGAGCTGAAGAATAAAGCTTTCTGCAGAAGAATCCTGCTGTTGTTGCATGCTGTTCTTGCCGGCGAGGACAGGGCACGCGACAAGTGGTGCCGAATCCCGGGAACCAGAACATCACCGGCACAGGGAGGACCCTTCAGACATCTGGAGAGGATTCAGAACTGCAGGTCAGAAGAAAGCCCGGAGGGGTAAGTTCCGAGAGGCCCCTGCTTTTTAGGATGATGGTTGATGGTTCTCTGTAAATAAGGAGGCACCATGGGGAATGCACCGTCATTAGTCACGGCGCTGCAGACAGCTCTCAAAGAGCGAAACTTGAAGGTCTCCAGCAAAGTCTTAGGATCTTTTGTGAAGGAGATAGACCGTGTGGCCCCCTGGTTCATTTGTTCAGGGTCCCTCTCAATCCCGAGCTGGGACAAACTGGGGAAAGATCTTGATAGAGAGGAGGAGGAGGGTAGCCTGAGGGGAGGCACCAGGCCCCTCTGGAAACTGATTAGAGCTTGTCTGCAAGATGAGAGATGTGAAAAGGTAATAAAAGAAGGTCAGAGAGCATTGACAGATATCCAAGAGAGCATGTCAGAAACGGAACGGGAAACAGAGAGCGCGCGCGGCCGAAAAAAGGCCACAAAAACGAAGGTAAAGAAACCTCAGAGTGAGGGAGAAAGCCCGCCTAGGGCAAAAGCGAAAGAGCCCCGAGAAGCGAGTGACAATCGCCTCGGAGAAAATAGTAAATACCCCTGGAAAGAGTTGAGGGACCTCCAACTCTCCAACAGGGAATCTGAGGAGGAATTAGCATCCGCAGAGGAAGGGGAAGAAAATAAAACCGCAGAGTGTAGAAGTAAGGGAACCAGCAAAGTTGAAAAGCGGACCAAGGAAAAAATGAAAGCAGGGTGTCCCCCGACGCCCTTTGCCCCGCCACCTTACGTGAGTGGCGCACTCTCCTTTTGCCACCCAGATACTCTTCAGGCAATTAGACAAATGTTTCCTGTATTTGAGGATAACGGTGTACGCTCTCACCAGCCCCTGAGCCATAAACAAGTTAAGGAGTTAGCAGAATCCGTTCGGGCTTATGGAGTCAGTGCTAACTATACCATAGCACAAGTTGAGAGATTAACAGAGACAGCCATGACACCCGCAGACTGGCAATATGTAACTAAGGCATGCCTTTCTAGTATGGGGCAATACATAGAATGGAAGGCATTGTGGCATGATATCAGCATGACCCAGGCACGCGCAAACGCGGCCGAAGGACAGCCTGCATGGTCATATGATATGCTGACGGGCCAAGGACAGTGGGTAGCCGACCAGACCGCCTTCCCCTTACAGGTATATGCACAAATAAACACGTGCGCCGCCAAGGCATGGAAAGCCCTCACCAACAAAGGAGAAGTATCAGGCAATTTGACAAAAATTATTCAGGGGCTGAGCGAGCCATTTTCTGACTTTGTCGCTCGTATGATAGAGGCCGCAGGCAGAATATTTGGAGATCAGGAACAAGCAATGCCCCTAGTGGAGCAATTAGTGTTTGAACAATGTACCAAGGAATGCAGACAGGCGATAACACCCTGGAAACAAAAAGGGATACATGCCTGGTTGAAAGCCTGTAGAGAAATAGGAGGGCCACTCACCAATGCGGGCCTAGCCGCGGCCATATTACAGAGCCACAAACAAGCCAGGATCACTAACAGAAGTATCAAATGCTTTCAATGCGGGAAATTAGGACATATAAAGAGAGAGTGTAGGAGCCCAGCTTCAGAACAAACAACCCAAAAGACCCCTGAGTTGTGCCCTAAGTGTAAGAAAGGCAGGCATTGGGCTAATGAGTGCCGGTCTATTAAAGATATATAAGGGAAACCCTTAGAGTTGCCAAAAAACGCCCAGAGGGGCCCCCGTCACCAGGGCCCGCAAATATATGGGGCAACCAGCACGCAAGTGTCATTCGGGAACAACCAGGCCCCCCAAGGAGAGCCACTTCAGGTTCCGCGGGATTGGACATCCGTGCCACCACCAGAATAGTGTTGACTCCACAGATGGGAGTTCAGCCTATCCCTTCAGACTTTAAAGGCCCCCTACCACCAAATACCATTGGGTTACTCCTAGGGCGCTCTTCTGCTGCATTGAAAGGCCTGGTAGTTCATCCCGGAGTCATAGATCAAGATTATGAAGGACAGGTAAAAATCATGTGTTCGGCTCCCAGAGGAATCTATCCTATATCCCCGGGAGACCGCATAGCCCAGCTCTTAGTTTTACCTAGTCTCCACGCCAATTATCCTGCTACCAACACGGAGAGGGGAGAAAGGGGCTTCGGCTCCTCTGACTGGGATTCAGCCTTCATAGTATTAGATTTAGCAGACAGACCAAAATTAACTCTTCAAATAGAGGGAAAGAGCTTTGAGGGAATCCTAGACACTGGAGCAGATAAAAGTATTATCTCTGCAACCTGGTGGCCCTCCAAGTGGCCTGTGACCCAATCCTCACATTCATTACAAGGTTTAGGATATGAGTCAAGCCCTTCAATTAGTGCCAAACCATTGAAATGGCGAGCCCCTGAAGGACAAGAGGGTACAGTCACCCCTTATGTACTCCCTCTACCGGTCAATTTATGGGGGAGGGATGTCATGAGAGACTTAGGCCTCAAACTCATTAATGAATACTCCACCCCCGCCCAAGGCATGATGATGGACATGGGATACATCCCTGGCAAGGGGCTGGGGAAACACCAACAGGGACACATAGAGCCCATCCTGCCCAAAGTAAAGAATGACCGTCACGGCCTGGGTTTTTCATAGGGGCCATTGAAGATGCCATGCCCATACCTTGGCTCACAGAGGAGGCCGTATGGGTTCCTCAGTGGCCCCTATCCTCTGAAAAATTAGAAGCAGCTCATTGCTTAGTGCAAGAGCAGCTCCAAGTGGGACACCTAGAACCCTCTGTGTCCCCATGGAACACACCCATATTTGTAATCAGGAAAAAGTCAGGATCATGGAGGTTGCTTCATGATCTGAGAGCAGTAAATGCTCAAATGAGAATGCTTGGACCCGTACAACGGGGACTGCCACTCCTCTCTGCCTTACCCAAAGAATGGAAAGTGCTCATAATAGATATTAAAGATTGTTTCTTTTCTATACCTCTAAGCTCCAAGGACAGGGAAAGATTTGCTTTTACTTTGCCAGCTATTAACCATGAACAACCCGATGCCAGATTTCAGTGGAAGGTCCTCCCTCAAGGAATGGCAAATAGCCCCACCATATGTCAACTGTACGTTCAGCGAGCGCTAGACCCAATTCGTAAGACCTATCCCACGCTAAAGATCATCCATTACATGGATGACATCCTTCTTTGCTCCCCACAACCAGCGGAAATAGAAGAAGCATATATAGATCTCACTAGGTCCCTAGAAAATTGGAGACTGAATATAGCAAGCGAGAAGGTCCAAAAATCTAGTGTTAGCAAATTCCTAGGAGCAACCATTTACACAGATGTAATTTGCCCCCAAAAGCTTGAGATAAGACATAATCAATTGCGAAATTTGAATGACTTCCAAAAACTCCTAGGGGATATTAATTGGTTGCGCCCATACTTAAAGATACCCACCACTGAATTGACTCCACTATTTAAAACCCTAGAAGGAGACCCACAACTAACGTCACCGCGCTCCCTCACACCTGAGGCATTACAAGCCATCCGCAAAGTAGAACAGGCTTTAATGACAGCACAATTAAATAGAGTGCAATCGAATGAACCCTTTGAGTTGTGTGTCCTTCCCACCCCAGAGCTGCCAACAGCAGTCTTATGGCAGCACGGCCCACTGATCTGGATTCATCCCCAAGCCTCTCAGGCTAGGACAATAGAGTACTATCCAGCAGCCGTGGCCAAACTTGCTTTGAGAGGAGTAAAAACCTCCATGACACATTTCGGAGAGGCTCCAGCTAAAATTATAACCCCTTACAGCGTAGAACAGATACAAGTATTATGTGCTATGAACGATGATTGGGCCATACTTGCTTACAGTTTCTCAGGAACCTTTGATAATCATTTCCCTAAACATCCCCTCATCAACTTCGCCAAAAATCATCTCCTAGTATTTCCTCGGGTCACTAGCCTAACCCCGCTGCCTCATGGAAAAACAGTTTACACGGACGGGTCTAAGACAGGCACAGGTGCCTATGTCCATGATGGCAAAGTTGTGACAAAAGGCTACACGCCTGACACTCCACAAATAGTGGAATGTCGCATAGTCTTAGAGGTCCTACAAATCTTTCCTGAACCTTTAAATATTGTGTCTGACTCCTGTTATGTAGTTAATGCAGTCAAATCTCTAGAAGTGGCCGGGCTAATCAAAGCGTCCAGCCCAGTAGCCACTTTGTTCAAACAGATACAATCAGCACTACTTCATAGGCAATCTCCTTTGTATATAACTCATATCAGAGCACATTCAGGCCTTCCCGGGCCTATGACCCAAGGCAACCACCTGGCAGACCTCGCAACCAGAAATATAGCTTTTCCCCTGCTAGACCCTATCACCACAGCTTCAAAATTCCATACACAATTTCATGTCACTGCCGAAACACTGCGCAAGCGGTTTAGCATAACCAGGGCCGAAGCTAGGAACATTGTCCTTAGCTGCCAACATTGCTGCAGCTTCCTTCCCACACCTCATGTTGGGATCAACCCCAGAGGTATTAGGCCTTTACAAGTTTGGCAAATGGATGTGACGCATATTTCGTCTTTTGGGAAACTGAAATATGTACATGTATCCGTGGATACTTGTTCAGGAGTCATCTTTGCCTCCCCATTGTCAGGAGAGAAAGCTTCCCATGTCATCCAGCACTGCCTTGAAGCTTGGAGCGCATGGGGGTTACCACAGATTCTGAAAACAGACAATGGCCCAGCCTATACCTCTACAAAATTTGCTCAATTTTGTCATCACATGGGGATAAAACATATCACTGGCCTTCCCTACAACCCACAGGGTCAAGGGATTGTGGAACGCGCGAACCGCACGCTCAAATCCTATTTACTTAAACAAAAAGGGGGAATTGAAGATATACCCCCCACACCAAAAACTGCCATAGCCCTAGCACTTTTCACTATAAATTTTTTGAATCTGGATGCTCAAAGCCATACAGCAGCGGATCGCCATAATCAGTGGCCAAAAGACCCACAAGAACTAGTAAAATGGAAGGACGTGTTATCTAACCAATGGAAGGGCCCGGATCCAATCATAATCAGATCCAGGGGAGCTGTGTGTGTTTTCCCCCAGGGTGAAGAAAATCCCTTCTGGATCCCGGAGCGCCTAACGAGGAAAGTCCTAAACAAAGGAGATGTCTTCGCTGTACCTCCTGACCC
Organism: Manis javanica; assembly: GCF_040802235.1. Lineage (NCBI taxonomy): Eukaryota > Metazoa > Chordata > Mammalia > Pholidota > Manidae > Manis > Manis javanica. The sequence continues at coordinate 213,476,600 of NC_133156.1, read as the reverse complement.
TGCTCCTGACACTGGAGACCCCGACTCAGGGAGTATTGAGATGGGGAATCCTGTCTGCCTTTCCTAAGCCTATGCCTGTCCGTTTCAATGCAGCCGTTTTTCCGCGCTTTTTCACTACCAATACTAGTATGAACTTGCCCTACTTAGTTAAAGACACCCTAGTAGCTCCCCTGGGAGAAAACCGATCCTTCGTAACTAATGGGTCATTATGCTTCACCACTCAGAATCTAGCTGGCTGTATCTCCCTGAAACGGAGGAAATACGGATGGTTCAGTGACATAATTCTAGAGGCCAGTAGCCTCCCCGTTATGTCAGCTAAATTTGAAGGGCCTAATAAGGAAGGGAGCCCGTCCTATAAGAACATGACTATCCACCAGATGGTTCTCTGGATCAATGGCACATTTGTACACTCTCCCAGGAACAATTCCACCGACAGGCCTCGTCAACCCAAATATGCCTCCCATTGTGTGGGCGACTATGAGGGAGAGCTGTGGCCCTGGACTGACTGTCAGTCAACTGTAGTAACGTGGGCAACTGAGAGGCAGGAGTTTACCATCTCCCCAGATATGGAGGGACGGCCAGCCAATGAGGCTTGGTGGCCAGTAAAGGTGCTCGAAGGCGAGTTTCGTCAGCAGCTGAGCATGAACCCCTTCCATAAATGGATGCTGTGTGGAGTCAATGGCTCGTGTACCGACCTCTCCCCCTTTTCCGCCCTCCAGGGTGGGGGAATCGGTGTAAAAAATATCACCTTTTGGTGCGAGAATAACCACATGCGCGCACACTGGAACATGATCATGACCCATAACAACGAGAACTACACGTGTTCAGCAAAATCAGGTCCAGAGTCACCTAATTCCCTTTTTCCACCTTCTCCAGTATGCGTATACCCCCCATTTCTGTTTATCTTATCCAATAGTAGCTTTGACTCCTGCTCCAATGAAACCTGCTTTCTGTCTCAGTGTTGGGATGCGCGTAACTTTACCAATGCTTTGGTAGTCCGCATCCCCCGTTGGGTCCCTGTTCCCGTAGACGCCCCTAACACCATGACTCTGTTTCGAGAAAGGCGCGATTTCGGTGTTACAGCCGCCATAGTGCTCCTGATCTCCGCGACCGCGGTCGCAGCCACCGCCGCTGGTATAGCTTTAGACACCTCCATCAAATCGGCTACAGAGCTCAATAACCTTGCAGCCTCAGTAGCTTCTGCCCTGGACCAACAGTCCACACTTGATGGCAAACTGAAAGGAGGAATAATGATCCTCAATCAACGCATAGATCTCGTGGAGGAACAAATGGAGGTGCTCTGGCAAATGGCCCAATTGGGATGTGAGCGGAAATATCGTGCCCTCTGCATCACTAGCATTCAATATAAAAATTTTACACGGGCAGCTAATCTGTCACGAGACCTGTCCCAGTATCTTTCAGGAAACTGGTCCCAAGACTTCGATGGGACACTAGAAGAGCTGCGGCGAGAAATTATCCACATCAACTCCACCCGTCTAGATATCTCCGTAGCGGAAGGACTCTCTTCCTGGTTCCTCAGAGCTCTCTCCCACGTCAAGGAGTGGGCGGGCATGGCTGGGATGGGCGTGTTCCTGCTTGGAGGTCTCATGCTCTTACTCTGGTTGTTATGCAGACTCCGCAACCAACATAAGCAGGACAAGGTGATCCTTGCTCAAGCCCTAATGGCGATAGACGTTGGCGCCTCTCCCCAAGTGTGGCTCAACATGCTTAAGAAGGAAGCTCGGCTTTAGCTTGAGGTAGCTCTTGCACCCTGAGCCCATGTGGCACTGCACCAGGCCCGAGTACCTCAATGCTTAATCACAGCTTTCTTTAAGAAGCTCATGGTGCAAGAGGGTTGAGAAAAAGGGTCCAAACCCTTTGTACCAAGCGGTCCCAACGCCAGCCAGAGGATGCGAGGCAAAGCACTGCAAGAGGTCTTGGACCCCTCTGAGAGGCATGCCTGACTGCATAGGGGTAGATGCCCAGAACCCCTCTCCAAAAAGGGGGCATCAGGAAGTATGATGGAGGTCAGGCCTCTGTCTCCGCCTCTGCTGGCAAGTTCCGCCTTGAGCTTCTGTTAGACAAAAAAGGGGGAGATGTTGGCAGCCGCGCTCAGAAAATAGCGCCCCATGCAGGGCAGCCGGAAGGCCCCGAACTTCCTAATGACAAATCATCCCACACCACTAAACTACATGCTAATTGCGCCTTGGCATAAGGACCAATGAGACCCACCAAATGGTTATGCTAATAAGGCATATGGAGCCGCACCAACCAGGTCAGAGCATGAGAACTATATAAGCAAGCCTCTTCTTCCCCTCTGGGTCCTGCCCAACTCATTTGTTTCACAAAGAGCTGAAGAATAAAGCTTTCTGCAGAAGAATCCTGCTGTTGTTGCATGCTGTTCTTGCCGGCGAGGACAGGGCACGCGACACTGGACAACGCCTTAAAGATGGCGCCTGCTTCCTGCTCACCACCCTTTCCCCTCTTCCCTTTTGGGGATTGGCCCAGCAGACTTCCGTACCCGTGCACAGCTCGTGCTGCCCGCTTAGAGTGGCGCATGACACCTATCCGCTTAAAGGTCACGCATGATACTGTCCCGAATTGGTTGGGTGACTGAATATAAGGGAGCCCGCCGGGAGGGAGAAGAGCTTCCCAACAACTGCTGTAACCATCGCGAGTGATTAGACAATAAAGCCTAGAGAAGAATCAAGACCTTAGGCGTGTTGCTTCGGTCCCTGAAGAGTCGCGACAGATCTAAACAGTAGGTTTGTGAGAAGGGCTGGAGAAAGGAAGGGGTACTTTCTACCTTGTATCTTTCTGTGTACCTTGTGTTTTACATACACACCTATTCTTTTCTAAATACATCATTTCTTCTGACAAAGATTCTCCCTCAACCAAACTTTTGCCTGGCTCCTATGGACTTCAGCTTGACCAGGGTTGATCTTTGGGACTTCCATGGCCGTCTTTACATCACCCAATTTTAGTAGCAATCTTACTAAGTCAGTTTAGAAAGAATCCCTCACCTTCAATATCTGATCACTCTTAGTATCTGATCAAATTCCTTATCCACACCATCCCCCAGGTGCTATACAACCACCCTGGCCTGCCTTCAGCAAGAATCCTGTCAATTCAGGTTAGCCAGAATACCCACCTATCCCTGATGCTTCCTCTTAGTAATTTCCATCCACAGACCTCTTACCCTCCTCCTTAGCTACAAATTCCCAATTTTCCTTGTTGTACTCGGAATTGAGCCCAGTTCTTTACTGAGGTCTCTTTCCCACTACTGTAATAGTTCCTGCTCAAAATCTGCTTTTAAGCACTTTAACCACTGTTCGGCTCTGGTTTTCTTTAACATTGCTAAATGTAAAATTTAGACAGATTCTAAAAATAAATCTGAATTTAACTCTGAATTCTAAATAAGGACTAAAACTATGTCTATTTTGTAGAAGAATTGGTGGTTTCTAGTCAGTGATTCATGCTCTAGATCTCTCTAATTCACATAATAGCAAACTTACAAAAACATTTTTAAAAATATATAAATAGATTCCTTAACTAGGGAAATCACGTTTTACTAAAACAAGCTTTTCTTTTTATTTGACTTTCAACTATCACCCATTTCCTGATAAAAAATATAAAAAATTAGGTCAAACAACCATTTTTATTCAAACAATCTAAAAAGAAAACAAAAGAGACCAAGAAGGGAAAACAGAAAAGATTAAACACATATAAAAATGTTAGAAATAAATTAATCATTTAAAGCTTTAAAGCTACAAAGTATATAGAACCTTAAAGATCAATAAATATCTACTTTCATTTTGGAAAGAAAAGCCAGTGAACATAACTTAATTTTTCTTGATAACTCAGGCATAACTCTACATATCAAGTACAAAAACTCAGTGTTCTTTGACGTAGGAGTTGGTAGATTCTACATCCTGGTTTTCTCATTAATCTGCATCATCTTGAATTAAAGTTACTTAACTTTTCTGAGCCTCAGTACCTTCAGTTATACAATGAAAGAATTTCTGTGATTACATGGAACTAAAAATAGCATGTGGAAAACAGAACTGAGTAAGTCCTTATGCCAAGAAAGTGAGTATTTAAAAAAAAAATTCTGTTCTGTTTGCTGCCTGTTTATTTGTGTATTTTTCATGGGAGACTAATGGTACACAGTTGAATTAGTATCTTTCAAGGTGATGGTTTTTTCCTATATTATTAGTCAAGGGCTCCTTCTGGCAAATTTGAACACAATTTAAATACCATCATTAACACATAGTTATAGTTGTTAGAAATAAATTTTTTTTTAATAAGGTACAAAGAAGTTGCTAAAGCCCCAAGAGAACAGGGATTCTCTATGCCATTGACTGATATATCCTCAATGCCTAGAACAGTCATTTGCAGGTAGCAGAGGTCCAATAAATATTTGTTAATTGAACAAATTCATAAAAAACAAGTAAATAGCTAAGTGTCAAATGACAAAGCAAGTACTAAGGACAATCACTAAAAGCTAAGGGTATTCAAAACTGTTCATGTTGGAAATAGGACTTAAGTTAAATTTAAATAAAGAGCATATAAGTCTGAAAGGGTAATATAAATGACAAACCTTTCTGAGCAATAGTTAAAAAAAAAGTAGAACATGGCTTATGTGCAAAGCAAGATTACACTATTTTGATTTAGAAAGAGTACCCTAACAAGAAATATAAACAGTGTAATCATGGAGAGTTGAAACCTAATATAGGCAAAAATAAGAAATAAAGAAGAATGTCTTGAACAAATAAGTATATTCAGAATACCTTGGCCAAGGTAGAGACAAGAAGTAAATATTAAGAAGGCCCCTGAAGCCATCTAGATATGAGGTGATGAGGGTCTGAATCATTATAACAATAGTATTAGGAACTAAATAATTAAAAATGGATTTAAAATATCACATAGCTTATAAAACCAGATGAATAGCAGGCAGAGTGAAGACAAGAGAGTGAAACTGAGCAGAAGGTGAATCCAGGTTTCTAGAAATGGAAAACTAGGGGCTAGGTATGGGGAGGAAGGGCCACTTGATTTGGGAGAAGGATTTTAGAAAGGGTGAGTTTCAAGTAATAGCAGGTCACCCAGGTGAAGACATTAGCAAAAAATTAGACATGTAGATCTCTAACGGGTAAAGTACCAGGACTAGCTAGAGATGTAATTTTATAAGGCATCTAAACAAAAGGAACCAAGTGGAGTGCGAGGACTTAAAGCAGACTGTAACTACTAAAGAAAACAAACACTATAAATCTGGTGAACAGTATTTGAATGGAGGATTGGAAGCAAGATCACAACAGACTGAGAAATAAGTAACCGAAAAACAGAAAGAGAGCAAAGAAACAGAGAAAGATGAGACTAGTAAAAAACTGAAGGTACTGTGTGGTCTGTACAGAGAAGTTTACAGTGAAATGAAAGAGAACAAAGGCAAGGATGACAGTACTAATGGATAAGCGAGCTGAGAAAGGGGTTTCTTTTTGTTACTATCAGTCTGGTTGGTTTTTAAATACAGAAAATTAAAATGGCACCGCCAAAGTGGATATTACTATTGACACAATGGATTCAGGTCTACCTAGAGTTAAGAATCATTGTTTGATTTTTAAGCTCCTTGTGAGATGGAACCGTACTGCTTGTTCACTCAATCTCCAGTGCCTAAGAGAATGCCAGAAACTCAGTAAGTGTCTAACATCCCAACCCAAAGCCTTGCAAGCATAAGCACAATTTTTTTTTTTTAATCCACGACATATATTCTATGAGGCTTTGGCAACTTTGCTATTCCACACTTTAGTCTTTTTGTGCCTATTCTCACTTACTTAGCTAGCTATAAGGATCTGGAAAGCTAAACCTAATTTTTGATGAAAAGAAGCAGGCTTAGTGATAAGAAAATCAGCAATTTTCATTCTAAATTCTGGATAACTAAGTCATTTCTATTTTATCATTTAAAGAAGCACAGTTCTAAAAAGTTTAAAATCACAATATATTGGTAGTGGAGGAATAAACATTATTGGAAAAGTAGAATGCAAAGTAATGATGACAGGATATTTTATTTAAAATAAGATTTATTTTCACACAAAAAAATATCCAATTCTTTACTTAGAAGGAATAAGAAAAGTGTATAAAACTTGAAGGTCTGGGTTTTAGGGAAAAAAAAAAAGTTACATGACCCTGCGGATTGCAGAGACTTTTCAGGACGTGCTGCCAAAGGCGTTTCCTGGAAGTTAGTGTTTAACTGAGAAAGGGAGAAGCAAACAAACCTACCTTCACAACTACCAAAACCCAAGCACCAGTTGCCACAGCTAACATGAAGTTGTATTCAAGGAGCCAAAAGCAACCCTAAAATGAGCTGTCAGAATGACTTGGCAAGGTCCGGGCAATGCTCTACACAACGGAATGTAGATACTACCTTGCTCTAAAAGGCTCTTTCCAGTGGAAGTCATAAGGAGAACTGGCTAGCAGCAAGAGGGATAGATACACTGCTCCCCTGTGTACCAACATGTATTACACACTCACTGCAATCACGACAAACATAAATATGAAATATGTCTGAGATATAGGACCTGTCCTTACAGACATGATTTAGCTGACAGGATATACACATTCAGACACATGTATTTAACATACATCCAGGAACAATGTATGACTCACTCATTCTAGAACCATTTATTAATCAGCTACTATTTGTTAGTCACTCCTGGACCTTAAGGAAATAAAAACGCCCTTAAGTGACTCAGAATCTAGTCAGAAAACAAAGGTATAAGAGGTGTAATTGAGTTACAGAAGTTCTCACCATTAATCCTCTCTTAACCAACCCTAGGGATTAATCAGTATCCTCTAGAGCCTTTGTAAAACACTGCCCAAAGAGCCCAGGGCATATTAACTATTCACAAGGAGAGTATGCTATTCTTCATACTCTTATACATGGTTCACACTCACGCTGCAGTTACCACAGGAGAGTTATGTAAGCTCACCAAAAGTAAACCAAGTTTTCTCCCAAACTTGTTTGCCAGTTGCACTTGTTACTTTGATTATATAATTCAATTAAATATCACATAAACCAATAAAATATGGGTATGAAAAGAAAGACTAAGTTGAATGCACTGGAAAGACAAAATAATAAAGGAGACCTACTAAAAATATTGCTGTCAAATTAGTCGTGGGTGTAACCACCATAAAAGACTGGGGAAAAGTCATAAAAACCTAGGAATATGCACTCAATGCACTTTACACAGGGAAAACCCAAATCAGAAATCATATGCAATGCATTATAATTGCAGCTTATTCAAGAAAGATTAACACTGAACTCCAATCTGCACTCTAAAAAAAAAAAAAAAAAGTGAAGTGTGGTGGGCTTGGTTTTACAGTGGCAACTGATTATGTGTTCATATATTTTTTAATTAAATTATTTAGGTGTCACTTCAGCCATCTTTTCAGATTAACTGTCCAACCACCAGTCTGGCCTGGACAGTGCTGGACAACAATGCTTCCGTCTCATATATACAAACTGTTAAGTAAGGATGAAGCTTCACTGTGCCTGGAGGCCAGACAAGTTTCCCAAAGAAACTAAACTAAATCATAGAAGACGATTAGAAATTCACCAGGCAGACAAGGGAGAGAAAATACCCCAGCCCTGCACATCCCAACCATGAGAGAACAAGAAAAATGTCAAAATATTTCCTTCTATTTATCATGCCCAGGCCCACCACTCAAATTTTTTTTATGACAAATTATTTAGCTTCTCTCCTCACCTATAAATTAAGGAATGATTGTTAATACCTACTATATATAGTTATGCAAAGATTAAAATAGATTATACACGTAAAGTGCTTCGTACTATATCTGGCACATGGTCAGTGCTCAAAAAATGAAACTATTAATTATTGGAGAGTAAAGAAGGAAGGAAGAGAGGAAATAACAAAGTACTGGGACCACAGTACCATCTTCCCTAACTACACTTTCAAGTTCAGTAAGTTTGCTGACCCAGATCCCCAGGCTCCTCCTCGTTCTGTTTTAGCTTTATATGAACCCACATTCCTAGGAGCAGGTTTTGGTTGTGTCCATAATTTAGGCTCCTTTGCTCACTGCATAACCTTCTCATTTAGGAAGTATAAATAAAAAAATTGAGAGCAAGTCCCAGACTAAGCTGTAATTTTCCATCAGGTGAAATTGGTATCACCGTGTGGAATCTGACATCCTAACTAGATATGCCGGTATTGGATCCAATTTCTGTCACATGTAAATGTGTGCTAATGAACTCTGTGTGTAACACACCCCTGGCCCTTTCCTTGGCTCTCTATAGTGTAGTTATTGCCACACCCAAAATACCTATTCCACCCACCCTTACTTAATATTTTGCAAGTTCACCTTAACTCAGGGCTTCTATATCTTTTCTTTTCTATACAGAGAAAATCTCCCTGTATTATCTCCAAAAGAAAAGAAACCTACTCATTTTTCCTTGTGCCATACTGCTTCTAACCAACACTACAATAAATTTTCCTTCTTACATATCAGTATTTTCTAGTAGTCCATCATCTTGTTCAGATAAGGTACTTGTATAATAAAGGTTAAACAGTATTGTCTGCCAAAGAAAGCAATTGTATTTCTTCAAATGCCTTACTGCAGAAGAGCAAATACATGTTTGACATATTATTCTGTTCAAACATAGCATATATAAAATAGATACACTAAAAATAACCTAATAACCAAAGCACTACACAAAATTTGATTTATGATCAATAAATACAAACTATATTTAAAAGCATGCAGAACTTAATGTTACCTTCAACAAGCTGAAAAAGATTCAAATATGCATATTTTTTAAAAGATGCATTTTTATCTTAGTATTCCTTATACAAAAATAACATTATTACAAGAAACTAGAGTGATATATTGCTAAACACCTTTGAGGAACACAGCCCCTTACAATGTAATTGTTTCACTAAGTTATTCTACTTGAAAAATCTGAAGTGATAAGAATTTACTTTAAATTATGACAGCTATTCAAAAAATACATTATTATATAAGTATTATAATACACTTGGCTACTTCAGATCAGAAGCAGCTACTTAGGGTGCAGGACCAGTAAAAGGAGAAGATGTGGTTTTGAAAACAATGGCCAGGTACTAGGACTTCTGGGTTCTAAACTAAATCCACACCAATGCACAGAATGGTCTAGGACAAATCATTTCATCTCTCTAGCCTTTACTGATAAAACAAAGGATGAGACTACTTAAATTCTAAGTCCCTCAAGAAGTAAGATATTCTTAGTCTAATGAAGGGGATAGAAGACAGAAAGTAGAGATGGTGGGTGTGGGCAGCGGACAGCGTGCATGTGTGTGTGTGTGTGTGTGTGTGTGTGTCCCTGTCAGCTAGAGAAGTCTACAATTACAAGTGCTAAAATGAAGACTACTTTAGGATTAAAGACAGGTACCTCTCTTCTCCCTTCTCAGTCTTTTCCTTTCTTCTATCCCCTCCCCCAACCTCTCTCTCTCTTGCCTCAGGTTTCTCTCCCAAACTCCAATTTTCCTCTATTACTATTCCAGTCCTCAATACTTACAAACCATTACTACCTACTACTGCCATCTCTGCTGTCCCCTATTCTCAATACTGTCAGTTTATTTCCTTAAAGCACCACTAATATTGCAAAGTGAATTTAAGTAGCTACTATGCCAAATGGATCACTTAGATTAGTTCTTGGCTTCTAAAATTTGATTTAAATAAGTAATAAAATCAAATGCATTCTATTCAGATGCTTATCTCTCTAACCAACAAGAGCAAACCATTCACTGGACACCTATTTATCAGTCATGTACTTTGCACACTTTAACTTTTTAAAACCTTAGAGCTACTCTGCTGGGTGAGTATATAATCATCCACAATTTATAAATAAAAATGAGACCCAGAAAAACTATAAATAGGACATGATGGGGGTAAGGTCCACAATTTCCATGGTCAAACTACAATGGGCAATAGATTGTTCTGTCAAATTGATCAACAAAGCAAGAAACCCCCAAAATCCCAAGGGCAAGTTTATTTCTAATGGCCCAAAATTGAAACCTGGATACAACCAGTAACATTCATAAATCAAAATGTTTAGCTGACATTAGTAGCAGGCTGACAAAGGGAAATCAGTCCGTATTATTTGGACTTTCAAAGACTGATTAGTAAAAGAGTTTGTTTGTTTTAAATTCTGCTTAATTTACCAAGATTTTGAAGAAAGGGTGTAGTCTCCCACTAGTAATGGAATAAGAAAAGCAGATTTTGATAGTAAAATTAAGAGCTAAATAAGTATATCTCATGATAAAGAGATGTTATCAATGATATAGCTCCCCAGATAATTACTAGGACCATTCTTATTTGTCATTTTTTGAAAGTTTAAGATAGTTCAATTTCCAATAATAGTGCCCTGAAATAACTCTCCTACCGAAAACAGCTGAAATTTCTGGATAAAATATTTTTACCCTCATCTCAGAAAGCAAAGCTTGTAAGAAGGAAAAAATTATTTGGCCAAAATGTAAGGGAAAATGGGAACCCAGCAAGGTATGGGAACACAGGCCACTTTTGCATTTTGGGTACTAGCCAATCAGAACAAATCTGAACTTTAGTTTGGATAGCCTTGCAGAACCCAAAGGGCAAAAATCAAAGACCAGGGTCTTCCACAGTGGGAAGTACAAGTAATATGCCCTACATTTAGCTAAAACCTTAAAAGGGCTTATACTTCCAAGGTAAAGGTGAAACAGAAGTACACTGGCTCTCAAATGTATTCACAACCAAAATGTGCATCAGTTGGGTGGTCCAAACTTCAACCAATGAATTGTTTTAAATTGGTTCCGGATTGGTAATGCCTCTAAAAACCTATCAGAAGCAAATGCAAAAACTTTCTGAAGAAGATACCTTTATTTGAGGTCTCAGATTAGTCTTACACTTTCTCAAGGACAGTGAGCAACACACACAGATAACTATGAACACACACACAAAAACAAGTCATCATGAGCAAGAACCAGCAAAAACAAGAGGCCACAGAAAGGGACCTCCAAGATCTCACACACAGGAAATACAGAGACACCAACTACAAAATAACCATACTTACTAGACTGAAAGAATAAAAGATGACCCTGAAGATATCTACAGGGAACAGAAAACCATTAAGAAAAAATCCAGCATCTTTAAAAAGGAACCAAACTGAACTTCAGTAATCAAAGTGAAAAATTCATTGGATGGTCTTCAAAGATTAGATTCAAAGATTAGATTCAACTGAAGAGAAAATTGATGGACTGGAAGATAAATCAAACAAGAAGATAAATCAAACAAAGCAGGTAGAGATGGAAAGATATAAAATAGCAAATAAAGATGGCATAAGAAACACGTAATCAGAGAACCAGAAGAATAGAGAATGAGATAGAGGAGAAATCTATAGAGATAATGACTGAGAATTTTGCAGAACTAATGAGATGTTAATCCACAGATTCAAGGAGCCAAACGAAGACTCAAATAAAAAGAAAGTTATACCCTGACACATCATAATGAAACTACAGAACACCAAAGCCAAGAGAAAATCTTAAATGTAGCCAATAAAATAAGCTAGAAAACAGCAAAACACAGAAAAATCTCTGACTTGTTTTAAATAACAAGAAAAATGATTAAGCATTAGTGTAACCCTGATTACCTCAGAAGGTGGTAATGATCAAGCAAGATAGTGTATTTGAAAGCTCTTCTTGGATACTGTAAAGGGATCCAGAGGTTTAAATGATAGAGTTTGTATAAAACCTATTTCATTTTTGGTCATTTAAACTCTCTGTGGACCTCACTTTACCTGCAAATGGTTGTACGTGATTATTTCCAAAGTTCATTCCAGCTCAAAAATTAACCTTTCCTTAGATCTCTCAGTCAAGAGGGAAGAAATTCCAATTATAATATTCTGCTGGCTAAAAATAAATGCTAGCGAGTATCAGAAGGAATAACAGAAATATAACAGGAATTATATCCCAAATTCTTTAAAGAGCCATCCATATCTGGAATACTAACACAGGTGTTGAAATCACCAAACTATACATGTAAAATCAGAAATGAACAGCTACAGCAGTGTTCTCAATCTTTAGGGGCCCTAACTCCTAAGATTCTGATTTAATTGGTCTGGGGTAGAGACCAGGAAATGAATATTTTTAAAAGTTTCCCCAGATTATTCTACAACTGCAGCTAAAGCTAAGAAACACTGAAGTGAAGGTACAAATAGTAGGATATGTTTTAAAAGAGTAAACCTCTATAAATCTTTCCAAAATATAATTAAAGATTATAAAATTATCCAGGATAAGAGTAGGATGAAAAATGAACCTGTTTACAGAAACATTCCAAGTTTAAAGGAAGTGGTTTACAGGGACAAATAAAACCAAGGACTAGTTTTATAGAGTGGTTAGTAAATGTATACAATTTGTTACCCAAGAAGCCATGCAAGGCTAAGACAAAGACATTCAGAAGAGTTTACACAAATCACAAGACAGTAGGTTGTTAAGGAAACAAGTAACATTTGAGTATATGATCAATGATTTGAGGCTGACACTGAAGGCAACTATTCACTCCTACTAAATGTCCCTTAGTGCCACCATCAGACCCAGAATATTAGACTGCATGATCCCAGGATGGCACTGACCTGCTCTAGCCTAAGAGTTCATGACTGAAGACTGCTTTTTTCTGGCAACAAGGAGATAAAGGAGAGTACAAATCTATCATGTACTTGCTACCATGTATTTATTCAGTGCTTACTTTGTGTTACATATTAGGCCTCTGCTAGGTACTTTAAAACATCTTATTCAGTTCTCACCAAGTTTATTATTTTATTACCCTCACCTTATACATGAGGAAACTACTTTTCTGAGAAGTCTGAATTACACAAACATGTATTCTTGGCATAAAACAAACTAGAAAGTTTTATAGTGAAGATTTAAATCCAGACCTATGCAATGTTGCCTTTCACTATAATTGTAAGTATGTTATAATAACAAAAAATAAACTGTCATTTTAAGTGCTTACTGTGTCCATTTAAAGGCTCAGTAAATCTTTTCAACAGTCCTATGAAGCTGCTCAGTCAAAATAATTTTGAGTCATTTTCAAACTTCTTTCAAACTTACATCCTATCCTTCAGCACATTTTGCTAGTTCTACTTTCAAAAAGTACTCAGAATCTTCTATATTTGGGATATGTATCAAAACCTATATCCACATATCTCTATGACCCTAGTTCATCTCCGGACTAGATTATTAAAATACAGTGTCCTAATGAGACTCCCCAATTCTTCTACCCTTGTCTTCCCTCTAAATCTATTCTGAACCCTTGCAAGGGTTCCCTTTAAAGACAATGGTGTCACTCCTTTGTTCAAAACATTTCAACAGATGCTTATCTTGCTGGGGTAAAATCTAGAGTCCTTACAATGGGCAAGACCCAGTAACCTCTGTCATCATTTCTTGTTCTCCTCCTCTAATCTAGCCACACTTGCCTCATTATTCCTCAAACATTCCAAGCACGCTCCCTTCTCCCTACTGTTCTCTTTGCCTAGAACTGATTTGATATCCTTGATTGATTTCACCTTTTCAGGTCTTTGCTCACATGGCACCTTATCAATTAAGGTTTTCTTTCTGGCTCTGCCCTCTCAGGCACTCCATCTCCCACTTACCACTTTTATAATGGCACTTAATACCATCCAACATTTTATGTATGGAAATATTTATTACTGCCTGTCTTCTTCGACAATTAAAGCTTCATGAGGGAGGATCTGTTTTCATCATTGTTGCTTCTCCGGTGCCTAGAACAGGACCTAGCATGTAGCAGGTCACTGCAAAACATTTGTTGAATGAAAATATAAACCAATAATGCCAAAACCCAGATTCATAAACACTCCAGTGTACAGCCTCTACACCACATGCCCTAAGTGACTTCAATGAGAACACCTTTTTCACACAATTCTAGCATTTCCAGGTAAAGAGCAGTGCCTCCCCTACTTTACACACATACTAACCACATCAAAAACTAGGAACAGTAATTTTTAATAATTTACTGGCTTGCTTTCCTTAAAGTCAGTAATCTTCAAATACTGAGCCTTAGCTTCTCATTAGTAGGGTTCTCATAAAGTTCTTTCTACCTGCTATTCTCCCCCTTCACAGCTAGCTCTTCTCTAGTCTAAGAAAATTTAAACCCCGCAAATGAGAAACACTTTGATTCTTCTGCGTTTTGTCTTGTTCTGTCACTCCAACTAGACTGCATGTTTCTTTGAGGTCACCTAACCCAGATGTCTCACATACAGAATATTCTCTCAGATATTATGATCAATATTCCATCTCCAATTCCTTTTACAGATATAAAGCTCAGTAATAATTTTGACCATTCTTTTCCCATGGATTACATATTCTCATCTGAGAGGTACTGGTGGCGAGGGAGGGAGATTACCAAAAAGTAAAAGGAAAGTCTTATATTAACTAAGATGCACAAGGGAGAAAAGTGGCAAATAAGTTTTTGGCACAATGTGGCCGATTCTTTACTCCCAGATACTTACTAAGAAGGGAGGAAGTGGTGAAGGCAGGCCAGGTAGATGAAGGCTCGGATTGCCTTTCACAACTCTGCCTGGCAACTTCAAAGAGCAGGACTGACAGGTTCCTGATGGGACAAATTAGACTTAACCTTAAAGGTATTTTTGTTGACTTTGGTGTTAATGACTTGAAGAGAGATTTCAAAAATGAATAGGACACCAACTGATCCAAATTTCAACATCATTTATTCAACTCTCATTTCCTACTGTTTATCTAGAAAATTCTAATGGTGATGGGATTGATTTTAAAGAAATTATTTAAAACATACATTTTCAATTATGCTAATAAGGTCAAGACCATAGATGTCTACAAACTCTCTACCCCCAAAATACATATTTGTTCTGTTTGAAAATATGACATATTCTTTAAGTTTCTCTGTGGATGTTTAATTTGAGCACAAATAAGAAAATACTGTGAAAAGGTAGTGCCCTTAATATGATGAGCACCAGTGAGGAAACCTATCCTTAAGTTTAATATTTGCCATAAATAATCCAGGAAACTGTGTGTGTGCACGCACGTGTACATACATAAAATTGAAGTGATCATAATTACAAGTAAGTTGAAATGTTTAAATATTGCAGGCGTGAGGGAAGCAGATGAGGACATGGGTCAGGGCACATCACGACAGGAGGTTAGATGGGTTGGAAATTTCCAAACTTCCACAGGTGGGAAGGTATGACTTTTCTTATTTTTAACCAAATTAGCAGGACTTATCTTAAATTCTCTCAACTGGGAAATATATTAAAATTTAATAAGTCACATACAAAAATCATTTTCCACAACTGTACAACATTCAAGTTAAAGCCTGCCTTTAACACTTCCTACATCTGAAATCCACAAGCTCATTTACAGAATGCGTTGCTAATAATGGTGAATTACTATTATATTTGAAAGAAGCATTCAAGTCTGCTGGTTATTATACACACACAGATTCATTATGAGAAAAATTACAAATATCAACAGACTAGACCCTAAAGCAACATAACAGTAGGGATGGAAAAGTTCCCAAAGAAAATAAATGTATAACGAAAGAATCAGAAGGAATCTTACAAAGTATGGGTAACTTCCTCACTTCATTCAACTCCTCCCAGAGGCCTTTCCTGGCCACCCCATCTGAAATAGCTGTGCCTATCGCACTCTATTCTTGTACCCTGATTTATTTTTCTCATAGCAGTTGCCCTTACGGGTCAGAATATAATAGAGTTACATTTGCTGATTGTTTGCCTCCCAACTAACATAAGCTCTAGGAGGGCAGAAGCTTTGTCAGTTTTGTTAATTCCAGGGCCTAGAGACACACACCTGCACTTGATAATGTGCTGAATAAATACATGATGAAACTGAAGTTCAGAGAGGTTAAAGGATTTCCTGAAGGCCACAGAGCTAGCAGCAAATACAGCAAACCCTTTCCACTACAAAAACTCTGTCTGCTGGCTAGAATTTCCACAGCCACTTCCACAACACCAAAGCAGCCTGTTCCAGCACATGATTCCATTTAATATATTTCTCCCTTTCTTTTTTTCAAGTGCCACAGAAAATACATGCTACAAAAAAAAACAAAAAACACTGGTAGCATCTTAACTCTTAAGTGTTTCACCAACCAAACCTATACTCAGATTTCATAAGCCTACAGAGGATTAGCCTGTAAAACAGACACAGCCACATAGTTCTTTAAGTTCCCTGTGAAATTGGTATATGCCTTTTAGTTTTAAGACCACTGAAACCTACATACCAATTCAGAATGGCCTGTAAAGTATCATCCTCACTGTCCAGCTTCTAAGAGCCTCAACAACAGCTCCTCCCTGGATATACTTTATCTTGTAGTTTATGCAAGGAAATGTAGCCAACTTTAAAGTCCCTTTTAGTTCCCTTCAAAGGACAAATTAACCTCACAAAACACTGAATCCTTAAGAAGTTTTAGATTCTGTAAACAGGAAACCATCACTGTGATCATCTATGCCCTCCATTCAAAATCCATGAATCTGAAATACCTAAATGAAACGCGGGAGGGGGTGAGAGAGAGGAAAGAGAAGAAACATTTACATACATAAAAAGGGAGCAGATATTCCTAGTAACACTTTCGCCCAACATTAGCTGCTTGCCTCAAGTCAAGGCCACCTTCCTTTAGGAAGAGGAGAGGAGCCAACCGCCCATGCCTTTGGCGAGGAACGTCTCTAGACCTAGGGGGCGAATCACTAGGGCAGAGGATGATTTGCTCGCCGCCTCTCAAACTACTGTCAGCCCAATCAGTAAACTGAAAGGGATAATCTCAAATGTGGGATGGCAAGAGAGTTGCAATGAGACTTAGAGTTGAGAAGGAAACGGCAGACCAAAAGGAGCGGGGAGGGTAAACAACGCATCAGCGGAGGGGGTGGGAACCTGGGTCAAGAAGCGGGGTCAACGGAAGGCAAAGGTGAAGAGAGGACGGGAAGGAGGTGCTGAGAAGGATGGGCCGGAGGGAAGAGGGAGAGGGGCGCGAGGGCTGAAGCGGAGGTGGGGGGGAAGGGTCCGGGGCGGGGCGGAAGGAGCGAAGAGGCGGGATGAAGAAGGCCGGGAGGGTCTTTACCTGCAGCTCCGCCCGCTCCACCTCCCACTGGGCTCTCTCCACCTCGAAGCGGGCCCACTCATGCTGCAGGAAGTGCAGGATCCCCGGCAGGCTGTACTGAGCTCGGGCCGCCCCCGCCGCAGCCACCCCGTCGCCGGCCGGTGCAGCCTCCGCCAGAGGCCCGAGACCCTTGGCACCGCCGGCGCCCGGGTGGTTGTTACTGAAGAAGACGCCGGGACCCGCCTGCTCGTCCATGGCGGCCGCAGAAACCGGGGAGCTGCCCAGGCGCCCAGCAGCGGAGGCGACCGCGGCGGCCAGCAGCGCCTCCTCCTCCCTCCGCCGCTCCCCGCCCACACCCCAGTCAGCAGGGAGCAGCCGCCTGGGCGCGGGGGCCGGCCGAGCCCGGGACGGGCCGGGAAATGGGTCAACTGCGGCGCGCGGGCGGCCCGGGGCCTGCCGGGAAATGTAGTCGCGGGGCGCGGGCGGGGTCGGCCGCGGCGGCCTGGGGGTCTGCGCTGGGCTCGGGCGCGGCCGCAGCCCCGCCCCTGCCGCCGCTGCGGCGGCGGTGGCGGTGGCGGTATCGGGAACGCTGGTTTCCTCAGCGTGGGGACCGGGCCCGGCGGGCGGCGCTCCGGTCGCCCTCGCACGCGGAAGTCCTCACGCCGTGCTCCCTGTTGCGCGCGCGCGCGCACACACACGGAAGTTATCTGCCAAGATACCCGCCGAGGATGCACAATTTTTAGGGTCTCCTGGTAGTTCTGTTAAAAAACAAATTCAAAGCGGACTCGCTGGACCGGCCCCTGGGTGGGGGTTCTCCAGCCCGCGGAAGCCGGCCTCTCCCTTTGGTTCCCACTGAGGTGTTTCTCTGACCCTAGAAGCTCTCAGTTCTCCCCCAATCTACGTATCGCTGTCGCTCCTCCCTTTCTTGTTCACTTGGCGGTTCAAACCTGTTGCCTGATGAGTCTTAACTTGTAAGGAACACCGATCACTGTTTCTTCTAGAATAGCAACTTTCAGCTTCTTCCAAATGCCAGTCTGTTGACACCTCATCTGAAACTGTGCTCCCCTTAAGTCCCTCTCCCTTGGTAATTAATCTGGCAGTAAATCCTGTAAAAGTTTCAGATATCCACAGTTCTGTTACTTAGGTCTTTTTCCTCTCTTCTTACCGCTCAGTTCTTACTCTGAATTTCAATTCAACAAACACTTGATTATCAGTTATTTGTGTCTCTGGGAATAGAAGGGTAAATGACACACAGTCATCAAAGGAGACTGGCAAGTATATAATTCTCACGGTGCCTTAAAGCTGCGCTACCCTGAAAAAGTTCCTTTCTGTTCCCTGTAACTGTCTTAGGTGTCCACGCTCTTTTCCCTTTTTTTTGTCCGATTCCCAGCTTCTTCCACGGTTGACCTGCCAACTTGGAACTGTATAATCCTACCAAAGGCACACCAGAGTATTTTCAAGTTTTTCTCTATCAATGTTACCCTTCCCCCGAAGTATAGTTAAATTCACACTATAAATTCACGCTACAGCGGTAATGAAATGAAGATGCCTGAAAAAATTAACAAATGGGAATGAAATCAAACACTTAATTTGGTCCCAGTAACAACTTATTTTAATTCTTTTGTGCGATGGATTTCTGGGGTATCAGAACTGATGGTCATGAAAAATTTAAAGATACAGACTGGTGAGTGACATGTCAGGGAAGGACATCCTGTCCCTGTCCTCTCCCCCCTCTCTTCCCATGGCTACTTGTGAAAACTACAGGAAACACATTGTATCTGTTCTGGTAGCAAATAAACATGGCAAGCTCTCTTCTCCCACTTACTGAATGTTTCTGCTTTATGAATTCATTCTTTATAATAAAAATTTGATCCAGGCCTGGCCAAATTTCCTGTATTGTAAATTATTTTGGCTCTAGGTGTCCTTTGAGATACTGCCCAATCCTCTCATTTTACAGCTCAAGAAACTGAAATCCAAAGAAGTTGAGACTTGTCCACAATGAGGCTTTGAGTGACTAGAAACCAGAATTCCAGACTGTTATCTCATTGATCTTTCCATTAACACATTGCCTCCTCCTTTAATCAGAGCTACCAGAGTACCAAGAGGACAATTAGGCAACAATGGCATATTTTTTCATCCGAAGGATTTAAATAATCTTACGTTTTGAAGGTCAGAAGGTATTTTTCCCCTAATAGAAGACATGTCCAACAGTTCCTCTCAATAATTCATGACACACTATAAAATATAATTAAATTTAATGGTAGCTGTTTAAGAACCCGTTAAGTCCTAGAACCTATAAAATTCCTATAACATGGGCAGTAAATTGAACATGAGCATTAATAACTTCTTTTCTGGATGTGTCTCCTCAGGCAAGGGAAATGAGTAAAAATAAACAAGTGAGACTCCATTAAACTAAAAAGCTTCTGCACAGCAAAGTAAACCATTAACAAAACAAAAAGGCAACCCATGAATGGAAGAATATATTCCCAAATGATATATCCAATAAGGGGCTAATATCCAAAATATATAAAGAACTCATAAAAGTTAACATCAAAAACTGGCAGAGGATCTGAATAGATCTGTTTACAAAGAACTACAGATGGCCAATAGACACGTGAAAAAATGCTCAATATCACTTCATCAGGCAAGTGCAAATCAAGTGAGATACTGCTCCACACCACTCAAAATGGCGAATATCAACAAGACAAGAAATAAGTGTTGATGAGGATGTGGAGGAAAGGGAACCCTCTTACACCACTGGGAGGATTGTAAATCGGTGCAGCCTCTATGGAAAGCAGTAGGGAGGTTCCTCAAAAAACAAACCATAGAAATGCCATGTGACCCAGTAATTTCACTTTTCGAATTTTACCCAAAGAAAATAAAATGACTAATTTGAAAACATACATGAGTCCCCATGTTTATTACAGCATTATTTATTACAACAATGAAAAAAACCTAACACAGGAGGAGATTAAACTAATACAGCTCTGAAGTTGCAGCAAGACTTCTCTTAAGAATATTGATGATCAACTTGCATTTCTCTAAGCAAAGATAAACTGATTTTTTAGCACATTCCCTTCCATTCTCCCCACCAACTACATCCCTTCTTTATCCTTTGCTCTTTTAAAATTTCCAGTGAAGAGAAATTAAAGAGGACACTAACAAATGGAAACTCATTCCATGCTCTTGGCTAGGAAGAATTAATATTGTCAAAATGGCCATCCTGCCTAAAGCAATCTACAGATTCAATGCAATGCCTATCAAAATACCAACAACATTCTTCAATGAACTGGAACAAATAGTTTTAATATTCATATGGAACCACAAAAGACCCTGAATAGCCAAAGCAATCCTGAGAAGGAAGAATAAAGCAGGGGGTATCTCACTTCCCAAATTCAAGCTCTACTACAAAGCCACAGTAATCAAGACAATTTGGTACTGGCACAAGAACAGACCCACAGACCAGTGGAACAGAACAGTCCAGATATTAACCCAAACATATATGGTCAATTAATATATTATAAAGGAGCCATGGATATACAATGGGGAAACGACAGCCTCTTCAATAGCTGGTGTTGGCAAAACTGGACTTCTACATGTAAAAGAATGAAAGTGGATCATTGTCTAACCCCATACACAAAAGTAAATTTGAAATGGATCAAAGACCTGAATGTAAGTCATGAAACCATAAAACTGTTAGAAAAAAACATAGGCAAAAATCTCTTGGACATAAACATGAGCAACTTCTTCATGAACATATCTTCCCGGCCAAGGGAAATAAAAGCAAAAATGAACACCTGCGACTACGTCAAACTGAAAAGCTTCTGTACAGCAAAGGACACCACCAATAGAACAAAAAGACATTCTACAGTATGAGAGAATATATTCATAAATAACATATCCAATAAAGGGTTGACATCCAAAATATATAAAGAGCTCATGCACCTCAACAAACAAAAAGCAAATAATCCAGTCAAAATATGGGCAGAGGAGCTGAACAGACACTTCTCCAAAGAAGAAATTCAGATGGCCAACAGATACATGAAAAGATGCTCCACATCACTGGTCATCAGAGAAATGCAAATTAAAACCACAATGAAATATCACCTCACACCAGTAAGGATCGCCACCATCCAAAAGACAAACAACAAATGTTGGCAAGGATGTGGAGAAAGGGAAACCCTCCTATACTGCTGGTGGGAATGTAAATTAGTTCTACCATTGTGGAAAGCAGTATGGAGGTTCCTCAAAAACTCAAAATAGAAATATCACTTGACCCAGGAATTCCACTCTTAGGAATTTACCCTAAGAATGCAACATCCCAGTTTGAAAAAGACAGATACACCCCTATATTTATCGCAGCACTATTTACAATAGCCAAGAAATGGAAGCAACCTAAGTGTCGATCATTAGATGAATGGATAAAGAAGATGTGGTACATATACACAATGGAATATTATTCAGCCATAAGAAGAAAACAAATCCTACCATTTGCAACAACATGGATGGAGCTAGAGGGTATTATGCTCAGTGAAATAAGCCAGGCAGAGAAAGACGAGCATCAAATTATTTCACTCATATGTGGAGTATAAGAATGAAGAAAAAACTGAAGGAGCAAAACAGCAGCAGACTCACAGAACCCAAGAATAGACTAACAGTTACCAAAGGGAAAGGGACTGGGGAGGATGGGTGGTAAGGGAGGAGGGAAAGAAAGGGGGCACTACGATTAGTATGCATAATGTTGGGGGGGCACGGAGAAGGCTGTACAGCACGGAGAGGACAGGTAGTGATTCTACAGCATCTTACTATGCTGATGGACAGTGACTGCAATGGGGTATGCGGGGGGAACTTGGTGATGGGGGGAGTCTTGTAAAAATAATGTTTCTCATGTAATTGTAGATTAATGATACCAAAATAAAAAATAAATTAAAAAATAAAAAATTTCCAGTAAATAAAAGAAAGCTCTACTCAACAGGTTGTCTCCTTCTCTGTCCTCTTCTTCTTCTTTTCCTCCTTCTTCTCCTGCCCCTTTCTCCTCCTCCCCCACCTCTTCCTTTTTCTTTAATAACAATGGTGCCCCCATTCCTAAGGTAGGAACGAAATTTCAAGCAATGAATGTAATCTTCGTTTAGTAGAAATGGCCATTGCAGGGGGTGGGGAAGGGGAGAACAGTTTTATAAACTGGCTATTCTTGCCAACTATGCAAGAGACTACTGGTTTCTAGGCGGATCCTTTGCTAAGTGGAAGACAGCCAACCTTCATTTAGGCTTGAGTCGTCCAGAACAGCACCTCCCCTCGCAAACCTCCATCTGATATTCCTTAAATATAACGTCAGTTCTCAAAAGAATTGAAATGAGGTACACTACTTTTTTATAAACATGACAGGGGGAAAAATCTGGGCATTGTGCCAGAAAAACAAGAGAAATGAAGGAGGTTAAAGAGGTACAGTACATTTGTGTTTTAATTTTTGGAGACTATGTTTTCTTAACTTTTTCAAACAAGATTTAACTATTTTGCATGTATTACATCTTTCTCCCTCTACTCTGCCAGTCCTCAATATGCTACTGTTGCTCAGTGTGTGTTAATTTTAGCACTTGCAGTTGTTCTCTGTAATGGAAAATTCTACCATTATCTCTGTTATCTCCTTTCCCAGATTTCCCTCTAGCTGCAGGACATGAAGTAACAAAAAATAGGAGGGGTTGGAACCAGCTCATATATACTTTCATGTGAACTCATAGTGTGTAACATTACAGCCAATGAGCTGATTGTATTCGAGTTTAAGGAAACCAATACATACACTTTCATTATAGGAGAAAAATGTTATTTGAATAATACAGTTTTTAGTATATGGCAATAACCATATTAATGCTGCATTTTTATGAGAATGCAGCCAGATGAAAATGTGAAGGAAGAGAACAAATTAGCTATAAGAAGATTATTCCATGTTTTTTCAGCAAAATTCATAAACCCAAAGAAGAAAAATACACAGTGCATTTGATTTGTTGAAAGAAGCCCAATATAGTTGACACCAATGAGCAAGAGGAAAGTAGAATTATTATCTTTACAGCTAGCACTTATTGAGCATTACTCAATAAAAGCATTGCACTTTACATGCATTAACTTGATCTTTATAATATCACTATGAGATAAGCACTAAAGTTATCTTCATTTGACAGGTACCATATGGCCCTAGGGCCAGCAATAAATAAAACGAGGTGAAATAGGTAAGGGCCAGATTAGGCAGGGCCTTTGAAGGTCACTTTAAAGAACTGGTCTTGTTACCAGGTCCAAACTCATTCCACTTGCCATACAACAGGCCAGTGAGTTGAAAGACAGGATGTTGGGGTAAGGAGAGACTTTGTTCTGAAAGCCAGCAGACCAAGGAGATGGCAGACTAATGTCCTGAAGTACCATGTTAACTCAGGGTTGATTTCAAGCTGCCTTGATGCTAGGGGAAGGGGAGCAGGAGTGCAAGCAGTTTAGGTGACTGAAGGCTGCATGCCTCTGGGTGCCAGCAAGGGTGCAAGAGAGCTGAGGAACTCTGGGTCCCTGGTTAGTTGATTTGCATCAACCTACATCTGGCCACAGTGTTCCTGTAACTCTGACAGGGCAATCATTGTTTCTCTACCTCCTTGAGGGAAGCAAGCTTTGGGGAAGGGGCTTTTTACAGAAATCTCAAACTGTAAGCAAAATCCATTTGCATGATTAACAAGCCTACACTCAGGGCTGCAGGACTGAGCAGAAGCCTTTTCCTTTCTTTTTTTCTTTTGGCCCAAAGGTTAAAGCAACAAAGGTGACAAAATAATAGCATGCAGGCAGAGAAGCCAAGCTTTTCTATCTCTTAAAATTTTTATGCTAAGGTAACCAACTGAAGAGTTTTCAGCAAGGTATCAGATTTGAATTTATAAAGATCACTTCAGTTTCTGTGTGGAAAATAAAGCATTAGCCAACATTTCTAAATTGGTCAGGCACTATTTCTAAGGATCAGGCACTATTTTTAAGTCATTTGCAAGTATTAACTCATTTCATGCACACCTATACTGTAAAACAGGTATGAATATTAGTCTCGTTTTACAGATGCAGAAACTGAGGCACAGAGAGGATGAATGACTTTCCAGTGTTACACAGCTTGTACGTGACAGAATCAGGTTCCAACCCAAGCAAACTGACCCTACAGTCCACACCAATCACTTTGCTATGCTGTCATCAAATGTGGTGATTTGCACTAGGATGGTAATAAAGGCAAAAAAGACATATGGGGAAATCTGACAAGATATTTAGGTAACTTGGTGATGAACTAAGTATAAGGAGGGAGAAGGTGGGAAGTGTCAGGGATGATTCCACGACTTGAGGCTTATGCAACAGGATAAAATAGTTGGGCTGTTTACTGGGAGATCAAGAGTTCAGAAGCAGGTTTTAGATGAGGAGGTGAAGAGTTTGATTTTAAACTGAGTTTAAAGAGTCTCTGAGACAACCAATGAGTAGGTAGTCACATATGCAATTGTGAAGAACTAAAGACAGGCTAGGGCTCTGGACAATCCTGCCTATTATTCTCTACCATACCATACTTCATACCTTTCCTTCCAACTACTTACCAAAGTGTGTGATTATTTTATATCTCTTTCCAGGTAGAATGTAAACCTATCATGGCAGCTTCTTTCCTTGACTAATCACTATTGGGTTCCCAACGCCTGGCATATAGTAGGTGTTCTATAAATAATTGTCCAATGAATGAATAAGAGACAGCACTGAGGATTATAATCCCCAAACCTCTGACAAACAGGAATTCAAGTTCTCTCTGCATGTGTCCAGTGTCAAGGAATGCCCTATCATAAGGCAATCATTTTTAAAAATAACTTACAGCAAATTTTATTCACTTAAAGATTACCTTGCAATTTCTGCTGTTAATTTGGCAAATTTCATCAGATTCTTCAAGAGGGCACATAGGTCAGGCCACCCCCAGAGAAACCAATGCTCCTTTGTCAACAAGCAGGTCTTAGGAGGGGGGACATGCATTTTACCTGGAGGACCTGGGTCCCTGGACAGTTAACTGCTGGTCTCAGTCAGATGGTAAAACAGGGACTTGACAAAATAGTTGTTTGCAGTTGAGATTTTAGCCTTTAAGGCAATCATTTTTTAATAGCTCTCTTAGAAAATTCTTCTTGTGTGCTCAATTGCAAACCACTTATTTGAAACATTCATTGACTTGTTGGTGCAGTCAGCTATCTGGTCCTCCTATCTGAAGATTAATGACCATGTTGCTCTTTTTCATCCTCAATTTCTCTATATCACTTGACTTGGATACAGGCCAGTTTGTCATTGCTCTTGATATGTGACATCCAAAGCATATCCTCCAAGCCCCTATTCCACACATACACACTGGGGTCCCACAGCACAGAGGACTGTCACCCTCCTTGTTTAAACAAATGTCTTTTAACTAACATAGGCCAAGCTCAAGTAACTTTTTCTTTTAGTTTCATAATGATTTACAGTAAACTAAAATACTGTTTTTTAAAAAGTTTAGGTATATCAAATATTTGTGGAGATTTAATGGTACTCCCAGGTATTTTCTTGGAATTTGGAAAACAATGACCCAGTTTCATTTTCATGTCTGTTATTTCAAAAAGCATCTCTTTCTAAGATTCAGCAATGTGTATCAAAATTCAAACCTGTCATATTTTTTATAACTCCTTTAAAGATTTTCTCCTAAGAAAGTAATCTACCAAGTACCCCAACATAGGGCAATAGCTAAATCAATAATGGTAAGTCCATTATTTAGTAGGCATCAAAAAAGGATGGTTACTAAATCTACCCTGCATTATTACTAGAGTAATTCTATGGGGAAATGCTTATAAAATAAGCAGGAAAAGCAGGATACAACATCCTATTTTCAGGATGCTTACAAATGGGAATGGAAATAGACTAAAATATCAACAGTAATGGAGTCTGTGTGGCGAACTGCAGTGATTTTTAAATGCAAATCTTATAGTTATATAATGTATAAAAGTTGCTTTCCTTTTTTCATTCTTTTATGCTCTTTAGATAAAATTAAAGGCTTTGTTTCACAAATAAAACAAGAGAGGCATTTTCCTATAAAACTGGAGACAATTTGGAAAGAAGGAAAACATTTAAAGAGAGCATGAATAGGAAAACTTAAAAGTTGGAAAAGCCAAACAAGTTCACTTAAATTTTCTTGGATTCTTTTAGATCACCTTGTAAGTCAAGGTGGGGAAGTGTATGGTTCTCACATATTTGTTCAGTGACAGCACCACCAAAAACTTGGTTCAGGATAATTTTCCAAGTTATGATTAGGACATCAAATTCTTATTTGTTTAAGTAAAAATTTGTGAACCCCGTTAAGTCATAATTTCATAAGCCTTTAGAACTAGAAATGCGTTTATAATGATTAAATCAGGTTTTAAAAAGAGTCCATATGATGGAAAGCATTAAAGGTGAGAAATTTATTTATAGCTGTACTCTAGCCATTTCTGGCAACAACCTAAAAATTTCAATAAAGAATGAAAAAAAAGTGAGGAATAGTAATTCACATGGTTAAATGTGTTTTGAAAATTGGGCTAATTATATCCATCATCTAGCATTGTTTGAATAAAAAGAAATAATGGATATAAAGGGTCCTGCATACCTGCACACACAGAGGAGAAACAGCAGCTCTTCTTGGCAGTAATAATCTATGATATTTTATCTGCTTTTTGAATTTAATGTATTTTATACTATCATACTGTGATGGCAAGTTAAACTACTTATCATAGCCAAAGCAATACTGAGAAGGAAGAAAAAAGCAGGGGGATCTTGCTTCCCAACTTCAAGCTCTACTACAAAGCCACAGTAATCAAGACAATTTGGTACTGGCACAAGAACAGAACTACAGACCAGTGGAACAGAATAGAGAGTCCAGATATTTAGCCAAACATATATGGTCAATTAATATATGATAAAGGAGCCATGGATATACAATGGGGAAACGACATCCTCTTCAATAGCTGGTGTTGGCAAAACTGGACAGCTACATGTAAGAGAATGAAAGTGGATCATTGTCTAACCCCATACACAAAAGTAAATTTGAAATGGATCAAAGACCTGAATGTAAGTCATGAAACCATAAAACTCTTAGAAAAAAACATAGGCAAAAATCTTTTAGACATAAACATGAGCAACTTCTTCATGAACATATCTCCCTGGGCAAGGGAAACAAAAGCAAAAATTAACAAGTGGGACTATATCAAGCTGAAGAGCTTCTGTACAGCAAATGACACCATTAATAGAATAAAAAGGCATCCTACAGTATGGGAGAATATATTCATAAATGACAGATCCGATAAAGGCTTGACATCCAAAATATATAAAGAGCTCATGCACCTCAACAAACAAAAAGCAAATAATCCAATTAAAAAATGGGCACAGGATCTGAACAGACACTTCTCCAAAGAAGAAATACAGATGGCCAACAGACACATAAAAAGATGCTCCACATTGCTAATCGTCAGAGAAATGCCAATTAAAACCACAATGAGTTATCACCTAACACCAGCAAGGATCACCACCATCCAAGAAACAAAGAACAAGAAATGTTGGCAGGGTCGTGGAGAAAGGAGAACCCTCCCACACTGCTGGTGGGAATGTAAATTAGTTCAACCATTGTGGAAAGCAGTATGGAGGTTCCTCAAAAAACTCAAAATAGAAATACCATTTGACCCAGGAATTCCATTTCTAGGAATTTACCCTAAGAATGCAGCAGCCCAGTTTGAAAAAGACATATGCACCCCTGTGTTTATTGCAGCACCATTTACAATAGCCAAGAAATGGAAGCAACCTAAGCGTCTGTCAGTAGATGAATGGATAAAGAAGATGTGGTACATATACACAATGGAATATTATTCAGTCATAAGAAGAAAACAAATCCTACCATTTGCAATAACATGGATGGAGCTAGAGGGTATCATCTCAGTGAAATAAGTCAGGCAGAAAAAGACAAGTATCAAATGATTTCACTCATCTGTGGAGTATAAGAACAAAGAAAAAAACTGAAGGAACAAAACAGCAGCAGACTCACAGAACCCAAGAATGGACTAACAGTTACCAAAGGGAAAGGGACTGGGGAGGATGGGTGGGAAGGGAGGGATAAGGGGGAAAAAATGGGGCATTACTATTAGCAGACATAATGTAGGGTGTGGGGGCACGGGAAGGGTTGTACAACACAGAGAAGACAAGTAGTGATTCTACAGCATCTTACTATGCTGATGGACAGTGACTGTAATGGGATATGTGTGGGGGACTTGGTGATGGAGGCAGTCTAGTAAACATGATGTTCCTCACGTAACTGTAGATTAATGATACCGAAAAAAAAACCCTACTTATCAGACTACTATTATGTGCCTATACTAAAAGATCAGCCAAAGATTCACTGTCTTGATAAAAAAAAGCAGCATAAATGTATAGACACATGTAGTTTTTAGATGTGCAAGAGATCACAGAGAGAATACCTAGTAAATTTTCCTCTCATTTTATAGAGGAACTGAATCCCCCAGAGGTTTCAGTTTTCTGAAGTTCTATCCCCAGTTGATGGCAGAACCTACTGAGAATTGGGAAACCTGACTTCAGAGGCTTCTCTCTAATTAAATTGAGAGTTCAAATGTATAATATTAACAAGAACTTGGAAAGCAAACAAGATACTTCATTTTGTATAATATTAAAACTGCTCAGATTAAGCTTTAGAAAGAATCCACTGGCTTTCATGATGCTTGTCCTTTTAGCTTGATACTGGATGTTCATAATCAAATAAATATGATTATTCAGGCTGAGAAAAATCTCAGGGGTTAGGCAGGGAAACAAATTAATAAATGTAATTCTTCAAAAAGATCTTCTTTTACAGGCATGATAATGGAAAACTAGAAGTTAAGTTGTTAAGTGGCTCATAAGAGTTTAGAGAAAGGATAAAGATGTATTGGGGGAGAAAGGAGGAAAATGAGAATCACTTCCAATGCATAATACAGTCCACCTCAAAGTGGGAAATGATGCATCTACCATGAAATAAGAATGATGGAAAATGTCTGGGAGGTACCAAGAACAGCAGAAAATAGCCAAGGCAGAAATAAACATACTTTATAAATAGGTGAGTAAATGGGGGTTATGTGTACAAGAAATAAGAAGCAATTGGAAAACTGTCTGGCAGTACCTTAAAAAGCTAAACAGAATTACCACTGAGTCAGCAATTCCACTCCTAGGTGTGGACCCAAGAGAAATTAAAACATATTATGTATCCTAAAACTCGTACGCATTGTTCATGGCATTATTCATAACAAACAAAAGGCAGAAGCAACCCAATTGTCCATCAACTAGAGAAAATCTCCACAAAACAGGGAGAATAATTTTGGAAAAGCAAGTCTGAAATGAAGAATGACCCTGTAGAAAGAAGTCAGTGAGAAAATAGATGAAAGAAAGCACCTAGCTGAGGTCTAAAAGACTGATTAAGGAAGAAAGGCAAGGACATATGAGCTGTCAACTGGCAAGTGTATGAGAGAGAATAAACAGGAGGCAGCAGATAATAAATGAGTATTCATTTGGGATGTTCAGAAAGGTGACGTGCTTTTGGTAATAGCTTATAGAAAACTGGTAAAACCTGGTGTTTAAAATTTGCTAAACAGTGTGGCAAAAATCATTTCATCAATTATCTATTTAAAATAGTCTAAAACTCCCATTCCATGAGGGACTGGTGTAACTATAATTATGACTAATTCATTTTTCTTTGCCCTACAGCACTTAGCTTAATGCTTTATACACAGTAGGCATTCAATAAATATTTGATGAATGTAACTAACCATCACAGCCAGAACTCAAGGCTATGTAACTACAAAACATAACCAAGGCCAAATTTTAGCCAGTGAAAAAAAAAAAAGAGAACATTATTCCACATTTGAAACATTTTAATGGACCACTAAATGAGTTTTAATTCAGTTAACAACTAAAATATACACAACTGTAGTTTAGTAATCTAGTATGAAAGTAAAAAGATCTATCGGAAAGGTAAAGACATTTTCAGAAATGCTAAGAAAATGTGACTTTATTCATATTATATTACCATGAAACAGACATTTTCCATTATTTTGGTTACTTCAAATTTAAATTCTATGTGTTTTTCAATTAAATTTTGTCATGACTGATGCTGAATATTGACCTATTTTTTTCTGACAATATCAGTAGGCTGCCTAACTACATGATACAATTGTTTTTAGATTTAAATTTAAGACTATGGCTCAATATATACAAAATAAATTAATAGAGGAGATTATCAGGAGAAACAGGAAAGCACATTCACCACATGATAAAAAAATCACTCCTTCAAAATCAGAAAGCAGCATGAACATTATTTCACTTAGCCTACTTGGAAGCATATAATACCAATATACAAACAAAGTAGAACCTGTAGCTTGGAATGACACTGGCTATCACTAATCAGGTGCTTGCTGAAAATATAAATAAAAGTGAATGGAATAGCAAATTAAAAAAAACTTGTTTTAAGTTTAATTGTTGGTGCAGAATGGACAGCAGGGGCTGGCTGCCTGGTGGCTGCTTTAGCTCTGCTGGCTTGGCTTGCTCGAACAGCAGTTTCCAAACGTACTTTCAACTCAGGTGCCGCTCCCATTACCGTCTTGAAAGCATGTGGATACAGAGGTCCAATATGCATTAAATTCTGGAGTGCAAACTCATGGAGATCTTTGGAAACCGTACTTGCTGAGGCAAAAGAATTCTCATCCAGCAGGTAAGAGATCAAAGTGGGAACTAAAAGAGCGAGTAGCTGGACTCCTGTAAGGAACAAAGATAAAAAAAGTCTGAAAATGATCTTGCATCTGAAAATTACAATAAAATTTCATTTTAAAATGATGCAATTACCATAACAGTCTGACTTATAACAAAAATAAATGTATAATCTGTCTTAGAACTCAATGATAACTCATTAAATATTAAATATTTACTAAATACTAAGGTATATTATGGTTAGAAATCAGATTTATTAAGATTGTATATTCTACACTTGTATTAATTTGTTTTTTTAAAAAATGCTAACTAAAAGGTTAAAAAGGAGTAACACTTTAGAATTATGATCTGGTAGAATGTATTTAGAAAGGAAGATTATGGAGTTTCTAAGGGTATTCTGCAATAGGAAGGTTGGAGTAGGGAACAGAAACCTGAACAGCATCTAAATATTTAGTATTATTTAACTAAAACTAAATATTTCTTTTTTAAAAATAATAGAAATACTTTTTCCCATTTCATCAGCCCCCAAAACCCATAGTAAGTGAGGGAAAAAATCTCTCAAAAACAAAGGAATATATAAAAGTTAGGGTTAAAAACAAGAACCCATATCTGCCTGACATAAATTCAAAGCCCTTAAAAAATTTGGAGGCTTAATCCCCTTTACTTGTCTTTTTGTCTTTCCATATTGACAATGTCATCCTGGAATACAAATTTCATAGAAGTGGGTATGTATTGTGAAAAAAACATATATACATAAAACATATATATATATATATATATATATATATATATGCATGCATTTTATAATCAACATTGAGAATAATGCCTCCTCCACCTTTAATTCATATTGATTTTTGGAGAATGACAATAGATAAGATTACAGCCAAGGCTGTAAGGGAGTAGGAAGCATCTGATACAGAATGTGGGATATAACACTCACCGATGTCATCAAAGACAGGGATAAGCATCAGTGAGGCCTTTCCAGAATCCTAACACCACTCTGGTCCTGAACTTCTTTCCCTGCTGTATTTTTTCTCCATGGCACCTAACCATTTCTGCATCTCATTATTTGTAACTCCATCTAAATTAATATAGTTATATCCATTTTTCACCTTTATGTAAAATTATATATAGATATGTCTGCATAATACATATCTATGGAAAATTTTTATATCTCTACAAAATAGATGACATCTCTTGAGAAAGTTCATCGTGTTTTCCCACTAGAATGTAAGCTCAACAGAGTGGGGAACTTTGTTTTATTTCATGCTGAATCCTCAATGACTAGAAAAGTACCTGGTACAAAGGAGACAAACACTCAATAACAATTTTTTGAATATAAACAAACACATACAGACACTTTTACTCAAAAACACTCAGAAGTTTTGAATTAGATTTTTTTCATGCTGACATTTTATAGGTTCTAAGTAAATCCTCCAATCAGCTGGATTTAGCTCGATTTCCCTCACATAGAATGATAATAGTAGTATACAGTAAGAACTGACTTTTATAATGGAAATATAATAGTGCCTTATTGAATGAGTATGAAATTATTTTCAGTATATTGTGCCTACTAAAGCAGAAGAGGTTTCAACAGCTGGTTGAAAGGTAAAGTTTTGGTTTTAATAGTTTTTAAATATAATTGATTGGAAAAATATATTATAAATTATTTAAATACCCATCCAGTATCTAGAAATGTGTTAAGCATTTTAGGAAATATATAATTTGTCTCTACCTAATGCTTTTATTACCTAGTTGGAAAGAGTGTACAGCATATAGGACAATTAGAGAACTAAGTTCTAAAAGCCTATAGCTAGCACTGAGATACAGATTTCATCAAAAGACTCACAAAGCTGAGGTATACTTTAGGATTTTATAGTTTTAGTGATTACTTTAAATTACAAGGCCATACAATAAGGTTGATTATAACTACCAGAGAAATTGTATTAAAGGAAAGGTAAGAGTAGGATGAGTAATCTCATTTCTTGAAGAAATGAGATCGGAGGCAGCTTTAGTAGATTTAAGAAAGAAGGAAAGGAAAATCTGAGGACAGTGAAAAAAGAATAAACAATGTAGAGAGATTAAAATAAGCAGTGAGAAAATTGGACTGGTCAGGTTAGCAGGTACACACTGGGAAGCAAAATAAAAGTTCTGAAAACCAGGCAAAGATGTTCAAACTTGATGCAGTAATGCAAGAGGCAACTACTAAAAAATTCTTAAAGGAGAGGTAAAACTGTTTTAGATAAATTTGATGGGGAATATCCCCTAGGAAACTATTATAGTTCTGTATTTATGAGGTGATTAGATATAAAGAAGAGGAAATAAGTTTCTCTTGAATCCTAGAGAAGTTTCCAAAAGAGATAGGACAAGTTTCGAATAGTAGATTGAGTAAAAATAATGAATTTGAATTAAGAGTCAAATATAATTCCAGTGCATTTAGCTTGTAACCCTGGTCATGTTGGGTGAGAAAACAATCATTGTCTGTTTCTATAATGGATATGGTAAGGTTAAAAATAAAAGTTAACATTGATAATTGATGTGAAAAAAGTTGAATGATAAAACAAATTTAAAAGCTGAAAATTTACCCACTTGGAATCATATTTCTATATTTTATATAATTATATATTATAGTATTAAATGTAATGCTATGTACTATGTGATATAAATAAATATATGTTGTAGTATTAAGTATTAGTGAGACATATCAACAATAAGGATCACCATGGTTTCTTCATTTTATGATGGACTGCTTCCCTCAGGTAACAACTGTTCCCTATAATTAAAACTAAAAAGTTAAAACAAAAAAATTAAAACTAAACCTAAGGATAAATGCCATGCAAACACCACAGGTAAATGAATTCTGGTAACAGAATATGATGGCATGTATTAGGAGGATTCTTAATGAGTGAGTGAATGAACATATATTAATGTGATGGCAACTATTTATCTAGATATAGTATTAATTTTTTTACAAAGTGCCAACTGATTATCTCTTAAAATTTTTGCCAGAGTACAAAACACCTGTTATCTGAGTGAAGCAGTCCTTTAAAAAATGAAATGATGGTGGTGCTTATTATTTATATAACTCAGTAATACTTAAAACCACAAGTTGGTCTGGCTGAAAAATTGAAATTACAGTGTTTGGTTATTTCATACCTTAAATTGACTCTTATTTGAAAAGTAAAAGGGCTATTTATTTCATGGACATTGTTGAAGTCTAACTATTAAACTGTATTTAATAAATAATACATAAGTATGTTCTTGCTATTCTAAGAATTCAAACAATAGAGAATTATTAAAAAAGGAAAGAAAATTATAAGACTTTTCCCTACCTGCCCTCAGATTATGTTTAATTCTAAATTAGGCAGCTGTTCAGGAATCAATCCCAAGAGTGATCTCAAATCAACATATTTTAAACACTGACTATGTAAAAGGCAATAAGCTCAGTACTGGGATTATAAAATGAGTAAGATTTTAATCTTCATCTTTATGGAGTTTACAGTGAGTAAAATAAAAAGAAAGATAAAATTAACTTTACTTGCCAAACATAGGCTATGATGTCAGTCACAACATTTCACCCAATCTATTACAATCGAATTGTAACTAAACTCAACACCCCAGACAGACTTCTTCCTGACTTGCCCAGTTTTGACACTGCTTCCGTGCTTCCTCCAGACAACACAGTAATAGTGGGCTGTCCTCTCTCTCTTTTTCCATACAACCAGTTACTCACCAAGTCAGATCAGTTTTTTTCACAACACCTCTTCATTCTTCTCTTCCACTACCATAGTTCTGGATTAATATTTTATAGGGAAGCTACTGCAATAGCTTTTAAAAAATCTCTACTACTTTTCAGCTTCCTCTAAAGTTTTTTCAAGGAACGAGGAAAAAAATTATGATAGAAAAATTGTTATAAATTTTATCTAAAGAGTAATCTGGCAATGTATATTAAAAGCCTTAAAAATGTGTGTTCCTTTCAACCCAGTAATTTCACTTTTAGGGATTTATTGGATAGATGTAATAACAAATGTGTGCAAAGATATCTGTAAAGGATACTCATTATTTATGATTTTGAAAAACTGAAAACAGCTTATTGTTCTATCATAAGGTACTAATTTAAAAATATAATCTTTCTGCAACAATTAAAAGTCATATTTTGAAAGGTAAATTTTAGATTGTGATGAAATTAAAGACTTAAGCAGGGAATAAAGAGGAGTAGGTATTAAACTACATAAATCTCTGGTTAAATGGATATATGTGGTAGTTTTTCATTAAAAAAATAATTTTACTAATGATGTTTCACATTAATATTAATTTGGTCCTATTTGTTATAAAGCTTTTATACACCTATTATGAACACTAGAATGTATTATTTTAAAAAGTGTATTAAATTTTTTTCCTAAAAAGTAAAAAAATCAGTGTGTTGTAATTTTTCCTAGTCCTTTCCTAGAAAATAAAAACGATCACTGTGTTGAAATACCATTAGTAATTTATGTTAACCTTTTGCTCATAAAAAATAAATACAAATCAACTCAATACATTATGTTAGTTGCATAAGCAAAAATATTAAGCTTTCAGATAGTAACCACTCCTTAGTAAACTTACTGTTGGAACAGCCTCGGTCTACTATCAAGTAAGATTTACATATAATACAGATCCTCATTTTAGACTTATGGGGTTTTTTAAAAAAGAAAATACTTACTATTCTGTTCTTCCCCGAGAGCAACCAGTGTTTCAAGAACTTTGATTCCTTCTTGAACAGCTAAAAGTTCTGTGTTACTGGCTGGTCGGTTTCTTTCAACAGCTTTCAGCTTTTCAACCACAATGGGAGCTAATGAATGGATATAAGGAGTTGAAAGGGCACGATTGGAATGTTGGAAGACTGATAGGAGAAGCTGGTAACATTTGGCTTGAACCTATATAGGAAAATCATTTTATTAATTAACGTGTGGTAGTCCTTATTTGCTGTAGAGTCACACTACATCTTAATATATACTGAAAAGACGTAATTAACTGCAGGATGAAAATAGAAATGCAGCATGAATTTGTGCTGTTTTCTACTTAGGGAAATGAAGTCAAATAATGAAACTTCCAATAAGCTAACTACATAAAACTGAGAAGAAATTAATCAAATAAATATTTTTTGTATGTTAACTGCCAAATTTTCTATACTTTCATAATTCATATTTCTGTAGTGTGGAAAAGCTAGAATTCTAGCTTAAGAATTCAAGCTTCTGGTTTCACTGGAGATGGCTGGTAATTGTAGGTCTGCTTTGGTTATGTAGCTGTATTCCTATTATGTTAATCTGTGTGCGCAATTTAATTAGGAGTTTAAAACCTATACATGCTTATGTTACTCTACAAGAAGATATGTCAAAGAAATAATCAATCTTCCCATTTTTTCTTCTGTCTGCTACTTCTATAGCTTTTCTTCTTCCTTCCTAATTACAACCCTTAAGTAGAATTCGTGCCTCATAACGAAATTACCGAGTATCATAATTCTTCCAAGTGGTAAAGATACCTCAAGACAAATGCTAGGCATAAAAGCCACAGGGTATAAATCTGCAAAGAAGTAAAAAGCTAACCTTTTCAAACAATATTGCTTCTCTCTCACTTACCAACTTTACATTTCCCTGTATGGCCCCGGAAGATGACTGGATAGCCAGAGACGGGTAAGATTCCTCAAGGGAGGAACAACCTAAGACAGGCACAGTCGCAGGGGGGCCATCAGGTGAGAAATTGGGGATCAACAGAGGTGAGACTTAGAACCCCACCCCTCCTGTTTTGAGAGAAATCTTCTGCATCCGTGGATGTTTTGTTGCCCTTGTCTAGCTTGGATGAATACTTAGTCCATAGGCACACACCTGATCATCTGATCATCTACATTTGCCCTCTTACAGCACTAAACTATGTTTTCTACCTTTATCTTGCATCTACCTACCACTACAGCATTTTATTAAAAATAATAATAATAAGCCTAACAATAATAATAAGGGAGAAATGAGGGATTCACATATAATAAAGTATAAAAATCAAACGAATATTCATATTTGACCTGATTGTTTATAGGTCATAATGCGTGATCAAAACCGAAAGTTTCTGTGATGACTGCCCTTGCACTGTTCACCATGTAAGAACTTATTCACTATGTAAGAATTTGTTCACCATCTAAGAAACTTGTTTGTTATGCTTCAGAAGATTGGAGACTGTTGAGAACTAGGCTTTGGGTTGACTAATAATTGTGCATTGAGTCCCCTATACAGAATTTTATTGTTGTTAATAACCCTTTGATCAATAAATATGAGAGATGCCCTCTCAAAAAAAAAAAAGAATTCAAGCTTCTTAGAACCAGGTATACTAATCCCTGTTCTCAATTCCTTCTTTAATTTACAATTGTCTCTTCCACTTTAACCTAACATATTTAGTAAGGAAGATTAATATTTGAATGTTAAACAAAGCTTAACAAATATATTGCTTAGACACCTCAAACCCATTTGAATTCCCTGGAAATAACTGCTTACAACAATTTACCTTTTCCAGGCCTAGAAAGTAAAGTCTCATTGGCTTCACTTTAGACATGAAAGACTTCATATTAATAACAAGAAAATACAAAAAAAAAGAAGAAAGGAAGGCCCATCAATATATGGGACAAATAGTGGAATAAAACTGTTTTGGCACTTTGGTAGAAGAGGAGTTGCCAAACCTTGCTGGACATTAGAAATATCTGGAGAATGTTTTTAAAATACAGCTATCAGATTCATCAGTAGAGTCTAAGAGTTATTAAACTATATATTTCTGATGTGAAGCAGGTTTGAGAATCATTAGTTTAGACTTCTGATATCATGAAACAATACAACTAGAAAAACTAGTTTCTAATAAGTCCACTAAAACATATAACAATACAAACTTATCCTTTAATGCCCTTGGTGTCATTAAGTAAACGGTGAAAAATACAATCATGACTCATGTAAGGTCTCCACCACTGTGTGCCAGGGTTAATCAAATATTTCAGATATTGGGAAATTTTGGTAGAAGTAAATAAACATACACGTGTCTTTCTTAGTGCTTAAACCCAGTGATCTTTTCCAATTTTTCTATTTAAAAGCCATAAAGCAAATACTTAGGTTTTCATTTCATGTATCACACATTTTAATGAATCAATCTGCAACTTTCCTGATATTGTGGTATGTTTACTTCTGTGCTTGTTATAAGTGTAACTTACCCATGGGTCACATGAATTTAAGGCTTTTTTAAATCTGTTCATGCATCCATTCTGTAATGACTGGACTCCTATTATTTCACTGCTAGCAGACCACAGGAAGAGTGCAATTGCTGTTAGCATGCTTACTTCATCAGGTGCAGGCAGAGAATCTTCTGAAATATACAAATAATGAAATATTGAAATACATGAAAAATGAAAACAATGTGCTGTTTCTGAAGTGTTCTAGAACTTCAAAACATTTATATGTTTTGAATATCTTTCCCCCTAACATTTATAGCAATGTGCCTCATCCTGATTCACTCTATAAACAACTTTATGAATAGAAATCACCTTCTACTGAGAAACAGGGGATACTTTATTAGAAGTCCTGTATTTAAGTCCTTTTTCCTTGTTTTTCTGGATGCTTAATATTAATTGAAAAAAAATTTAGGTATAAATCCTAACAAGAACTCTAATATGGAAAGCAAATTTAAATATGAATGACAACATGGAAATATAAAATTACTTAAAAGTCACTTAACTTCTTTGGAGTTTAATTTGATCAAAATGTCCCAAATACTCTCCTTCCAACAAAGGTAAATGATTATGAGAAGATATTCTAAGTAGTTGAAAAATCCAGAGTAGACTTTCTTAGTGATATCACTTTTCTACATAGTAAAATATGAAACCTGTAAATTTTACATAACCACAAACAAAAAAATCTCACACAATTTCCTGAAGACAGTACTCTCATTATTTAAAATATTTCTTGCTTTTGTAACAATTTATTATATAGGAATAGATAAAACTTTCACCTAATGGAAATAAAGTATATAATTAGAAATACAGGAAATGTGTACATTTATTCTAAGGAACAGTACCACTGAACATATAAGAGATCCAAACTATTTTGTGATTACCATTTCTTCCATAGCTGAACTTACCAATATTCTTTATATGTGAATTTGAGCTAGTTTGGCAACTGAAAATACTCAGCAATAATCAGTACTTTATCAGGATTATGCAATAAATATTTGATATGCTAACATTATCCCATAATGAAGCACCATCTTTTTGTAAAATAGAATGGGCTAAGAACAATAATTGAGACGAAGTCCATAACTTAACATAAAGAAAAAGATGTAAAAATTCAAAGGAATTAGCCAATTTGTAATAACAAAGTCATATATGTTAAAAAACCTAAGAACGATATAGTAGGAATATTATTCTAGGTAAAATGAGAATAATCTCTAACTCAAAATTTATGATATTGGAAGCAATTTTTTTTGTCAGAAAATTAACACTTTATTTTTACATTGTCACTTTAATAAGATTTGGCATATACATACTTTATTAAAAGGAACCAGGACTTTTTGGATAGGTGACTGATGCCAGAACAGTTAACAGGGAAAACACAAGATGTGTCTGTTGCATTCTAGTGCCAGAAAGTAAGGATGTACTCAAGAAATGATGGGGACATGTCAAAATGACAATAATGGACCCACTGAATTAAAAAAAAAGAATCTTAAATCAGTACTGAAAGTAATAGACAAATTAACATTCAAGTAAAGAACATAGGGAGGGCAAAGAAAAAAAAGCTCTTCCTTTCAGTAGATTGACAGCTGATAAATGTAAGAAGAACAAATAAATGTTGAAGTTAGGAAGTTGTCATTTACATTATCATAGTAATAGTAGATTATGGTACAATAAATGTTAAAATTATCAGGTAGAAATATTGACTGGGAACTGTTAACTGACACAGTCTCAAAGTTTTGCCCACAAATCCTATTAATTTTAAAAGGGAAAATAGCACCTTTATAATGGAGATCATGACAGGCACCATTTCAATCAAGTTATTAAAGTTAAGAGTCCCAATAATGGCAGAAAGAAACATTATATGCCTCCTTACATGATGCATGAGAAATACATAATGATACTCATGAAATATTCCTACCAAAAATGCATAACCTGAATCTAATCATGAGAAAAAAAAAAACCAGACCATTCAAAGTTGAAGAACATTCTATAAAATAGATGGCCTGTACTCTTAAAAAATATTAATGTCATAAAAGATAAAGAAAGGCTGAGGAACTGTCTTCAACTAAACAAGGCAAAAACATTATGACAACTAAATACAATGCACGATCCCAGACTGTATCCTGGATAAAAAGCAAAAGTTCTATGAAAGTCATTATTAGGACAACTGGGGAAATTTGCATATGAAAAGAAAGAGCATGTATCAATGTCAAATTGCCTAAATTTCATAATTCTTCTGGGATTACATAAGAGAACGTTCTTATTCTTAGAGTATCTGTGAAGTATTTAGAAGTAAGCAGTCATGATGACTTCAGTTCATTCTCAAATGGTTCAGCAAAATTAATAGTGATAATAATAACAACAATATGTGTATTATATAGTAATACATGTGGCAAAATGTTAACAACTGGTGATTCTAGAAGAAAGGTATACTATAGTCCACTATGCTATTCTTATAACTTTTTAAGAGGTTTGAAATACGTTTCACAATTGAAGGTTTAAACATGTTTTTTTGCAGCAATCTTAGGAGTGATTTCATTACATCCAAAGATATATATATATATATATATATATATGCATGTATGTGTGAGTGTGTTCACATATGCATATTTTTAAGTGAAGTCCCAGACTTTATAGTAGAAATACAATTTCCATAATGGAAATCCTCTATTATAAAACTTTTCTTGTGAAGCAAGGGATTCTGCTTGTCTTGTTCACAAATGCTATACAAATAACACCCACGGCCTAGATCCCTACTTATACTATGTCTCCTGAGAATTCAGTTTTGGACAGAATATCTTAGGCAAGTGAATTCTCTTATCATACATTTAAATTCATTAAAATGAATGAATTAGGTTGACAAAATATCAAAACCTCCCCTTATGATTTAACAATTTAAAAAATATGATTATTGGGTAGGGAGCACCTATGAAAATTAAAATAATTATTTATATTTTACCTAATTCTTAACTATTTATTTTTCTTGTTACTCATATCTATTTATCTAACTACATACACATATATATATACACACACAAATATATAAAAATGACATTTAACATTTTTTTAGTTAAACACCTACAATGAACAGCAAAACATTAACTCATGATAAATTTATAGCTACTTTTGAGAGGAATTTGGCCATGTCTGATAAAATTAAAATATGCCATCAATTCCATGTCTCAGGGTATGCCCCAGAGAATCTCAAAGCACACATGCATGAGTAATTTATAAAGATGTTCACTGCAGCAATTTTTACAATTGGGAAAAATAAAAAATAGTAAAAATATCTACTGACAGGGGAATGAATAATAATTGACAAAAACATGTGATAGAAAACTATATAGGAGTTAAAAAGAATAAATGAGAGTTTTATATGTATACATGAATAGTTCCAAAAAACCTATTCCTGAGTGAGAAAATAAAGGTAGAATGAGATACTATGATATTACTTGTATAAATTTTAAAGCATACAAACATTTCTATACATTGCTCATATTATTTACCCCACTCTCTATACATTCATACCTACATTTATTAACATGTATATTAGCATAACTGACCTATATTTATTAATATAAAGGATATTTTTATATATAGATATTTCAGGAATGAAACCTGTCAAATCAAGACTGGTTTCATCTGAAGATATGTTGGGGTAGTGACAGATACTTCAACCTTCTCTCCTATTGTTTTCCTTGAAAAAAAAAAGAAAACAACTGAAGCAAACAAATATATTAACACATGTCAATTCAACTCTGGGCATATTTTCTGTCCTTTTTTGGGAGGAAACCCTGCAACATGTATTGAAGTACTAAGACGAGGGCGCTTAGAGTCAATATCCAGAAAGGGGTACTCAAGTTCACGTGTGAAAGATGTCACTGAAACACCTGGTTGGTTCAGTGTGATACAGCAATTTTCTCACTCAATTAATTAGTTATTGGGAAACAGATATCCTGTTAGATTGAAGGTTTTGAAACTCAGATTAGGTTACCTGGTTGAGAATATTCCAGGATGCAAGCAAGAGTGCTACGAATTAAAGCTGTCCACTGCTTTTGAGTGTCCTCAGTTTTGGCCATTGAGAGCGTCACAATACTTTTAATCCCTTGAAGGGCTGCACTGACTGGTGGAGGAACCTGATTGTCTGCAGACTTGATTGCCGTGTCCTTCAATATTCTTGCAATTAAAAACAGAATCGTGGGCAGGATCGTCATACATCCTGAAAAAGAAACAAGTTGGATCACCTCATAACTGCTTCAGGGCCCATATGACAGCTGTTTCAACTGTTTATGTTTCTTACAATGATGTTTGAAAAAGAAAAAGATACTGGCAAGTTATTTTTAAAAAGACAGAATTAATATTTTCTTTCTTTTCCCGACTAGCCTTGTTTTTACTACTTCCAATATTTCACCTATTTAATATGTCACAGCCTTCATAATGAAAATAAGAAAAACAGAAGGAAGACTACCATATATTTTGAGAAGTATCTGAGTAACTTGGTGAATCTTCTGGCAATTCTAAGACATGTCATTAATCTTCAGTGTACTAAAGTCAGTCCAACCAGGCCAGGAAAATGATGAAAACAGTATCTGGTTAAGCAAACAGGAAATGAAAGAATCCTGAAATTTGTAGCTGAAAACTTGAATGTCATCTAGACCGACCTCCCACTTCATGAAAGATCTCCTTCCCCACTCCCCATGCCGCCATTGTAGTTTGTCTGCAGAGTCCCAGTGAAGGAGAATTCATTATTTTCACATCTGTAGGCTTCTGCTGAG
Source organism: Manis javanica (assembly GCF_040802235.1). Classification (NCBI taxonomy): domain Eukaryota; kingdom Metazoa; phylum Chordata; class Mammalia; order Pholidota; family Manidae; genus Manis; species Manis javanica. The sequence goes on along the minus strand of NC_133156.1, from coordinate 213,433,685 downwards.
CCGAAGTTAAATGTTGTATCTCCTGATACTATTTCTACCTTCTAGATAAACAGAGGGAGTCTACCTTTCTGTTCAGTAGTTCAGGTGTTGGTGTCTGCAGACAGCTATTATCCTTCAGCTGTGATTTCTTTACTCCTTAGAGTTGACTATCACTCTCCTCTGATATTCTTTTATTTGTCACTGTTGCTTAAGAGTGGTAACCAGATCAGAACTAAAGCGTTTAATAGTTTAGTAATTTCACCTTGTCTATCTGCTAACATTCAATGCCTTTCCATGGTTTTATCTCTTTGTTGAAGTTTGCCTGAAATATATCTGAAAAGGGCATCTTGGGTTTTGGGTTTTTGAAATCTTTAATCTTTACAGGCTCCTAAGAATAAACAAACCATGTTTAAAAAGACTGACCTCCCTTTCACACTTGAGATTTAAGAAGAAAATAGGTCATTAATAGCACTTAAAATCAAAGGCAAGCTCATCTTTGACTAATGTAATATAATGCATTTCAAAGTAGCAATCAGTACCGTACCAGCAGGTGAACAAAGGGATGGTAAGTCAGAGAGTATGGTAACTGTAGCTGCCACCAAACGAGCACTTTCTTCTGACAGTCGAGTTTTAGGGGCTAAGTGACTTGGAGAGTCTGACATCTTGGTACTGAGATGTGGCATATGTCGTACTAAAATGAACATCAACAACTCCATAGTTGCAAACACGAGAGATTTCCCAGGAATAAGACCACCGCTGTCACCTCCTTCTCCTAATACAGGACAAGACTCTTTTTCCATATCATCTTCATCTTGGGTAAAGGAAAACTTGGTGAAATTTCCCACAAAATGAAACAAAATAACAAATATAGATAAGATAACAAAAGTCTATTTGATAAATTCTTTCAGTTTACAACTGAATATTTAACTGATGCTATATCCTTTTCAGAATAGTTTTCTGCTTTACTGAAATTGCTTAATGACCTCTCCTTAAAAGTAAAGGACAAATCACTTTTTACTTAGAAAAAAGGTATTTTCATTAGGAATGTATTTCATATCAGGAATAACACATATATTAGGTTGAACCATATAAAGTTGTACTTTTGAAGGTGAAAAATAGTTCCCAGCAATTTCATTTGATTCTTTCTAATGAAAACAAAACCAATTGCAAATATTCTAAATGTATGATTAAATTTTTTATTAAAAACCTCCTGGTATTAATATTTTAAAAATTCGAGTACAAATAAATCTATTTCAAACTTAGTGTAACTTCCAGTGCTTACTTAGAGTGTTTCTTTTTTCTTGCAAATAATCCTGAGCAGCTCTTACTATCTGTTGTACAACTCCAGTAACAAGCAGCTGGACAGATGGTGGATTCCAGGTCAACAGGAGGCGGTGCAAAACACTCAGCAACTCAACACCGATCAGCTATTACAAATGAACACAGGTAAATTTAATTCATCTTAATGCCAAAGGATAAATTTATGTTATGAAAATCTAAGAAGATATACCTATAAAAATAAATAAAATTAATATATTGGACTATGCAACAAATAAGATTATAACAATCTTGAGAGACAGTCATATTTTATCCCCACATATTTTCAGTCAATAAATTATTTATATATCTAAAAAATTTTTATATTAAAAGATGATCATTCTCTTATTTTTTTCCCCTATTTGAACTAAATGGTATTGCTAGACTCAAATGCCATTAAAATTTATGATTTCAAATCTCAGCAGCATCCGGAGAGTCTAGGCACTTTCAGCAAGTCCCCCTCCAATTCATCTCAGCAACTATTATAGACTTTCACCACTCAACCAGTCACTCTGAGCCTCTTGTTTACAATCTTCCACATCAGACTCATCCAATGAACCTGTCTCTTTCAAAAGGGGAGAAAAAATGTTAACTACAACCAAAGACACTCTCGCCCCTTTTCTTAAGATCAATGTGCAGCCTCTTGCCCAAGGCTTCCTATCCCATCCTGTTTGACTTCCCAAGGATTCTTCAAGGACCTCAATCGTACTTCTTATGTCTTCAACCTCTCTCTCTAGTTAGGCTCCTCTCCCAGTATAAGGAATATATTCGTCTTTCCTCTCTAATCATGGCCCCCTCACTGCCCACCACCAAAAAACCCTCTCCGTCCGTCCATGTGCCCATCTACAGAGCCCCAACGTGCTGCTCCCTTTTCCAGGCCAGACGCTTCTTCTCCTTCACCTTCTCACTCACTCCACAGTCTTGCACAATCTGGCTTCTACACACCTAAGAAAGTGCTCTGCCTGACGTCACCAATAACCTCCTCTGGACTCTTCTGTCCTTATTTACTGGATTCAGCCTCTTTTGACACTGTTGCCTGTCCCTGAAACTTTCATCTTTGATAACTCTCTCCTCTGACCTCTCTAGGAGTCTCTACTGCTGATTTCCCTCATTCAAACCCTTATTTGCTATTTATCCCCAAGGGTCCAGTCTTGGCCCTCTTTTCTTCTTCCTGTTTTCTTAGGCCAATGCACTTGTAATTTCTGTGGAATTATGACAACAGCCTCATAACTGGCCTTCTTGCCCCCTTCTCATCTCTTCAAACCAGCCTCTGCAAGGTTGATAAGTGGTCAAATCTATATTGTATTCTGAAACACAGTTTAATCATGCCGTTCTTCTGTTTAGACATTTTTTAAATGACTCCCTATCACTTTGAAGATAGATTTTACACCTTTTAACATGTCATAAAAAAATCTTCATGTTTTACCTTCACCCTGTTGTTTAGCCTCATCTCCTAACAACTCCTACCTTTCCATTACCTCAGCTGCAATAAATGGTAGTAGTGCCCTTAACTTGTAATTGCTGTTCTCCCCCAAAGGAAAACCCATCCCTTTTGTGCTGCTTCACTAATTCCTCTTTGAAGATTTCATCCAACCATCCTCTTCTCTGAGAAGCCATCCTTTACTTCTTTGATGATGTCAGTGCTCCTCCTGTCCATTTATTATGTCTTTATATACACTAGCGTAGCACTTGTCATACTGTACTGATCTCCTAATCCAGGAGCAATAAAACCATTTTTGATATCAATAGTCTCAAACTGTGTCTGATGCAGGAAAGGCACAGAGTAGAATGAATATAATTTTTGAGTCAGTATACTCTGAGAGTGTTACAATTATAGGATACAACTCAGGAAAAAAAATCCGTATCATATTGTGAAGCAATGCTTGACTAAATAAAACATTATTAAGTCCAAAAAATAGTTTGGTAGGTATGTGAGATACTGTATGGAAGCCAATAGCTGTCTGTAAATACAGAGACCCTTCCAATTCACAGATTAAATTTGATAGGTTTGAGTATTTGAAAACAACCCTGAAGTCTCTTGCAGTAATCTGCGGTTTAGCTGAGGCACAGCTTTAGGCTACAAGCCTGGGACACGAGAAGAATTCATCAGTGGGTCAGTCTTAGAACCACACAGAATACACTCTGTTTTATTTTTTGTCAGCACCATGTGCAAAACTAATTTTGATACAATAAGATGAACAACTTTGTTTTTTATCTATTTCCTCATGTTGGCAAATTACTTCAAGTGATGCCCTGTGGTAATGATGATCACCAAAGAGCTAGTTCTTAATTTGAAAATAAGGGAATTTCTAATTAAGAAGAATAATAAATCCAGTGGTAACTTGGTTTTGTGACATGATAAAGTCCTCTAAACATGCTACACAGAAATTAGAAGCAATTCATTTAACTGTTTAGATAAGTACTTCAGCCAGTGCAAAAACATTTCATTAAATGAGACAAAACTTTATTAAACATTTAAAAGTGGTATAATTTATGTAATAGCCTTGTAAATTACTTCAGCCTTTTATTAGTAGAATCATTAACTAGGACTGAAGGCATCCTTTAAGTTTTTAGTTTTGCTTGACTGCTGATGAACAAATCAAAGAAGGTACAGGGAGACTGTCTCTACTGTGTATGTGCCTGGTCATCCAACATGCAGCAGAGTCTTGGATAAAACCAAAACCCAGGGTACTAGCTATACAACATCTATTTTATATGTGAAAAAGTTAAGATAAATATGAAAACAAAGCCTACAATGAATCTGCTACAGAGATATACTATACCTGATCTTCTGCAATATGGATTCGGGCATAAGGAGAATCTAGCAAGGTATGTAAGGCCTGTAGACACGCTGTCACATGCTCAATGGGCTCCTCAGGCCTCGGGGAACAGAGGAACTGTATACTCACACCTGCAACACACAAAATCAAAGCACAGATTTGCCAATATAAAACACTTTGTGGCTTTGACACCAAATTTTCTTCTCTACTTTTTTACAGATTAACATATGTGTATTAATGTCTTAGAATTCTAAATAGTTTTCAAAAAAAGCAACGAAACTTTCAACTTGTCAAATATTCAGTTTTTGAATATGCAATTCAAGCAGCTAAATATTCAATTTTTTATTTCTAGGACACTTAAAATAATACATTAAGAATAAATTTATGAAAATTATAAAATTACCTCTCATTAAATGGTTGCCAAACTATCTTCAAACCTACAAATTTTTTTAAGTGGCAAGCTACAGAGCACAATGGATGTTGTGAATAACAACTGCTCTTTATTTTCATTAGGGTAAGGTTATTGTTTTGGAAGTCTTCCATATTTTCATCTATGAGATCTACTGACAAATGCTATAATTTCACCTTATCAATCATGTTCCTTTTCCTTCCAAGAAAATGTAAGATCCCTAAGAGTTTCATTAGAATGTATAAATCTTAATAATAAAGAAAACTATAAAGCAATTATACATCAAGATGTATTCAAATTTGCCTTACTTTGCATTTTAATATTTATCAAGTGCCAAGTAAAAGAATATCTATTGTTTAAAAAGGAAATTTAGTATCTTTTCCTTGAAAATTATTCAATATTGCTTTGTGAGTAAACATGATAGGTAAAATTTTTAAAGAGTACTTTTTAATACTTAAATTTTTAGATTAAATATCCAGTTTAGGAAATGCACTTACAAGCCCTCCCTTAGCTATTCCTTCTCTGAATTGTAGTATATAAAACTTTTCCACAGCATTAAAATGAAAATATGAAAGAGGTCAGAACATGCTACACCAAAATACACCTGCTTGAGCAACAGCAGGTGCACGACATTTCTCTGACCCCTTTCTATGTAAAAGGAGGTCATAAAATTTCTCATGAGAGAGGTACCCTCCCTGTATCAGGAAGAGAAGAACATTCTTATCACCAGAGACTGGGAGTCAATGTTGAAATAGACTTGTACAAACACACCTACTAAAATAACCCTTATCTTCCATTGGTTTCCCCATTTCCTAGTCACTGTCCACTGTCCTGGCCCAAACACCTTTGTCTTGTCATATCCCTACAATTTATTGTTCTTTGTGTAAAATGTCATTTAAGCTTTTGAGTCCGATGGCTACTTCGGGTTAACATTTTCCTTTCTTTAAAGATTGTGTACATGTAAAAATATTAAATAAATATGTATGCTTTTCTCCTAGTAATCTGTCTTATGTTGGTTTAACTCTTAGGCCAGCCATGCAACCTAAGGCTAGAAGGAATTTTTTTTCTCCCCTGTAGATCTCAATTTTCAGAAGTGATAAATCTTGAAATCCATTAATTTGGCACACCTACCTAAGATTAAATGCATTCTGTCTTTGTTGATTTCTGGCAAAGATTTAGCACCAGGTGTTGATCCTGAAGCTTGATTTAAATTAACAGATGTGGAACATTTTTGTAAACCAGGTATCACTGATGCTTCTGCTGACTCTGAACATGTAAATCCTGTGCTATTTAACCAAAGTGCCACTGCATGGAGAATTGGGGCCCAAGAATTCCGGTAGTGAAGTCTAGCTGTATCAATAGTCTCAGGGGTATAAAATGCTCCACCTGTAAAATAATCAAAGCAATCAAAAACATTAATTTTATTGTAAGTGTTCACTCATTTATGAACAACTAACTTAAAAATACTCATTATATACTGTCTTAGTTCATTTGAGCCACTCTAACAAAATACCAGAGACTGGTTAGCTAATAACCAACAGAAATTTATTTGTCATGGTTCTGTAGGCTGAGGTCCGAGATGAGGGTGCCAGTATGGTCAGGTGAGGGCCCTCTTCCTAATTTATAGCCAACACCTCCTTCTGTGTCTTCACATGGTGGAAGGGACTAGGGAGCAATGTGGGGTCTCTTTTTTAAGAACACTAATTCCATTCATGAGGGCTCCACATGACCCAAGCACCTCCCAAAGGCCTCACCTCCTAATATCATCACAATGGGGATTAGGCTTCAACACATGAATTTTGAAAGGACAGAAAATTCAGACCATAGCACATACAAAAGAGTAATCTAGCTAAAGAGATTCTCTTCATTATAAAGCCACCAAAACAAATATTCTTCCTGCAGCTGCTGCACAGGAGTGCCTCCTCACTGGTGCTATGGTTTCCGGCCTTTCTCCTGTGACTGCTGAGGCCACTGATCCTCTGACTTTCCCTACCCTATGGTCACAGGCTTCCTCTGCATTGTTTCCAGTGACTCCTAAAACCCTTATCACCTTTTCTTTCTATCATAGCCAGGGAATTCTGTCTTCTTTCTTTTTCACTCTTCTTTTGCCCTACCTCCTGTTTTCACTATCAAAATGAGGATTTCATTTGTCTCTGTGTACATGCAATGACCCGCACAGTAATATCCTTCATCGTGGTTATGCATAATGACCTGTAATTTAGAGTACTCCAGCTCATACAGTTTTTACAATAACAGGGAGAACATTTTTGCTTGGGCTAACAAGTAAGTTTAATGCTGTATTTGAATTCACATATTCAATACAGAGAACATGTCTAAGTAAGAAAATGCCAAGTTAAAGTCCACAGATACTTAAGATATTATTCTGTTGTAGCTAGCCTCCACCAGTTCCATTCTGTGAAACTGCTACTTTGAAGTCCACAAGAACAAAATTCTGAATGCTGTACTTACCATCTGGGGGGAGCTGACTAGCAAATTCAGCTGGTAGTGTCAAAAGCGCATAGTCTTTTAATGCTGCCAACCACAGGCGGCTGAGTGTTGGCAATTCAGGCTGTACAAGTGTTATTAAACTATCTGGTGGTAGTTCATCTATGGTACCATAATCATCTTCGTCATCATCAGTATTTTTAATTGCTCTTTTTGGTTTTGACTCTGCTTCCTTTTTAATATTCATAGCAACCACATATACCTGGTAAGATATTCAGGAGGAGAAAAAATAAGGCATAATATTAAGAAATGACATATTCTAAGTTGTTATGATTATACAGTTGATTCACAAAAGTAATTGAGTATAGATACTAGAAAGTATACAACTTCATGATTTTCTAACAACCTCCAAAGAGTAATTCTACCTGCTTTGGAGGCAGTCTTTTTTATTGATCTGGCTTCTGACTATTCCTCTTACAGAATACTCCTTGGGGGTTGGGGGCGGGTTCTCTGAATTTTTTCTGTCTTCTCTTGTTCTACTTTACAAAGCCCCATTTATATGATGTTTTTGTTTTTGAGTTTTTTTGCCATAGTGTATAACTTTCTGCCTCTGCTTCCACAGCCTTATTAGACACAATGAGACAGCATTCAAAGAAAAAGTCTGAGAAGGGGAGGGACAAGAGAAAGGATTTCCATAAATACCTTCTAGCCCTCTTCTTAAATAGTTCTTAAGTGATATTTAGCAATCTAGCCTTTACAACAGATAGCTGAGCCAAAAATACAATTTACTAGTCACGTATATATTATTTGTATTCTTTCTCTCCACTTTGTAAACCAAAAAGATGTATAATGGCAACTTCCTAAGACAGAATTTTAAAGATTTCTTTGTTGAAGTTATTTCTTTTTGCTTTCTTTTGGTTTTGTACATACATTTAGGCTTTGGTAACTGACACAAAGCTAAATTACACATCAGTGAAAAACCAAAAAGAAGGTGAGGGAAAGAGTAATAAAGAAAATTGAACTAGATAAAAATCTTGAGAAAACTGTTTTCAGGGCCCCTATACAGTGTTATTTTCAATACCTAATGAGGAAGTCTGTGTATCTGTATAGCTTCTTGATGACAAGGTCTTACTGTTGTTTTTACAATAAGCAGACAGCTATCACACAGTAATTGACTAAGTTCAGACAATGATTACAGGAAACAAGGAATCTTCATTTTCGTGAAAAAGCATTCTTTAAGCTGTGATGATCTATAACAGCTAGTTACAATCAGTAATATTAACACCTGACAATTTAGAAACAGAAACCAATTACTTTTGGGAATAAGAACTTTGGATCTCAAGTTATAAATATATCACATTTATATTTTCTAGAGGTTCTGAACTTGCTTTTGTCCCCTAGATTTATTATTATGCAACATTTTAAGAAAATGTCTCAATAAGCACTATAAATATATTCAGCCATTCACCTATCAAATTCTTACTAGCTACTTATTTTTGCCTTACATTAGTATTGTGCTAGGAACACCTGAGGCATCAAAGAAATATTATACATAGTTTCTCATTCCATGAACTCATAGACTAATAAAATGATAGGGGAGTACAGAAAGTGCCAGAAAAAGAAATGTTTTTTAGTGATCTACCTCCTCACTCTCACTATACCCAGGATTTAGTACCTGGCACCTAACGAACAATTGATAACGTGTAATAAATGAATGAATCGCAGGGAGCACCAAGGATAGAAGGATCTTAATGGAGTATGAAAAAGGTGAGACTGAGTTTTCAAAGAAAAAAGTTTACCTGTTCACATAGATAGAAGGCAAGATTTCAGGCAGAGAGAATATCAAGAGCAGTTAGCACAAGAGCAAGAAAACAACGCAAGCACTCTAAGCAACTCCAAGTGTTTGGTACAGACTAAGAACAGAATACGAGGCAGAAATAGCTGCAGATTTTACTCTAGGGAATGGGGAACAGAAGAGGTCTCCACAAGGTTTAAAGGTCAGAAGTACATATTTTTCCTCAATATTTAATTTTATTTTTTAAATCATGCCATAAAAAGTTTTGAAAACAGGTTTGTAAAATTACTCATGATCCCAATTTCCAGGTTTTCATATTCTATCTTTGTAAATTCTAGTTTTGTTATACGGAGAATTTTGTATTTAATTTGACCTACTAATATATCATAAGGTTTCCCATGTGAATACAAGTCTTCATAACCATTACTCTTAATTCACCACTGCAGATGACCTACAATATATCTAACAATTTCCAGGCAGTTGAAAGTTTGTATTTATTTCTGATTCTTTACTTAGCCTTGGAAATCTTAGAAAGAAGAGACATAATTTTCGAGGACTAAAGGTGTTTAGTTCTTCACATTATAAATAATGTTTGAAGTAAACATTTTTGTAAACTTACTTCTTTTCCATATTTTGGATATTTTTCTCTAGGATAAAGTCCCAGAAATGGAACTACTGGGTCACTGGTCATAAATATTTTTATGGCTCTGAACAGACACTGTCAAAAGATTTCTGAAAGGGTTCTATATTTTACATTGCTACCTGTAAGATAGGAGAGTATGTCTTTTAGACTTATTTTTTAACAATTTTTTTGGCTTATTTTTCTTATTAGATATTATACAAGAAAAACAGAAAAATCAGAAGCATAAGTAAAATGAAGAAAATAAAGATTGCAACTCCTAGATATAATACCCTTAACATTCATAGATATCTTCCCTCTCACAGATATATTACTGGTAACATTATAGGTATGTTATAGATAGTCTTTTAAACAATAATGTGTTTGTGTATAATTTTTAACCCTTTTTTAAATTCACTTAATAGCATCATCTCTTAGGATCAAGAAACACATTTATTTCCTTTTTTTTTTATCATTCTCAGAGCAGAATTTTTGTTTATATCCTTAGTATTCCTTAGGATAAACTGGCCAACTAATGTACACTGTTTTACAAAGTGTTTTGATATGTATCATTTTTTAGAAAAGTTTGCTATCATTTTAAAAATCATGTTAATTTAGCTGGAGAATGTTTTTACATCCCCCAGCCTCCTGTAATATATTGTAATAAATCTGTAACTTTGTTTCCTCTTTGTGAACCCTCAACTCATATTCTTAGCCCAAAATTTCCATTGTAGAATGGTTATTCTAGTATAGGAGTGGCTGCAGGGGGAGAAAAGACTAACAGTACAAAAATAAATTAGGATGCAATTGCATAGACTAGAGACAGATGATGAAGACTCAAACTAACGCAGAGGGGACAGAAAGGAAGGATGTATTTATTTACAGATAAGGAAAATATCTACTGCTCAATTTAAAAAAAGGTTGCCACATTGAATAGGATTCCATTTTTATTTTGAAAATAAGGATAGATATATACACCACACATACATACACATACATCTATGACATAAAGATTTATATGTGCACATATGCATAGTGATATATACCAAAATATTGATAGTAGTTATCTTTGGGTGAAAAGATTAAGGATAAGTCTTTTTTATACTTTTTCTTTATAGTCTGAATTTGTGTAGTAAGCATAGTATTTTAATTATCAATACAAAATTATTTTCAAAATATTAATGAAATAAAATAAATAGGAATTAGTTACTTACTAGATGTGAGATGAGGGGGTTTGAAGAAGAAGTAGTAGCTAATATTGATACCTAGGTTCTGGTCTGAAGACAGGGGGTAGGACCATAGCTGAGAAAAGGGGGAAAAGAAAAAATAAGAAAAAACCATCTTTTTTTTAGATAGGGGCGTGTGGTGTTTATAGGTCATCTAAGTGGAGAAGTCTAATAAACAGCTAAAAAACATGGGATTGGAGTTTAGGAGATAGGTCTGGGTGGAAAGTAGATTGAGAGTCTTTAATATACAGGTAAAAGCTACTAGGCTGTGAGTGTGGATGAGGCTGTCCATAAAGTATGAAGAGTAAGAAAGGAACAAGAAAAATACCAACATTTAAAGAGCTGGCAGGCAAAGAGAAGCAAGTGACATTGAGGAATGAACAATGGGAAGGAAAGAGGAGAACCAAGAGTCATGTCACAGTAGTCAAGGAAATAAAGGGTTTCTGGAGAAGACAATACCGAACACTGCAGAGAGGCCTAGTAAGAGAAGATTAAAACGTGTCCAGTAGTTTCGATGATTATATTATTTGTAACTTTGGTGGGAGTAATTTCCATGAAGTGGTGAGAGTAAACCCAAATTTCAGGGGAATAAGCAGCGAGTGGGTGGGTGAACAGCTGAGAAAGTGAGGATACTGAAATTCCTTCAATGAATTGAGATGTGAAGGGAGAGAAGGCAGCAAGCAGTAGGGAACACTGAGTCAGGGACGAAGGAAGGGAAGAAGAAAGAGTATGTAAAGGGAGACGCTGAGGATGCAAAAGGAGAGTAAGTGACAGCACTGAATCTGGAAGAGCGCCTCCCCAAACTCATGCCTAACCAACATCTACTCTTACTCTCTATATCTCAACCTGAATGTCACTTTCTCCAAGAAGCCTATTCTGCACCCCAGACTATTTTTTAGGAGCCTCTGCTATGTGTTCCAAAACATTCTGCATTTCTCCTATGATAACACTCATTACATTCTGAATGCATCTACTTGTTTGCTAGTCTGTCTTCCCTTGTAAATGGAACACATCTCTCTTGTTCACCACTGTATTCTCAACTGCTAGCCTGGTGCAGAGCTGATGTTCAGTAACACTTTGTTGGATGAATCAGACAGTGGGAAGTAAAAGAATGAGAGAAGTTAGTCTTAGGTCGGAGGAAAATTTTAAATAATAATAATTATATTAATAACAGCAGGAAACATGCATTGTGCATGTATAATGTGATATTGTACAAAGTTAATGATTACCTTGTTTAATTCACATTTGTAATCCTATGAAATGTGTGTAATTCCTATCCATAAAGGTTGAGAAAACAGACTTAGAGAGCTAGTTGAATAACTCACAAAACATAACACAAGTAAAAGGACAATTACCAACTCACATAAATCTAGATTTGAAAGTAACAATCGAGGAGTTGGAAAATGAACATCCTCAATTTTCTTAGTGAAATGTAGAAGCAAAGATGGGTCTTGAGGAGAGAAATCTAGGATAATATGTTGGGCATTTGAGGAGAATGACAAAGGAAAGGAAGATAAGCAGGAAAAATAATTACTAGACAAAACTGAAGGCTGAGGCTTGAGGCATAAATCATTTATTTATAATACCAAGCTACCTAAAATGAGAAAATAGTTTCAAATAAAAATGTACACTATTATTTTAGTTACATGAGGTTCTGATCTAACTTTTAAAAATTATTTATCTTTTATTTAGTGCAAGACACAATGCTTGGTCCTTTTATATTCATTACTTAAGAAGAAGATATTATTTCCAAGTTGTAATGAAAAAACTGAGGCTCTCAGACATCAAATCATTTGAGCAAAGTCACAAAGATGGTAAATTATAGACAGAACTAGTTCCAGGGCTTCTGATTCAACATTAATGCTTTTCATACTATACTATGCCATATTTCTCAGCAGAGGAATCAAGCTCATGAATGCAAGCCAGCAGAGAACCAGCTAACTGGCAAAGGAGCTTATGATCATCAAATAGAATGGTCTCTACATTTGGGGAAATTAATGAATGGCACTAAAGAATTAGGAACAATTTTGGATTAAAGAAAATTTCACCAAATCAGTTGGAATGTAAATTTCTACATACAAGAAAGGTAATAGTTTACTTAAAAATTTGGATATGTGAAAATTAATAATGAATTATTATTTTTCAAAGAGAAAAAACAGAGGTAGTCATATCACAGTATCTTTTTCTTATATAACTTTCCATCTAAAATTAGAGACTTGCATTAATTTAAAAAAACTAAGATTTTATCAGTAAGAACAATCATCTCACCAATGTAAACAAAAAATATCATTTACTTAATAAGCCAAAAATGGCACCAGTGTAAAATAAAGGAATACTCATGGATATTCTATTTGAAAGATAGCTTGATCTACTGTGTTTTTAAAACATCAGGAAGAAAAGCTAATTTCTATGATATCTGATTGACCTCTAAATTTTCCATTTTTACTTCTCTGAAAAAAACACAAAAGTAAAAACCCAGGGGTCCTTTATCTAAACTCTATCATCTGGATGCTACATGCTTTGAGCCAGCAATTGCCTACTGGGTGGTCAGAGGCTGCTGATACCATGGAAATTGGGGAGTGAGGTACTTGGCCGGCAGAGGAAGGAACAAACTGTTTACCGAAATACTGAGGGTAAACAATAAGAATTTGAAAACAACTAGCAGACAGAATTTAGAAAAGCGAGTTTAACACAGTAAGTGCCTGTGGAAATGAAAGAGGTAAAATCAAATACTGAAAAACAAAACAAAATAAAAAACCCTACAGCCTTAGTATCAATGAGAGGTGGCTTGTCTCCTGAAACTTAAATAAAAGATTCTTGGCATGAAATACTTTCCATTATTTGTAGTTATTCCCTGCCTAATTTCCCCATAGCAAGTGAGGGGAGTCTTTCCTCAATAAAAAAGTCTTCAAAAAACTGATCAAAATAAAATTTTCAAAGACTTAGCAAGAGTTGTTTAGAGAGAGAAATGTATTTCAGTGAGAAAGAGCAAATGACAGATTTTAAAAAGCCTTCCATACCAAAGGTCAGTTGTAAAAAATCAAAAAAAAATTAAACAATTTTTTTTTTTGCCTACAGGAATAGGAGAACATTTTCTCCAGGATGGAGAAATGGCTCACAAAACAAAAGGCCACGGTTACCTCTGCCCACGCTTTGAGAACAGCCAGTTTTTCCATGGTTGTGGCACTCTCCCGGTACAGTTGACTTGAGGACCCTTTTCCAGCCTGAACTTTGTCCAGAGAAGACACAAGCAGGTTGTGTACTCGACGCAGATCATTGAGATCACTGACAACTCCACTCCCAATCCAGGTACTGCATACCTAGTCCAAGAAAAATTTTTAAATTTTGTATTAAAAAAGATGAACATTTAACATATAAGAAAATGGAGTAAATTTGATTTTTTTTCCTTGGAGTGAAGAAACACAAAACAAAGCCACTGAACAAAACAAAAACACCCCAATACCATGTTTTAATATTATTTTTTAGTAACAAATCAATAAGTATGGGTTTATTGCATTCTTATGTGGGAAACAAAATAGTATTTACTTATGTTTCCATTGTCTAATTTGACAATAGAGAAACATTTTCCACTCAAATCAGTTCAGTTATGAATAATTCTTCAATTCAACATTTTTTATTTACTACAGGCACAGAGTTATTCTGTGTGCTCAGTATAACTAAGTAAAGGGAATAAAATCTAGTCCCTGTCCTCAAGGAAGAAAGCGGACTGAAAGGACACATGAGAATGTTTTATGACTGTATAATACTACAATTAAAAACAGAGAAGGGAGAGATTAATTCCATGGAGAAATGGGAACATTTAGATATGAGAAAGGTTTGTGTGTACAGATATGGGGCGTGGAGGGGTGTCATATGGGAGAAGAGACTAGGAAAATTAATTTGGATCAGATTATTGTACAATTTAAATTCCATAGGAACTAAATTCAGACTTTGTTCTGTAGTCAGTCAAGAGTTTCCAAGGTTTCCAAGCAGGGGGACTAGAATTAGAATTGTGCTTTAGGAAAATGCTCTAGTACTTGTGTATGGGGAAGAAATGGCTTAGACAGTAAGCAATATGTTCCATTATGTGACTACTACAACATTATGGAACAGAGATGATATGGATCAAACTGGGAATGGAATGGAAAGGGAGAGTCATCTCAGAAAGAGTTGGAGGTAGGAATCACAGGATTTAGAAACCATTTAAATATTTTTAGGGGTGGGAGGGAGCACAGACATGTCATGAGTGTGAGGAATCAAAGATTGCCAAATTCTGATCACCAAAAGTGTCTGACTTGGATGAAGGGAAGGAAAATGATGCCACTGTGTAAGAGAGAGAACATAAGAAAAGGGGAAATTTGTTGAAAACCAGACATTAGCTCATTTTAATTATGAATATGTGACATGCCTACTTCAAAAATACCAGTGAGAGGTTCATGAAAAGATACTCAGCAGGCAGTTGGAAACTTGTGCCTGGACTTCAAGAGCAAGGTCAGAGGTAACTACATAGACCTGGGAATTCTCCACACAAAGCTAGTAACTAAAGCAATGTTCCCAGGTAAATCTGTTCAAGGACTGATGTATACAAAGAAAGCTGTAAGGACAGAACATGGGGAACATGGTTCCAGTTAAGGGATATGTGGAGTAAGAGCACACCATGAAAGAAAGTGAAAAGAAACTGCCAGAAAAGGAACAGGAAAACCAGTCAAGAGCAGTGATGTTGGTGCCATGGGAAGAACGTCAAGAGGGAAGGAGGGTCTGACAGTGCTAACTTTACTCAACAATTACAGCCCTCACTTTATCTGAAATCTTTGGGCCAAGGAATGTTTCCCAATTCACAACTTCTTGGTAAATGATAATAAGGTACATGAACCTCATTAAGGAATACACCAAGTGAGACATGTGGCAGTGCTCCACAATTAACACACGGCTGTTTCCATAATGAAATGCAGAATGAATCCACACAAAGAGAGGTGAGTCAATACTGCAGTCTCACTCAGCTTCGCGTCAAAGCCAAATGAGTACAGTCGGCTGAGGGCTTGCTAGCAAATAAATCATGGAAAAGCTTTTGGTTTTCAGAGCATTTGGATATTGAATCATGATTAATAGATTGTGTTCTTCTATTTAAAACTTTTTAAAAGCCAAGAAAAAATATTTATGAATTCTCTTACAATCTTATCCTCAAAGAATTCAAGGGGAAATTTAATAAAAATTAGTAAGATTTTTAAATTAATTGTTATTGATGGACATATGGATAGTGAAATAAAATGCGAGTCAAAATAATGTTGAAAATATAATGAAATTTAAAGTGAGATTAAATATTAGTGTAAAAATAAAGAGTTGTTATTCCTAAGGAAACTAAACATCCTAGAGATTTGATAAATATTTCTGTGAAATTTGGTTATTTCTACCCCTTCCTTCTTTTTTTTTTTTTTTTTTTGAGAGGGCATCTCTCATATTTATTGATCAAATGGTTGTTAACAATAAAATTCTGTATAGGGGAGTCAATGCTCAATGCACAATCATTAATCCACCCCAAGCCTAATTCTCGTCAGTCTCCAATCTTCTGAAGCATAATGAACAAGTTCTTACATGGTGAACAAATTCTTACAGAGTGAATAAGTTCTTACATGGTGAACAGTACAAGGGCATTCATCACAGAAACTTTCGGTTTTGATCACACATTATGAACTATAAACAATCAGGTCAAATATGAATATTTGTTTTGATTATTATACTTGATTTATATGTGGATCCCACATTTCTCCCTTTATTATTATTATTATTTTTATTTTTAATAAAATGCTGAAGTGGTAGGTAGATGCAAGATAAAGGTAGAAAACATAGGTTAGTGTTGTAAGAGAGCAAATGTACATGATCAGGTGTGTGCCTGTAGACTGTATTAATCCAAGCTAGACAAGGGCATTAAAACATCCACGGATGCAGAAGATTTCTCTCAAAACAAGGGGTGGGGGGTGAGGTTCTAAGCCTCACCTCTGTTGATCCCCAATTTCTCACCTGATGGCCCCCCTGCGACTGTGCCTGTCTTAGGTTGTTCCTCCCTTGAGGAATCTTACCCGTCTCTGGCTAACCAGTCATCTTCCAGGGCCATACAGGGAGATGTAAAGTTGGTAAGTGAGAGAGAAGCCATATTGTTTGAAAAGGTTAGCTTTTTACTTCTTTGCAGATTTATGCCCTGTGGTTTCTATGCCCAGCATTTGTCTTGAGGTATCTTTACCACTTGGAGGAATTATGATACTCGGTAAATTCGATATGAGGCACGAATTCTATTTACTACCCCTTCCTTCTTGATGTTCTTCCTTATTGGCTTGCCACTAGAAAAGCAGAAACTTCTTACAGAAAAAGCAGTTAGGGCTACATAAGAAATAAGTTTAAGGCAAATACAGTAACAGAAAATTTTCATACTATTAATTCACAAGATAAAATTCTAATAGCCTTGCTTTTCTAATTGTAGAAGCTTTGTAGAAAATTGTCGCTTAAATACTATGCTCTGAAACATGGTCATGATACCTTGATTTATACATGACTGTGATTTCTGATTTTTGTGTTTAAGTAAATGGCCTACTCTAACTCCAAGGTGTGTACCATGATTCAGAGACATCTCTCTCAAACAAGGCTCCTTCTCACTCTGGTCTGCTGTTTCTGTAAGGAGTTCATTTCTCTGAGGGCCAACAATTAAGACAACAGCCTGCAGAGAAATAAATCTTAGCAATGGAAGGAAAAGTCAAACCTATTCAATCACAGAGAGAACAAAGTCAGATTTTCAAACCTATCACAGCAAACAATATAATATTTCCAGCACACAAGCCTCATGTACCTGGTTATGGATTCTAACAGCACTGTACTCCAGACAACTAGGAAGTACAGAATTGCTTCTCTTCTTAGGAAAGTATAAACAATCTGGTTTTTTGAAAGATTAGAGCTTAATGCACGAATCCTTTCTCAGAATGAGGCATGAAAAACAGGACTTATTAAAAGCGTAGGAGCATAAGTGCTTTTGTGGCTCTCTTCAAATATACAATAATGTGAGAATAATTCCGTGTGGTTAATTTTACAGTTAAATTTCCATATTATGAAATACTCTTTAGGATAATTTAATACCTAGAAACTTGTAGAATTTTCACCACTTGTGGTCAAAAACATTTTTTATTACCTAATTACCTTTCTTATTCATTCTTTAATTATTATAGATCTTGTGGCCTTCATTTTATTTTAGCCCCTCTCATGATTTTCATATCTTTGTTCACTTCTGGAAAGTATAAGAGCTATGTTTCCCAAACTCATCTCCTCAGCTATACGTCAAAAAGAGCAAAGTGATTAACAATTACTAGTTCACCATTTCATACAGAATAAAAAAGAAAATTGTCACTGTTGTATTCCAAGATAAAAATAAATACTATTTGATTTTTCTTTCTTGTAAGTGAAATACCAAGATATCTACAAATTTATAGAAGGTAACTATAGAAAACCCCATTTTTCTTCTTACCTGGCAAGCTTTTGCTATTATGTCTGATGGGGTATCTTGTGAAAAGGCTGGTCTTAGAGCAGCTCCCACCTAGAAAAATTAATACAAGCACTTTATTTTTTAAAGATAAGCAGTGAACATAAGGCCTTGAGTCTCTGGAAATGAAAACATACAAAACACATCTTTGTTCCTTTCCTCTGTATCACATCTCCCTTCTCTCTCTTTTCAGTTACAATAAGCTCAACTATACCACTTTTCTCTTGCTTCCCAGGTTATTATTAACAAACCTGCATGGAATGCTATATACCAAATAGACGATTAATCTTGTTACTTTTTCCTTTGTTTTTACTTAATAATAAACAGGACTTTCTGATAAAGTCACATGGTCCCAGAGACAGGAGAAAACAGTTATTCTTTTTTTCCCCCCTGTCTCTATTTTCTGAACATATTTCTAACAGTATTTACCTCATCGGTGAGTTTTATGTAACAAGATCAATTCCTTTAAATAACTGAGTAGTATTAAAAATTCATATAGTCACTAAAAGACCTTAGAGATAATTTTACCTCAAAAAGAGATGCTTTATAAGAAGGTGGCTCTAGAAATACTAATTTATGTACAGTTGTTACAGTAATAAGTGAAGAAATATGAGCTTTAGTTTTAATAAGCCAACATCAGTCACATTCTTAGATATATTAAATATATCTGAGCTGAATAAGGAGAGAGATGCCAATTCTAATTTGAAATTTTTTCGCTAGAGATTCAGTCACTGAGGCATATCAACAGCAACTTGGAAATGGATGAAGAGTCCCTCTCTGTGACTAAAGACATATGGTGACCAGTCACAGGACTGGTATTGCAATAATCAACTAATGGCAGAGATGCTATGGGATCCAACTCTGAAGGAAAAAGAAAATATATTATAAAGGAGATTACTAGGTTGACTGATAAAACTGGAATATGATTATATTCAAGTAGCATATCAATGTTTAATTTCCTAAAGTTGATAACTGTTTTGTGGTTATATATGACAATATTTTTGTCCTTTGGAAATACAGACTCAAGTGTTTAAGAGTAAAGGTTCAGGATCCATATAATTTACTTTTAAATAGTTTAGAAAAAAAAAGTGTGTATATGTGTATAGAGAGAGAGAGAATATCAATGTTAAAACAAATGAAGCAAAATTAATCATTGGCAAATATGAATAAAGGGTATAAGATGTTTTTGAACAGTTCTTGGAATTTTTCTGTAAGTTTGAAATTATTTCTAAATAGAACTTAAAAAAAAAACCCTTTCCTCCTGATAGGTTGGGTACTTGGAAGTAAATAACTGTATGCAAGTCTTCTATAACCAGTTGGGCTAGAAGCTGTAACTTCCTCACCTGTACTTATGATGGAGAAACAAGATTTTATATTATTCACACTTTTTTATTTTGTATCTGTTTGAGCATAGCTTTTAGATGAGGCGTGTCGTGTTCAGAGCTAAGATTCTGATATAATCACAGTAAAAAAAAGTTTATTCTCTCCTTGCTAAAATGTTTTTTTGCCTTCATATAACCCACCATTACTAGGATTACATATATTGTGCATCATTTTAAGAACATAAATAAAGGTATACATCTCAGGAAAAACAATTATTTTTGGTTAGAATGAAATAATAAATATTTTGAAAGAATATAATTTTCAGTAATATTTGTAACTACTATTATTAAAACTTAATTTATCCTTTAGCATAGAAGTGACAATTGCTTTTTATTTTTAAAAATGCTTATCAAGTCTTGACATATAAAAATAATGGCAGCAAATCCACAACACTCTTTGAAAGTTCTTTTTATCTTTTAAATGGCATGCGTAAACATCTAAACACAAGACTGGAGGTTAGGCTGGAATTGCTGTTCTAGTTTTATCACTAATAATGCTATCACATTGTATCCTACTGTTTCTTCTTCAGCTGTGAGATTCAAATTATTTTATAGTCATGGGAGTAAAGGTAAGCAGGTGCAGTTCCAAACCCAATTCTCCAGGGAATCTTAACTACTTTAATGATCAATTTTGACATTTTAAATAAATAGAGTATCTCACATTAGCTTGATACTGCTCCAGAATCACATGACCTGGAAATTCTGGCTCAGGCACAGACGCAAACTTTTTGATAATGTCCTCAAGTGCTTGGAGCCCAGCCATCCGCAACTGGTTACTATGATCAGTTGCAGCCATGAATGCCATTCGAATCAGGTCAGAGAGATGAAGTACCAAGAGGTCATCTAAAAATAAAAATAGAAGGCAAAAAGGAAAACTTCTCCAAAATATAAGTACAGTAACATAAAAATATGAAGTGAAATGAATTTTGTTAAAAAGCACTTAATATACACACATTTCACTTTCAAGAAAACTCGCATATCATTCTCTCTCAAGAACATTGGTAAACCTTAACTGACTGGTAACACAGATGACATTACAGGATGTACAATGGCATTTGAAACAAAAAAACTGATTTTCATAACTCTCCCTAAAGGAATTTGTAATTGTTTTAGAAAAAGGGCTGGGAAATTTTTTCTGTAAAGAACCAGATAGTAAACATTTGCCAGCCATATAATTTCTATTGCAACTACTCCACTACTCTACTCTGCTGTTACAGAATGAAAGTAGTCATAGACCATATGTACAAAAATGGGCTTGCTGTGCTCCGATAAAATTTAATTTACAAAAACAGGCTGGGGGCTGGATTTGGACTGCTGGCTGTAATGTGACAGCTTCTACTCTGGAAGGCTTTTATAAGGATAAGATGTAGAAAGGGAAGTCTTTCCTTTCAGCTGTAGGGTAAAGGCCACCCCGATCTACCCGAACATAGCTTAAAAGCAAGTCATGAATGAATAAAAAGGTACTAAGTAATTTAACTACAGCCCCAGAACCAAGTCCAACACATACTTTAAGGAATACAACAAAATCCAGCACATAAAATTTGGAAAGTCTGGCATCTAATAAAAAATTATTAGGATTGCAAAGAGGCAGTCAAATATAACTCATAACAAGGAAAGAAGAAAAAAAATCAATGAGTAGAAACAGGTCCAGAAATGAAAGAGATGATAAAAATAGCAATTAAAATAGCTATTATAAACATTTTGTCTATATTCATGAAGGAAAAGGAAAGCATGAACACAGTGAAGAGAGAAATGACAGAGAAAACCACAAATGGGACTTTCAGAGATAAAAAATGAAATATCTGAAATGAAAAATACATTCTGAAATCTGAAATGAAAAAAATGATAACATTAATGACAGCAATTAGGTAATGAAGAAGAAAAGATTGATGAATTTAAAGACACATAACAAAAATTATCTAAAAATCTTATTAAGCTCAACAACCCCAAAGTTCTCTGGGTGGCTACAAGGTATTCCAACTCTTTTGGAAGCAATGGAAATTCTGTAGTTCAGGCTGATCCCCAAACAGGTCTTGTTTTGTTATTGCTATTGTGAAGGTTACAAGACAAGTATCTTCCAATTTTTTCATACGTCTAACAAAAATCCCAGTTTTAGAAGCTTACCTTTAAAAAGAATACCTATTGGTGTGGAGGAAAGGAGCAAAAGAGAGAAAAAAAGCATTTGAATAGAAGTGCCTAATGCTTCCTCACCTAAGTGAGGCAAAAATACACTATTGATAAAAACATGGTATGATAAACTATTGCCAGAATTTTGGAGGAAATTTCCAAAGTGAAGAGAACTGCACAAAAATGGGCCTATTCATATTATGCCAACTTAAAAGAAATAAAATCCCTCCTGCATGCGCTGTCACCTAATACACAGGTCTAGGATTGTATCAATCTACCAACTAAAACTAGGCAATTGTTACTGGAATGAAAGTGCTGTTGCTTCTCTATACAGTCTCTACTTCCAACATTTCTCAAGTTAAAACCTCTTTTTTCCAAAGCCAAAGAGATGAACTCCTAAAATGGGAGAGTGGGAAGGGGCACTGGACAGGAACTCCAAGATAGGAAGAGAACTAAGGGGCTGTTAGAGGTTTAATATGTTTTGGGGGTAGTAGTTTCCTGCAACAAAATCAAAAGGGAGATGGAGATCAAACACGAAGAGCCTGGATAATACATTCACTGGGTCTATAATTTTTCACTTTTGTGACTGTTAGAATAGCAGACAGTAGGTGCTGGGAAGGATCCTGTGTCAGACCACCAGAACAAAGCATGTCAGATATTAGAATCTAGGTTGGAGAGCTATCATATCAGCTTACCACCATCCAGCTACCAATTGAAGTATGCAGTAAACAAAGACAGAATATGGGCAGTCCACACACACACACTGTAAGCAAATTCCAAAAATGGAGGGCACTCTTCTCTTTCAAGGATATATAAACAAATAAACCTATGAAAAATACACCCAGGGAAAAGACTGAAGAATCAGAGAAAGAGCTAATCTCTGAAAACAATTTTCTATAAAAACCAGAATAAAATTTAGACAATCATTTGGCATCTCAACAGTATGCAAAAAAATCATGGCTGCTATGGATTAAGAACATAAAACAATGAAGAGTGAAAAGAATATGACATAATGGAGGAAGAAATACAGAAAAATTAAAAGAAAACTAAAAACACAAAATAAACTTAAGATCTACTATGGAGGCAGAAAACAGTGAAACATTATCAATGATATAAAGGGAAAAGTTGTGAGGATCTCTAAGAATGCAGGCAAAAAGACAAGACACAATAATGAGACAAAAAACAATTGAAAAGACAACCTAAGGATCTTCACTATTCCTTAAATTTAATATGCATATTTATACTTTACAATTCTCTTTTTCTCTCGTTTATAACAAACCAATGTAGTAGGCAGAATAATGGTTCCCAAATATATTCACATCCTAAATCCGAGAACCTTACTTGGCATATATGTTACCTTACATGGCAAAAGGGACTTTGCAGATGTGATTAAGGCTATGAACTCTGAAATGGGGCAATAATCTTAAATTTATCAGGTACACCCAATCTAATCATGTGCAGTCAGAGAGATGTGACAGCTGAAGAAGAATCACTAAGAGATTCAATGCTGTAGGCCTTGCAGATAAAGGGGCCATGAGCTAAGGAATGCTAATAGCCTATAGAGGCTGAGAAAATAATGAAAAAGGACTCCCCTAGAGGCTCCAGAAAAGAACACAGTCCATCCTTTAGCCTAGCAAGATTCATGTTGGTCTTTCTGACCTACAGAAATTTAAGATAACAAATCTGTGTTGTTTTAAGGCACTAAATTTGTGGTCATTTGTTATAGCAGCAATAGAAAACTAATACAACCAGCCTCTTCTACTTGGAAAATCCTTTTTCTGCCTTTAAAACCCAGCTTCTAAACTGTCTCTTCTGTGAGTTCCTCCCCGGCTCCTGAGAAATAAATACTACTTTTTTATGCTATCAAAGTATTCCGTTATACCACTACTGGGACGTATCATAATTATTTGACTGATAAGTCTGTCTCTCTGTCTTTTTAGTCTATAATCTTCATGGGATCTGGTAAATATTTGATGAATAATGACATGAATAAACACGCTGTGCTCATGATGTATTGTGCTCTGCTGGATAATCAGATTCACATTTTATGAATGGTATAACTTTTCATTTTTAATTTTAATACTTTTGGTTTTTAATCCATTTGTGAGCTCTGATGCTTCTTATACACAATAAAGTAAACCAAAAGGCATTTTTAATGTACAGATTCCAATATTAATATATACAGTTTGTCTTTAGATATTTAAAAATGACAGGCTGATGAAGACACAACCAACTACAGATAGAGAATCTATTACACCACCACCTCTCTCAGCTTCACTGGGTCTCTCCATCTGTAAAATGGAGATATTGGACCTTATGATCTCTTTCTAAATTCTGTCTCTCTGACCCATGGGATGTGTGATAATAAAAAGCTTACAAAACATAAAAAACAGTGAAGGGTTTCAGTAACAAACAATTTTCACCTCAAAAACACATAATAGTAAAAAAGTATATATATATATAGACTTTCTACTGAAAAAAAAAAAAAAACCACATAATAGTATTTCTGAAATCTGAGAGTTTGAAATATGCCATGGCATTCATAAATTTTGCTATTCTCCATGGCAGGGGACTGCAAAACTCTATTTATGCTCCTTAAAGTTTTGCCATCTTGACAGGGATAGCAATGGGGTGGGAGGGGACTTGATAATATGGGTGAATGTTGAAACCACAACGTTGCTCATGTGAAACCTTCATAAGATTGTATGTCAATGATACCTAATTTAAAAAAATTTCAAAACAGTTTGTGAAAAAATCAAATACCTAGGAATAAATAAAATTTATGTACAACCTCTACAAAAAAAAAAGTTTGCCATCTCTTCTACACTGAAGTGCTAAAACTAGGACAATGTTCTAAGGAAACAAATTATTGCCATCATTATCCTTAGGGCAAATGATTAAGATATTTATATCTTAAGAAACAGAGAGATCTTCAGACTACTTCCTTAAACTTATCTTCCAAATATGTATCAGGAGATGGATAGTTATGTATAGGGAACAGAAAACAAAGATGAAAAGCAAGAGAACTTATAATAAATGAAAGGCACAGTCTAAAGCATATTAAATAGCAGTAAAATACTTCAAACATATAAAATACTTTGGGAAAAAGAAGTAGTGATTTTATATTTACTTCTAGGGTTCCGTAGTTTAGCAGAACGTGCCATAGCAAGATCAAAGTGAGCCTGGTCCGCATTCTCACACAAATTGATGATTCGACACAAGCAATCAGCAGCAAATACCCGAGTGGCCCAGCGAGGTGCCACAAAGGGCTTTGATTTATCTTCTTCACCGAGTGTGGTAAACATGGTATCATCATCCATCTCATCTTTCTTTTCAGATTCCTCATCTTTTCCACTACTTAAGAGAGTTGCAGTACTCATATCTATAACAAAAATAAAAGCATATTATAACAACCTCATATATAGCAAAAAGAATGCTTTAGAAATAACATTAATGTTAGAAGATTTTTAATAAACAAAAAAGATTAAGTCCTCACTCCTTTGGAAACACTAGAATTGGCAAGCTTTTAAAAAAAAAATCAGTCAAAACCAAGGAAAGGATAACATAAAGTATTTTATGTATTTCACTGGTTCTATATACTACGTTGAATTACCAAATAAATGGGAATTTTTATATATGAAAATTTAGTTTGAACTTAGTCATTTCCCCAAAATAAAGTTCAGTAATTTGTAATATAATTTTGCCTTCAATATTTTTTATAGGGATCTATGAATTAAAAGCTATTAATATTTTAAAATGTAAGCTCAAATGTATATACATGTATCTACAGCTATATATGTATATGTATCTTTGTGTATCTATAGATATAATTAGAAGTAAAATAGGCTCAAGAAGTCCCTGGAACCACTGCTATCAGCACCTGCAGGCTGAGTGTCCTGGGCAGGAAAACCATATGTACTATGACGTGGCAGCTCTCCTCTGCACTCGCCACCAGTGGCACTTATGGAATTATCATAATCCACTTTAACGACAATAAGTGAGGTGTAACTGACTTTGAAAAAAAAAAGGTAAAATAATTTTCATTCTTTTAAGAACATATTTTATCTATTAAATACATACCACTTGAAGCTGCTAAGACATCTTTACAAAGCATTAGCCAATGGGAAAGTTTTTCTACAGCCAGTGATGACAGCATATGTCCCAAAGTATCATGAATATCAGAACATAATTTTCTATCTGTCTCCCGGTCTAGCATTCCAAAAAGAAGTCCCTCAAGTCCAGTTTCTGTTATATTAACTCCTTGGTGCCGGCAATGGATATTACTTCGAGAACTAACTCCAGGTGCAAAAGGATTGACATCTGAAAAGCAATTTTTACAAAGGAATTTAAGTAGAATTTTGTTGTATATTGTAGGTAACAATTATGTTAAAGACCAAGGCTTATGTGTAAATTCACAATGGCAACAAAACAAGGATATATATAAACAATTTAATCATGGTATCAAGTTTAGGTATCTTTAGGATGAGAATTTAATCTGATAATAAAGATAAAACTCTGATCTTTAAGACTAATTATTCTAAGGTATTTTAAACAAATGTCTAGGGAAATGCTCAATAAAAATACATTTGATTCTAGTAAGAAAAAGTGAGGGAAAGAGACAAATTTCTAAATTGATTTAATTTAATGGACTGAAAAAAATTGCTATATTTGTTGATGAACAAATTGAAATTTATTTAGTCTTGTAGTTCAGATTTTTAAAAATCTATAAAGCCGGTATACAAATTTAAAAATTGGGAAAATCCTTTCCACGAAACATAATCAAAAAGTAACCTTGTTATGAAATCACAGTTAAACTTCTTGCTTTATCTGAAAATCTTTTTATTCTTATGAACAGCAGAAATAGTACAACTGGCAGCCTTAAGAATGAACACTGTTAGGCTCTCCCAAGTCTAAAGCCCTCTGAGCCTTGAAGAGAGTGAAATAAAGGGAAGTAAACTGAAAAGTGGCTCTTTTAGTTGAGTCTCCAAAGACAGAATAAAGGAAGGTTTGGAGCAGATAGCGACAGCGAGAGGAATTCAGGAAGAGACATCAAACAGAAGGGTTTCAAGGAAAGAACATTAGGCAGAGATTAAGCACAGAAGCCTACTTTCCACTTAGTATTTCCCATATTAGAAATTAAAGTTCTATAATGTGAATTTTCATGGCTACACAGTAACCCTCTGAATTAGGGGAACATTAACTCATTAACTATTGAGGATGAATTCCTAAAAGGGGATTTTCCAGGTCAAAGGGTAGGGTCATTTTGAAAACCTGGATGCTATACTGACGATTCTCCAGAAAATCTGTATGACTTTACATTTCTACCAGCAATATAAGACATTTCTCTTTTATTCACACCTCTCCCAACACTGGGTATAATCATCATTTTTAATCTGGGTTAGTTTTATAGAAGAAAAATTCTATCTTATGATTGCATTAATTTGCAATTATTTAATCATTGGAGGTTAAAGATATTTCATATGTTGATATTTCTTCTTTGATTAAACAACTGTTTCATGTGCTCTAGTAATTTCTATAGATGCTGAAAGGAGTTAACAGAGCAGGCCCAAGACTACCTGCCTGATACTAAGGTTCACCCTTGGCTAGCAAATGGGAACTTGGTTTCAGGAGGGTTGCCACCATTTTCTGATAAAAGTAGCTTATGGTGCCTAAACTGTTTCTACAAAAATATGGTTTATGCTGAACATCTGTTTTCCTTCTGAGAGTCTGAACTTTTCATACATAACAGGCTAGGCAGACCATGCCTATCTGACCAGCCTCCAATACAAACCTTGGGCACTGGGCATCTAACAAGCTTCCTTAGTAGACATTTTACATGTGTTGTCACAGCTCATTGCTGGGGAGTCAGCAACTCCTGTGTGACTTCATGGGGCATGCACTCTTGGAAACTTGCACCTGGGTTTGCTCTGGACTTCACCCCAAGTGCCTTTCCCCTTTGCTAATTTTGCTTTGCATCCATTTGTTGCACTAAATCATAGCCATAATTATAACTATATGGTGAGTCCTCCTACTACATCATCAAAAACCACCTGAGGGTGGTCTTAGGATCCCCCCAATACATCAATTTGTAAAAGTTTTAAAAACATTGAAATTTAAATACACATAGTTTAATAAATAAATCAGTAATATAAAATAAACATACTTCACAAAGACCTTTCCCTCTCTTAGTTTGTTTTTCAGTTTTATTATGGTAACTGACATGCAGAAATTTTGAAATTTTATATGTATTTAGGAGAATTCTGTAATTGCTTATAGTGCTGTCTTCTCTCTCCAAAAAGTAATCATGTTTACACTTGGATTTTCATAATAAACTTCTTTCACACTTTACAATATAATGTGTTGGTTAATAGCACTGTTATACTATGCTGACATTGAAGTTATTTTGGTATCTTGCTTCTTAGGATCCAAGCAAGTCTACGTATTAAAAAGCTCTTATAAAAATTTTCTCTCACAATAGGGGAAATATCTCTGTCAATTAAGCTCTGAAAAAGTTTCCAAACTATGTACCCCACAGACCAGAAGACCAGCTATGAATTCAAGTTATACTTAAAACCCTCCAAAAAAACCAGAAAGAACTGAAGAAAGCAAAGGTCTACCTTCAGCTATCCAAACACCTACGGTCATTTCATAGTAATATTGGTTACTCTGACCTTCCCTTCTTAGAGGAAAAGTGATATCACAAAAGGTTAACTTCTGTCAAAGACTGGAAGCTTTCAGGTAGCCCCAAAAAGGATCATTTCTCTTTTCACAGGTCTATTAGTGATACAAGGCAATATCCCTAGGGTTAGTCATCCCTCATAAAGCTAAATCATCCTCAAGGGGTGGCAGAAGTATCCTGATACCTAAATGCTATTCATTTTTTTTTAAGCAACAGAACTTTTAAATAGGTAAAACTAAAATTACCAAGAAAACTATACTGGAATTTTTAAAGTGGCAGTGGTTTTATTTTATTTAAAAGAGGAAAAAAATTGACCATATTTTGATGTAAAAATCTTATTTAATGAGTAATACTCATTTGAAATGTAAATTATTTAAACAAAAAGAATATTCACTGATAATATAACTTACAAGCACCACCGTTTTCTTTGTCCCCTGCATTTTTTGCTAGGCTCATGGCATATTCACATACTTCAGCTGCTTCTCTCTGTGCAAGCTGCCGGAGACATGCCACAGCTGCTCGTCGAAGTAACAAATGGGAACTACATAAGTGAACCTGTAAACCATAACAATTTTAGACAGTTTTTAGAAAGAGCTGTAATCTCACTTGCCTAATGAATGTACATTAACACCTGACTTGTGAAGAGGCTCTTCATTTAACCACCTCATTTGTTAACTATATAGCCAAATAATGGTCTTTTGGAAAAATAATATTACTAATAAGATATGTAAAGAATATTGCATGAGCTAAAAGAACTGTCCTAAGAACAGGACACTAAAGATCATACAATATACTACACATGGCATAATACGGCCACTTATTATGATAATGACTGAGTATAAATGAACATGAAGTTTGTAAAAAATCCGAAATGACTTCACTAATTTGGATGAACCTATATATAGATGATTTTTCAGAGTGATCTTCTGATACTCTGAACAAGATCTGCTAGTGGAGACAGCAGGGGCTTTTCTCTCTGCATATACTCTGATCCAGCAAGACTACCACTTGAATGGCCCTTGTTGCAGAATGCAACCCAGGGCCTACTATTAGTTGACTGTTTTCTTGGTGGATGTTCTTTGTACACATTTCATGTGCATCTAGTTCTGCCCTGTGGCACACTCAAACTCCTCAATGGGCAAGGACTGATTCACCCTGGTCTGTGGTGAAACAGGAGCTAATCTTGTCCAATAAAACTAAATATGCCATACTAGATCTAGTAGCTAATATCTTGGCCTTTCAGGTCCTTTGCTTTATCCTACATAACCTTGTCTTTTCTTCCCCTGCACAATATGCTCCCATAGTTAGATCTATAGCGCCTTTCTTCCTCCCTACACATCAGCCCCCTTCTGTCTTACCTGCCTCCTATATCCAAATGAGATTTCATAATCCATCATTTCAGCACTGTTTTGTTAACACCCTACTCTCACTCATCCTGCTGTCATTTAATTATATCTGCTTGGTCAGAGTCCACCTATGAGTGTAGCTAAGTATCTGGCTCTCAATGCCTACACACAACTGTGCTGGAGAAAAATCTTCCAAGTAGGTGTACTTGTACCAGGATGAATCACATGATGATGCCAAGAGGGTCACTACCCTCTACTGAACGCTCAGTACTACCATAGAATCTTACATTTCTCCAGTTAGTTCAATCTCCCACGTCCTTTTCTCCTCAAACTTTTGACCCTCTTCTTTGCTTTCTCATCATGGAACTTGATCTTCCCTTTTACTTGATCAAGAAAGTAAAAGTCATTAGATTATAACTCCCTGAACTTCCAGCCACCAAATCCATAAACCAACCTGTAGCTACACTCATCCTGTCCTCCTTCCTTCACGTTGCACTCCTGTCTTCTTACTTGTGCCCTGGAAACTCTATCCCATTAGACACCTTGGATGATTAATTATTCCCTCTTGGCCTTACACTTTAAGTCCTTCTCACTACTGAAGGTGAAAAAAGAGTCTCTCACCCCCTTGACCTACTGTCCTCTGTCTTCTCATGTTCCATCTTTAACCTAATGTATTTGGACCTCCATTTGTACTCTCTACCAGATGAGCTCATGCTAAAGGCAGCATGTCACAGAAATCAAAGGACACATTATAGCTCTCATGTCACTTGATCTCTTGGTTATATGTGACATGGCTCACTACTCCTCTACTCCACTTGGCTTCTATGAATCTCACAAACTCTTATTTTTCCTTTATTCTCTCTGACTGCCTTTTCATGTTTTTGCTGACTCTTCCTTTTCTAAAATTTTATATGCTAGGTTCCCCATTTAGCACAATATCCCTGGTGATTTCATGGCCTCCTATGTCTTTATTTCCCATCTAAATGCTTATGCCTCCCAATTTACCTCTCTAATCAGACTTCTCTTTTCTGAGCTTCAGACCAGAATTATCCAGTTGTTTTAAAGTGAATTCAAGAATTATAGTCACTCTTCCTAACCTTCTCCTATTCCAATGTTGCTCATCTCAGGAAATTTCATCCCTATGCTCAAGTCTGAAACCTGGAGTTCATATTCTTCTCCTTTTCTCCTACAGTCAACTCATCAACAGATTCTATTGATGCTTCCTCCTAAATATCATTCAAATTCATCTATTTTTCCCCATTTCCTTTGCTGCTAACTTAGAGCAATTCATTCTCATCTCCCTCTTAAGGCTACCAAATTCTTACCCTGTAGAGTCCATTCTCCACTGTCAGCAAGAATAAAAAGTAAAAAGTACAAAGCTAATCATGTTACTCCTGTGTAGAACACCTTCTAATGGTTTTTCATGACTTGTAAACTAAAGTCCAAAGTTTAATACATCTAGAAAGTCTGTACGATCTGCCACCTGGCTAACTGCCCAGCCTCATCTTGTGCCCATTCCTCCCACACTCAGCCTTAATCACACTGACTAAATAGTTCCTTAAATGTTTCATACTCCTTCCCATCTTGAGACCTTTCCACATATTTCTCCCTCGGCCTAAAAAAAGTGCCATCTACTCAAAAATCATGCTCTTGCTCAAACTAACTCCTATTTTTCCTGCACTCATATATTAAATATCATTTTTTTAGGAAATCTGTTCTGAATGCCTGGATTCTGAGAGTGCTCCCCCAGCCCCACAATAAATCTGCTCCTGTAACCTTTTCTAGCACTTATCTTATGTGTAATAATTATTATTGACCATGTTCCCTTGTAAACTATAAACTTCACTATGGCAGAAGCTTCATCTTGTCTCAACTACAGACGTTTCCCCAGGACTCTACATGGTGCATAACAGACTCTCAATAAGTATTGACTGAATAAATTAATGACAGTGATGACAGCAGCAGATCCTCAGAAGTTGTTGATCACATTTTAGGAGATAAAATTCTGAATGGGAAAGACTAAAAATATGATGTATTCTTGGTTAAAAAATAGCTTATCAAAACATTTCTTAAAAAGTGAAAAAGAACATCAGTGAATAAAATTAAGACTCATAAAACAATTACTGAAGCTAAAACTCTAGAATTCACAGTCTAGGAAACCTACATTTTTTGTTTTGGTCTAGTTTGCTCTTTTGGGAAAGAAATTTGGGGCTTTCTAAATAAAGCAATGAATAAAACAGCTTTATACTTACACAAAGGCTAGGAACAAGACTAGACAGATTGACATGCCGTGGTGCAAACATGTGAAGCTGCTGAAGACAAGATATGGCAGCTGCTTGAACAAGAGAGTCTGAATGGTCCTGGGTTATTGCACAACCCACCAAACAAGAAGAACGAATTGTAGAAATTGTTGCTCCATTCCCTAATAGCAAATAGAAAAAAATGTAAAATACAAATATTTTATTAGTATCACCAGAAATATTCCTGGAAAACAATTATCTTCTAAACCTCTTCCTGATTATGGTTCAAATTGTCTTGAAGACAAAAGTGTGCAAAGTACACGTTAGAAATGATTTTAGAATATGACTGTATATGGATGAGAATATATCCTCTTAGATTCAGTAGGTTTATATTTATTCCATGGTAAACTTTATTGTGTTTTACACCCATCATTGTTTAATTTGAAAAGACCAGAAGATTCCTTATTTTTTGGTTCTCTATTCAACCTACATTATCACTCATGTTATATAATAATTTCAAAACCTACTTTCCTAATAATATTAATGGCAACTTTTACAGAGATAGGGAAATTGTAGTACTATATATTGTCTATATAAATGTCTTAACTGTGAGATATAAGTGATTTAAAATTTTTAACCAATGCAAAATAATTGTATATACATACATTGACCAAACAAGGAAATCAGAGTCACATATGAGTCACATTCTAGTTTGAAATAATCACCTCATCATCATTGCATCAGAAAGCACTTGGTAAACACCTATGCTTAATCAAAGGCACATGTTTATTTTCTCTACATCCTTGTGATATTCACTGGAAGAAAGAACTATCAACTTTCTCAAAGAGTACACTTAGTCCAAGAAAGAGAGGTGTCTAAATTACATACTTTCAATTTCTAACATCCTTAATATTTTTTTTCATTTCTCCCTTTTTAAAAATATCTGTCTGAATTGAGGCAATATAGTACAGTGGTTATGAATGCATGCAAAGGAAACTGACCTGGCCTTCTGCACTGACTCCAGCCACTCCGTTGCTATATACATAAAACCTTGGAAGTTTTTAACCTCTCCTAGCCTCACAGTTTAATCTGTACAATGGACAGATATGCTTACCTCTGGATTGTTGTCAGAATTAAATGAGGAAAGGTATATAAAAACCTTGACTCACTGAAAGCATTTAATAAGTGGTAGGGGGGAAAAGGGAAACCTCCAAAAATGGTTTATACACTCAGGATAAATTCACAGTAATTCTCTAACATGAGTATTTAATTCAACTATCAGTAGAATTATTTCTGTGGAATTGCAAGGTAAGAATATGAGCCTTAGGATCATAAACCTGCCACTCATTAGTTAAGTGACTCTAGGCAAGTTACTTATCTTCTCTGAGCTTGCTTCCTCATAGAAAAATTACATAATATTATCCCCATTATGGTAGTGAGTTTTCAAATTGTGTTTTTGATCCTCAGCATTCAAAAAACAGTGAAGCAAAAGTCCATGAAGACAAGTGGATAGCAGCCTAGGGCAGAGGTACTCCACTTTCATCTTTGTCTTCATGGGGATCCAAGTAAAATATCATTTAGAAATCTTTCTCTGCTCAAAACTTCAAAAAACAGGTAGGCATAGATATGTTTGTTGTAGGGATTAAATAAAATAGCACCTGTGAAAATCAGAGTTGTAGGCCTTTTAGTAAGCATTCACAGGCATTCAGTACATAGTAATTTTTATTATTACAAGTTTCTTTAAGCAACATAACGCTGATATTCAGGAAACTGAAAAAAAATATTTCTCTGTCAAGTTCCTTTAAGATGAATCTACTTACCTTGTAGTTCAGGGCCAACAGTAGTTATTATAGCCCCCAAGCATCTACCCAAACATTGATGAACTTCTGTATGTGAAGGCGGAACTGTCAGCAGCAAGGTAAGAACTAGAGATAACGTTGGTTCCACATACCCACGATACATTGGGCCACTAGAATCCACTATTAAAGCAAGCGAATGAAGAGACCAGGTCTGGAACAAAATTATAATCAAGTTGTAAGGAATAATTAGAGTATACTAAATGGAGTTTTGAACTTAAATTTCAGTAAATACTAACATCTTACCTGTTAATCAATGATCTAGAAATACTTCAAAATATATTCCTTAAGAAATAAAAGGTAGCATAAACTACCAATAGCCAATAACCAAAGTAACTGATGTACAAATCCTTTTTTTAGTTTCTTTGTAGCATGGTTTGAGTGTCAGAAAGAAAATGAACTCATTTTCTTCCATAGATGCATATAGTTCACACTTCCAAAAGTCAATGACTTACATATAATAAGCATGTGATTAGTGGCTGCTTATGGACATAAAATACATCTTTATTGCCTACATTATTGCAGTTTTGTTAAAGAAACTAGCCTGAAATAAAACAATCACCATGACAATGTTCTGTACTCAAATATATGTCTAGAGCAATGACATTAACACAACAGCTCTTCAAGTGTATCAAGCCACATCAAGCCCCTATTTGTGTTTACTAAGCACAAAGTAATTTTACTGGCTAAAAGTATTTGTAAAACTAACTCCAGGGCCTGAGAAAATGAAAAGTCCTTTAAATTGCCCACATCCAGCTGCAGAAGAATTTTATCTTTTATTTCTGCTGTTGGCAGCTCTAAAGGAGCACTGTGCTGCTGGGCTGAGGACAGAGAGATCTCAACAGAGAGGCTTCCCAATTGCTGACATAAGAGAAAAAAATCCCATACCTTAACCTCTATTACCTTTCAAACTATCCCAGTCCTAGAGAACTCAGCCACCTAACTTGGACACATATGTACAGAAACCACATCTACAGACAAAAGCTTGCAATAAACGATTAAGGATATGGCAGCTTGAGGGAGGAAGACCAAAGCACACATTCTGAAGAAAAAAATGGAAACTAAAAAGCACTTTAATAAAACTAAAATAAGGACTTTTAAGGGAATATAATTGAAGCACAAAGGAGATTCTAGTAATGTTTAAAAGAAACAACAGCCAGGATTTATATTAAATATACAGTAGAAAACTGGAAAGAAAAGTAGTTATTGTTAAAAACCAAAATTGTCATCTTGAAGATCAAACGGAAATTATCCAGAGTGAAAACACCCAAAAATAAAAATGAGGAAAAAGACAAGGGAACTAGCATGTAAATAACAGGAGTTCTATAAAGAGAAAAGTAAAAGATAAACTTATACAGAACCTGATAAAATTTCTAAATTTCAAAGATAGAAATATTCTTACACTGACAAACGAAAATGTAAGGTTAGAGACATAGATACACATTTCAGGTAAGTTTCTCAGCAAAAGCAATGAAAAGATAGGGAATAAAGATAAGTATCCATTAATTCAGAAGTTTATTACATAAACCACTGTCTTTCAGAAGGGTGAAATATGTGCCCAGTATAAAAAAAGAAAATGAATTCATTGTTGAAGTTTTATTTCTAGACACTCAAAGCCACACTGCAGAAAAATTTTAAACACAGTATCTGTACATCAGTTGCTTTGACTACTGGCTTATATATTACCTTTTATTTCCTAAAGAATGTATTTGAAAGTTTTTATAGATAACTGATTACAATTTAACATATTCATATTTACTGAAATTTAACTTAAAAAGCTACCATTAGCCTGTTACATGTAACATCAGAACACAGAAAATACTGAAACTTTTATGAAAAATGAAAGAAAAGGACTGTGTGTCAAGAATAGTATGCCCAACTAAAGTATCATTCAAATGTGAAGGCAAAAGAGAACCATTTTTGGATAGGCAAGGATTCAAAAAGCATATCACCCAACCACCTTTCCTAAGCTAATTATTGCTGGAGGAAGTTTTCCTGTCAAGTAAAAATAAAATAAGAAAGACCTTGAGAGAGAAGCTGAGGACACAAAGAAGAAAACATTACTGAAAACTAAATCTCTAGCAATTACAGTTAAATAAATGTCAGCAATAATGCCACAGCAAAGTACAACTTTTGAGTCAGGATTCTTAAAATAGAAGACACATTAGGGAAAACAATGCTACTATACTATTCTTGTGCAGATATAAACTGAAATAGCAGCATTGAGAGAATGCAGTTGATTCAAATTATAGTAAAATGTCCTGTCACATAAAAAGAATCATGTAGTGTGTTAACTTAGAGGAATTTGGTTTTAAGAAATTACAGCAAGAGAGGGCTCAGAAAACATGATGACAAAAGAAAACTAACACTTTCTCTTTGACATAAAAGAAGAAAACAGCAACCTCTTAGGTAAAAAAAAAATTATAACCAGTTCTTTTCTTCCAGTGTAGTGTGGAAACAGAACTTTAAAAAGCAGCATACCACCTATCAATAGACAAGGTTACTTGATTTTTATTTCTAATCTCTTTGGGAATTCTGTGCTCTAAACAAGTGGAAACCTTTACAGGAAGTCAAAGGCAAACTAAGTCTGTAGACGAGAAGCCTCAGGTAGATTTAGTGCCTTTTATTTAAATGTGAAGGAACATTTATTAATAAACTAACGGTAGGCAATAAAGGAAATTAAATTTGTCTCTTCTCCC
This sequence comes from Manis javanica, assembly GCF_040802235.1. Taxonomy (NCBI): domain Eukaryota; kingdom Metazoa; phylum Chordata; class Mammalia; order Pholidota; family Manidae; genus Manis; species Manis javanica. The sequence goes on along the minus strand of NC_133156.1, from coordinate 213,397,264 downwards.
AATTTGTGAGTCCTAACATGAAGTTGGCAAATTGAATGCTGTTGGATTCATATACTCTTAATATTTGTAGGTGCATCAATGTAAGGTGACAAATCAAAGAGTGCAGGATATTTTCACACACATGCAAGCCTCTCATTGTAGTTACATGTATTTGTGTGTGACATGTGTGAGGAGAAACAAATAAAACACTCAAGGAGTACACTTGAAGATTCAAAGACCCTAAACCTGAGCTAGGGTATTAAAGGCAGAGAGAGAGAGCAAAGGATGGTTATTAAAAGAAACTTGATCTAAAAATTGTAAGGAAATACAAAAAATAAACAAGTACAAAGGATGATAAAAAAAGGAAACTGTTTCAAGGCATATACGTGAAAGGGTTAAATTCCTAGATTAAGTTAAAATACAAAATCCTATCATATATTATTACAAATAAGACCCATAAAACAAAATGACAGAGAAAATCCCCAATACATTTTTCACAACTTACTCCTGTTAGAACCATTAGTATTTTATACAGCAAATAATATTTGTAAAAATTTGTAAAAATATTATATTAAAAATTTCATAATAAAAAAATCAATTAGTATACCTGAACTTCAGAGGATGTTCCATCTTGTGCTAGAGCCAATAAAATGCTGACACTGGTCTTCAGGTGTTGTCCTGAGCCGATACCGCCAACATAACGATGCAAACAACCCAGAGCCAATGAATGCCCAGTTCTAGATACAACATCGCGGGCTGATTTCAACCTGAAAAAAGAGCTATGCTTCAGGGATTGGTTCTTCTATTTCCCTAGGGCAATAAGAAGCTTATGCAGCACACAGTAGAAGGGATATATAATTCTGGAAACTAGAAAAGACTACAACCAGGATTACTTCTTTCACCACTCCTACCAAGAGTTAGAGATACAATTTAAAATGCTTGGTTAAAGTCATATATTTCACTGAATAAAGCCTACTTTAATTTTAGAGAAAATTTGAAAGAATCATAACTTCTCAGTTTTTAATATTTTTTATTCCTTGAAAGGCCAAGAGCCATCTGAAACATTTTTATTATTGGTATTTTAAATATAAAAAAAGCATTTATATTGGTTTTGAAATACAAAAATATAGGGTGTTTGTATAGACAGGCTTACAGAAAATGTTTTTAACTTTCACTTAAGAAATTCCCTATAATTACAATTTGAAACTTTTAAAAATGTGACTATCTTTTTTCTTTATGAAATATCTTTAATGAATTAAAAAATATAAAAAGGAGATATATATTAAAATAAGCTTTACTGAGATGTATTTATATACAATAAATACACCAATTTTAAGTGTACATTAAAGTATACATTTAATGAGTTCTGGTAATTGTATACAGTATGTAAACACTATGTAATCATAATATAGAACAGAGGTATCCTAGGAATATAATGCAAGCCACATATGTAATTTTAAATACTCTAGTCATATTACAGAAATGAAAAAGGAAAAAGGTGAAGCTACTTTTAATAAATTTTATTTAATGCAATATATCCAAAATATTAAAATATCAAGATGTAATCAATATAACAAGTCTTTAATAAGATATTTTATCTTCTTCTTTTGAACCCGGTCTTCTAAATCTGATGTGTAGTATAAACACTTACTGCACGTCTTGATTTAGACAGGACACATTTCAATTGCCCAATAGCTACAAATGGCTAGACAGAAGCAGATAGAAGCACAGATAGAAGATATTTTCATCGTCACAAGAATTACCCTCATGTCCCTTTGCAGCCATCTACCTCCTCCCAAAACCCTGTTAGCTATTGATCTATCTTCTACCACTACAATTTTATATTTTATATAGTTGCAAATAAGTGAACTCAGACAGTAAATACTATTTTATGTCTGGATTCTTTCACTTAACATAATGCTTTTGAGAGTCAGCCCATTTATTGTACTAAGTAGTTTGTTTTTTTTATATAGCTAAGCAGTATTCCTTTTATGACTATAACACAATTTACTTTCATTTACCAGTTGATAGACATGCAGATTCTTTTCAGGTTGGGGCTGTCATGAATTAAATTGCTATAAAAAGTTAAGTACAAGTGTCTGTGCATATATGTTTTCAATTCTCTATTAAAACCTAGGAGTAGAATTGCTGTCATAAGGTAAGTATTTATTTAAGTTTATAAGAAACACCCAAACTATTTTCCAAAGTAGCTACGCCATTTTACACTTCCACCAGTAATGTATGAGCATTCCAGAGACTCCACATACTTGATAACACTTGATATTTCCAGTCTTTTCTACTGTAGCTACTCTAGTGAGCATGTAGAGTAGTGCACTACAGTTTTAATCTACATTTCCCTGTTGAATAATGATGTGGTACATCCTCCCATGTGCTCTTTTGCCATTATCATACCTTCTTTGGTAAACTGTCTATTCAAATATTTCTTTTGGTTTGAGAATGGTATTCTTATTTTAACATTATCATGCAAAAGGCAAAAAATTTTAATATTATAAAGTACAACTTACTAATTTTAAATATTTTATGGTTCATGCTTTTTGCATTCAAAGAAATCTTTGCATAATTCAAGATCACAAAGTTTTATGTTTTCTTTTACAAGTTTTATAGTTAACTCTTATATTTGGATCTATTTTTGATACTAATTTTTCTATGTGGTGTGAGTAAAGTAACAAGATTTTTGTTTTTTGTTCCATAAACATATGCAAATTTTCCAGGACCATTTGTTGAAAAGACAAATGTTTCTGTTGTTTCCTCAGTGCCAGATATATATATATATAAATTGGATTTTTAATTTTGTTTCATTGATCTACACATCTTTTCCTTACGTCAGTACCATCGTCTTGATTACAGCAGCATTATAAAAGGTCTAAAATCAGGTAGTGAAAGTTCTCCAATTCTTTTCTTCTTCAGTTGTTGTGGCTATTTCAGATCCCGTACATTTCTATGTAAACTATTAAATCAACTTGCCAATTTCTGTAAAAATTGGATGCTTGAATTTTGACTGTATTTATGCTAAATATACAGACTGGAAAGAACTAATATCTTTAAAAATATTGAGTCTTCTTTTTCATGAACATAGTATATTTCTCAATTTATATAGGTATTCTTTTTTTTTTTTTTTTTTTTATCTTGTTTTTTTTTTTTTTTTTTTTTGAGAGGGCATCTCTCATATTTATTGATCAAATGGTTGTTAACAACAATAAAATTCAGTATAGGGGGGTCAATGCTCAATGTACAATCATTAATCCATCTCAAGCCTAATTCTCGTCAGTCTCCAATCTTCTGAAGCATAACGAACAAGTTCTTACATGGTGAACGAATTCTTACAGAGTGAATAAATTCTTACATGGTGAACAGTACAAGGGCATTCATCACAGAAACTTTCGGTTTTGATCATGCAATATGACCTATAAACCATCAGGTCAAATATGAATATTCATTTGATTTTTGTACTTGATTTATATGTTGATCCCACATTTCTCCTATTATTATTATTATTTTTATTTTTAATAAAATGCTGAAGTGGTAGGTAGATGCAAGATAAAGGTAGAAAACATAGTTTAGTGCTGTAAGAAGGCAAATATAGATGATCAGATGATCAGGTGTGTGCCTATGGACTGAGTATTAATCCAGGCTACACAAGGGCAGCAAGACATCCACGGATGCAGAAGATTTCTCTCAAAGCAGGGGGGGTGAGGTTCTGAGCCTCACCTCTGTTGATCCCCAAAGTCTCACCTGATGGCCCCCCTGCGACTGTGCCTGTCTTAGGTTGTTCCTCCCTTGAGGAATCTTACCCGTCTCTGGCTAACCAGTCATCTTCTGGGGCCATACAGGGAAATGTAAAGTTGGTAAGTGAGAGAGAAGCCATATTGTTTGCAAAGGTTAGCTTTTTACTTTGCAGATTTATGCCCTGTGGCTTCTATGCCCAGCACTTGTCTCGAGGTATCTTTACCACCTGGAGGAATTATGATACTCGGTAAATTCGATATGAGGCACGAATTCTATTTAAGGTTTGTAATTAGGAAGGAAGAAGAAAAGCTATAGATGTAGCATATGAAGGAAACTTGGGAGGATTGATTATTTCTTTGACATATCTTCTTGTATAGTACCTTAAGTATGTATAGGTTTTAAACTACTAACTAATTTGCACACACATATTAACATAATAGGAATACGGTGACATAAACAAAGCAAATCTATAATTACCAGCCATCTCCAGTGAAGCCAAGAAAACCATTTAGGCACCCTAGGCATTTGTGAAAATTTATCTATGATATGATGGATATTGTCCAACTGTACTTGAACCATCAGACAAATTAAAGCAGCCCATTTCTGGGATCTGTTCACATCCCATATGTTCTTTTAACCATAGATAGTCTATAGTCATGAGATTTTGGGGTGCTACAACTTGCACCCCTCCCAACTCCTGGTTGAGTTCCAACAGTACAGATCCAGTCAAATTCGTTGTCTCACTGTATGCACATGCCAGCCTAGACATCTCCCTCCTCCTTCTTATGGCAAGTCCAGGAAACGGTGGGCTGGATGCAGCCACAACCGCAGCATCGTCCGGATCCCTGTGGAGGCTTTTTGATGATCATCCCCTGGCACGAGTCCTCCAGAGAGTGCTGATGCCGGAAGCTCCTCCTCATATCGTATCTTAGTTCATTTTCTGGGTATCCAAGCTAGGCCTTGATCTTCTACGTAGAAACAAACAGACCCTTTGCCCACACTTTGACATGCCCTCTATACCACTGTGCAGAACTCATTGGAGGTCAGCACACAGTAACTGCTTTCTTTTTTTTTTTTTAATTAAGAGAAAGGAATATTATCAGAAAAGAGTACCTCCATAGCTGATCATCTGACACCCTTTAAGTGATCAACATTAAGGATATTTAAAGCATGCGTTGATCTTTGATTTACCAATAGTTTTATCCTGTTAAGGAGTAATCCCCCTTTTCTTTCTTTCTTTCTTTTTTTTTTTAAATTTTTAATCTACACTTACCTGAAGAATACTATGTTTACTATGCTCTCCCCTATATCAGGTCCCCCCTAACAACCACATTACGGTTACTGTCCATCAGCTTAGCAAAATGTGGTAGAGTCACTACTTGTCCTCTCTGTGTTGTGCAGCCCACCCTCCCCTTTCTCCCTCCCCCCCATGCATGCTAATCTTAATACCCCCCTTCTTCTTCCCCCCCCTTATCCCTCCCTGCCCACCCATCCTCCCCAGTTCCTTTCCCTTTGGTACCTGTTAGTCCATTCTTGGGTTCTGTAATTCTGCTGCTGTTTTGTTCCTTCAGTTTTTCCTTTGTTCCTATACTCCTCAGATGAGTGAAATCATTTGGTATTTCTCTTTCTCCGCTTGGCTTATTTCACTGAGCATAATACTCTCCAGCTCCATCCATGTTGCTGCAAATGGTTGGATTTTTCCACTTCTTATGGCTGAGTAGTATTCCATTGTGTATATGTACCACATCTTCTTTATCCATTCATCTACAGATGGACATTTAGGTTGCTTCCAATTCTTGGCTATTGTAAATAGTGCTGCGATAAACATAGGAGTGCATCTGTCTTTCTCAAACTTGATTGCTGCGTTCTTAGGGTAAATTCCTAGGAGTGGAATTCCTGGGTCAAATGGTAGGTCTGTTTTGAGCATTTTGATGCACCTCCATACTGCTTTCCACAATGGTTGAACTAATTTACATTCCCACCAGCAGTGTAGGAGGGTTCCCCTTTCTCCACAGCCTCGCCAACATTTGTTGTTGTTTGTCTTTTGGATGGCAGCTATCCTTACTGGTGTGAGGTGATACCTCATTGTAGTTTTAATTTGCATTTCTCTGATAATTAGCGATGTGGAGCATCTTTTCATGTGTCTCTTGGCCATCTGTATTTCTTTTTTGGAGAACTGTCTGTTCAGTTCCTCTGCCCATTTTTTAATTGGGTTATTTGTTTTTTGTTTGTTGAGGCGTGTGAGCTCTTTATATATTCTGGACGTCAAGCCTTTATCGGATCTGTCATTTTCAAATATATTCTCCCATACTGTAGGGTTCCTTTTTGTTCTATTGATGGTGTCTTTCGCTGTACAGAAGCTTTTCAGCTTAATGTAGTCGCACTTGCTCATTTTTGCTGTTGTTTTCCTTGCCCGGGGAGATATGTTCAAGAAGAGATCACTCATGTTTATATCTAAGAGGTTTTTGCCTATGTTTTTTTCCAAGAGTTTAATGGTTTCGTGACTTACATTCAGGTCTTTGATCCATTTTGAGTTTACCTTTGTATATGGGGTTAGACAATGGTCCAGTTTCATTCTCCTACATGTAGCTGTCCAGTTTTGCCAGCACCATCTGTTGAAGAGACTGTCATTTTGCCATTGTATGTCCATGGCTCCTTTATCAAATATTAATTGACCATATATGTTTGGGTTAATTTCTGGGGTCTCTAATCTGTTCCACTGGTCTGTGGCTCTGTTCTTGTGCCAGTACCAAATTGTCTTGATTACTATGGCTTTGTAGTAGAGCTTGAAGTTGGGGAGTGAGATCCCCCCTACTTTATTCTTCTTTTTCAGGATTGCTTTGGCTATTCGGGGTCTTTGGTGTTTCCATATGAATTTTTGAATTATTTGTTCCAATTCATTGAAGAATGTTGCTGGTAATTTGAGAGGGATTGCATCAAATTTGTATATTGCTTTCGGCAGGATGGCCATTTTGACGATATTAATTCTTCCTAGCCATGAGCATGGGATGAGTTTCCATTTATTAGTGTCCCCTTTAATTTCTCTTAAGAGTGACTTGTAGTTTTCAGAGTATAAGTCTTTCACTTCCTTGGTTAGGTTTATTCCTAGGTATTTTATTCTTTTTGATGCAATGGTGAATGGAATTGTTTTCCTGATTTCTCTTTCTATTGATTCGTTGTTAGTGTATAGGAAAGCTACAGATTTCTGTGTGTTGATTTTGTATCCTGCAACTTTGCTGTATTCCGATATCAGTTCTAGTAGTTTTGGAGTGGAGTCTTTAGGGTTTTTTATGTACAGTATCATATCATCTGCAAATAGTGACAGTTTAACTTCTTCTTTACCAATCTGGATTCCTTGTATTTCTTTGTTTTGTCTGATTGCCGTGGCTAGGACCTCCAGTACTATGTTAAATAACAGTGGGGAGAGTGGGCATCCCTGTCTGGTTCCCGATCTCAGTGGAAATGCTTTCAGCTTCTCGCTGTTCAGTATAATGCTGGCTGTGGGTTTATCATATATGGCCTTTATTATGTTGAGGTACTTGCCCTCTATTCCCATTTTGCTGAGAGTTTTTATCATGAATGGATGTTGAATTTTGTCAAATGCTTTTTCAGCATCTATGGAGATGATCATGTGGTTTTTGTCTTTCTTTTTGTTGATGTGGTGGATGATGTTGATGGATTTTCGAATGTTGTACCATCCTTGCATCCCTGGGATGAACCCCACTTGGTCATGGTGTATGATCCTTTTGATATACTGTTGAATTCTGTTTGCTAATATTTTATTGAGTATTTTTGCATCTACATTCATCAGGGATATTGGTCTGTAATTTTCTTTTTTGGTGGGGTCTTTGCCTGGTTTTGGTATTAGGGTGATGTTGGCTTCATAGAATGAGTTTGGGAGTATTCCCTCTTCTTCTATTTTGTGGAACACTTTAAGGAGAATGGGTATTATGTCTTCTCTGTGTGTCTGATAAAATTCCGAGGTAAATCCGTCCGGCCCCGGGGTTTTGTTCTTGGGTAGTTTTTTTATTACTGTTTCAATTTCTTTGCTTGTAATTGGTTTGTTTAACTTTTGTGTTTCTTCCTTGGTCAGTCTTGGGAGGTTGTATTTTTCTAGGAAGTTGTCCATTTCTTCTAGGTTTTCCAGCTTGTTGGCATATAGGTTTTCATAGTAGTCTTTAATAATTCTTTGTATTTCTGTGGAGTCTGTCGTGATTTTTCCATTCTCATTTCTGATTATGTTGATTTGTGTTGACTCTCTTTTTCTCTTAATAAGTTGGGCTAGAGGCTTATCTATTTTGTTTATTTTCTTAAAGAACCAGCTCTTGGTTTCGTTGATTTTTGCTATTGTTTTATTCTTCTCAATTTTGTTTATTTCTTCTCTGATCTTTATTATGTCCCTCCTTCTGCTGACTTTAGGCCTCATTTGTTCTTCTTTTTCCAGTTTTAATAGTTGTGATGTTAGACTATTCATTTGGGATTGTTCTTCCTTCTTCAAGTGTGCCTGGATTGCTATATACTTTCCTCTTAAGACTGCTTTCGCTGCATCCCACAGAAGTTGGGGCTTAGTGTTGTTGTTGTCATTTGTTTCTATATATTCCTTGATCTCTATTTTGATTTGTTCATTGATCCATTGATTATTTAGTAGCATGTTGTTAAGCCTCCATGTGTTTGTGAGCCTTTTTGTTTTCTTTGTAGAATTTATTTCTACTTTCATACCTTTGTGGTCTGAAAAATTGGTTGGTAGAATTTCAATATTGTGGAATTTACTGAGGCTCTTTTTGTGAGCTAGTATGTGGTCTATTCTGGAGAATGTTCCATGTGCACTTGAGAAGAATGTATATCCTGTCGCTTTTGGATGTAAAGTTCTATAGATGTCTATTAGGTCCATCTGTTCTAGTGTGTTGTTCAGTGCCTGTGTGTCTTTACTTATTTTCTGCCCGGTGGATCTATCCTTTGGGGTGAGTGGTGTGTTGAAGTCTCCTACAATGAATGCATTGCAGTCTATTTCCCTCTTTAGTTCTGTTAGTATTTGCTTCACATATGCTGGTGCTCCTGTATTGGGTGCATATATAATTAGAATGGTTATATCCTCTTGTTGGACTAAGCCCTTTATCATTATGTAGTGGCCTTCTTTATCTCTTGTTACTTTCTTTGTTTTGAAGTCTATTTTGTCTGATATTAGTACTGCAACCCCTGCTTTCTTCTCACTGTTGTTTGCCTGAAATATGTTTTTCCATCCCTTGACTTTTAGTCTATGCTTATCTTTGGGTTTAAGGTGAGTTTCTTGTAAGCAGCATATAGATGGGTCTTGCTTTTTTATCCATTCTATTACTCTATGTCTTTTGATTGGTGCATTAAGTCCATTTACATTTAGGGTGACTATTGAAAGATATGTACTTATTGCCATTGCAGGCTTTAGATTCGTGGTTACCAAAGGTTCAAGGTTAGCTTCTTTAGTATCTTACTGCCTAACTTAGCTCGCTTATTGAGCTGTTATATACACTGTCTGGAGAGTCTTTTCTTCTCTCCCTTCTTATTCCTCCTCCTCCATTCTTCATATGTTGTGTGTTTTGTTCTGTGCTCTTTTTAGGGGTGCTCCCATCTAGAGCAGTCCCTGTAGGATGCCCTGTAGAGGTGGTTTGTGGGAAGCAAATTCCCTCAGCTTTTGCTTGTCTGGGAATTGTTTGATCCCACCATCATATTTAAATGATAGTCGTGCTGGATACAGTATCCTTGGTTCAAGGCCCTTCTGTTTCATTGCATTAAGTATATCATGCCATTCTCTTCTGGCCTGTAGGGTTTCTGTTGAGAAGTCTGATGTTAGCCTGATTGGTTTTCCTTTATAGGTGACCTTTTTCTCTCTAGCTGCCTTTAAAACTCTTTCCTTGTCCTTGATCCTTGCCATTTTAATTATTATGTGTCTTGGTGTTGTCCTCCTTGGATCCTTTCTGTTGGGGGTTCTGTATAATTCCATGGTCTGTTCGATTATTTCCTCCCCCAGTTTGGGGAAGTTTTCAGCAATTATTTCTTCAAAGACACTTTCTATCCCTTTTCCTCTTTCTTCCTCTTCTGGTATCCCTATAATACGAATGTTTTTCCTTTTGTATTGGTCACATATTTCTCTTAGTGTTGTTTCATTCCTGGAGATCCTTTTATCTCTCTCTATGTCAGCTTCTATACATTCCTGTTCTCTGGCTTCTATTCCTTCAATGGCCTCTTGCATCTTATCCATTCTGCTTATAAATCCTTCCAGGGATTGTTTCACTTCTGTGATCTCTTTCCTGACATCTGTGATCTCCTTCAGGACTTCATCCCACTGCTCTTGCATTTTTCTCTGCATCTCATCCCATTGCTCTTGCATTTTTTTCTGCATCTCTGTCAGCATGTTCATGATTTTTATTTTGAATTCTTTTTCAGGAAGACTAGTTAGGTCTGTCTCCTTCTCAGGTGTTGTCTCTGTGATCTTTGTCTGCCTGTAGTTTTGCCTTTTCATGGTGATAGAGATAGTTTGCAGAGCTGGTACAAGTGACCGCTGGAACAGCTTCCCTTCTTGTTGGTTTGTAGCCTTTTCCTGGGAGAATAGCGACCTCTAGTGGCTTGTGCTGGGCAGCTGTGCGCAGACAGGGCTTCTGCTTCCTGCCCAGTTGCTTTGGGGTTTATCTCCGCTGTTGCTGTGGGCTTGGCCTGGCTGGGGCTGTTCCTCCAAAATGGTGGAGCCCCGTTGGAGGGGGAGCAGCCAGGAGACTATTTATCTCCGTAAGGGGCCTCTGTGCTCCCTGCTGCCCAGGGGGTTAGAGTGCCCAGAGATCCCCAGATTCCCTGCTTCTGGTCTAAGTGACCTGTCCTGCCCCTTTAAGATTTCCAAAAAGCACTCTCCAAACCAAAACAACAGCAGCAACAATGAGAGAGGGAACAGAAACAAAGAGAAAAAAAAAAAAGGAAAAAAAAGGGAAAAAACAAGCGATTTTTTTTTTTTTTTTTTTTTTTTTTGTCCTCAGGTGCCGGTCCCAGGCACCCGCTCACTGGTCCTGCTGCCCTGTCTCCCTAGCACCAGGGTCCCTGTCCTTTCAAGGCTTCCAAAAAGCACCCACCCACCGGTCCCGCAGGGAAGGAACGCTCAATATTCTTTGTCCTCAGGCACTGGTCCCAGGCACCCGCTCACCAGTCCCGCCGCCCTGCTTCCCTAGCACCGGGGTCCCTGTCCCTTCAAGGCTTCCAAAAAGCACTCGGCAAAAAGAGAGAAAAAAAAGGGGAAAAACGCGCGATTTCTTCCGTCCTCAGGTGCTGGTCTCAGGCACCCACCCACCGGTCCCACAGGGAAAAATGCAGGATATTCTTTGTCCTCAGGTGCCGGTCCCAGGCACCCGCTCACCAGTCCCGCCGCCCTGCCTCCCTAGCACCGGGGTCCCTGTCCCTTTTAGGCTTCCAAAAAGCACTCGCAGAAAAGAGAAAAAAAAAAGGGGAAAAACGCGCAATTTCCTCTGCCCTCAAGTGCCGGTCTCAGGCACCCGCCCACCGGTCCCGCAGGGAAAAACGGGGGATATTCTTTGTCCTCAGGCGCCGGTCCCAGCCACCCGCTCACCAGTCCCGCCACCGTGCCTCCCTAGCACTGGGGTCCCCGTCCCTTCAAGGCTTCCAAAAAGCGCTCGCCAAAAAGAGAAAAAAAAAAAAAAAAAGGGGAAAAACGCGCGACCTCCTCCGTCCTCAGGCACCGGTCTCAGGCACCCGCCCCCAGGTCTCGCAGGGAGAAACGCGGGATATTCTTTGTCCTCCGGCGCCGTTCCCAGGCACCTCCTCACCGGTCCCGCCACCCTGCCTCCCCAGCAACGGGGGCCCGTCCCTCTAAGGCTTCCAAAAAGCGCTCGCCAAAAAAAAAAAACCGCTCCGGTTTCTCTCCACCCGCCGGGAGCCGGGGGGAGGGGCGCTCGGGTCCCGCCGGGCTGGGGCTTGTATCTTACCCCCTTCACAAGGCGCTGGGTTCTTACAGGTGTGGATGTGGTCTGGATGTTGTCCTGTGTCCTGTGGTCTCTATTTTAGGAAGATTTTTCTTTGTTATATTTTCATAGCTCTATGTGTTTTTGGGAGGAGATTTCCACTGCTCTACTCACGCCGCCATCTTGGCTCCGCCCCCTATATAGGTATTCTTTAGTTTCAGTAATGCTTTATAGTTTTCAAAGTACAGCTGTTACATATCTTTTTCAAATTGTTCCCTTAGTATTTTGTTTTTTATGCTTTGTAAATGACATTTAAATTTTTTTCAATTTCCAGTTCTTCAATGATGGATACAGACATATAATTGATTACTGGATACCTTAAAAACATACTAAACTCACTTACTAGTTTTAATAGCTATTTTGTAGGCTCCTTAGGATTTTTTTCATACATTCAAATTTCACTTAAAAGAAAATTTTACTTCTTCCTTTGCAATCTGTATCCTTCTGATTTCTTTTACTTGCTTTATTACACAAGCACTGTAATACTGCCGAGGACACCCAGTACAATGTTGAGTAGAGGTAGTGAGAGAAACACCCATAACTTATTTCTGATTTTAGGGGGAAATCTTTCAGTCTTGATTATTAAGTATGATATTTGTTGTAGCTTTTTGTAGCTAGGCTATCAGATTCAGGATGTTCTCTTCTGAAATCTCTAGCTTGCTCAGCATTTTTATCATGAATGCATACTGAATAATGTCAAAATGCTTCTGCTGCATTGAGGCAAGATGATTAAATGAAATCTCTTTTTTAGTCTGTTAATACGGTCTTTGTTCCTTTTTCCCTCTTTCTGTCTTTTTTTGGATTAAGCATTTTGTATGATTCAATTTTACTCCACTATTGGCTTTACTCCATTATTGGCCATATCTTTTTGTTTTTTAGTGAGTTCTCTGAAGTTTATAATATCCATTTTTAATTCATGATGATCTACCTTCAATAAATGTTATGTCCTTTTATTCATATTATAAACAGAGTACACTACCATTTCCTCTCTCCCATTCTGTGCCTTTGTCATGCATTTTACTCCTATATATATCTACATATATTATTTTTGCATCAAAGAAGTCAATTATCTTTTCAAGAGATTTAAAAAGTGAGAATAAAAATAAGTCATTTTAAAGTAGACTTATAAAGAAGTCTTTTTATTTATCCACATACTCTATTTGGCACTCTTCATTCCTATGTCCAAATTTCCATTTTTTACAAAAAGAACTTTTTAACATCTCTTATAGTATGCCTGAAGGCAAAGAATTTTCTCAATTTTTTTATAGTCTGAGAAAGTCTTTATTAAACCTCCGTTCTTAAAATGTATTTGGGCTGGGTAAAGAATTCTAAGTTGACAATTATTTTCTTCCAGTACTTTAAAGTTGACACTCTATTGTATTTTGCTTGCATAGTTTATCATTAGAAGCCTGTTATTGTTATCTTTGTTTCTCTGCATGCTGTGTTTTTTCCCCTACTCACTGCTTTTATGATGTTCTATCATTGGTTTTAAGGAATTTGATTATGATGACCTTTTGTTTTATCTTTCTTCCATTTGGAGTTTGTTGAGGTTATTGGATCTATGGGTTTGATAATAGTTATCAAAATCAGAAAATTTTTGGTTCATTATTTTTTCAAATAATTTTTCTGACCTAACCTTACTTCTAAGATTTAAATTATATGTATGTTAGATGTCCCAGAAGTCACAAACTTTTTTTTTTAACCATCTTTTTTTTCTCTCTGTGCCTTGTTTGGGATAGTTTCTATTACTATATCTTCAACATCACAATGTTTTTCTACCGCATTGTCTAATCATTTGTTAATTTCATCCAATAAATTTTTTCATTTCAGAGATTCTACCTAACTAGGCTTCCTTTAGGTTGATTGAAGAATTTCATTTCTCTTCTCATCATGCACAGTTTTTCTTTTACTTCCTTAAAAATATGGAGCACATTTAAGTAGTTCTTTAAATATTCTTGGTTTCTGATTTCATTTTCTCTTCCACTTCTAGGCCTGATGTTTCCACAACGACTGATGTTTCTTCTAGTACTTATTTTCCTGCTTCCTTACATGTCTGATAAGTTTTGCTTGGGTACTGGATACTAAGAATTTTACAATATTTGGTACTGCATTAGTTATTGATACTAAGCAGGCTTTGTTCTTTAGATACTGTGGGTCTTTGTTCTGGGATGCATTTAAGCTACTTGGAATCAGTTTGATTCTTTCAAGACTTGATTCTTTTAAACTTCTTTTTATATGGGTTGTTATTGCCCCACCACTAAAGCAATATTCTTCTGAACCTTAGGAGGTCTTCCCAGTCTGGATGGTAGGAACATGAACTATTCTCAGCTCTTTTTAAGCTATGGGGATTGTTTCACCTATTCTTTTCTGGCGTTTTCTTCCCTGGTCTTGGGCAGTTTCTTTGTACTCAGACACATATCAGTATTTGGCCAAAGACTTGAGATGACTCTTCTGTTCATAGTTCTCTTTCTGTGCAGCTCTGTCCCCTCTCATATTCTGGCTACACTGCCGTCCCCAAATTCCAAATTTTCTCTCCTAAACTCAGTTAGGTTTGGATTTCCTGCCCTTGCACTTCAGCCTGAAAACTCTGTCCAGGCAGAAATCTAGAGCAATTACAAATGTTCCCCTTATTTGTTTCCCATTTCTCAGGCATCACTGCTCTGTGCTGGCTGTTGTCTAACACCTGAAAACAATTATTTCATTTATTTTTTCTGTTTTCTTGTTGTTTAAAACAGGAGTATAAATCTAGCCTGTTATTCCACCATGACTGGCAGTGAAAGTCCTGTATATTTTTTTCAGTGTTTAATTAAAAGAATTGATTTCATTATTTTATTCACATTTAAGTAGCAATGAGGAAAGCTTAAAATGGAGCTAACCTCTAAACTTCACTTTGGAAAATAGAAAGGATCAAATAAAAGAACAAACATAATAATACTTTATAGACCATAAAATACTATGACACACAATCATGCAACAACATAGTCAGTTACTATTACAAAACAAGTAAAATACCACTAAGAACAAAGCTCCTAAAATACAAAGAAACATAGAAAGCAAGTTTGATTGAAATTTCATAGCTGTATTATAACTCTCAATAAGCCATCCATGACCAACCTTCTTTGAAACTCATAAAAGTAAAATAAAGAAATTAGAAACCATCAAGACTGTGGTTGGTCAGTTTTCTGTGGTAAAGAAAGAAAAATTCCAAGTACTATCTTGAAACAGTTGTTAAGAAATGTAGTAATGAATGAAGTGAACTAAGTCTGTCTTTAGCAGTATATCTAACATATTATATCCTTAGATAAGCAATGCCTCTATGCCTCCATTTCTCCATCCATACAATGGACATTATCATCACTCTTTTACAGCAGTAATTTTGAGGAAGAAAGAAGTTAAGAATGAATGTAATCTGTGAATTCTAAAGTATTATACAGATTAGAAAGCTCCCTTCATGTTATTATTTGTCAAAAGGTAACATTTCAGTGAGCTAAAAAATTAGGGCAATTTTCTCAGTGATAATCATCTATTCAATTAAGTAAATAATCTAAGATAGAAGAATATACATTTCCCAGAGGTTTCAAAGTGATTTTCAATTTGAATGGGAAACAAATGCAACCCATAATGATTTTTCTTTTTTTCTGAACTGGGTCCTAAGTAATTGAAACTACTTCCTATAAACCAACAATGGTTTATATGAATGATTCCTGTCTTACTTTTAAGGTGGCATAAAATTTAATGTGCAAATATAGTTGATAGATCTGCATATATAAGTACTTTTGGCTTTTCATTGTCAGATATTACATAAGCAAGAGCTAATGTAGATGAAAACAGTCTGATATCAGGTTGCAGGATGTTGAAGCTTATTCAAAATAAAACCAGATTCTGTCAAACCTAAGATACCACTGATTTTTTTTTAATTAAGGTATCACTGATATACAATCTTATGAAGGTTTCACATGAGCAACATGTGGTTTCAACAATCACTCATATTATCAAGTCCCCCACCACCCCTTTGCAGTCACTGTCTATCAGAGTAGTAAGATGCTAGAGTCATTACTTAAGATAAAATGATTTTTAAATGTTCCATTATTTTATATAGCAGTATAAAAGGAGAAAATGCTGCCAAATAATTATAGAACATTTAAGACAAATTCCAATATCAGATAAATTAAAATGAAAAAAATAGGTAACTTAAAATCTATGTAATAATTAATTTCAGATAATAAAAATCAATTATTTTGAAAAGCTAATGAAACTAAGGACTGAAAATATCTGCATATTCAAACCAAACAGGTATGATTATGAATGAAATATCTTTGTATTTCATCAGAATAAGTTCAAAGTAAATACTCCTACAGGTATTGAAGACACTTACAAATTAAAACTCCTTATAACTAAAGAAAAATTTACCATTCAAGAGGTTTCCAAAGAAACACACTCCTATTTTACCTATTATTAACAGAGTACAAACCATGAAACAGGTAGCTAAAATTGGTTCTATCTTTTTAAAAAATCTTTAATAAAAGTTGATTTCACAATCAATGACAAATACTCAGAAAAAGCAAAGCTACTCTATTGCGAGAATATAGCAGAAGTCATCCAGCAGATTAAGTGTCAGGGATACTTTATCTATCTTCTGCTTGCTCATATTATCCTTAGTGATTCAAACAATACACTAGGGTATCATCTTATAACCAGCCAAATTGCCATTCATGTGTGAAGACAAGGCGAGTCGTTCTCAGATATGCAACAGTACAGAAAATACTGTTTTCAAAACTACTACTTCACAACCACTGCTTCCCCCCGCCTCTCTCATTAATTAGTAGTTAGGTATAATTAGTACTCAAAATATAGACCAGATAAGAATGATTAATTTATGTAATTCAAGTGTCAGTTCTTGGCCACTCTTGGTTTTCAATTTCTCTACTTCAGTATTTCATTAGCAACCAACAGTCACTTGTCAGTAACCATTATTTTAATCATACATATCTGAAAGTCTGAAATCACTCTTTTTAATTAATATGCAGAGACATCTTTAAAAACTAAAGCTAATCCTATCCACTGTGTTAGGGATAAATTAAGAGATGATAAACTTGGTAGCAGTTAGGAAAAGAATGGCTTATTCCAAAAAGTGGGTAATTAACAGAAAGAATAATGGAGGGAGAGGCAGAGATAAGAGAAAAGGACTTCAGGGCACCTCTTCAGAGTAGAGTTTATATACCTGAGAGTTCTATTAACAACTTTCTTGATCCCTTTAAAAAGAAACCCTCACCACACTGAAAGTATAACTTGCCCAGATTCTATAGTTTAATTTATTGCATTAAAAATCAAGATCAAATGAAAAAACATAAAATAGTATAATATGCTGTATCATGTGGAACATATGATCCAGTTAATTATTGTCCTTTGCCTATATGAGAAACTTACTTGTTGGTAAAGAGATCCACTTACTTGTCAAAGCTGTATTGGGCCATTCTAGCAATAAAAGTTGCTTCTCCAACCACCTGAGCCATTCTTCCAAGAGCTTCTCCTGCTGCACATCGTAGGATGGGGTTTGGGTTGTCAAGAGCGCCCATAACCAGTGTCAGAGCAGATTTACGAACTTCCTCAGGTCCTAAAGTACTTTTGTTTTCAGCCAGGCCCTACATTTTTTTGTTTTAAAAAGGCAATTCATAATTCAATTAAATAAAAGGAAAAAAAGTATTGTTGTCTTTGTAGGTATACATATATCTCTACATATTCTTTCACATGCATGTACTATGTCTTGAATCTGTACCTGGTAAATGCATTTTATTTACCAGTGTCTGGTAAACACAAAAAAATACAGTAATCACTTTCCTAAAAATGATTCATATATAACATAATAATAGTTTAATAAGATCTAAAACCAACGATACCTGGGAGTGTCTATCTAAAGACTAATACTTAAAGGTTATTTTTATATATAAAGGACACTGTATTATTAAATAAACTGTTACTCAATTGTTTGAAATTTATCACTGTAACTTTCAGGAAGGAAAAGACATAACGAGTATGAAACTTTGATTCATTTACATGAAAATTCCAGAGAAGACAATTACATCATAAAGAGTATATCTAATATATATCTAAAGACAAAATGAGGTAATAATACTCAGTAAATGAATGTTGATATAGTTTGTTCATTATACTAAATGTTAATATCTCCACTCTAGTTAATCTGCTATCCTAGAACTCAATTACCTGAGACAAAAATCCAGGTCATGGTATCTGGGGAAATGTTAACTTACAGCAGAGGCCTGAGCAAGCATCTATCTATCAAGAAAAGTATGCTGTGTAGTGATATTACAGCTGGTTCACTAGCCTTCCAACCACTCAGGGAGACCACCCCACTCCTTTAAGAAAAGCACTTAAATGTTGGTATTAGCTGAGTGTCTAAATAGGGCATATACTAATGGTTATATATATGGTACATACCTGTATTTCTATATAGTCAATACCTATATCCCTTTTCCATGATTTTTACAAAGCAATGATTTACTTCATGCCCATTTGTACATGTTGCCAATTTATTTTAAAACAATAATAACTTAACAATAAGCTTAGTGCTGAATAATATAAAAGTTTTCAAATGAATCATGAAAGGCTACAGCCTGCCCAGTACAGGAAAAATATTTGTTATTCCACCTCATATATGTAGAAACTGAAGTTTAAAAAAGGTTAAAAGAATTACACTAGACATACACCAAGTGAGCAGCTAAACCAGAATACAGTCTCTAAATACAGCATTCTTTAAACTACATAACATAACCCCTCTGTTTTGTGATCTAAACCAAAAATCAAACTAGCTTTATCTAGTTTCCTTTAGTGGAATATCAGACATCTTTGAAAATTCTTAAAGGACTTACTGACGGTTGCAATATCTGAGGGATCAAATCAAAACACAAATTTTAATATTACTAAAACATAAAATACTTCACTACAATGAGTCTAATTAAAGTTTTTAGTAATTTAAATAACATATAAAGTTATTAAGTCATATATATATTATATATATATATGTATATATAATATATATATAACAATCAATAGTCTAGATGTGCTTGCCTTATTAAAAGCATTAATTAAAAATCAGTTAAGAATATTTATTGTGTTTTAAGGGTAATACCTTCAGTGCACTAAGAACAGCAGTAAAAATATTAAGCTGAACAGCTTGCTGGCGGACACCTTTGGCTTGTTTAACACATTCAGCAAAGTGATCCAACATTTGTAATCTACAATATTAAAATAAAGGTCATATTAACAATAATTTTTATTCAATTATGGTTCACAAAACAGAGATAAGAAGAACATAAAACTAATTGTTTAACGAATAATGTCCCATGCTGTATCATTTCTATTTCATTTCCATAGCAGGTCCAAACCAGATTTACCCTTAATTCATATATGGACATGCAGTTATTAACTGGAACAAGAGACTAAATATTAAATAAGTAAGTTAAGGTCAAAACATTAACATTGTATAATGAGAATTTTCTGATATCAAAATATCATTCCTGTAAAAAAGTACTACAGCCTATCAACTTTCTGTAATTTATTCACTCATTCCTCTATCACTGGATATTTATTTATTATATTTTAATAGGATTTATTTATTTATAGTTTACCTTGTTCCACAAAAGTGATTTAATAGAGATAATACTGAACTTTTATAGCTCTCTTAACTAGTTATATAACTTGTAAAACCAAAAACTTTTTGACCGAGGTTTAGATTTGAAACAAGACATTAAAGTAGATGCTTTGTAAGTTTCTTTCACCTTTAATGTGAACATTTATGTGATAACCAATTTTTCTTAAAGATATCTCACGAAAGTAAAATTTCATACTTAAAAATTTTCCCTTCAAATTAAAAAAGCAATTAATCAAGTAACCTACACATTTTAAAAGAACATTATGTCATGTTATCTTTTATATTTATGTATACAAATATAACAGTGTTTTTAAAGCATATTTTGTTGAACAATTATCTGTGAAGGTCTTTTATTAATTCATTTTTGCTCTTCCTTCTGCGAAAGTACCATAAATATGCAAAACGCTTACTGGTTAGGGATAGTGTTTATGGACATAGAATTAGCAAATAAAAATTCTCCTATTAAAGAAAGAGCAAGTGGCCTTAGTTTCCCAAATTCTAGACTTGAACCATCTGATGATAAATATTATTAGGGAATAGATTTCTCACCCTTTTACTCCCTCAGTCACAAAAATAAAAAACTTAGCAAACTGATGTCCTAATTAAAGTTACAGTCAAAACCTACTTATAAACTGACAAATGAACTATTTTAATGGGAATTTTGTTGTGTGAGACATTCCACAACCCAATGGATGCCAGATGCTAGTACACAGGACCAAATCCTAAAAAGTTTCAAATTAGGCAGGATTTGCATGCAGTTTTTTAAATCAAATACACATCACTTGTATTATTAAACTTATAAGCCTATTGTTAAGGTAATAATTCACCTTATTGCAGATAACTGGGATGGGAAAATCTACTGTTTGAATATAATGTATATTTAACTAAAATTACTTGACTAACTTTATACTAACCGGTGTTTATAAGAAACATGAGGAAACACCACACCAAAAAGAGCCACAGAAGCATCAATGACTGAAACTCCAAGAGGGAGAGGACCAGGCACAGCTTCTCCAGCAGGTATTCGCAAGTAAATGGAGGATGGATCGTGCTCCAGAGCCCCACTTCCAGATGCACTGTTTGGCTGAAGCTGCAAAAGAACGATACAAAAGAAATTCAAAATCTGTTTTAGGAAACTAAGGATTGGGCATGAAGAATAGAATGGAAGAAGTAAAAAAGTTAACAAAAAACCCCAGAATGATGGAATCTGAAAATTTTTAAAAATATAAAAATATAATTTGGCCATTAAAAAAAGCCATCAGTAACACCTTTCATGAGTTTAGGAAAAGACTTTTTTACTTTGTTTACTACCCACCTTAAAATGTGTCAGCACAACCATATCAGTAGTGATGTAAACCCGCAAGAAATTTATTGAAAGAGGCTTTTAGTAAGTCTTTTTTACAAGTTCATAAGAAAAAAATGTATTTTGAGGGCAAAAGTTTCTAAATCTTCAGCCTACTAATTTCTTTTCCTCATCAACCTGTCACAAAACAAACTGAAACAAAACAAAACACCAATATCCAAAAACATCCAGAAAAAAGTGATTTTTGCCACAGCCACCAAAGGGTATCTAAACACAAAGAACACTGAATAAAGACAATTTGCCAAATTCTAACTACTGCTGTTTACCTTTTTTTGCTATTTATCCACCATGAGAAAGCTATCTTTAAATGTCTAAGAAAAGTGAAATGAAAATTAAACTTCAGTCTACAATATTTTCTTTTTAAATGACAATGCATAATAAGTACCATTGTTTTTGACTAAACTAGTATTTCCGTTCCCTCTATGTTTTACCAACCTGGTCTTCAATTGATTTGTGATCAGTTTCCTGAAGCCAGGAACCGAGAAGAACGCTATCATCATAATGGCAGAGGGATCTGAGGAGGGAAGTGGTTGTGTTGGCTGAATTGTCAGTCAAAGTGAATTCTGCTACCAGTTCTCTAAGAAGTGCGTTGAAAGATCCTAAAACACAGAACTTCAGCTCAGATTAAAAAGAATAATTTTTATGAAAATTACAATCACTGCCCACAAAGAGAAGCAATGTGTTCAACAGAGATAAAATAATTAAGTATCTCTTTTTTTTTTAAATCTGTATTAGTTTAATGCTGGTTTTATAATACAGTGATAGTATTTTTTTTTATTATTTTATTATGCCTTTTAGCCCAAACTACTTAAGGTAACCAAAAAACTCAGAGGAAATATTTATATGAAATATTTATTAAATATTGAATTTAATATAAATTTTTTATTTAAAAATTTTTTTAGCATTAATGCTTATTTAAAATATATTAAATATGGCATGATTGTTTATTATTAATTACACGATGATGTACAAACATTGAACCTGAGCATATCAAATTCTTGGACATGGCTGAACTAGACTATATAATATTTGATCTCTAGAAAGTACATTACTATTCTCTCTCCAGATGCCTAAATTATTGCCTATATTATAATATATATGAAGAAGATGAGGATAGTAATTGAAAGCATATACTTTAAAGATGAACCAACTGGGTTTGAATCCAAGCTCTGTCACTTAACTAGCTCTCAGACTTGGGCAGGTTACATTACCTCCTGTACCCAAGATCCTTCACCTGTAAAACAAAGCTAACTGCTTCATAAGGTGGTGGATAGAGTGAAAAGAGTTAATATAGAATTAGAACAGAGCCTGGAACACACAGTAAGTGCTCAGTAAGTGTTAGCTATCTCTATGAAGAAAAGCAAAATGTTTGCCTTCCCTTGCACAGGGATTCAGGTTAGAACCTTGGATAGAACTCTAACACTGGGAAGAGCTGGAAAGATATATTGAATAATTTTTATTTACCTTCATAAGTTTTCGGAGGTAGCAAAGCCAAAATGTCATAAAGTCTTAAACGAACCATTGCAGCACTAGCCTTCAGATGAGCTCCATGGGCTTTAATTACAGATGGAATGCTAGAATACCAAGGTACAGTAAGGTGTCATTACAGATGGAATGCTAGAATACCAAGGTACAGTAAGGTGTCAGTTAACTAGAATAAGTATTACTCATAAGCATTTTCCACAGTGTATCAATATACTCTCAAAAGACACTGATGAATACTACATTTTCATTTTAGTTTACTGTGTGACCTTTACTGCTAGTAATAGGAACACTACAAAATAAATTTTATGTCAATCCACACCATTACTGCAATTTTTAAAGTCATTTTATAAAAACAAAGTTTTACGTGTTTCCTATATACTAAATGGAAGCACAAGATATGACTATTTATAATTTATAATACATAAAATTGTATGCTAACTTGTCAAAATAGCTTACTTACTGTGACATCATAGTCATGGCACACTCAATAGGGGTCATCAATTTTCTAATCACATCTTCAGTTAGGAGCTCCGGACAATGTGCAACAAAACTCCTCATTGCTAGATAAAATTTTTAAAAGGACAGATTTGGAATAGCTTTTGTGAGGATGAAAAAATGTACGACATATATAAAGATACCTGTAATAATACTTTAATTATTTTAAGATATAACTTTCTGAAATCAGAGATCAAACTGAAAGAAGAACTGCAATTACAGAGAAAAGTAATTGGAAAAGGTTAGAAGAAAGGTGGACAGCAGAAATGGAGGGAGGAAAAGATACCTGTTAGGGAGACTTCTGTAAGGGGAAATTCAAAGGTCTATAACCCAACATGAATTCAGATTATTAAAAATAAAGCAGTTTCAAGACAGAACTAAGAGTGGATAAAATGACCCAGTGAAAAGGAATGACTTTACTGGCTCTTCAGCAATAGAACTAAGACAAAAACAGCTCTTAGACATATGGAAACAAAACTGACACCTTGCCCTGTCACTCTTACAATTAAGTATATATCTTGTCTCCCACATTTTTCACCCTGAGATAAACCAAAAAAGAGGGTCACCCAGTGTAATTCTAGTCCAAATGAAACAGAAATTAAGCTTCTCCTGTACTGTGCTGACTCCCAAACAAAAATAACTTTACTCCTAACTTTTCTAATGCTCATGTCTGAAAAACGTATCAATGTTTGCAGACTTGATAAGGATAGGAGGAACAGCTGTTTGCCCATTATGAGAAGACTGGTAATTCTGAGTTTCCTTTTCCTTGAACTGCCCACTGGGTTTTCTTAGGTGGTGACCCAGTGCCTCTTTGACAGGTGACAAACTGTAATAACTGGGAATTAAGAGGCCTGGGGTCTAGCTCGTTTTACTACTAACTAACCTCTTTTTCAGAGTTTCCAGCTTAATTTCTTCTTTACAAAACTGGCAAACTGGTATAGATTATTTATAAAGTTTCTTTCTAAATCTAAAAGTCTATATATCTATCATTACATACTAAAATAAAAATTTGAAGTAGAGATTTCCTTCATTTCAAAAATATTTTGGTAATGAAATGATATTTTGCAAGTGTAACCCTTTCAGTTCTTACCACATAAAGCTCCAGCGCGACCTTCCAATGTTACCTGCCAGGTAAAAGAATCGCCTCGGGCCTTCTCAGCCTCCAATTCCTTTAAAGAGCGAGGGAAAACATTTCGCCATAGTAACAACATCTTGGGCAGATGGTAACGAACAACAGATGGTCCTAGCCAAGAAAATGATAATACAAAGCCATATATATAACATACATTACAAATAAAACTCAAAGAAAAGAGTCCTACACAAGCTTTAACAATACCATTTCACTTTGTCTCTAAGATTTTCAAAATTTTCTTTTTTCCCTGTATTATTGAGAAATACATCACTGTACAAGTTTAAGGCAGATAGCATGATGGCTTGATTTATGTATATTGTGAATTGATTATCACAATAGATTTGGCCAACATCCATCATCTCATCCATAGGTATAATAAATAGAAAAGGGGGAAAGAAAAAAGAAAAAAACAGTTTTTCTCCTTGGGATGAGAACTCTTCAGGACTTATTCTCTTAACAGCTTTCCTTGTCATGTTGTACATTACATCCCCAGCACTTATTCATCTGATAACTGAAAGTATGTACCTTTTGAGCCCTTCCTCTAATTCTCCTTCCCTCTGCCTCAAAATATTTTTTATTTAGTAAGTAAAATATATATGTTAAAGCAGTATAAAGTTCACCTATCAGGTACTAATATTTTAGCATCCAAACATAAATGTAATCAACAAAATGTAATTTAAAGAAATTATCCAATTATATTCAGAATGGTAGATTACATATTATCAATGACAAAATATATCGGGGACACATTTTATGATGTCTTTTATATAAATATATATGTACATAAACATATACACCCACTCCCATAAACACACATATATACATTACTCTATCTGGGGGCCAATTTATAAGGTTCATTTTGTTAAACGTAGGAGCAGTATATTTAGAGCTAGGAACCTGTATTTACATTGCTAAAGAATTCCTTTAACATACCACTTAACATACTTAAACATAAATTTCTGGAAAAGAATTACCACTTTTTATTTTCTTTAGAAAGCTTAGTCAAAGTACAATTTCCAAAGGTAGGTGCTGAAAGTGGGAATTTTTGTAGTACATGCACATATATACACAATTTTTATAGTAGAAGCTAAACGTGAACTAAAAAGGGGACACATCTCATCACAATGACATGTATTTCTGTTCTCTGTACAATGCTAACTGTTGCCTGCATCAAATTTGTCACAACACTTAGGAAATGAAGCCCGTAAGGGTAAGGTCAAGGAAGTGGCACCAATGACACTGTTGAAACGTGACTTTATCACCCTCCTAAAAATCAGTCACTGGTCTTCACTTGGAGGATGAAATATGCTCCCACAGTCTCCTCTCGTTTGGTTAACACTAAGTCAATTAGTTAGACCATGGTTATTCTGATGGTAAAGGTGAAACTTTGATAACAGTTTTCTCAAAACAGGTACTTAAACAGAAATTACCAAAAAGAGAAATCTACCACCAGATGATGAGAAAAAGACTTTTACCATTTTATTAAATCATTTAGTCTATAATGTGAAGATTAATATGTCTAAATTTTCCTTATAGTCTACTGACAGTGATAGAGCAAGACAAGATCCTACTCAATATAATTATACCTAAAGTCATAAGTGCTCCAAGTAAAAGCCATCCAGCTTGGGTGCGCTGTAAAGACAGCCTGCTGTTTTGGGCAGCAGTTCGTAAGAGATCTTCAGCAATACTAACTACCATCTGCAAGAGAAGTTTAGAATTGGATTTTAACTTAAACAAATTAAAGAAATAAGAAAATATATACCTAGTATACTTTATTAAAAAAGAAATTGTCCTTCTGTGGTATTGCTGTTAACATGTTTTAAAAGAGGTAACAGTAAGCCCTACTCAGTCCTGACTGCACTGTGGGCTTGGCGGAGACCCTGGACAGCGCAGCAGTTAAGAGGGAGCCCTAGAGCCAGAATGCGTGGGTTCATGCCCCATCTTGGTCATGTCCTCGCTTTCTGACTTGGGACAAGTTAACCACCCCGCCTCAGCTCCCTCCCTTGTAAAATAGGAATAATAGGAGGTCAACCACACTCTCAAGAGAATTAAATAAGTTAATACAGCAACACTCAGTGCTGGTCCATGTCACCACTTAATAAAGGCTATAATTAATACTACTATTTTCCTACATTCAAAAATTTGTTGAACTCTTATTATCTGCCATTGAGCTAATCTTATGGCATTGTATCTGCCATTGAGCTTATCTTATGGCACTTACAGTCTTGGAGAAAGAAGACACAGGAAAAATGGGAAGTTACAAGTTACAGCACACAGTTCAGTGACAGAGCAGTAGTATGGACATAGGAGTGGTCAGCAAAGGGAAAGGCTAGCATAGCCTGACTAGCTTCGAGGAGATTTCATGAAAGCAATGGAACTTGAATTAGACCTCTAAACAATCAGGTAAATTTGGTACAAGTGAACACAAAGAGGAATGAACTTTTGATGTAAGAGATTAACATGAATAAAGGCATGAAAGCTGAAAAAAGCATGGGAAGAAAGCAAGATGACTAGTCTGACTAGTGGGAAATTAGAATGAATGGGCAAAATGAAGGCAAATTATGAAGGTGCCAGTTTACCAGACAAACACAATCGTATTTTATTCTCCAAGCACTAGACAGTCCTGTGACTAGACAGTCACACTCACTCTGAGCAGTGTGAAATGTGAAGGTGATATGGAGAGATGGGAGAAGACAACTTCAAGAAGGATAATTAGGGAGGAGGCAACCTAATGACAAAGGGAGATGGACGCTAGATCCAGGTAGTAGTGATGGAACTCATAAAAATGAATGGATGTGGGCCGCATGTCCCAGAAAAAACAAGAATTTAAAAACTTAGCCCCAGTTTATATATGTAAAGTTGCAATAATAATGTGTACATAAATACTTAATACTCCTCAGAAGAAAACCAAAATAGCAGTAGTAAGCTTAGAAAGAGAAAAAAAAGTAACCGATTCATGAGGACTATTCTACTTTTATTAAGTATTATCAAAGTGCTAAATATGATCACAGCATATTCTCCTAACATCCCTGAATACAGCAATGTGAATTTTTATTTCTAAAAAGTGAAAGAAAACCTCTGATTTCTAAATAATTACTATAAGGGTGTTTTTCTCTAAAATAAATTATAAAATGATACTATACCCAAACAAAATCTATTATTCTTAGGTCAGAATTAAATACCAATTTTAATTAGTATCCTTCAACTCTATAGTAAAAAAACACTGTATTTTATATTATCATTGCAAAACTGTTGCCGTCTGTCTCATCGGTCAGTTCAACACTTAACACAGAAGATGGCCCATAAAGACTCAAGCCCACATGATAGCCCTGAACAATTCTACCATCTGTGCCATACCTTTCCCTTGGCATGAGGAATGCCCAAAGGACACTGATGAACTCCACCTAACAGAGCAGCCATTGCAAAACTGTATCCACTAACAGCTTCTGGCGAAGTTTTCAAGTTGTTGAGCCGTTCTGCACACCTGTCTAGAAATGGTGTCAACTGGAAAGGTAATGCCACAGCCACACAGCGCAAACACCATGCAGCAGCGAGTCGAGCGGCCATACTTGGGTGAAGAAGGACTGAAGTCACAGTTTCCAAAAGTCCTAAAAAAAGAAATACTCAAAGAATTACTCTTTAATGAAGACAAATGGTTTCATGAACAAAAAGACTACACATAACAGAATAATTAAAATCATAATAATTATAGCTTCACACAGACACTTTCAGACTTGGTAGAACATTTTCTACAAAGAACATAGTATAATTACATCCAATAAAATACAAATGTTGATGTAAAAATTTAAATGTTCAATAAATTTTATTCTATTATTTCAAAACAAAACTACCACAAATTTTTTTTAGTCTATCCAAACTTTATTTCACTAAGTCCAAATTCACTATCACAGTGAACTTTAAATAAAACTCAACTTTTAACAAATGATATAAAACTGCTAATTATATAACTCATCATTATAATGATAAGTTACTAAATATCAATCACACCTTTTTAAAATAGTGAAAAAATATTCCAGTCAGTAAATGAGTATGATACCTATCGATGCTTCCTGAATAAGAGGGGACGCAGTGGCGTTTAGGCTCTGCACCAGACTCCCGAGCTCTTGGAGGGCACAAACCATCACATGCTGGCTTGCTGCAATGTCGGCAGCTCCAGATTTGTTTTCACCACTGGTGTCATTCACTACCGCTTCTGGAAGCACAAACCCCATATATTCGATGTAGGTGAATTACACTCTGATGTAATTTTTTTGAGCTATACAATTTATATTTTTAAATTGTACCAATTGATGTCTGAGTGTTCAAACCTCTGGATGTAATTATTTCTCAGTGGAAAACTTGTGTGACTAAAACACTAAAGTGATTTAACAACACCGGGTGACTTCATGGCAATGCTTAAATATATACTCAGGAATTCTGTCTGCTTCTAGGACTGCAATAAAATTTCAGTAAGTAGCAACAAACGACTGCATACAAAAGCACAGGCTCTGGAGGAAGATGACTTGGGTTCCAACCCCAATTCCACCAGTTACAGGACACTGGGCAAGACACTAAGTTTATCTAAGTCTCAAGTCCTAAACTGCTGAAAGGGTTAAGTGCCTATCTCAAAGGGTACTGTGATGATTAAAGGCCAATGTTTATAAAGAATACAGCACAATGCTGCCCCCAATACACATTCAATAAATGTTTGCCACTTTTATTGTTACTTTATTATTATTGTTGTTGTTGTTTCAAATGCTGCAATACATTGATGGCATTGTTGCCAACTTACTGAGGAGAAAGTAGATCTGTAAGGAAAGGGGCCTTAGAATTTCTTACTGGGTTGTTCTTCAAAGTTCCCATTAGCTTTGTTGCCCCTTTCTCTTACCCTTTAAGTTCTACTAGAATTGAAATCTATTTAACATGAGACAATTAAGATTCCTTGTTAAATTACTAATTTAGAATATATTCTGGTCCACACATTCCACATACAGAGCATTGTATTTAATTCTGCTTTTAGGATTTTTAAAAATCAAATGGTTAATCTATGACCTTAAGATTAATAACCCTGAAGTGACAATAAAACTTTACTTTTTTTTGCATTCACTGTGAGAATACACTATGAAAAAATATAATATATAATAACAGAATAGAATAAACTAATGCATTATAGACTATAGTTAAATACCTCTTTTCCTCTCAGATATTTCTGGATTTGGAAATGCATGAACTCTATCTTTCGATTACCAAACCATAAGCTCCTTGAACAGGTGCTATCTGTATCTGGTTCACTATTTTACTCCCACTATTTGGCACAGTGTTTCTGACACTCAAACATTTCTTCAATGCATATATGTACAAATATATGTTAAGTTATGAACCTAGGACAGGTTACTATTTTAGCATATCTACTTAACATATCTGAAGACTGATCCTCATTAAACATCCTTTAATTCACAATTTATAGCTTTCAGTTAGTCCTATGCATTTAAAAAATGGTTTGCTAAGTAAGCTATTATAAGCAGCAAAAACTATAAATTATTTGTGAATTTGTTTTTATTAATTTTATAAAATATTTAATATACATTCTCTAAATACAAGTTACTAATAACCTATTTATTAAATTATTTCTGAAGACCTCTATGAAGCAATATAATTTGCCTGATCAAAGTTAATGTATATTCCCAATAGTGATAAAATTAAATGGTCTTAGAGAATTTATATTTTACCTTGCTTTAGTTCTCTAATAGGACTGTAAACTCCATGGAGGCAGGAACTTTTATTTCGCTCATTATATGAATCCTGAATTACTGCTTTCCAATCTCAGATACTCAATAACTATTTGTTAAACTGACAAATTTATAAAACTAACACTTAGGAAAGGATTTCTTTTAATTACGAATTATTGAGGTTTCATAATATATATCCTACAGTGGGCTAATAAATACCTGTCATTGTTCTACATTTTCATATTAGGCCTATTAAGGGAAGGAAAACAAACAAACAATACATGTGTTTATAAAACAACAGGCTCCAAGCAGAAAAATCACAACAGATTATTCCTTAAAGATAGCAAACCAATGCGCTGCTGCATACCAGGAGAGCTATGAAGTCAGTATAAGTATTAGAGATGAAACAGTTACAAACATGCTACCCAACTCTTTAAAAACTCTTATTTCACTGAACTGTATGTTGTTTTAACATCAAATAAGAGTGCTCAATAAAAATGACTAATAAGACACAGTTCAGAAAGACGTATGAACTAATCAGATCTATTAGTATTTACTAAGAATAAAAGAATTCAATGACTAAAGAAATCAGCACATGCTAAGATATAAGTTCTTACCTACAGCTTTCATTTGTTTTCCAATAGCTTGGCATATTTCTTTGGCAGCTGCAATCTGGGCTTTTTCACCGAGCAAGCTGCCCACAGTAGCTCTTAGGATAAAAGAGACACATCGTCTTGAGTACACAGCCTCTACATGTGTTTGCGTTGCCCGAGGATGGGAAACCAGATCAAGTACGTGGGACAAGAATGTAGCAAAGCTTCGCTCCAACCACTGACCACCCAATGTTGTTACAAAAACAACATATGCCTATAAATAGATTAAGATTCAACTTCAGATAAATTAATATAAATGAACTGAAATGACAAAGAGACTACAGAAATAAATGACAGCATGTAAAACAAGTTATATTTGAAATTGAAATAGAGAAAATTCAAAACTTGAGTCGTTTTTAGTACTTCTAGCAAAGGAATTACTAGAAGTATCTCTGACTACAGTTAAAACAATAGCTTCATAATGTAAACAAAACAGTGGTGAGGAAGAAAGGAAAGCTGAACAACCCCGTTGGTAAGGAAGGTAACAGGTTATAGGAATAAGAAAACTAGCATCCTCAACCAACACTGAGTTAAAACTACAAAACACTTGCTATTACTGTAAGACAAAAATTATTTACTTCTATTATACACTTGTTTCAGGAACAAGGTATAGTTGCAGTAATTCTGACTAAGATCACAAAGAACCATTTTATCTTATTAGCTGTTATTATCAGATCATTAACCATAACATCTTGGTATGAGTTAACTATTATTTGAAAATTATAATTTCAGGTAAGATTTCATAATTACATTGGTGATTAACAATATTTTTAGCTATAGGGTCATTGGAGAACATTAAAATCTAA
This sequence comes from Manis javanica, assembly GCF_040802235.1. Classification (NCBI taxonomy): domain Eukaryota; kingdom Metazoa; phylum Chordata; class Mammalia; order Pholidota; family Manidae; genus Manis; species Manis javanica. The sequence continues at coordinate 213,366,209 of NC_133156.1, read as the reverse complement.
GTACCTCAAACTATTTGAATATAATTTCAATTAAAATTGAACTACTTTATATCTGATTTTCTGCCAAACAAGATTTGGGAAAATTTTATTTGATATTTACATAAACATAGTAGACATAGACTTATTTACACATGAAGAATCTACCTTTCTATAAAGTATCTTATTTGGAATTCAAATATAACTCATTTATTTGGTAAAATAAATGTTTTGAAAGAAACCAGAAAATACTAGAAATCTCTCTGTGTGTACTATTAATTAGAGTCTTCCATTAAATTTCACAAGTGATATGAACAAAATTCTTTTATACCTATTTATTACAAACCTGTGTAACTCCAACTCTCACTTCACGATTAACAGACCCTCCAACTTTCAACATTTCTCCACCACTCTTTAAGAAACCTGACCCTCCACGTAGAAATCCTGTAGCCATCAGTTCTAAGACTTCATCAAATGTAGCTCGCTTCACATTCTGACGCATTACTTTTGGGAAGAAAAGTGACTTTATAAGCAAACATATTTAGCTATTAGTTGAACAATATTTTCTAATAAACCTAGCTTAAATTTCAAGTACCTATTTTTAAGGATCCCTAAGACTACTTACTACAAAGGGAAATAGAGTCACTTAGTTTTCTTATAACCTTTAAATTTCCAATGTACTTGTAAAAATAAGTTCAATTTTGAAGTGAAAAATGGGAGGATCTAGAAATGATTCAATTATTTTTTAACAAAACAATCTAATAATGATGTTAACTTTGATATATGTAATACAACAAGGACAAAAAAAACCAACAGCAGATACTGCTGACTGATCACAGCCCTCATTCCCAACTGTATGTTGTTTTAATATCAAATAAGAGTGTTCAATAAAAATGACTAATAAGGCACAGTCCAGAAAGTGATATGAACTCATCAGATCCATTAGTATTTATTAGAATAATAAAGAGATAAGTGACTAAAGTAATCAACAACACACAGTAAAGATATCAATTCTTACCTACAGTTTTCATTTGTTTTCAAAGAAACTTCGTCAATGCCACAATGTCTATACCAGTTACCAACGGATTAAAATGTTACTGGACTGAGAACAACATGCCATTCCTGGTACAGAACTTCATATTTTTAAAAATCCTTTCACATATAGTGGCAAACATACTCCCCCCAAACATATATGCAGGCTTTGAAATTTGACTGCCTGGGTTTGAATTTTAGCTCTGACACTTAATACAACACTTACTAGAACATAAATCACACAATCTCTCTAAGCTTCAATTTTCCTATTTATGAAACGGGAATGACAACAGTATTTATAATTCACAAGGCCTTTGTGAGGGTTAAAGCAATTTATATGCTTAATTCAGTGCCTGGCACTTAATAAATATTACCTGTCATCACCATCATAGTCTAACTTATGGATTAAAATAGTTATCATTAAACATGGGTTTCATAGCTCAAAGGGTTTCATAGCTAACAAATGTAAGAGCTAGGACTTGAATCTATAATATCTCTTCTCTTGCACTTTATAAAGGTGGAGTAGGGGTGGGGACAGCGGCAGAGCTGGGTTCACCTGGCGTCTACTCACAACCAGCCCTGAGGTATCTCCAGGCAACTATGAGGCAAAGCGGAAGTCTCATGAAAAATCAACACTGCTGACAATGACAGTTAAGAAAAAATAAAAACTAATACTATGCTATAAATTGGGATCAACTTATCAGAGATTGAAAGTAAGAAAGGATATAAAGTGACAGATTCCAGTTCTTTGAACATTTACACAAAACCATTTCATAATTCTTACTTGCTTATATGTTCCCACATACCTGCTACATATACCTTGTACATCATAATCACAGAAAATGTTTTACTATATCAAGGAAAATGCCATTTGGGTACCTGTATTTCCTGAAAAAGTAGACAAAAATACCTAACAATTTAAATGCTTTAAAGTGACTTGCTTATAAGCAATAACTAATTTAGAAGGAAGTGTTCTGATTACCTTCAAATATTTGTTACAGTCTAGATCAGGGGTTGGCTAACAATACCTGTGGCTTGTTTTGGCATCAGTGCTGTGGCCATGACTGTTCCTAATAGTTTAGACACTGCCACTCGTACCCCATAATTTGAGTTTTCCAAGGCCTTAAAGCAGAGAGTGGCTATATTTTCCAGTTCAGCAGTCCACATGAATACAGCTTCATTCTGTAGTTCAAGTAAACACTGCAATTTAAAAAAAGAGAAGTAAATTACATCCTAGAACTCCCACTTCCAGATATGGAGTAACAAGAACTCTTTCTTCTTAAAAAAACAAAAAGTTCGGCAAAATTTATGAAACAACAGTTTTCAAGACCCAGACCCTGGACATCATGCAACGAAGGACGGTGATCTCTCAGAGATGGGAAACTAACAAGATGAACCCTACACTTGCCCCAGCTTACTGCCTTGAGAATGTTTCCAGGACTTGAAGGAAATATTTAACACTAACTTCCTATACTAGAAAGAAGAAAGATCTCAAATCAATTACCTCAGCTTCCACCCTAAGAAACTAAATGATGTAGAAGAAATTCAACACAAAGTAAGGAGTAAAAGAAGGCAATAATAAAGATGAGAGGAAATCAATGAACCAGAAAACTGAAAAGCAACAGAAATACAATCAAAAGCTGCTTTGAGATGAGAAATAAATTTGATATATCTCTAGCCAGGCAAAGAAAAAGAGAGAGAAGACACAAATTACCAAAATTAGGGGTAAGAGTGGTCACATCACTATAGGTTCAATATATATTAAAAGGACAAAGGGAATATTATAAGCAACATTATGCCAATAAATCTGACAACCTAGATGAAATAAACAACTCATTCAAGAAGAAACAGATAACCCAAATAGCCCAGTATCTCTTTGAAAAACTGACTCTGTAGCTTAAAATCTTCCCCTAAAGAAAACCGTAGGCCCAGAGGGCTATGCTGGTAAATTCAACCAAACATTTAATTCAGAAATAATACCAATTCTATACAAACTGTTCCAGAAAATTGAAGAGAAGGATATATTTCCCAACACATCCTACGAAGCCAGTATAATCCTGATACAAGAGAAGAAAACTACACACCAATATCCCTCACAAACATGGACACAAAATTTCCAAGCAAACTTTTAATAATTCTAGTTCAACAATATATAAAAAGGATAATATATTAGGACTAAGTGGGGTTTAGCCTAGGAACAAAGGATTGGTTAGAATTCTAAAACTAATCAATGCATTGATATTAGCAAACTAAAATAGAAAAGTCATATGATCATCTCAACAGATGCTGAGAAAGGATTTAACAAATACAGGTAAGACTGGGGAATACTGAACAACATCGGTGGACTGTGTCAACGTCAGTACTGAATCACCCTGGTTCTAAACTGTACTAAACTTATTACCATTGGGGGGAAGTGGATAAAATTTTATAAAGACCACTGTATATTATTGCTTACAACTGCATGTAAATCTACAATTATCTTAAAACGTTTAATTAGAAAACAGCAACAACAAAAACAAGTCAAGAAATCTAATTTAAAACACAACGTATGTGACAAAATTCAACATCCATTCCTGATAAAACCTCTTAGCAAGCTAGGAATGTAGGGGCTCTGCCTCAGCCTGACAGAAGTCTTCAGGAAAGAACTGGCAGTTATCTTCATATTTAACAGTGAACAACTGAATGTTTTCCCCTAAAAGAAGACAAGCATGTCCACTCTCATGTTTTTTCTTCAACACTGTAGTGAAGGATCTAGCCACAGTCATTAGGCAGGAAAAGCCATATTGGAAAATAGGCAAAACTGTCTTTATTCTTAGATGACGTGATTGCTTATGTAGAATATATGATAGAATGTATTAAAAAAACTAAGAGAATACATAAGTCAGTTTAGTAAGGTTGGTGGATATAGAATCAATGTACAAATATCAATTATATTTCTATGTTAATAATGTAAGTTAGGACTTAAAAATTTTTTAAATCATTACCATTTAAAAGAGCATTAAAAATGTGAAATAGGGGCGGAGCAAAGATGACGGCATGAGTAGGACAGTGGGAATCTCCTCCCAAAAACATATATATCTTTGAAAATACAACAAATACAACTAATCCTAAAAGAGAGACCAGAAGACACAGGACAACAGCCAGACCACATCCACACCTGCGAGAGCCCAGCGCCTGGTGAAAGGGGTAAGATACAAGCCCCGGTCCGGCAGGACCCAAGCGCCCCTCACCCCAGCTCCCAGCGGGAGGAGAGGAGTTGGAGCGGGGAGGGAGAGGGAGCCCAGGACTGCTAAACACCCAGCCCCAGCCATCCGCACCAGAGCGCAGACACAGTGCATGCGTGGGGTGCTGGAAACTAGGGAAACAAGGCAGCAAGACCTCTGAGAGGGTCCCGAAGCCGATGCCCCTGTGACAGAAAAGTGAGTGCTTTTTGAAAGTCTTAAAAGGACAAGGATGTCACAGCTGGACGGAAACATCCCAGGTCACAGTCCAGCAGCTGGAAATTCCAGGGAAATCCAGGCGCACTAAACCCCTGGGCAACAGCTCTGAGACCCCGCATGGAGGTAAACAGCCAAACAGCCCCCTGTCCACTACCCCTCCAGGGCCCTGCCAAAGCAGAGAAGCAGCCTGAGGCTGGCCACGCCCCCAGCAAGGGAGCTTCCTCCATATCAGCCAGGCAAGATACAAAGACCCCGTCTACACACAATTGCCCAACACAAGCCACTAGGGGTCGCAGTTGTCCCAGTAAAGAAAGGCCAGGAGGCAAGACACCTCAATAGCACTCAACTGCACCTATCAACATGAAAAGGCAAAAAAATTTGATCCAGACAAGACGAACCCAGACAGCTTCGGCATCTGCTACATCTTCCCCTGAGAAGGAACCGGGGGAGATAGATTTAACCAGTCTTCCTGAAAAAGAATTCAAAACAAAAGTCATAACCATGCTGATGGACTTGCAGAGAAATATGCAAGAACTAAGGAAGGAGAATACAGAAATAAAACAAGCTCTGTAAGGATTTCAAAACAGAATGGACGAGATGCAAAAGACCATTAATGGACTAGAAAACAGAGAACAGAAACGCAGAGAAGCTGATGCAGAGAGAGATAAAAGGATCTCCAGGAATGAAAGAATTCTAAGAGAGCTAAGTGACCAATTGAGATGGAACAATATCCGCATTATAGGGGTACCAGAAGAAGAAGAGAGAGAAAAAGGGATAGAAAGTGTCTTTGAAGAAATAATTGCTGAAAACCTCCCCAAACTAGGGGAGGAAATGGCCTCTCAGACCACAGAGGTACACAGAACTCCCATGACAAGGGATTCAAGGAGGGCAACACCAAGACACATAATAATTAAAATGGCAAAGATCAAAGACAAGGACAAAATATTAAAGGCAGCCAGAGAGAAAAAAAAGGTCACCTACAAAGGAAAACCCATCAGGCTATCATCAGACTTCTCAACAGAAACCCTAAAGGCCAGAAGAGAATGGCATGATATACTTAATGCAATGAAACAGAAGGGCCTCGAACCAAGACTACTGTATCCAGCACGAATATCATTTAAATATGAAGGAGGGATTAAACAATTCCCAGACAAGCAAAAGCTGAGGGAATGTGCCTCCCACAAACCACCTCTACAGGGCATCCTACAGGGACTGCTCTAGATGGGAGCACTCCTGAAAAGAACACAGAACAAAACACCCAACATATGAAGAAGGGAGGAGGAGGAATAAGAAGGGAGAGAAATAAAGAATCATCAGACCATGTTTATAATAGCTCAATAAGCGAGTTAAGTTAGACAGTAAGATAGTAAAGAAGCTAACCCTGAACCTTTGGTAACCACAAACTTAAAGCCTGCAATGGCAATAAGTACATACCTTTCAATAATCGCCTTAAATGTAAATAGACTGAATGCACCAATCAAAAGACACAGAGTAATATAATGGATAAAAAAGCAAGATCCATCCATATGCTGCTTACAAGAGACTCACCTCAAACCCAAAGACATGCACAGACTTAAAGTCAAGGGATGGAAAAAGATATTTCATGCAAATAACAGAGAGAAAAAAGCAGGTGTTACAATACTAGTATCAGACAAAACAGACATCAAAACAAAGAAAGTAACAAGAGATAAAGAAGGACATTATATAATGATAAAGGGCTCAATCCAACAAGAGGATATAACCATTATAAATATATATGCACCCAATACAGCAGCACCAGCATATGTGAAACAAATACTAACAGAACTTAAGGGGGAAATAGACTGCAATGCATTCATTTTAGGAGACTTCAACACACCATTCACTCCAAAGGTCAGATCCACCAGACAGAAAATAAGTAAGGACACAGAGACACTGAACAACACACTAGAACAGATGGACCTAACAGACATCTACAGAACTCTACATCCAAAAGCAACAGGATACACATTCTTCTCAAGTGCACATGGAACATTCTCCAGAATAGACCACATACTAGGCCACAAAAAGAGCCTCAGTAAATTCCAAAAGACTGAAATCCTACCAACCAACTTTTCAGACCACAAAGGCATAAAACTAGAAATAAACTGTACAAAGAAAGCAAAAAGGCTCACAAACACATGGAGGCTTAACAACACGCTCCTAAATAATCAATGGATCAATGACCAAATCAAAATGGAGATCCAGCAATATATGGAAACAAACGACAACAACAACACAAAGCCCCAACTACTGTGGGATACAGCAATAACAGTCTTAAGAGTAAAGTATATAGCAATCCAGGCATATTTAAAGAAGGAAGAACAATCCCAAATGAATGGTCTAATGTCACAATTATCGAAATTGGAAAAAGAAGAAAAAATGAGGCCTAAGGTCAGCAGAAGGAGGGACATAATAAAGATCAGAGAAGAAATAAATAAAATTGAGAAGACTAAAACAATAGCAAAAATCAATGAAACCAAGAGCTGGTTCTTTGAGAAAATAAACAAAATAGATAAGCCTCTAGCCAGACTTATTAAGAGGAAAAGAGAGTCAACACAAATCAACAGAATCAGAAACGAGAAAGGAAAAATCACGATGGACCCCACAGAAATACAAAGAATTATTAGAGACTACTATGAAAACCTATATGCTAACAATCTGGGAAACCTAGGAGAAATGGACAACTTCCTAGAAAAATACAACCTTCCAAGACTGACCCAGAAAGAAACAGAAAATCTAAACAGACCAATTACCAGCAACAAAATTGAAGTGGTAATCAAAAAACTACCAAAGAACAAAACCCCCGGGCCAGATGGATTTACCTCGGAATTTTATTAGACATACAGGGAAGACATAATACCCATTCTCCTTAAAGTTTTCCAAAAAATAGAAGAGGAGGGAATACTCCCAAACTCATTCTATGAAGCCAACATCACCCTAATACCAAAACCAGGCAAAGACCCCACCAAAAAAGAAAACTACAGACCAATAACCCTGATGAACGTAGATGCAAAAATACTCAACAAAATATAGCAAACCGAATTCAAAAATAAATCAAAAGGATCATACACCATGACCAAGTGGGATTCATCCCAGGAATGCAAGGATGGTATAACATTCGAAAATCCATCAACATCATCCACCACATCAACAAAAAGAAGGACAAAAACCACATGATCATCTCCATAGATGCTGAAAAAGCATTTGACAAAATTCAACATCCATTCATGATAAAAACTCTCAACAAAATGGGTATAAAGGGCAAGTACCTCAACATAATAAAGGCCATATATGACAAACCCACAGCCAACATCATACTGAACAGCAAAAAGCTGAAAGCTTTTCCTCTGCAATCGGGAACAAGACAGGGATGCCCACTATCCCCACTGTTATTCAACATAGTACTGGAGGTCCTAGCCATGGCAATTAGACTAAACAAAGAAAGACAAGGAATCCAGATTGGTAAAGAAGAATTTAAACGGTCACTATTTGCAGATGACATGATATTGTATATAAAAAACCCTAAAGACTCCACCCCGAAACTACTAGAGCTTATATCGGAATTCAGCAAAGTTGCAGGATACAAAATTAACACACAGAAATCTGTGGCTTTCCTATACACTAACAATAAACTAATAGAAAGAGAAATCAGGAAGACAATTCCATTCACAATAGCATCAAAAAGAATGAAATACCTAGGAATAAACCTAACCAAAGAAGTGAAAGACCTATACCCTAAAAACTATAAGACACTCTTAAGAGAAATTAAAGAGGTCACTAACAAATGGAAACTCATCCCATGCTCTTGGCTAGGAAGAATTAATACCATCAAAATAGCCATCCTGCCCAAAGCAATATACAGATTCGATGCAATCCCTATCAAATTACCAACGCTTTCTTCAATGAACTGGAACAAATAGTTCAAAAATTCATATGGAAACACCAAAGACCCCGAATAGCTAAAGCAATCCTGAGAAGGAAGAATAAAGTGGGGGGGATCTCACTCCCCAACTTCAAGCTCTATTACAAAGCCACAGTAATCAAGACAATTTGGTACTGGCACAAGAACAGAGCCACAGACCAATGGAACAGAATAGAGACTCCAAACATTAACCCAAACATATATGTTCAACTATTATTCGATAAAGGGGCCATGGACATACAATAGGGAAATGACAGTCTCTTCAACAGATGGTGCTGGCAAAACTGGACAGCTACATGTAAGAGAATGAAACTGGATCACTGTCTAACCCCATACACAAAAGTAAATTCGAAATGGATCAAAGACTTGAATGTAAGTCATGAAACCATAAAACTCTTAGAAAAAAACGTAGGCAAAAATCTCTTAGACATAAACATGAGTGACCTCTTCTTGAACATATCTTCCCGGGCAAGGAAAACAAACACAAAAATGAACAAATGGGACTATATCAAGCTGAAAAGCTTCTGTACAGCAAAGGACACCATCAATAGAACAAAAAGGTATCCTACAGTATTGGAGAATATATTCGAAAATGACAGATCTGATAAAGGGTTGACATCCAAAATATATAAAGAGCTCATACACCTCAACAAACAAAAAGCAAATAATCCAATTAAAAAATGGGCAGAGGAGCTGAATAGACAGTTCTCTAAAGAAGAAATTCAGATGGCCAACAGACACATGAAAAGATGCTCCACATCGTTTGTCATCAGAGAAATGCAAATTAAAACCACAATGAGATATCATCTCACACCAGTAAGGATGGCTACCATCCAAAAGACAAATAACAACAAATGTTGGCGAGGTTGTGGAGAAAGGGGAACCCTCCTACACTGCTGGTGGGAATGTAAATTAGTTCAACCATTATGGAAAGCCGTATGGAGGTTCCTCAAAATGCTCAAAATAGAAATACCATTTGACCCAGGAATTGCACTTCTAGGAATTTACCCTAAGAATGCAGCACTCCAGTTTGAAAAAGACATATGCACCCCTATGTTTATCGCTGCACTATTTACAATAGCCAAGATATGGAAGCAACCTAAATGTCCATCAGTAGATGATTGGATAAAGAAGATGTGGTACATATACACAATGGAATATTATGCAGCCCTAAGAAAAAAACAAATCCTACCATTCGCAACAACATGGATGGAGCTAGAGGGTATTATGCTCAGTGAAATAAGCCAGGCGGAGAAAGACAAGTACCAAATGATCTCACTCATATGTGGAGTATAAGAACAAAAGAAAACTGAAGGAACAAAACAGCAGCAGGAGTACAGAACCCAAGAATGGACTAATAGTTACCAAAGGGAAAGGGACTGGGGAGGACAGGTGGGAAGGGAGGGATAAGGACGGGAAGAAAAGAAAGGGGGCATTACGATTAGCATGTATAGTGTGGGGGGAGGGCACGGGGAGAGCTGTGCAACACAGAGAAGACAAGTAGTGATTCTACAGCATCTTACTATGTTGAAGGACAGTGACTGTGAACGGGGATGTGGGGTGGACTTGGTGAAGGGGGGAGCCTAGTAAACATAATGTCCTTCATGTAATTGTAGATTAATGATATCAAAATAAATTTTTAAAAAATGTGAAATAGGGATAAATCAGACAAAAGATGTGCAAGACCTGTACAGTGGAGACCACAAAATACTGCTGACAAATCAAAGACCTAAATGAATGGACAAATATATCATGTTCATGGGTTGGAAGATTTAATATTAAGATGTCAATTCTCCCCAAATTGATCTATAGATTCATTGCAACCTGAATCAAAATCCCAGCATGCTATTCTTCATAGAAACTGATCAGTTAATTATAAAATTCAACTGAAAATGCAAAGGACTTGAAATACCCAAAACTATTTCAAAAAAGAACAAAATTTTAGGGTTAACACTACCTCATATCCAGACTTATTATAAATGTACAAGAAAATGTTATTGACATCAAGATAGCTGAACAGAACATAAGAGTCCAAAAACAGACCTATACATATATGGGCAACCAGTTTTAAACAAAGGTGAAAAGTCAATTCAGTGAAAAAAAGATTATGTTTTCAACATGGTACTGAACAAGAAGATATCCATACACATTTGGAAAAGTTTACCTAGATACATCACCAAAAGCACAATCTATATAAGATTGGTAAATTCAATTTTGACAAAATGAAGAACTTTCCCTTCTTAAAAATGTTGCTATTTAGTGAATTAAAAGGCCCGAGACTGAGAGAATACCAAGGAACACCAAGAACTACTGACACATGTAACAGCACAGATGAATCTCAAAGTAATTATGCTGAGTTAACGAAGTCAGGCCAAAATAAAAGAGCACATACCACATGAGTCCATTTATATTTAATTCTACAAATGAACCTAATCCACTGGAACAAAAAGCATGCCATCATATTTTAAAACTTCCAAAGAAAAAGAATCACTTGCAATTTAAGAGCAAGTAGGATAAGGGGCCGCATTTACCACTGGCTGAGTACTAACCTTCGCAACTGCACATCGCACAGCCATCGACCTGTCAGTCAAGAGGGACCTGGCATTCTTGTAAATATCACGGTGAGAGGAAGCTGCTGCACCACCCAGTCCATTCAGAACTTTCTGTAGACTCATTAAGATTTCACTTCGCCCTTGAGACTAGATGTGAACATAAATCAAAACCTAAGAACTATGTTGTACAACAAATACTACATTTAAACACAAACATGCCAAAACACAAAAGTTCTCTGGGCCTACTGGCCTTACCCTTTAAATTGTAAACAGTAAGTAACAAAGTAGTGTCCACAAAGATGGCTCAAGTGCTAAGTCCCATTACCTGTGAATTGTGAATGTGATTTAATTTGGAAATAAGTCTCTGCAGATGAAATTAAGTAAACAAGGCTATTTGAACTGAAGTGGGCCCTACCTAATCAAATGACTGGTACCCTAGTAAAAAGAGAAGAATCTGGATGCAAACCAGAGATGCACAGGGAAAACCCCATGTGACAACAGCAGCAGACTGAAGGGGTGCATCTGCAAACCAAGGAACACCAAGGATTGCCACCAACCCCTAAGAGGCAAGGAAGGAATCCTTTCTGAGAGCCTTCAGAGGGAGGGCCCTGCCGACACTTTGATTTTAGACTTCTAGCCTCCAGAATTGTAAGACTAAATTTTTAAGCCCTTCAGTTTGTGGTAATTTATTATCCTGGGCAACCCTAGGAAACTAATACATTAGCTAGGGTTCAAAAAATAAAATATCAATGCGAAACCATAAGGCTAAATAAAAATTAATAGGTAAACCTGTTCTTTGTCAAGGAAAACCATTCTTTCCCTTCCCCCTTCTTTACATTAAAGAAGGGGCAAGTAATATTTTTGTGCAAGTAATAATTTGTAATTATCTGCTTGCTAAGCAGTATGAATACCACAGTGACAGAAAAAAAGGCAAATATATAGTTTGAACTGACATGCAACTCCTGCCACAAGCAAAGCATTTAAATAATGTTGTAAAACTTACCTCTGCACTTTTCAGAGATTTCAAAAGATTATTTACTGTATCTGGAAAAGCACTGCCTAACATTCTCCCCATTTTTTCATAAAATGCTCCAACACAAGCCACTGCAGCCCTGTAAGAAGCAGTATTTTCACTGGTCACTTTTCAGATTAATAGTACAGTTTTATTATACTTTATACAATTGTATCATACTTTCTTCATTTTCAGAAATCAGTTTGTATTTGTGCAGGGCACTTTTGGACAAATCCTTAATTTCAACTTTCAAAAACACTTTGCTTACCCTTTATAACTGCAACAAGTAGTATGGTTACTCAAATTATTCTTGTTAAGAATATAAGAGAGTAAATATGTATTTATATAATAAATCATACCCATCTTTTGGAAGGAAACTCAAGCTTTCCTTTTTTGAAGACTTCCAAATTATTCAATCCACAATGATACCTTTCTTCCCTCACTATATTTAACACATAATGTCAACCACTCATTTTAACAAAATTATGTTTTTACTGTGTTGTGACCTGACCATTTTACATGTGTATATATTATACTGCCAATGGAAATGCAAACTCTAGAAACAGGGAATCTATCCTATACTTTTTTGTATTGCTCACAATGCCTACCTTCTAACATATAAATAACAGTAAGCAGTTACTTATAAAACTTAATCTAAATGGCTCTAATGGAATGTTTGGCTACACAAAGAACTGTAACAGAAGACCATCTCTTCAGGATGGAGAAAACCACCCACCATCACTCATATGAATAGTTAAGTAGGTGAATAGCTGTTGGTTTGGTTTAGAAGCAGGAGTAGGGCATGGAGGTGAAGAGTATATGCTTCAGGGTCTTGTAGATCTGTGCCTAAATCCTAGAACCTGCCACCTAATAGCTATGTGTCCTGAGCAAGTTATTCTGAGGCTGAGAGAGTAAATAAATTTTACCTCACTATCATATATGTAATAGCAGAATCAGGCATAGACCCTCACCTACTTGACTCCAAATCCCCTGCTTTTTCAATACTCTCCAGGCTGATGACAAAGCTAAAAATCACTGAGGTCACAAGCCAGAATATTTAGGGAATTCCTGAACAGAACCTATGAATCCACTGGAAATACATACGAATAATATGTAATATGTAAATAAATTCTACTTAAGCAGAACTACAAAATTATGTGTGGATTTGCTAAGTGCTGAAGAACTAAACCATCAAAGTATCAACATAGCTTCAAACTCCAAAATAAACTGGGAAGCACTGGTACTCTCTACTCTTTTTGGTAACTTTTGAAATCTATATCTATCATAAACACAAAATCTAATCACAACATATCTATGCAGTTGAAAACAGATCTAAAAAAAAAAATCAGTGTCCAGGTGCCGAATAATTTCCCCATTTCCTCTGTAAGCTGTCACGCTAACCCAGGCCCCTTGAATGGCATTCTAGAGCTATTTCCTCGGTCATCTTCTCTTCTCAAACAGTTTTATTTTCCTAACTTTATCCCTACCAAAGGGTTCAGCCTACTCCCAAATTGCCACTCTATTTTCCCAAACTACAGTCTCAACTCATATCTCTGAAACCAGACCACAATTTCCCACTGCCAAGTACACACTGTCACTTAGATAGTTCCACTTGTACTCCAAAATCAGCATGCCTAGAACTCAACCATCAACTTCCCCTCATACCTTGTTCCCTCCTCTATTTTGTATCTTTCTGAAAATCACTGCAAATAAGATATAAATAAGCTACTTTTGTTGGCAATTGGAAGTTTATTTTGCCTAGAAAATAGGTTGGTAAACTACAGCCTGCGAGCCAAATCTGACCCACCTTTGGCCTGCTACTTGTTTTTATTTTATTGGGACACAGTTATACTCATTTATTTATGTATGGTCCATGGCAGAGGTGAGTATTTGAAACTGAGATGTAAAGACCACAAACCAAATCCCTATCACATCCATCTTCCCATCTTAACTCCTGACTTGACTACTTTCTATGTGTCTTCCTTGATGGTTGATCTCCTTCAGTTGGTGCTTCTTTGAGAAGCTTTCCTTAACACTGCTTTTCCCTAATAGCACAGCTAAGCTTATTTGGGTGTTATTTTCCCTTCCATGGCACTCCTTCCTGAACTGTAACTGCTGTCTTCTTATTTGACCCTTCCACAGGATGTATCCAGATAGCTATTATCCTCAAGACATGCTCTGAAAATGTCTGCCCTTGATCCAAACCATGAGGACGGGTGAGGAGTCAGGTAAACCCTTCATCTGGGGGTCAGTGAGCTTGCAGACAAAATGGTCTCTTTCTCAGCTACTCCACTCTGTCATTAGAGCATGAAAGCAGCTACCACCTAAATGAACAGGCATGTCTGTATTACAATAAAACCTTGTTTACAAAATGGGCAGCAGGCTGGACTTGGTCTATGTGATAGTTTGCCCAGTCCTGCCTCAATCCCATCACCTAGAAATTCTTCACTTTCCTTTTTATCCCAGTCAAAAGTATTATCTCCATCCAAACCAAAAGACCCCTGTGCAAATTGCTGACATCATACCAATGCTCTGTCTTATGATCAGTAGTTTCTTATTAAGATAAGTTAATCTTAAACAAACTTTAAGGCTTGGTGCCAAAATAAGTACTTACAATTTTGTTGGTAAGTAGGCTGCAGTGTCATCTTTATTTTTGATAATGTCATTACATTTATCAAGTGTTTGAAAAACAGTAAAAGTATCCCCAATGCTATAAAGGGCTGCAAGATTTTTAGCTAACAGTTTTCGTGTAGGTGGTCCAGGTGAACTACTTATTAATCCAGTTAATTGTTCAACAAGTTTTTTCTGTTTTTCCTTTACATCCGTCTGTTATAAAAATAAAAACCATTATCGATTTTTGTCCTTATACATGCCTTTGTTACCTTTTAATAAAAATTAAAATTAAATTAAGGCACTCTAATAATTAAAATCTATATTACATTAGGCATAAAACCATAAACACAAATTTTTAACATAAGGAAGAGGTCAGTAAGAAATGAACTGTTCTTCCCCAGAATAAATATTCTCCTTCATTCCCCTCCAATGCCAAAGTTTTTTGCCAATAAAAGTGACTACTCTAGATCCAAAAAGTTTTCACACCAACTTACTAAGAAATAAACTAACAAAGGATGTAAAATATTGGGTATATGAACAATCGACTTTTAGAATCGATAGGCTCCCTTGTAAATGCAATTGGTAGTTCATAAAAGTATGGGTGAGTGAAGAAAACGCTGAAGAGCCCTAGGCAACAGAAAAAATATTCAAATCTACCCATAATCAATACTGAGAATTCCCTCATTCATTCAAGAAATACTTATTGGGCACTTAGGATAGGCCATGCACTGGAGTTCAATAGCGAGCAGAATAGACAAAGTCTCTGCCTTCATGAAGTTTACATTCTAGCGCACAGACAGAGCTTACTAAATAAACAAATGAGTAGTATGAGTTCTTCCTGTTTTATATAAATTAGTAAGAAAAGGCACCTCTGAAAAGAAGTGAAGGTGTGAGTTGTGCAGATGTCTGGAAGAACATTCCAAGCAGAGGAAACAAGTGCAAAGGCCTTGAAGTGAAAGCACTGCTTAGTGTGCTGAGGACAGCAAGAAAGCCAGTTTGGCTGGAGTAGAGTCTCCGAAAGAGGAAGTAGTAGGGATGAAGTCAGAAGGACCAGACTGTGTACTTCCTCATACTCCATTGTAAGAGCTTTGTATTTTATTCTGAGCGAGAGTTTGAAATGGAGGAGGGACATGATGAAAATGCTTTTACAGGGTCATTCTGACCACTAAGCTAAGAAAACTCTACAAGGTACATGGCTGGAAGCATGGCAAACACTTAGGAAGCTGTTGCAATACTCTAGATGAGAGATGAGGGTGGGAACAACAGAGATGATGAGAAGTAATTGAATTCTGGATATATTTAATGGGTAGAACCAATTGGTTTTGCTAATGAATATGACATGAAGTTTGAGAAAAAGAAAGAAGTCAAGAATAACTCTAAGGTTATGACTTGAGCAACTAGAAGGATGAAATGGCCATTTCCTGAGATGGCAAGCACTGAGAAAAGGATATGCTTGGGATAGGGAAATCAAGAGGTTGGTTTTCAATATGTTAACGTTGAGATGCTATTTAGATGTGCAGGAGAAAGAGATGGAGCAGGTAGTTGGATATCTGGGAGTCATTATTGTATAGATGGTAGTAAAAATCATGAGATTAGATGATATCACTGAAGGAATAGTATCTGTATATACTCTTCTGTATTTTTCAATTTCACAAGATAAAAATACTATGTTTTGAGGCAGAGAGGTTCAACTATGTCAAAAGCTGCTGACGGCTCAACTAATACTGACCATTGGTTTGAGCAATCAGAGATCACTTGGACCAGAGATGTGTCAGTAGTGGAGGCAACAAATACTCAGTTAGAAGAGGTTTAAAAGAAAATAGAAACTAGTTAAGGTCAGTAAATGAATCCATGCATTAACTCTGTCTCTCTAGAAGCCCCATTAAAACTATATAAAGGGCAGCAAAAAACAAAAAGCACAAATCCACAAGGGCAAACTTAACCCCATACAGAAAACTTCTTAGTACTCATTTTAAAATGTGAGCCAATAGCCAAAGATTATCAGGTATGTGAGGAAAGTATCTAATTTTAAGGACAGAAATAAAACCCACAGACAAGTAATTCCTATTACAGTAGTATTCTCATGGTCTCAAGTTCCATAAGTGACTCAGACCTTCCCAAAACATAATGTGTGTTTTCTTACAAATAATGAACATATACTTTCTATTATGTTGACCCAGCTGGAAAAAAAGCAATACCATACCTTGTTGGCAGCAACCAAGACTTTATCAAGAAATCGCAACCATTCGAAGATAAAAACTGGTCTCTTTGCTTCAGTGATTTGAGCCAAAGCTTCTTCATTTAGCAGTAAACTGTGAGCTAGCTCCATTACTGAAATTTAAGTCACATCTTAAATTAAAAAATTAAAAAATACTTCAGATTTTTTAAATGTTAAAAGCCAAGCTTAGTGAATGCAACTACTAAGAAATGAAAAGAATGGCTTTACTTCTCATTTCATAGGGGAAATTTACATAACTTCTTTTGAGGCAAAACCCGACAAGCCAATTTTAAAGGGCAAGCGTACAAACCGAAACAAAGTCATGCATGGTGAGGAGGAATGAATAGTGGGGCACAGGTAAATTAAAATAAACATTGCAAATAAGGCATTATTCCAAAAGAAATATCCCTAACATAACACATGTCATTTACCCATTCCATAAACGGGTATGGAAGCACCAAGATGGAACACCGGCTGGGACTGACCACCCGTCCTCCTCTCTCGTCCACTGTTCGGGGCAGAGCACCCCTACTCCTCCCCAGCTACCCCGGCCCAGGAGGACGTCAGAACTTCCAGCATAAAGGTCCCACGCTGGAAGTTTCCAAGAGTCCTCCTGTGAGGATGAGGTGGGGGCGGCCAGTTAGGTCCCAGCGGCCGAAGCCTCGGTGACAACCCTGGGGGGTTCGGGAATGCAGCCCGCAGACGCCACGCGAGCTGCGGGTCTGGATTAACCCAGTTACTCCCAGGACCGAAGCGCAGCACCTGAAATGCAGGAGGCCGCCGCAGGCCTCGACAGGGTCACTCCCGCTGTCAACGCCAGGAGGTGGCGGCTCGAAAAGAAGCCCTGCGACTGAAAAGGGAGCATGTTCCTTCCGAACTCGATTTTCCTCCCCAACCCTCTTAAAACCTATGGGGGGTCAGGGGTGTGTGTGCGTATCAACGTGATGCTTTGGCTGCAGATGGGGGATAGCCTCACCTCCTAGTCTGGCAGGGGCCGATCAGCTGAGTTCCGGGGCCCGAAGCATCTGCCAAAGGACCCGGAAGCCCCGCCTCCAGCAAGTCAGACCCTCGGGGGAACGAAGCAGAGCGCGTGCGCAGGAGGCTGGGCTTGCGCAAGCGCACTAACCACGCCCTCCCAGCCCTGCCTACTGCAGGTTCCAATTGATTTGAGCAAGGAAACCGGCGAGCGTTCGGGCCCAGACGTCCGGCGCTGCCTGATCGACGCCTGCGCAACGCTCGCTGTCGCGAGCTGTCCGAGGCCGATAGAGCTCCCAGGTAAGGGGCTGGGGCCATCGAATGAATGATGAGGGTCGGTGATCTGTGCGCTGGCTGTGACTACCGCCTCACACCGTCAAACACATCGCCACCCGTGAGTGGCCGCGTCTGCGGGACGCCTGCCGCTGGGAGGGACGCGCGAGGGCAGGGATCAGCCGTCCCTGAGGGGAGTGCTGGGGGCCGACGCGTTTCCCGTCACCTTTCTACTACCGCACAGCTGCTTGGCCCATCTCTCCCCTCGGATGTGTAATGGGACTCTCAGCAGGACTGAAGCAGCACTCTTAACGCGCCCCACCCCCCGCCAGCTCCCTGCCAAAAAAACCCAAAACCCAAAACCAAACCTAATATAGTCTAACCGGTCTCAAAAACTGGTACCTCCATTCTTACAGGTATTCAGACCAAAAACCTTGGAGCAGTCTTTGGCATCACTCTTTCACACACCACCTCCAATCCATCAGAAAATCTTGTTAGTTCTACCTTCAAAATACTCCCAGAATCCGACCACTTCTCACCACTCCCACTGCTGTCACTACAGTGGTCCTAGCCACCGTCATCTTTGTCCGGATTGTCGCCTCGTAACGATTACCTTACACTTGACGGGAATGGATGAAGCTGAAGTATATTGTACCATTAAGAAGGGAACTTTAAGAAGAACCTGTAACCCCCATTTAGATCTGCCTAGCACCGCGGAACTCAATGGATTCCGTAAAAATAATCTAATCCTATTTGCAGCCGCAAGAGCACAAAACCCAGATTTTTTTGTGGTGTTGAGCAAGTCAGTTAGCCATACTGAGCTTTAGTTTCTCTAACTAGAAAGTGGGACTAACTAATCCTACCTTACAGAGTTGCTAATAATGTGGTTCATCATTTCAAACAGGCTCCCAAGGGATGTCAATGCTGTGGGTCCAGTAGCTGCCTACAGGTAAAGTTTATTGGAAGATTTGAAACAAGCAAGTAATAAGACCTAACTTAAGGTTTTACAGACCACTTTGGAAAGAGTGTAGGGGATGGACTGGAAGAGGAGAGGCCAAGAGCAATGAGTCCACTTAGGAAGCTGTGTAATAGTTAAGGTGAGAAAGAAATGCCTGAACTAATGTGGTGATCACAATTGTAAGAAAAAATTTCTATGAGGGATTGTAGAGGAAGAATTGACAGAGACTTATAAGAGGTCAGAAATAGGGAGATTGAAGTGACATTAATTTGTAAATACGGGGTATGAAGGAGGTTTGGGGTGGAAGAGAATGAGTTGTTTGGATAGTTGTTTGAGAGTTCCACAAAAAAATGTCAGAAGGGCACTTGGGTGTGTATTAGAGCTCTAGAGAAAGGTCATGGCTGGGGATACAGATTTATTTCCACTTTGTAAACTAAAAAAACTAGCAATTGCTACTCTATCCTGTTTGATTTATAGACATTTGTGCCATATGAAGTTGAACATGGCAGAAGAAGAGGACTACATGTCTGATTCCTTCATTAATGTCCAGTAAGTAAATGTGCATACCTTAGGTAACGATATATATGACATTGATTTTAAATGTGAGGTTGGAAAATTAGTCTCATTGCTTTCTGGAAACACCTCCCATGTGTCCATACAAAGATACTAAGAGCTACCTCTTCCCTCTTAATGCTAAGCATTTTACTTCTGCCTCTAAC
Source organism: Manis javanica (assembly GCF_040802235.1). NCBI lineage: Eukaryota > Metazoa > Chordata > Mammalia > Pholidota > Manidae > Manis > Manis javanica. The sequence goes on along the minus strand of NC_133156.1, from coordinate 213,346,498 downwards.
TCTTGTTTTTACTCTTTTCCAAGAAAATTTACCCTTTTCCTTTATTCACCTCATTGTCTCTTTAGCTATTATTCAACTTTGCTCTTTAATATTGCTAACCTCCTAGAAAGATTATTCTAAACTTGCTGTTTCTAATTTCAACTTTATACTTTCTTTAGTTTCCTACAGTGTGGCACCAGCCTTCATTTTTTACTAAAACAGCCATTCTCAGAGGTCACTGATCATGTTCTGATACCAATGATAACAAAAGTGATCATAGAAAGAGCACTGAAACATTTATGAGAAAACTTGATATACTCCTCTAAAATAATCTCTTCTCTTATTCTTCAGAGAAGATATCAGACCAGGATTGCCAATGCTGAGGCACATCCGAGAAGCCCGTCGAAAAGAAGAAAAGCAACAGGAAACTAATTTGAAAAATAGGCAGAAGAGTTTGAAAGATGAAGAACAAGAAAGACGTGACATTGGGTTGAAGAATGCATTAGGCTGTGAAAATAAAGGTTTTGCTTTGCTCCAAAAGATGGGATATAAAAGTGGTCAGGCCCTTGGCAAGAGTGGTAAGTCACATACAGAAACAGGCATTCCTAACCATCAAATGGTGACTTATTGATGAGTACCAGAAGTGACCGTTTAAATATTTATCCATTTATAGATATTAAAACCACTTAAACTTCTTAGTGTTTTATGTGCTAACAAGCATAATTAAGAGTTCATCTTTGCACATCTACTTCCAACAACCGTATGCCATTGAGAGCTGCTTATCACTTCAGCCTTGAAGGTCCTAACATCTGGGATGAATGAGGCTTACAATGGAGGCAGCAGCTGAGAATGTACGCAAGAGGAGATTGAGAAGTGCAGTGGCCGAAAAACAAGGGAGCACCACTGAAGAGGGTGGCAGGACTCTGCCCTGCTTGCACTATACCTGTGGCAGCTGCCTGAGTAACCATTCAGTTGGAGAAGCTCACTTCTCACCTCCCTTTTTGGGAAGTGAGACTGCTTATTAAGATGTAGAGGCCATATATTTCTAGTAGTTTCTGGAAGGCATTTTCTTTTCTTCTTCTCTCCTTTATTGTAATTGCTTTGATATTCGCCTAGGAAGGCATTGCTTTCTCTGGAGGCTGTTACCCTATTGGATGTATATCAATGTTTTCACATCTTAAAACCTTACCTTCAGGTGGTGTAGGACACTGTGGGTCAGCCTTATTGAAGACTAGATCTTAGAAGGCAAGGGAGATAGTCGATTATAGAGTGTTGATGTTCAGATTACAGTTTTGAAAATCATTGAAACTGGAGGGATATGTGTAGAGCACTGTAAGTTGCATACTATGCGTACGTCTAGTTTGAGGAAGAATATCTAAAGTAGTTTGTTTTGTTCTCTTTTTCAGGAGATGGTATTGTTGAACCAATTCCTCTCCATGTTAAAACAGGTATATAATTATTTTTAAACATACTTACCAGTAATAATAACTAGGCTTAGATCTAGCACATATATTTGCTTAATAAATACTTCTTTCATGATACAGTTCTTATCACAGGAAGCCCTCAGTGAAGTTTCTTGAACTTCTAAACCTTTTAAACTAAAAGTAAAAGTTTTAGTGAGTATAAAGTTTAAATCATAAAAATGTGGGGAAAAATTGTAACCATTAAAAATGCAAAGCTATTTTTGTGTGTTGAAATGTCCTGAAAGTGTTCTGAGATGATTTACCCAGTGTTTTTCTTAATATTTTGGATGAATTAAGAGAAAAAGAATGTTCTATTTGCTTATAATATTTATATGACAGTATGACAGTTCATACTGTTTTCTTAATTTAAAAGAATTTGTGTAGTATTACTATTTTATTAGAGCAGACTTATGATCTTTATAAAAATCAGATTGTGTGTTTGGGCTTAAAAAACATCTCTAAGGTTTTCTTCTTTCACTGTTGTCAAATGATTTTGAGTGATAGGGCTCAAATTAGAATTGCATTTAAAGGGGAAATGTTTAAGTTGTCATGTTTGGAAATACAAAGTGAGTAAGTTTCTCTTAAGAGTTTTCTGTTCGAACAGGAAAAAGTGGCATTGGTCACGAGGCATTATTAAAACGGAGAGCAGAGGAGAAACTAGAAAGCTACAGGAGAAAGATTCGCATGAAAAACCAAGCTGAGGAAAAAGCTGCAGAACAGTTTCGGTAATTCTAGTATTTGAACTATTTCTGGTTTCTTTATTGTGGTGTGTTTTCTGGTCCTGGGCATACCAAATGGATAAACTGAGTACAGACCTTTAGTGTACTATCTTTTCTTTCAATTAGAATGCGACTTAAAAGTAAGCAAGATGAAATGAAGCTAGAAGGAGATCTTAAAAAAAGCCAGAGAGTGTGTCAACAACTAGATACTCAGAAGGTAAGCCTTTTACCTGCATTCAGTTTAGTAAAGTGTTTTGATGCTCAGTGTGATTTGCCATGTATTTATTAGGGAAAAAAAAGGGAAGACCCCCTAAGCCTTTTGTATCTAGCCTTCTATCCAATAAAGCTCTCATTTAACAAGTATCATGTGTGATAATTGATGTTCACAGTAATGACTTGTTCAGTGAAGAAACCTAAGTAGTGTGAATTATCCAATAAGGGTTAAATAATACTTTGATACTTAATGGTTCTCTGCTTATTTGAATATATTTCTCATATATTAATTGACAATATATATGTGGGTTTATTTCTGGGCTCTCTATTCTATTCATTGCTCTATGGATCTGCTCTTGTGCCAGTAACATGCTGTTTTAATCACTGTAGCTTAGCTTGAAGTCAAGGAGCATAAGACCCACAGCTTTGTTCTTCTTTCTCAGGATTGCTTTGACTGTTCAGGGTCCTTTACGGTTCGATATAAATTTTAGGATTCTTTGCTGTATTATAGTTCATTGAAAAATGCCATTGGTATTTTGATAGGGATTGTGTTGAATCTGTAAATAGGGTAGAATGGCCATTTTGACAATATTAATTCTTCCTATCCATGAGCATGGGATGGATTTCCATTTATTTGTGTCTTCTTCAGTTTCTTTCATCAGTATCTTACAGTTTAAGAGTACAGGTCTTTCACCTCCTTGGTTAGGTTTATTCCTAGGTATTTTATTCTTTTTGATGCAGTTGTAAATGAAATTTTCCCTTGATTTCTCTTTCTGCTAGTACATCATAGTACTTTATTTTTAATATATGTCATGACACTTAAGATTTCCTAGTTTACATGTATTATTTTATACCATTAAGCTATTTATGCCCATAGCTTATGTTCCCCACTAGACCCTCAGCAACTTGGGAGACAGCATTCTAATCAGATTTGGATCCCCATAGTTCATAGTGCTTTACTCTTGAAGCAGCACTCAGTAAATATTTCTTTGAAAGGATGAATTCATGTTGACATGATATACTGGTGATAGTCTTTATGTTTAGCTGTGTTTAATTGGGAATGATTCTACATTTTCAGAATATTCAGGTTCCCAGGGAGGCATGGTACTGGTTAAGACTTGAAGAGGAGACTGAAAAAGAGGAAGAAGAAGAAAAAGAACAAGAGGAAGATGAATATAAGAGTGAAGATTTAAGTGTAGGTTTTGGCACCATTTCCTCGAGCAGGGTGTCTCAGCCCCGGCACTATTAACATTCTGAGCCGAGTAACTGTCTCTTCTGTGCATTGTAAGATGCCTTGCAGCATCCCTGGCTTCCACCCACCAGGTCCCAGTTGCATTTTCCCCTCGTGAGAATCAAAAATGTCTCCAGACATTGCTAAATGTCCCCAGAGAGGAAAATCACCCCTTGTTGAGAACCACTACAGTATAGGTTAATTTTATTAACCCCAAATCAAAACTTCGTATTTTTCCCTTTAGCTTTATTTGACCTTCTCACCTCAACTTCAGGTTGTATAATAGATTAGGTGCAAGTAAAAATTATTTTAATTTCTGCCTTGTTTCCTGTTAAACTTATGTGATTCTAATAATACCCTCTACCCTATCCATACACAAAGAAAAAAATACACAAGTCAAAACAAATGGAGATAATTCAAGAAAGTTCTACACATTTCTGTGATTATGTGTATGTAAGAATTTTGTAGGAAACATTTACCATTTGAAAACCTATGTTCCACTTAACTGGGAGACCACTGATGAGAACTTGAATGGCAAAAGGAGGCAGTATTTACCCTCATCGCATCTTGGGTAGGTAGATTTCTTTTGAAAGTAGAAGGGGCCTTTAAAGGATGCTGGTGAAAATCTACTTCCTAAATGTTAGCAAGTGGTCTCTGTTGTGTCTGACAGACTTGTGAAAATACCAGAGTGGCTGGTAAACTTGGACCTGTTCTAATATATTCTGCCTTGATACCTCTCCTAACTGATTGAGAGTATAGAGATTTCTGGCCTTTTGCTAACTGATCGTAACCCAAGAGAACAGGAAACCAAGATTCTGTTTGATGTGAACTATTGATGTGCTTGCATCCTATATCTAGGTCCTGGAAAAATTACAAATATTGACTGGTTATTTAAGACAAGAATATCTCTATTGTATTTGGTGTGGAACAGCCTATGAAGGTAAGAAGATATTTTACACTTTTTAAAAATATTGAATACAAATACTCTTTGATTTTTAACTTGATTTTTTGTAAAAGTCACATTTCCCATAGACAGTGGACATTTCTTATTCCATCCAAATGTCAATCCGAAATCAATGTCTTAAAGAAATAGTGAATATAGAAATGATTGAGGCCTTGTTAAAGGTGCTTTTAACTTTTCAGAAACTGTGCAGAAGAGAATTTATCAGTCTTATTTCAAAAGAAAGAATTTTTTAATCACTTGGGAATGATGAATTTTTTTCATACTTTATATTAAAAGATCCTTTCTTCAGCTACAGATACTTGAAAGATACTTAGAAGTGTTAGGACTAATTTTTATGTAGTTAGAATAATGTCCAGGACCCATAAAAATCAAAATGTTTAAATCCACCCCATCTTTTTTTTTTTTTAATTTTAAGGAAAGAAATGTTTTAGAACTTGCCAAATGTTTTATAGAGCTCAGTGCTTTCCCTTCAAACACATTTGCCCAAGCTGGCTTTACTAACATGAATTTAAGGACTTTGAATTTGAGAATGTACAAATTTTGGTTATTGTTGTTTTCATCTTTTCTATTTAGCAGAATAAGTAGCAAACAGCTACAGAGTACATGCTATGTTGAAATAACATGTTTCCTGTATAAGTTGTATTAATCTTTATTTTCCCCACATCAATTACAGATAAAGAAGACCTATCTTCAAATTGCCCAGGACCAACTTCTGCAGATCATGACTAAGCTTTTTCTCAATAAAGTAGAAACTTGGGAAGTGTTGTTATTTCCTAAAGACAATTGAGCAGTTAGAATTTCCAAATTTTTGTTGCTAGTAAAGAAATCAAGCCTTTAATGTTTTGTTCTCTCTGTACTTTAGAAACACTTTGTATTTATAATTGTTCACTGATTTCATAAAAATAATGGCATGCTATTTCAGAACACAACTATTATAGCCATGGGCAATTAAAATGTATGACTATTGTGATGTTTATGGGGTTTAAGGACACTAATAAGTAAGCCTCCTATTCTCCTCACTTTGGAACAAACTGAGAAATAGATATGGGAGTCAGAGAGAAGTCAGAATTTCAGCTTTAATAGTGAAGAAACTTAAATAAAGAATAAGGAAGACTTGTTCTTCCATCAGGCTCCCTAATATATCTCACGAACTGGAGAGAACTGAGGACCTCTGCCCCTCAAGGAGAGAGCCCATCTTTGCGTGCTGAGACCAGTTAGTTCCCAAGGTGAGAAAACTCACACATGCTCTTATTCTCCCAAAGTCACTCATCAGGTAAGACACACCTTTGTTGAGAGGTGATGAATGAGGTTATTCCCATACCTCTCCCTACCAAGGAGCAAGAAGTTCTCTTCCCTCTATGTATGGATTCAGAGGAGGAGAAAAGTAGTCCCTCAGTAAGACTGATGTTAGAGCCACTGTATTAGCCTCTAACTTAATAGGATCTAATTCACTTGTCTCAAGTTTAACTTGGGGAGATTTAAAGAATAATAATACAAGGGTTCCACCTCCAGAGATTCTGATGTAATTGGTCACCATGGCCTGAGCATCACTACTCTTGATTCAATGACACAGCAGAGCTTGAGAATCACTAACTCAACTTCTATGCCTCCACAACATCAGTCATTATGTTTATGAATATAAATACATTTATACAATATTATAGTTCATGTAGTTGGATAATACTATTTAATATTTACTTTTTTTATTTAAAATAATACAATTATATTAATAGTTAAAGGAGTACACCTTTCCCTTGGCATTATTGTCAAATCCTTCCCTGTCATTTCAGCCAACTTAATGACATTCAGTCAGTCCCAAAGCCCCTTGGAGTGTTTCAGATGAAATGAGATAGGAACTGGCTCTTCCCTCCTCTCACTATGGGGACAACCTACCATCTGCCCAGTAGCCTATGATGCTTTGAATATATTCATGAGTAATGCTGAGAATGTGGGAATAAACCTGATGGAACCTGTGACCACCAGGGCTGTCTTCATTTCCAGGCCAAGGGCTATACTTAGGCCTGCCTTAGAGAGCAGGAGACATCCCTCCATTTTTACCCATCAATGGTTAAAAATCCATGCTTTCATATGAGTAAAAACTCATATAGGCCTTTTGTAACTTCATAACTGGGCAATAATGAAAATCATGGGAAGTAAAACATTGAGAAGGATTTTTTAATTTGCTTTTGAATATTTATGTAGAATTTGAAACAGTAAGTTTTAACATTGTCATTTACTTTTGTCCACCATGCTATGTTTATTTTCGAAGTTCTAGTTCTAAAATGCTTCATTTTCTTAATTATAAATCCTGAATACTGGAGCATCTAAATTTCAAAATAGACGAACTTTAATGTACCAAACTGATTTACCTTAGACACCTTTACTTCAGGTGCTGTTTGCATTTAACTGTTGAAACGTGGAAGTGAACATTATTACTATTTTATATTAGACACATTTCGCAGGAACAAGCATATGAAATTCTTAACAATTTTATTCTCCACCAATACAAAAGCACTTACAAAGTTCCTGCTTTATATATGGTAGTACACTCACTGCCTTGGGGTATACAAAAATGAGAGAGCCTGTTCCTGTCTTCCAGAAATTGACAGTATGAGGCAAACTGCCATTCAGGAATAACTGAGCTCCAAGGCAAACTGGTAAACACAATACTGAAATACCAAACCATGAAAGTTTCACTTGAAGTGGGAGACGGTGGGACACTATGGAAGCAGCATGGACTTTGAGTTCTGAATGTAACTTTAGTAGGCAAAGTTATAAGGAAGAAGTTAAAATATGACCCAGCATTTCCACTCTTATATTTGATACCTGAAATGAAAATACATATCCACATAAAACTTGTACACCAGAACATTCATAGTAATGTTGTTCATAACAGCAGGAAAGTGGAAACAACCAAATGTCCATCAACTGATGAATGGTTAAATAAAATGTGGTATGTCCATATAATTGAATATTAATTGGCAATAAAAAGGAATGAGGTGCTAATCTGCTCTACAATGTGATCGAATCTTGTAACACACTAAGAGAAAAACAGATATTTTATGATTCCATCTAAATGTCCCAGAATTGGCAAATCTATAGAGACAGAAAGTAGATAGTGGTTGTCTAGAGTTGAGGGGAGAAGAGGAATATTGCTGATCAGTGCAGCGTTTCTTGTTGGGGTGACAAAAATGTTTTAGAACTTAGGTAGCAATGATTGTACAGTTCTAAATATACTAAAGGTCACTGAACTTTGTACTTTAAATGGATGAATTGAATGGCATGTGAATTATATCTCTTAAAATAAAGCTGTATTAAGGGGAATTTCAAGTAGAAACCATGGTAGAGAGCCACTGAGTGCAAAAGCCTATTCAGGTTAACGCCGAGCTGATCTGTCTGAAGGCCTATTCAGGTAACAATGAACACTGGCTGCAGAATGGTAGCCTCCAGAGGAGGTTTGCCCTGCCACCTGACTTCAGCCCATTTCAGACTTCTGGCCTTTGGAACTGTAAGAAAATCAGTGTGGGTTGTTTTAAGCCCCCAAGTTTGTGGTAATTTGTTATAACAGCTTTAGGAAACTAATAGTTCTCAATCAAATTAACCCCTAAAAAGCCACACATATTTGAGAGATTTTATAATACCTTACAATTTTAACTAGTTTTAGTTAGAGTTTAAGCCAATACACCTACCAACTGCAGTCCCTTCATCTGCGACTGTTCTGAGGAAATGTAGGACTGGGATAGGCAATAGTCACAGATATAAAATCAGACATTAGGCACTGGATTGACATTAAGATATGAAGAGTAAATACTGAAATGAAGATGTCCTCCATGCTTAGTTCTTTAGCCCTCTTTCCCCCATATAATCCCTCACATGGCAATCTCTTGGATTCAAAGTTAAGCATGCATCAGGGTTACTACTAGCTAACACACACATCACTTCTATGTATGATTCCAGTCTTTCCTTTCTCCCAAGTTCCTATCTTGCATTTCTGGCAGTCTGGTCTACATGTTCATCTGAATATGCTGGCAGCACCTCAAACTCAGCATCTTCAAATAAGAACCAGCATTTCACCTCCCAAATGTGCTCTACCTCACCATGCTGACAGATGTATGTGGCCCCACTGTCAGCTTAAATGTTCTAACTAACTAAAAACTGTACAATAGGTAAAAGTGTGAGACAAAACATTTCTCTAAAGTGTGGCTCTTTGGGGGTAGATTTGATTGAGACCTGTATTTCTTTTAATGACATCCTACCTCTGCCACTCACCTTCAAACAAACCTGAAGGCGACCTCTGGTGCTTACCTTTTCCTTAGCCCTCACATTCAGTTAGTTGTTAACTCCTCTTGGTTCTGCCACCTCCTATTGTTAAAGGCTTCTCAGCCTCTCAGCATTCTGGCCTTTCAGATTTTGCGTCTTCCTGCTCCAAACTATTCTAAACACATTGTTCCAAAGTACTGGTTGGGTCACATCCCTGCTTAAAAAACAAAACCACATGTCACTTTTGGAGGTTGGGAGGGCACCAATTCCTTCTAAGAATGAGTGAATATTCCATCTTTCCCATTCAGCTTTAGAGAAAATTTCTTATTGAACAATTGCAGATAAAGGCAAGAGGCTTGCTAGAATCTGAATATCACTATTTTACAATCTCTAATGAAATAAAGGATCCAGGCAACAATCACCAATGCTTGCTGAAACCATTAGGTGAGAAATTTATAGTAGCTAACAACACCACCAGAGCCCACCAATCAATCTTAGAGTCACTGAAAGTGGGGCAACAAGACATCATGTTCTTTATGAAGTGATGCAAAAGAAAGTATACAGCATCACCTATGGGCTATTCTTGGAAAAGTTTTATGAGCCAGGATCAAATCAAGCTTCTAGTTCTAACTAGGCACTACAGGGATACCATAAGTCAAATCGTGAAGTTAGGAAATTCTACAGGGTGTATGATCCAGTTCCTTTCTCAAATAAACAGCAAGAAGAAATTTAAAATGGCTCGATGTGATAGAGTAGAAGAGCCATCAACTAAATGCCTGTTGGATCCTGATCTAAACAAACAGCAAAATTATATTTTTGAAATGAAAACTGAATACAGACTGATTCGTATAATTAAGGAAATCTTACTCATTTTGTTGAATGACAGTGATACTGTGGTTTTGTTGAAATTTTAAACTCTTATGTTAGAGATACATTTTTAAGTATTTACAAGTGAAATGATATAATACTTGGGATTTACTTTAAAACACTCCAGCAAATGAAATTTTTGAAAAAGAAGGGAGTAGGTATGACAAGACAGGCAGAATATTGATAGTTGTTGAAACTGGGTGATGGGTACATGGAGTTTCATTATTCTATTCTCTGACTTTGTGTATGCTTTACAAAAAAACAAGAAAATAAATATAAATAATCTTGAAATGATTCAATATTCCATAATGAAAAGTTAACATGCCAGGAACCTCAAGTTATGTTGAACATTCAAGTGGAAAGTGGATGTTATGTGTTTATGTTACTAGCAAGCGTGCTGGATATGGAGTCTTCGAAAAGCTAGTATTTAGGCTTTTAAATATTTTGTCTCAAACACATATAAATGTGTGTACATATATGTGTGTATACACACACACACACACATACACACACACATCTTTGTGGACACGCAATCTGCACTGCAAAGGCCCCATGCCCAGAGTGCCCTATACTTATTTGAACTAGGGTCTCAAATTTTCATTTTGCATTGGGTCCCACAAATTATGCAGCTGACCATACACATACCAAGATACATGTACGTGTGTACACGTATATAAGCTAACTATAACATCAACAGAAAATGTTTGTGAAGTGTGTGTGTGGTGATATATATGTATTTATGCTAAACGCATGTTTACTTAGTGTAAATATGTGTGGTTAGTGATAAAAATTTCCTAGAAAGTCTGTTTCTAGTGAAGCAACTAGGTCACAATAGCTCTTTCAAAATCTCATTTTAATTGGCAAATAAGATCCCTGGCCTTTGCCCTTTCCCCCTCTGCTCTGATTAAAATGATACTTTTTATTTACTATTCCTTTGAGGCTGAGAAAAATATATACTCACAAATAAATAAAATCTTCCAAGAGATGCTGTATTTATTTCATAATAGAAATGTTAAAATGAAAGGTAAAATAAAGCTACATTCTCACTAATTTGCCATGTTTTTCTTTTGAGCATATAGCCTTTTCATTAAATCCAGATAATACTGGTTTTTAAAGATTTCTCTCCTTCCAGAAAAATTTTGAATCTACAGAAAAGCTCAAAGACTAATACAAGAAACACTTCTATCCCCTCCACCTAGATTTATCAATTGTTCACTTACCAATATTTTGCCCCATTTGCTTTCTCTCTCTCCACAGATTTTTTCTAAACATTTGAAAGTTGCAAATATCATGACACTTCACTCCTAAATATCTCTGCATGCATTGCCTAAGAATAAGACATTTTCCTGCATGACCACAATATCATTATCACACCTAAAAAGTGAACAATTATTCCATAATGTCATCTAATATGCAGTCCATATTCAAATGTTCTCAATTGTTTCATAAATGTCTTTCATAGCTATTTCCTGGGTTGTTTTATTTTTTTTTATATTCAGGATACATTTAAAACAACATGGATAGATCTAGAGGGTATTATGCTCAGTGAAATAAGCCAGGTGGAGAAAGACAAATACCAAATGACTTCACCCATTTGTGGAGGATAAAAACAAAGTGAAACAGAAGGAACAAAGAAAGCAGTAGACTCATAGACATGGGAGAAGGGACTATGGTTGGGGAGGGAGAAGGGAATTAAGGGGCACTATAATTCACAATCACAACATACGTAGGTCACTGGGATGGTAGTACAGCACAGAGAATACAATTAGTGACTCTAACATCTTACTACATTGATAGACAGTGACTGCAATACAGGGGTTGAGGTCTTGATAATATGGGTTGAATGTTGAACCAGCTTTGGGTCTGTGAAACCATCATAAGATTGTATATCAATGATACTTTAATAAAAAAATTCAGGATACAGTCAAGATTCAAGTGATGCATTTGGTCATTCTTTCTATTCTCTTTATAATTCCTGATACTTTTTGAGAAGCCTAAGTTAATTATCTTACAGAATGACTTCATTCAGGATTTTTCTAATAATTTCCTCATGGCTAAATTCCAGTTAAATGCTTGGGCAAGAAAACTAAATAGGTGATAATGTGTAATTCGTACACATCAGTAGAGGCATAAGGTTAGGCCAACCCACCTTTGGTGACACTAAATTTGATGACGTGGTTCTTGCAGTGACTATAAGATCTTTCCATTTTCTCCTTTGTAACTGATATAGCACCTCCGGGATTATATTTAAATACTTGTGAAGATCCTGTTCCTGAACACCTTTCATCCCACAGTTTTAGCATCCATTGATGGTACATAAATACTGCATAAAACACTGCATCAGGAGATGAAAACCATATCACTTTTAGTAACACTTAATAGAAATAGCCATAAATCTTTATGAAATCATATTTTTATTAATGTATCATTGATATACACTTATGAAGGTTTATATGAAAAACAATGTGGTTACTACATTCACCCATATTATAGAGTACCCCCCATATCCCATTGCAGTCACTGTCCAACAGTGCAGTAAGATGCCAGAGACACTACTTGTCTTCTCTGCTACACTGTCTTCCCTGGAACCCCCCATACCATGTGTACCAATCATAACACCCCTCAATCCCCTTCTCCCTTCCTCCCTACCTGCTCTCCCCCACCCCTCCCCTTTGGTAACTGCTAGTTCCTTCTTGGGGTCTGTGAGTCTAATGCTGTTTTGTTCCTTCAGTTTGCTTTGTTGTTATACTTCACAAATGAGGGAAATCATTGGTACTTGTCTTTCTCTGCCTGGCTTATTTCACTGAGCATAATACCCTCTAGTTCCATCCATATTGTTGTGAATGGTAGGATTTGTTATCTTCTTATGGCTGAGTAATATTCCATTGTGTATATGTACCACATCTTCTTTATCCATTTACCTACTGATGGACACTCAGGTTGCTTCCATATATTGGCTATTGTAAATAGTGTTGCGATAAACAAAGGGGTGCATATGTCTTTTTGAATCTGAGAACTTATTTTCTTTGGGTAAATTCCTAGGAGTGGAATTCCTGGGTCAAATGGTATTTCTATTTTTATTTTTTTGAGGAACAATCATTGAAATTATTTTCTTTTACTGTGATTTTTCTGCTTAGCCTAAACTTGGTTCATCTTAAAAACTGTAAAGTTACATGACAGTTTTGGAATGGTAGTTGTCTGTTATAAAGTTTAAATCAACCCTCAGGTTCTTCTAAGATGCAGCCCAATTATGTTCTGGCATTCCCTACAGCACTTCTGGGAAACAAACTAGTATATCCAATGGTTCTTTCCAGAACTCATGTCCCTTTCTCAGATTGCCCACATGGTCTCCTTTCTGCTCATCTAAATCTCTCACCTACTTGGAAGTCTCACTGGAATGTCACTTCTCAGCACCGTGCCATGATACCTCCATAGAAAGTGATCTCATCCCTCTAGACAATTTTCTGTCCTTAGCTACTGCCTTAAGGCATGGTTATCATCTCTTTAAAGTGATCATTAGAATTGATACAGGATGTATTTTTGAAAAAAAAAAAGAGATTACTATGTAGTAAACACTAGTGGACTCAACATCCAGTTTAAGAAAAAAGGTAACTGTTACCTTTGAGGTCCATTTCCCATTTCCCCAATAACATCACTCCTGTCCCTCCTCAGGGATAACCACTATCAGAACTTATTCTCTCTTATTCCCTTCCTTCCCTTTATTGTTTTAACTACATTTGATTGGATTACCAAAATCACTTCATTTAAAATGTTCTGGAACTTTATATGAATGCAATCATTCTGTATGTATTTTCTGTAACCTGCGGTGTTTTCTTAACATTATGTTCCTGAAAGATGTATTGTGTTATGGCACTTAGCTGTAATTCATTTATTTTCACTGCTATATAGTATTCCAAAGGGTGAATATAATACAGTCTATGTACCCATTCTTCCTGTGATAGACATTAGCATTGTTTCCTGTTTCTTGGCTGTTTTAAACAGGTTTTCCATGAACATTCTTGTAGACATGTATGTAAGATCAGAATTGATGGCTTTGAGGGTACATAGACCTTCAATGTTACTTAGACAATCAACACCAGATTATTTTCCAAAGTGGTTGTATATCACTTATTTTTTTATGGATACTGTATTTCTTGACTGACTTGTTGAGGAGCTATTTAGGATAGGGAAAGATCTTATATTTGTGACCTAGAAACAATGAATGTGTGATCAACATCTATTAACTGATTAATTCATTAATTGACATAAAAAAGAAAATTTGAGGGATTCCCCCCCCCATCTTCTTAATAAGGAGATGATCCAGGAAAAAGTCAAATTTAAGAAGGTTTTGAAGTAAAAAAAAAAAAATGCAAACCTTTCTGTAAATTTAGTAAAAAATTAAGAGCAAAATTAAAATAGAAGATAAACACCATTGATATTCCCTAAAAGACTTTGAACAATTACAGAAAAATCAAATATCAGAAGCAGGATACGTTTATAGAAGCCCTCTAATATGTGTTTAATTTCTTTTTCCCAGTAACACTCTTCCACTCCTCCAAAGTCTTCAGAATTTTAGATGCATTAGGTCGTTTCTTGGGGTCGGATGAGAGTAATTTTTGTAGAAGAATTTTCTGTAATGATAAGTAAGAGTCAATACAAAGAAATAAAGCAAAACAAATAAAATGTTGGTTATTTTCAAGTGCTTACTTCTTTATAATCATATACATCTGGGAAGACACCATTCCTTAAATCATTAAAAACCTGAAAAATAAAACATATATTCATTAGGAAATTATTCACTTAGGAGAAAAAATAAACTTAGGAAGCACTAAAAGTTGGAGATGCCCCAAATCTAGGATAATACCAGGTCTTTGGAAAATCTCTTTAGCCAAGAAGCAGGCAGGATACCCCTTCCCCACCCACCCCCTCCAATAACCATCCTTAACATTACAACACATACTGAAGTGTTAAGAGCATCATATGCATTATCTCCCTTCATCCTTTGTGGAACCCTGAGATAGGCATTTTCATTATCCCTGCTTGGGAGAGAAGAAGGCTGTGATTCCAGCCAAGTTCCCCGTACTGAGCTTCAGACTAGGCTATCCAGTTGCCTAATGCCTTCAGTTCCTCCACAAGTCCATATTCTTGCCTTAATTTAGCCCCAACATGTTTTTCCAGTGCCATTAACCACCACTTCCTTGTAACTTACATACTCCAAAAATAAAGGATACTGCCTACTGTTCCCACAGTCTGCACACTCTCCTCTCCAGGCTGGAATTTCTATTTTGGATTATTAGAAACCAACCAATCCTTCAGAGCCCTGCTGAAATGCCTCCATGAAATCTAAATCCTACAGCTCTCTTAGCTGCTTCCATAAGCCTTCACACCTTCTCCCAAAACATTTATAGCATTCTCTTACATTATCTTCTAGATTATGAGCTACTTGAGAACAAGACTTAATCATTTTTATAACATTGCAGCACTTCACACAGTCTTATACAAAGTGGGAAATCAGAATTTTACTGTCTCAAATAGGAAGAAACAGCAACAGTTTGATGAGATGTATGCAACTTCCAAAGACAAAGTTTCTGATCCTTAACAAAGTTTTGGTTGCCCCAATTTGAAAGAGGTAAAATCTACATTTCATCGGCAGTCAACACTAATATGTTCAAGCCTATCCTTTCATTAGGACGATAACTATACGTAGTGTCATCTAGAGATGACAGCTAATAATTTTTGTTGCTATATTCTTTCTGGGGGATTATCTACCTTGTATGTTTCCAATACAGTGGTACATATGTGAAGTAGTTCTGCAAGAATTAGTCCCAAAGCAAAGAGGTCCACTTCATTTCCATATTCTTGTGAAGAAATCTATAAAGGGACCAAAATATATCCACATTTGTTATTCACCTTCTGATATATAAACATTCATACCTTCTGAAGCCAAAAAAGTTATTTGACCAAAATAGCTTGTATTGTATAATTATGTACGTTAGCAAGATCTGTGCAGTCTGACTGCCCAGGTTCAAATCTCTATCCCACTATAGTTAAATCACCTGTGTAAATTAGCCATCAATGTGGCAATAATCCCAAAAAATGGGGATAACAACAGTTTCAACCTTAGAGTTTGTGCAGTTAAATGAGATGCAGCAGGTGAAGCGGTTAAAATAGTCCCCAGGAAATGACTCACATGCAAATGTTCATAGAAGATTTATTCATAATATTCTATAACTGGAAGCAATCCAGGTGTCCATCAACAGGAGAATGGATTAAGAAATTATAATATATTCACACAGTGGAATAGTACTCAGCAATAAAATGGAATAATCTAATGGCACAAGCAACAATGAGAGTTTCTCCACAGACATTACTTTGCATGAAATAATCAAATGCAAAAGAGTACATAAAGTATGATTCCATTCATATGATGCTCAAAAACAGGGAAAACTCATCTACAGTGATAGAGACCAGGGCCCTGGTTGCCTCTGAGCAGTGGGGAGGAGGGACTGACTGCAAAGGGCCTGATGGAATTTTCTTGGGTAAGGAAATGTTCTACATTTTGATAGGTTTGTGCTTTTGCCAAAACTATAAATGTACATTTAAGATATGTGGATTTTATGATGTACAAATTATCCTCAATAAAAGTTTTTGCAATGTAAAAATCACTGAGAAGATTAAAAGTATAATGATGAAGGACTTTTTAGAAAACAGTCTTAGGGTGACAATATAGGATATTGGAGATATTTAATAAAGGGGGAATTATAAGGGAGCCATTTGCCTCCTGTCTTCTACCTGAAGACTCCACAAAATACTTAAATGATATTTTTATGCCAAATGATCCCCAAAGGGGAGAGATCAGTTCCCTCTCCTTTCTAGACTCTCAAACCATCAAAAAGATTAAAAATAGACAATAAGCAATCAACAAAAACTCTATCAGAGTATTGAATCAATATAAGACAAACACAAATCAACAGCTCTCCAACCATATTCATAACAGCAATATTCATGATACCCAAAAGGTAGATGCAACCCGAGGATCCACAAATGGATGAATAGATCAATAAAATGTGATATTAGCCATACAATGGAATATTACTCAGTCTTAAAAAGGAAGTTGACACATGCTACAACATGGATAAACATTATGCTGAGTGAAATAAGCCAGTCACAAAAGGACAAATACTGTATGATTCTACTTATATGAGACACCTTTTTTTTTTACCATGCAAGAAAACCTTTATTGAACATTTTGAACAGCTATTGAGAAATGAGCTGAGCTATTCAGCTATTTCTGAAACTGGTAATTCCTAAACTTAAATTGGGGCAAATGGCTAAGAGTGCAGAGTAATGCCATCACTGGGCCCTAAGAATGCAAGACTGAAAAATTAACAGCCATCCCTCAGGTGCTTAGAGACAGAAAGTGGAAGGGTGGTTGCCAGAGGAGAATGGGGAGCTGTTCAATGGGTCCAGAGTTTCAGTTTTGCAAGAGTTCTGTTAATGGATGGTGGACATAGTAGTCCAACAACATGAATGTACATAATGCCACTGAACTGTACACTTAAAAATGATTAAGATGGTAAATTTCATGTGTATTTTACCACAATCAAAAGTAAGTATATTTTAAAATCAAATGCCTCACTAATAACCAATTAGATACAAGGAATCTCATTTTAATAGCAAAACACATGTATTAGTATAAAGCTTGTAAAGTCTCATTTTAATAGCAAACACTTGTACAGTAATCAGGGAAAAGCCTTAAAAAATGAACAATCTTCATAAAGGAAAATATTATACAAACTTCCTTGAAGAGCAAAGTAAAAGAAAAAATGTATTATTGCTCCCGATAGTACACTGGTCTCTCAGCGAGAGCATGATGCTTCCCAACCTTTTTACCTAGAGCCGGGCTGTGCAGTTTGCTCTGGGGAATGATGTTTAGTGATGTATGCTACTGTTGAGCAGTCTGTTAAAGCCATCACATGGTATAGCCATTGCTTTCTGCTATGAGGACAGCAAAGATCCAGACAGGGCTCTTCCTTCAGACTAGGTTCTGGGATGAAGGAGACAATGGAGCAAAACTACTGCCAGACTGCAAGCCAACACTCATGTGAACAAGAAATAAGCCTTTAGCACTTTCTGCGCCACTATAAAATCAGAGGTTATTTGTTACCATAGCATAGCTGGCTAAAGCTAACTAATGGAGGACTTGAATAAATGGGAGAAACACGAATTTCTTGGAGAAGTCTCAAATAAATACATAAAGATGTCAATAGCCCTCAGTGGAATCCTTAAATTTAATACAATTCCTATTAAAAACCTCAAAGCCAATTATGGAACATGACAAGCTGACTCTATAGTTTATTTAGAATAGTAAATGTGAACACGGGGAACATTTTAAAATTGAATGGGAGGTCTTGCTGTCCAGATATTAAAACATATATTGTAATACTATAATAATTAAAATAGTATGATATTAAGGAGGAAATGACAAAAATAAATTACACAGGATAGAGTCCAGAAACAGATCCATGAATGCGTGGGAATTTCATGTACGATAAGATAGCCTTTTTTATTGTGGTAAAATATACATACATAAAATTTACCATTTTAATCATTTTTATTCTCACAATCCAGTGGCATTTAAGTAACCTCACCATGTTATGTAACCATCACCACTATGTATCTCCAGAACTTTCTCTTCATCTCAAACAGAATTTGTACCCCTTACACAAAAACTTCCCATTCTTCCCTCCCTTTGGCCTGGGTAACTTCTACTTTTTTGTCTCTATGAATTTTCCTTAAAACAACAGCCTAAATGGTGAATTTTTTGATACATAGTGGTGGGGCCATTTTTTATCCACACGAGGTAAATCAAGTCACATCCCTTCCATGCATATATACCAAAATTAATTCAAGTTAGTCTGAGGTATTATTAAAAACACAAAATATTTTTATCATCCTGTAGTCAAAAAGGCCTGAAAAATAAAACTGAGAAACCCAATAGCCATAAAGAAAATTCTAATAAATGTGACCCCTTGAAAGCTTCTATGCTACCTTACAAAGAAATAACAATTTACAATCAAGGAGAAATTTTCATTGAAAGTTAACAGATACAGAATTGATATAAAAATATATAATGATTCCTTACAAATAAATTAGAAAAAAATAATGTAAATGAGAAAAATGAGGAAAGAGCATGAAAAGAGACTTTGCAGAAAAATTGTGAGTAAATGCATGTGAAGACTGCCTACCTTGCTAAAAACCTGGAAATTGCAAATTATAACAACAAGCTATTCCTCATTCCAAAAATGTAGTCTGATAGCACCCTAGTCTGATTGAGACAGAGGAAGCAGCATTCTCCTATGCTCTAGCAGGAGAGCATAGTAGAATCAGATTTTTTAGATGACAACTTCACAGTATTTATCAAGTTTGAAATGCACCTGTCATTCTACTCAATAATTTCACTTCAAGGAATCTATCATAGATTACCATGGGAATCATTGTTTTTAGACTCAAAGATAAGGAGGAAGACATATAACATGTTTGTAAATGTAAAAAGCTGGAAACAACCTAAATCAATGCCCATCCATAAGGAAACAAATTATGACACAGCTATACTTTGGTATACAATACAGCTGTTAACAAGGATGTGCTAGATCTATTTGTACTGATAATGGAGAGATACAATATATTGTTGAGTGGAAAAAAAATCAAGTTCCAAAGTAACATTATAGTATCCTTGTGAAAATGTATATATATTTTTATGCAAAAAACTGTGTATATATACATTTGTGTTTGTATATTTTTATAACTCAGAAAAAAGGATAATAAACTCTATGAGAAGAGTAAGAATAGAAAGGAAGGTTAAGGGGGCCTTTTTCATTTTTATTCTATGTATTCTGTGCTGTTTTAATTTATAACAGGTGTCTATGGTTTTTCTAATTAAAAAACATGAAAGAAGTAGAAAATATATAGACAGAAAGGAAGGGGACCTCACCTGTTCTGGGCTCATGTATCGAACAGTTCCCTTATTACCCGTCCGCATTCCATCACTCTTCTGGAATGTTACAAGTCCAAAGTCTCCAATCTTTATTTGATTTTTATCTACTAAAAATATGTTACCCGGCTACAGAAAACAAAAACAATATTTAATTTATAAGTACCAATTTGATGGATGGTTATCACATATCCAAATCATATGCAGCAACAGCTACCATTATATTTACTTGTAATGCATTTACCCTTACACAGGTAGCCCAAATCAGGAAATTTAATATCAAAGATCTTTAAGATGCCAGCTGAGGAAGTAAAGACTTTGTTGTCAGCAGAGAAAGCTTGGGGCATAGCTGCCTTCAAATGTCTCAAGAGCTGTTAAGTGGAAAGTGGATTCACTCTGTATGGTCCCAGTGGATGGATCCAGGACTAGACGGTGGAAATGACCAAATATTTGCTTTAACACATCCTAATATATTAATAGGGTGGTCCAAAGAATGGGAGTTCCAGAGTCCCCTGTCCTAGGAAGTATTCAAGATAGAGCTGGACACCCAATGGGTATCAATGTTGGAAATATGAGTACAGGATTTGATGCAGATCTTAAGACACCCTTAAGATCTCTTCTAATTTTAAATTTCTCAGATGGGTCTCTTCCCATTAATGCTGCAGGATACCCGGTGCAGAATTTCTCCTGGGGTCTTTCTTTTTTTTTTTCTAATTTTCTTATTAAGGTATTATTGCTATACACTCTTATGAAGGTTTCACATGAAAAAACAATGTGATTAGTACATTCACCATATTATCGAGGCCCCCACCATACCCCAATGCAGTCACTGTCCATCAGTGTAGTAAGATGCCACAGGGTCACTACTTGTCTTCTCTGTGCTATACTGTCTTCCCCATGATCTCCCCACAGCATGTGTGCCAATCATAATACCCCTCAATCCCCTTCTCCCTCCCTCCCCACCTGCCCTCCCACACCCCTCTCCTTTGGTAACTGCTAGTCCCTTCTTGGAGTCTGTGAGTCTGCTGCTGTTTTGGTCCTTCAGTTTTGCTTCAATGTTTTACTCCACAAATGAGGGAAATCATTGGTACTTGTCTTTCTCCACCTGGCTTATTTCACTGAGCATAGTATCTCCCAGCTCCATCCATGTTGTTGCAAATGCTAGGATATGTTTCTTTCTCGTGGCTGAATAGTATTCCATTGTGTATATGTACCACCTCTTCTTTATCCATTCATCTACTGATGACACTTAGGCTGCTTCCATATCTTGGCTATTCTAAATAGTGCTGTGATAAACATAGGGGTGCATATGTCGTTTTGAATCTGAGAAATTATATTCTTTGGGTAAATTCCTAAGTGTGTAATTTCTGGGTCAAATGGTATTTCTACTTTTAGTTTTTTGAGGAACTTCCATATTGCTTTCCACAATGTTTGAACTAGTTTACATTCCCACTGGCAGTGTAGGAGGGTTCCCCTTTCTCTGCATCCTTGCCAGCATTTGTTGTTCTTAGTATTTTTGATACTGGCCATCCTTACTGGTGTGAGGTAATAGCTCATTGTGGCTTTAATTTAAATTTCCCTGATGATTAGTGATGTGGAGCATCTTTTCATGTGCCTGTTGGCCATCTAAATTTCTTCTTCAGAGAACTGTCTGTTCATATCCTCTGCCCATTTTTTAATTGGGTTATTTGCTTTTTGGTTGTTGAGGCGTGTGTGTTCTTTTTTTTTTTTTTAACATTTGAAGGTCTTTTATTTGCTTTTTGTCTTTACAGACTGCCTAGAAATAATTGATCATGTTCACCACTAAGTATGCACATGGGCTAACTGCCGTGTATTTTACAGTTGGGTAGTAGGGCTTCAGAAAAGAAAATCTGAGATGTTTTGCTTTACTACAGATCTCTGTAACTGAGACTGGGGCCAAAGTTCATTTTTTTTCATTTTTTTTTTTTGGTGTCTAACTTTCTAATTTTTATTTTTATTTTGTTATCATTAATCTACAATTACATGAAGAACATTATGTTTACTAGGGACCCCCTTCACCAAATCCCCCCCAACATGCCCCATTACAGTCACTGTCCATCAGCATAGTAAGATGCTGTAGAATCACTACTCGTCTTCTCTGTTGTACAGCCCTCCCCATGTGCCCCCTACATTATACATGCTAATCATAATACCCCCTTTCTTCTTCCCTACCCTTATCCCTCCCTTCCCACCCATCCTCCCCTGTCCCTTTCCCTTTGGTAACTGTTAGTCCATTCTTGGGTTCTGTGATTCTGCTGCTGTTTTGTTCCTTCAGTTTTTCTTTGTTCTTATACTCCACATATGAGTGAAATCATTTGGTATTTGTCTTTCTCTGCTTGAATTACTTCACTGAGCATAATACCCTCTAGCTCCATCCATGTTGTTGCAAATGGTAGGATTTGTTTTCTTCCTATGGCTGAATAATATTCCATTATGTATATGTACCACATCTTATTTATCCATTCATTTACTGATGGACACTTAGGTTGCTTCCATTTCTTGGCTATTGTAAATAGTGCTGCAATAAACACAGGGGTGCATCTGTCTTTTTCAAACTGGAGTGCTGCATCCTTAGGGTAAATTCCTAGAAGTGGAATTCTTGGGTCAAATGGTATATATATTTTGAGCATTTTGAGGAACCTCCATACTGCTTCCCACAATAGTTGAACTAATTTACATTCCCACCAGCAGTGTAGGAGGGTTCTCCTTTCTCCACAACTGGCGTGTGTGTTCTTTATATATTTTGGATGTTAACCCCTTGTTGGATATGTCATTTACAAATATATTCTTCCATACTGTGGGATGCCTTTTTGTTCTGTTAATGGTGTTATTTGCCATACAGAAGCTTTTTAGTTTGATGTAGTGCCATGTGTTCATTTTTACTTTTGTTTCCCTTGCTCAAGGAGATAAATTCAGGAAAAAGTTGCTCATATTTATTATTCAGGAGATATTTGCCTATGTTGTCTTCTAAGAGTTTTATGGTTTCATGACTTAGATTCAGGTCTTTGATCCATTTCAAGTTTACTTTTATGTATGGGATTAGACTACAATCCAGTTTCATTCTCTTACATGTAGCTGTCCAGTTTTGCCAACACCAGTTGTTGAAGAGGCTGTCATTCCCCCATTGCATGGCTCCTTTATCATATATTAATTGACCATATATGCTTGGGCTTATATCTGGACTCTCCAGTATTTTCCACTGGTCTATTGTTCTGTTCTTGTGCTAGTACCAAGTTGTCTTGATTACTGTGGCTTTGTAGTAGAGCTTGAAGTTGGGGAGCATAATGCCCCCAGCTTTATTCTTCCTTCCCAGGATTGTTTTGGCTATTTGGGGTCTTTTGTGGTTCCATACGAATTTTAGAACGATTTGCTCTAGTTTGTTGAAGAATGCTGTTGGTATTTTGACAGGGATTGCATTGAATCAAGATTGCTTTAGGCAGGATGGCCATTTTGAAAATATTAATTCTTCCTATCCATGATCACGGGATGTGTTTCCATTTATTGGTATCTTCTTTAATTTCTCTCAAGAGTGTCCTATAGTTTTCAGAGTATAGGTCTTTCACTTCCTTGGTTAGGTTTATTCCTAGATATTTTATTCTTGTTGAAGCAATTGTTAATGGAATTATTTTCCTGATTTCTCTTTCTGCTAGTTCATCATTAGTGTATAGGAATGCAACAGATTTCTGTGTATTAATTTTGTATCCTGCATCTTTGCTGAGTTCAGATATTAGATCTAATAGTTTTTGAGTGGATTTTTTACATACAATATCATGTCATCTGCAAACAGTGACAGTTTAACTTCTTCTTCACCAATCTGGATGCCTTTTATTTCTTTGTTTTGTCTGATTGCCATGGTGAGGACCTCCAGAACAATGTTGAATAAAAGTGGGGAGAGTGGACATCTTTGTCTTGTTCCTGATCTTAAAGGAAAAGCTTTCAGCTTCTTGCTGTTAAGTATGATGTTGGCTGTGGGTTTGTTGTGTATGGCCTTTATTATGTTGAGGTACTTGCCCTCTATACCCATTTTGTTGAGAGTTTTTATCATGAATAGATGTTGAATTTTGTGGAATGCTTTTTTGGCATCTATGGAGATGATCATGTGGTTTTTGTCCTTTTTCTTGATGTGGTGGATGATGTTGATGGATTGTGAAATGTTGTACAACACTTGCATGCCTGGAATAAATCCTACTTGATCATGACGGATGAACTTTTTGATGTATTTTTTAATTCGGTTTGCTAATATTTTGTTGAGTATTTTTGCATCTATGTTCATCAAGGATATTGGTCTGTAATTTTCTTTTTTTTGGTGTCTTTGCCTGGTTTTGGTATTAGAGTGATGCTGGCCTCATAGAATGAGTTTGGAAGTATTACCTCTTCTTCTACATTTTGGAAAACTTTAAGGATGATGGGCATTAGGTCTTCACTAAATGTTTGATAAAATTCAGCAGTGAAACCATCTGGTGCAGGGGTTTTACTCTTAAGTAGTTTTTTGATTACCAATTCAATTTTGTTGCTGGTAATTGGCCTGTTTAGATTTTCTGTTTCTTTCTGGGTCAACCTTGGAACGTTGTATTTTTCTAGAAAGTTGTCTGTTTCTTCTAGGTTATCCAGTTTGTTAACATATAATTTTTCATAGTATTCTCCAATAATTCTTTGTATTCCTGTGGTGTCCATAGTGATTTTTTCCTTTCTCATTTCTGATTCTATTTATATGTGTAGACTCTCTTTTTTTCTTGATAAATCTGGCTAGGGTATATCTGTTTTGCCTATTTTCTCGAAGAACCAGCTCCTGCTTTCATTGATTCTTTCTATTGTTTTATTTTTCTCAATTTTATTTATGGTCTAATCTATATTATTTCCCTCCTTCTACTGACTTTGGGCCTCATTTGTTCTTCTTTTTTCTAGTTTCATTAATTATTGATTTTAGAGTGTTCATATGGGATTGTTCTTCTCTCCTGAGGTAGGCCTGTACTATAATATACTTCCCTCTTACCATGGCCTTCGCTGCATTCCTGGGGCCTTTCTTGCTGTCAATGTCTCTAGGCCTCTGACAACTTTTTAATAAACACACCCCCTCTATTCTTGAAGGAATACAAAATTAACTGGAAATTGATAATTAACACTGAAGTATTTTTTCTGTGTCATTCTTTAAGCAGATTGATAAACCAGATAGCTAAGGTCCATATAACTAAGCACTTCTGTCTGACCCAGAGTGATCAGGAAAGGCTACATAAAGGAATTGAGACCAAAGGGGCAGAGAATGTTCTATGCAAGAAGAACATGGGCAAAGTTTCAGTGGTAGGATTCAGCATGGCTAGTTTGTGATGGGAGTAGGCAAACTGCAGGGAACAGAGGATGGAGGAGAGACGGTGAAGAGTTCTTCCATCTCTTCTTTCCTTTGGTTGAGAAGGAAAAATGGAAAAACAGTTCTACTGGACCATAAAAGCTAGGGAGCCAGAAGGAAATGAAAAAATGAATATATGCTACATCTTCCAAGTTTCAGATTACTACAATTTTGTAATCATGGTGTAGAAATATCTAACCATAATGCCATGAAAATTCTATACCCTGGAGTCAGTAGCTCTGACTGTCTCAAGAGTAATGACTGAGAGATTAGAACTATATTCCCAAAGCCAGTCACCAAACAAAGTCCCTCTTGCCTCTCAGACTAGCCAGAGAAGCAGCAGAGGCAGGCATGAGCACCCAGTTGGCTGTGCCAGCCATGATAATGAGCTGTACACAAATGTTTGGTGCCCAAAATCTACTAGTGTTTACAACTTGGGTGTGACTATCAGCCACATGGGACCAGAAGTGAATGGGCTCTTTCCTAGATGGCTCGCTGTCTCTGTAAGTTCACTTACTAGAGATGTTTTGAGCGGGTCTATGGAATGGTGTTGGGAGCAAGTTCTAGATCCACTCTAACCTGAGACGATCAGAGATACTATTTTCTTATGATTGTCAATCAATTCCAAAAGTAGAGACAATAGATTTCAAAACTACTAAATTGTACTCATCAATTCCTAACAAAGTACATTTTCCACTTACCTTCAGGTCTCTGTGGATGAACTCTTTTGAATGTAAATAATCCACTCCTGCTGTTATCTGTTCAAATAATTCCAAAGCCAAACATTTGTCTTGTTGCTTGCCTCTTCTGCTGTCAATCCATTGCTCCAATGTCCCTTTATCACAGAATTCCATTTGGATGAAAAGGCACATAGTGTTTGCCCTGGATATAAAATTCATAATATATTAGAATTAGCAATTAAAATAAATATATAAAAAAATATACTTCTTTTTTAAATCATACCATATCTTCTTAAGAATCCCAAAATATGTTTTAAAACATGAATATAAATATAATAAATTTGGATCAAAACATAGTATACCATTTTTTATTTAAATCATATGTTCCCAGATGTCCAGAGTTTTATTTGTTCAGCCAGTTTATAAAGTATGAGCCTGCCCATTTTTTAATGGTGAAAGGCCTCGATCCCCTTTGCTAATAGATAGGAATAGGAGCATTAATACAATGAAATTGCAGAAAACTGAATTTCATTATTATATAAAGTAATTTTGGAACATTTAAATTCACCATCAATCTATTCAGCATGTATTTTGTGAAAGGCAAAGAACAGGCAGCTAGAGATGAGAAAATGTGTTAGAGGATGTTCTTGCTGTCATGGAGACTATAGTTTAATAAGTGAGAGAGATAAAGGAAAAACAAACCTGAAACAACAGTAGAACGACAGGTACTCTTAAGAGAAATACCAACATTTGTTCCTATGAGATATGTGGGGGGACTGATTTCGCTAACCACGTTTTATTTTATTTTCTAAATTAAGCTGCCCTCAATATTAATTCATATCTTTGAACTTATGTTGGGTAGAAAACAGGAGGAGGTAGCCAATAATTAGATGAAAGCTGGGGAAGTTGCCTATGTATGCTAACGGCCATAACTCCTGAAACTGATGATAAGTTCTCAGTTACGTGGGTGGAGACGGGGCTGGACAGGAAACAATGAATGAGCAGGTCCTCAATGTCTTCTGGATTTCAGCAAGGACTGTCTCCAAGAAACAATGGGAGATTTTCAAAAGGAGAAGCCAGCTCTTTAGAACCCTCTGGTCCTTTGACAACAGCTTACCTGAGGCAATACATGAGTGATATAAGACAGGGTGCCCCATCACAGCTCGCAGTCTTAAAATTATTTTCAATACCCACCACCCCACCAGTGGTGTGACTGCATTCAAAGGAGGCCCTTTGACACCCCACCAATAGGGGCCTGCGAGAGGGAAAGAAAAGTGTTGCAGCTGAGGAGGGGGCCTCCAGCTGCAGTATCTACAACATGTTCCAATTTTGTACACGAGACTTCATTGATGGCCTGGGCTGGAGTCGGGGCACGTGAGCAAGTCTATACATGAAATAGGAGAGTCTGGAAAGCTAAGCCGGAGATTTTGAAAACAGCTGGGGACAATGAAAAGGTTCTTCACACAAGTCTGGAGCAAGGAAAAGATTATTTACTGTCTCCTTACCTGCTGAACAGAGACATTAACAGTATTTATTTGTGGTTGCGATTATTAAATGTAATAATGAATGGCCTTATCCAGTGTCCCACACATAGTAAATGACAGCTGGCCCCACCCTATTGTGGCTATGACACTTATTTTTAGTTACCTTGAAGTATTTATGCTGTCCTCAGGATCATAATCAAGCCCATGCCAACAGCTATAGTAGTGAACAATATTTGCATGACTAAGTGTCGCCAAAGCTTTTACTTCCCGCTCTACCTTTCTGGTTAAAAGAAACAATACAGAAGTGTCAGTATACATCCTTGATAACAACTACAACTCAAGTAACAAGAGACAACTATCTGTACTTTCTTATTCAACAGTTGCCATGGTTCCCACACCCTGAGTTTTAGAGTGGAAACGGAGCACTCAAAAGAAAAAGTGAATCTAAGGAAGAAAACAGAGCTGTTATTACTCCCCACGTAAAAGAAAAAGCAGTGGCTTAATTAAATTCCAAACATCAGACCATTTAAAAGTCTATTTAGTAGTCTGAAATACAAGTGATGCAACTTTTGGTAGCTAATTCATACATTATGTTTCATCCAGACTTGTGTTAAAATTGCTTTGGATTTCATAAGCAAACCCCATTTGGGCAGCAAGGGTAGGTAAGAACAGGCAGCAGGAAAAACCTAATTCAGAATTTTCAGTTTGTGGCAAAAATACACAAAGGAGGTAATCGATGCAGAGAAACTGAGACATGGCTACACATGTGGGAGCTTGATAGGAATGTGTAGTCAAGAGCTAAGACAATTCCACAATTCCACAGGTAAATGGAATAAATAGATTTGAGATTTCAAGGATGAGAAATAAAAAGTAAATATTTTGTAATTTCAGTTTTTAACTTAAAGTTCTATGACTATATGATATAAAATTTTTAAAAATAAAAAATGACATACATGGAAAATACTAACATAATTTGCTATTATTTTGCATTATTTATTTATTTTATTTATTTTATTTTTATTAAGATATCATTCATATACATTCTTAGGAAGGTTTCACATGAGCAACCTTGTGGTTACTACATTCCCCCCTATTATCATTTGCATTATTTCTTATAGTCTTTCTTCATATACACTTTTATATATTTATAATTATAGTAATTTTTATCCTGCTTTTTCATGTTAACATGTTATCTTTACAATTTTCCTTGTTGTTACACAACCTGTATACTCATCACATATAAACTTCTTATTGTAAGACTTCTAAAGTATAAAAAAGTAGAGCAAATAGAGTAAGGAACCCCTACCTAGTCATCACCCAGATCAAACAGTTATTACTCCTAGCCACTCTTATTTCATCTATATTCTTACCCACTTCATTATCTTCCCCTAGGTTATTCTGAAGCAACTTTCAGCATCATAGCATTTCAGGTGTAAATATTTTCAGTATATAACTTTCACTTTCAATGACTGCAGGTAGCCATTGATCAGGGGAGAGAATAAAACATACT
This sequence comes from Manis javanica, assembly GCF_040802235.1. Lineage (NCBI taxonomy): Eukaryota > Metazoa > Chordata > Mammalia > Pholidota > Manidae > Manis > Manis javanica. Next base: position 213,317,769 of record NC_133156.1, on the reverse strand, counting down.
TAATGATTTCTTATTGTGGGATATTTTGCTTGTTCTAATTTTTCACTGTACAAATGACAGCATGATTTAATTTGGGTAATATCGTTAGACTAGGCTCCCAGACAGGTAATCCATAGGCCAAAGTGTATAAACATTTTTATGGCTTTAGGTTAATATCTCCAAGTATATCTGTATTTTGCCAGTTTATGAAGCCACTATATATGTCCGAGGTACTGCATTCTTATCATCGAGTATTACCATTTAAGAAAATGCTATCACAAAGACCAACAATACTTCATTCCTGTTAAATAAAACATTCAAGAAGCTAAAAGCCCTCTTTCGATGCTGAGTAAGTTTGAAGGTATTTTAACTGCAAGTGCGTTGTCTATGGGGCAGGAAGTAGGTTGGTTTGACTGGGATGAAGAGTGTCCAAGACTCCATGCCCGCCTCTCCTTTGCTCATGTCACCCTCCGTAGCCCATTTTCCTTTTCCCTCTCCTCTAGTCCTTGAGGGATCAGTCTGGCCAAGTTACATACCGTAAAACTGCCAGAACACAACAAGCAAGATTGGGGGACTGGTGAACATGGGATTTAAGACCTCCTTCCTATGTGTTTTCCTTCCTGAAGGAGTTCTGCTATCCAGAAAGCGGGAGAGGGGTTATACATTCCACAACACCAACACTGGAGGCAACAGCTACTAGCGGGAACACAGCAGACAGGCATTCCAGGGGATGAGCTCTACATCTCCACCTCGTTGCCACAGAGCTAGTGTCTGAAGATGGTCATCGGCAATCCTGGTCCTCCCCATACATGCATCCACTCCTCCGGTTACAAAGCAGAGTCTACTGGCCTTCCCTCAAATTCTGAGCTGGGTCAGTGACTTTGTTTAACCAACATAATGTGGAACTTCCAAGACGAGGTCAAAAGTAGCCATTCCTGTCCCTCCTGAGACGACTTGCTCTGGGGACAGTCCTTCTTGGAACCCAGCCACTAAGGTGTGAGATGCCGGCCACATGAAGAGGCCATGTGAAGACACTCTGGTTAACAGTCCCAGCTGAATATCCAAACACAGCCAGCATGAACTTCTGGCCATGTGAGAGAGCCATCTTGGTTAGCCAGCCTAACCAGGTATTGAACTTTTGGGTGATTCCTGACTGCAAATGCATGAGACCCCAAGTGAGAATGGTTGAGATGAACACAATCAACCATAAGAGATTATAATAGCTTGTTTTCAAGCCTCATTTTAAGTTGTGCATTAGCATTATGTGATAATAGATAACCAGAACAATTACCAATTAGCTTTTACATTTGACAAGTCAGTTCACATCTTTGGATCTCAGTCTCCTCATCTATAAAATAAGGAGATGGGATGAAAAATCTCAAAAGTCACCATAAGCTAAATGATTTTATGACTTCAGGCCTCAAGAAGACAGTTTCGACAGGATGATCAATAGTATATCCATTTTTTATTGAAATAACCAGAGTAAAGTAATATCATTTCAGAGTAGGCCAAGCTCCTGCAAGTGGAATAACATTATTAAGGAGGACTAGAAAAAAGTAAAGAATAGACTAATGAGGAAGAGAGATATGTAGAAAGGAACAGCATAGGTTCAACACATCTTTGCATTCAAAAGAATAAAACATTTACTACTTACTTGTCATTATACTTAACACGCTTAATAACATATATCTTCCCATCAATTCTGTGTTTTGCTTTGAAAACTTGGCCAAATCCGCCTGAGCCGATTGGTTCTATTTCTGTAAAATCACCAGCAAACCTTAAAAGATAAATTCTACTATTATTCTGAGGTTCAGTGCCCACTGCTCCCCCTCTACCCTTCCACTTTCCCTTAATGCCACTGGTGAAATGGATGGTGTAACAAACATGACATTCCCTTCTGAATAAGAAGGGTCCACTTTACAGAAACTCTTAAATCACAAAGGGTAGTTCCTCCTCCTTCTCCTTCCAACATAACAGATCACTTCTGGAAGTCACAGTCAATTCCTGGCAGCACAAAAGCCATGATAAAGAATCTTATCACAAGTATAAAATTTTAGGAGGAAGAGCTATATTGTTTTCCCCAGCTACCACCAAGCTATTATAAGGGAAACGAGCACATGCTCTGAGCTTGCCTAGGTTTGTAACTACCTGATTTCCCCTCTCCCTCATGCCCCATATCCATCATTAAGCCCTGCCAATTAGACTTTCAAAATGTGTCTGCCTCCTTCTCCCCATCTCCACCACCTTCACACCAGTCCAAGCTGCCATCAGGCTTGGTCGCAAACTCTTGCTAACTGGACTCTTTATTGCCTCTCCCTCCTCTGCTCCAATCCATGATCCACACAGCAACCAGTACAATAAAAACTTAGTTTGATCATGTTTCTCTATTGTCTAAACCCTCCAATAGCTTACCTCAGCATTCAGCAAAAACAGAAACCTTAAATGGCCTACAAGGAGCCATGTGCTTCCGTCTCCTGCCTGTCCTGTGGCACTGAGCTCTTGCTCACTGCACGCCAGGCACACAGCCTTCTCTCTGCCCCATGGACTCTCACATCTCCTTTCCTACCTTCCCCTTTCCACATGGCCTTCTGTGCAGAACCACCCACAGAGCCTCCCTGCCTCCCTGTGCTAACTCATCCTCAGGTCTTGCTGCAAACATGACCCCAGAGAAAGCTTCGCCTCAACCCCTCCCTCTAAAGCCAAGAGTCCAGTTTTCATTTCTTACCATGTCATTGATTTTCCTTCAAACCTCTGTCCATAGTTTGTAATGTCAAACTTTTGCATGTAATTATTATCCCCACAAAACTCTTTGAGGGCAGAAGCTGTTTCTATTTGTTTCTACTATAAATACAATGCCCAGCACAGTGCCAGGCATATATTAGATACTTATTAAATATTTGTTGGTTCTTTATTGCTTGCTTAAACTTGTATTCAATATCCCCCCATTGCAAATAGGCTTAGTTTGTTTTAGCTTTTTTATTAAACCCAAACATATGATCTACCACAAGAGGAATCCTTCTTCAAAGTGAAACATGGTATGGAGCTGGAAAATGGAAAACAGATTCGATCTGTTCCTGCAGGAATAGTTCTTTTTTAAATCACTGGCTTATAGGAATATTTGTTTTCGATATTAAAAACTTCCATAGATGTCAGAGAAATCCACATATGCATCACACAGACCTACTTTGCCACGTTCTATTGGAACTCATCTGAACTTTACTTCTCCAATAGATAGTCATCTTTGGTGGGCCTGACTATACTAAAATTATCAAACTATTCAGATAGAAAAAACTTAACCTCCCTTCAAAAACTTTTGTTGAATGAGTAAATATATCTTTAAACAAATTCTTTTTTACATTTTTTTTCTCTTACCTGCTGTCCGTAGTATACTTGTTTCTCTCTATCGTAGGAGGGTCAAATTTAGGTGCCAAACTTCTAGGAATTAAGAGAAGAAGGTAAAATTCTAAACAAATCAATATAACCTGTTTAGAGTAGGTTCTATGCCATGCATTAGGCTTTCTATATTTTGAGTCAATTATTAGGGCACCAAGTATTAAGTCTTTTCATTATAAAACAGCATACGTATAGTTCTCCTGTAACAATTTTTCATTCCTTCCCTGGTTCCTCATTTGCCTTAACACATACATTGTCGGTACACCACTGGCCTCTCCTTTTCTTCCTCCAGCCTCAAAACCTTGGAAAATATATCTCCTTGCACTTTCCTTCTGGTAGGTTTTACTTTGTACTTTACTCATGGTAAGCCACCTGCAATTGGAAGTTCAAACGTCACCTAAAACTAAACGTATTCAGATTGCTATCTTTCCTCCAAGCCTTTGAGTCGCCGACTTCCTTGCCACCACCAGCACCATGACTCTCGCCTGGGTCTCATCCACAAGGACCATCTTCAAAGTCTTTCTCTTTTGCTGCTTCTTCATCTAGTTACTCTATTTCCTCAAGTCCCATCTACAATTCCTTTACAGTCCAACTTACAAAATCTCCTACCCCTCTTGACTACCCAAGGCCGAAGACCTAATCATCTCACATACAGTCCTCTCTTCTTTCCAATCCAAGCATCCACGTTGGGAATCATCTTTCTTTAATATGTCACCTACTGTTCAGAACATGTTGGTGGGTCATAATGGCTTCTGCTGCCATGTCACCCTTATCACTGACTATATTCACATCCTTGTCTTTCTCTTCAAGAAATCAATTCACCATAATGCACATAACATTTTATCTTTTTTGTCTTGCTCAGGTTATTATACCATCTCTATCTCACCTGCTTGTTCTGCAAAATAATATACTTCTCTTGAAAAACATCTCTCCAAGCCTCATCCAAAACCAATGCCCTTAACCAATTATTCTAGCAGTACCCTTACTGAACTTATTTCTACAGTATAGTGTGTGCACATATTCAAAGGTATCTTTAGATATTTTAAATTGTTTGTAGACTTTAAGTTTTTGTGATCTTAACCGTGCATTCTACTTCTGAAACTCCACACAAGGATGTACAAAACTCTACAGATACTGAAGACTTAACAAATAAGGCTAATAAACTACACCTGAAATAAAACTTCATTTCAAAATACATTCAATGTATGATACTCACCTCCTTTTCACCTTCCTGGAATTACTTCTGATACTGCTCTATAACAGAAAAAAAAAAAAAGGAAAACCATTTTAGATGATTAAATCAATTATTTTGTTTTCTCTTGTACTTCTACATGTTCTGGGACCACATTTGTATGCAAGATTCACAGCCTCTTAAGTTTTGTACTCTCATCAAGCTCTGATTTTCAGTTTACTTGGCTATATCAATGTTCTCACTGATCACAGCAACCAGACGTATATGGCAGGAAGAACAAAAAAGGCAACCTCAAGGCATGTTCTCCAGAAACACTGACCCTTCCATGTTCTCCCTGGGGATCCTCTGGGCCAGCGGATCCCAACAGGAAGACATGCACCACTGTTATCCACGGTGCTAGTAAAAACACAGATGGAGCCCAGGGATCCAGCTTCAATAATTCCCCAAGGGTCTCTGGTATGATCACCAGCTAAGAATGGCAATGCTGATGCTTTCATTTTTAGCACAAATCAATAATTTAATATTTAGCAAAAAGAAAGGAGTCTTCAATATATCTCTCAAAAATTAATTTCATATGGATATACACACTTTTATTCTGGTATTTTACCAATTTAATATGTTGACACTTAATCAGACTAAGATTTTTTTTTTAGCTCAGATGACCTGTAAGCCTCGGTGTCACATGATGACTATGCTAAGACTAATTTAGCCATTCTGTTAGTGGACAATATTTTTTCCAATCTGTTTTTATTACAAATGATGCTGCAAAGAACATGCTTATAAAGGGTTCCCTGTGCACACCTGTGAGTATTTTTCTAGAAGACATTCTTAGGAGTGGAACTGCTTGGTGATACGGCATTACAAACTCAGATTGCCGAATTGTTCTCCAAAACGGTTGTGCCAATTTATACTTCCCCTGAGGCATGTAATAGTTAGAAATGGAATATAGCTGTGGCAGTACATTACTAGACTTGAATTTTGCCTGTCTGATGGTTTAAAATGGTATCTAACTGTTGTTTTGACTTGAATTTTCCTGATGACTATGAAGTAAAGCATCTTTTCATATGTTTGTTGACCATCTGGGTATCTCTTTCCTGAACTGTCTATTCAGATCATTTGTACATTTTCCTACTGAGTTACTTGACTTTTTTCTCATTATTTGTAGTTCTTTATAACTAGGACACTTCTGTAACACTCATCACCACAAAATGTATCTGATTTTTAAGTTTAGTTTTTATTTAATGAACATTTAAAGTACTGTCTGATTGGCAGAAGACAAGAAGCAAGATCATAGAAGTATATGAAACCATGAAGGTGAGCAGAGAGAGAAAGAGGAGAGTAGAGACTGGAAGAATTCAGCATGTGAGAAATGGGGGTTGATAAAGAAAGGGGACAGTTAAAAAGCGGCCAAGTATTATGCAGTAAGAGCACATAGGACAAAAATAGGAAAATTATCATTGGATACCGGAGGTAATTTTTAAGGGAGGAAACAAAAAGGAAAAGAACATTAACTAGGAAGGTACAGGCTGATACTATACCATAGAAGAAGAAGAATCGTTTAAACTGTCACTGTTACAATTGCTTTCCGATGTATTTGCTGAGAAGCCATTTTCAGATGGTGATTCACAAGTACTAGAAGGAAAGGGGATAGCTATTAGTAATTCTGTTTTTTGTTGATCAGTAATCTTTCTCTAACTTCTCCCTAAACATTACACATTATCATAAAAATTTTCTTTCAAGCAGCAATCTGACTTTGTTAAATATCAATTATTATTTGTCCACACTTACAATATGCTTGTCACCAAAGTGTTGCTTCCGATGTCATTAGACCCAACAGTGAGAGATCCAGAGGATACTGGATCAGCTTTCTGAAAGAAAGAGCTCCGCTTAGGAGGTGTAAGTGTAGCCAAATTCCTTCTCCACAGTGGCTCAGTCTCTATGTAACCACATTTATTTTCCTACATTTATCAAATTCATGACCATAAACAATTACAAGCTTACTACTTCTTTTATGGATGTTTGATGTGAATTTAAAAAACAACTCTGAGTTGCCAACAGACCTTTGATATTTCTGGGGCTGCATGGTCCCATGGCTCATGCCTCCTTGGTGGGACCCAGAACAGAGGAATCCTTTTGCCATGTGATTGGCTGTCTTGGCATCATCTAAACACAGTCTAATCTCAAATCAACTTCAGAGGGAATCTTAAAATATAAAAATTAAACCCAAAGGCTGTACATACCCTTGAGGCTTCTTTTGATTTTATCAGATCATGTGCAAGTTTAGCAGCCAATCGTTTTGCCTCCTGTTTAGTAGAACCTATACCAGTGCCATATTCTTCTTGTCCAATTTTGCATTTACAAAGAAATCTAGGAGAAAGATGGAGAGTAATTATCCAAATACCAAAAAACAGCAAATCTAAATTTTGATTTCAAAAAAAGCCCACATACTATCACAGGCCTTAATATAACACTATTTTAATAGGTAGATCTATAGCTCATATCTTGTATAAGTTACATCTTCAATAAGACAACTGAGCAGCTTGCCAGAATAACCAGGGTTGGCTAATATCATGGCTTGCATTTTCCAGGCAACTTCTCTTTGCTGTTTCATTGCAAGATCTGGCATAAAGGCATTACATGGTGATTTTTTTTAATTCCTCAAAGTCCAAAAGATATGAAAGTAAAGAAGGAAGACAGAGATATGGTGAATTTTTTCAGAGATGCTCAAATGGAAAGAAAAAGCCAGTAGGGAAAGTGGGGCTCCTACAGGAGAAACAATATGGTTACAGGGGGTATAGAAGGGGATGCACAAACATGGATATTGCTCTAATTAGCATATTCTGTCCACTATTCCTATGTTCAAAGACCTAAGATAATCCCCACATTGCAAAAGCACTGTGCTAAAGTCCACACCCTCCTCATATTAGATGTAAGAACATTTGTGGTTAGGCAAGAATAGATGGACAACCATGTAAGAGTTGTACTTAGGGTGGCCAAGCAACGGACATGGTTAAGTATCATGGAATTCCTATGTATCACTACAAAATTATTCCAGTATCATTTGCTATAGAGGCAGACACCCAACCAGGATGAGTCTTTCCCCGTAGGCCCTGAAGGGACAGTTAGGGAGTCAGGCTGAGAGACTGGATCGTTTCTAAAGCTCCTATTTTTCCAAGGCACCCCCTAAGTAGATTTAGTCTCTCTTTTAGGTTTCTGCTGTTACAGTACTTAATTCAAAGGAACCAAACAGTTGAGCTATGGAGAAATAAGGCAGCCTTCTAATTTATTGAGATTGACCCACAGAATTTACCTTTGACCACTTCATTCTAATGAAAACTATCATGTTTCTCTTCCTGGTTCTGGCCTGAAAGCCATCAGAGTAAAAAGTAAGCAGCTGAATCAGTTCAGAGGGTGGTACTCGAAAGTGGCTGGCTGTACTATTTGCCATTTAGATTTGTTTCTCTTTCTCTCATTTAACTGGTTGATGGTACCTGAGAAACAATCTCCTTTCTGCTCATTTGCTTTCTGCTTTTCCCCATTCCAATCTATTTTTTTTAATTGAGGTATAATTTATTTTTTATTGAAGTATAAGTGATACACAATTTTATATTGGCTTCAAATATACAACACAGTAGTTCAACAGTTACCCACATTATTAAATCCTCACCCCAATCAGTGCAGTTACTATCTGTCAACATAGAGAGATGTTACAGAATCATTGGCTATATGCTCCATGCTGTACTACCAGCCCTGTGGCCAAGTTATATTATGATCCATTCATTCTTTATCCTCACTTCCAAAGGCTTAGCTCACTGGTAACATTCTCACTAGCTCTGAAGCTCCAGTCTGTCCTGCTCCTATCCCCTAAATCCTGGTCTCCTCACAGTATAGGGCTAAACCCATTCGTTCTAATACATGGTATTTTTCTAGAGAGCGATACTAATTTAATTGAATTTGAAAGACAAACAGCTTTCTAATCTCACAATGGTAGAAACAAAGTCAATCTACACAGGTAGCAGAACTGTTCACTCAGCCCCTCCCACTATCACAAAGACCTCAGGGATGGGAAGATCTCCACACCCTTCAAGCAAGGGCACCCCTTACTCTCTTAGGTTTCCTGCAGACTAAATAAACCATGCTGATATGCCTCAGAAATAAAGGGTTATGGAGATTTGATCAACTATCATCTATGGGTCCCAAATTTCAGTAATTAAGCATTTTAATATTTTAATTACAAAGATGTTCAATTGCTTATAAGTCACATAAAAACTACCATGAAGAATGTACAAAAAAGGACACAATATTTCTGGAAAATTAGATGTGAAAATAAGCCCATTGAATTCTTAGATATAATAAGACAGAAAGAAAAGGCGAACTACATCTCACCTTCCAGGCCCAGCATCCCTCAGTTCGCATTGCTCATAATTTACTGATTGTTTTGTCTTCTGCGCAAACGTGTTAATAAAGCCTAGATAATTCCTAGTGGATGATCCTCCTGAAGAATCTGTTGTTGACGGTGATAAACAACTAGTCGGCTAGGAAGAAAAAAAATCTTGCTTAATATAGATGACAAAGATTTAACTACTTTGTTTTACAAAATTACTACATGAATAATTTGAAAGACAACTTAGATTTTATGTACCTCCATTCTTTATCACCTTGAGTAAAAATGTATATACCTTCCTCTACCAGAAAATAATCCACAGGCATAAAATTTAACTAGGAACACCCATTTTCTGTTTCTAGTTTCATAAGGAAAACCAAGAGAGTCCATTTTCTTGTTTTTCCATGCAAAATGCTGTAACACTGTCTAGCTTGCTGTACCCTTTGTAAATCTCAAAAAACAAGATAACAAATATTGAAGTGAAGTTATATCCTGGATCACACCTTAATGGAAAAGATGAATATAACTGTATCTTTCCTTCTATTGTTATCTGCACCTTATTTTTAACCTGACAAAATCCTGACAAAGTTTTTCCTGCTTTATTAGTCTTGTCAAAGAACCACGTTTTGGTTTCATTGGTCGTTATTATTTGTTTTCTTTTACTTTTGTCCTTATTGTTGTATTATTTTTTTTCTGTTGCTCTCCTGGGGAAAGATATTCTATTACTCTTTTTCTGACTCCTTAACTTGGTTTTCTCACTCATTAGCAAGTGAGTTTCTGAATTTGTCTGATTTATTTTTTTTCAGTATTGGTTAAAAGGTTGATATCCTCAGGGGATGCTTGTCAGGAAAGTATCTTGAAGGTAAGTTTTTCCAAAATTTGCAATGGCCGAGACTGATCCTCTTTTGTCCTACACATGAAGGACTTCTTGTCTCATTTTACAGCCTGCCACTGCTCCACTATCTCTGGTTTTCAATGTTGCTGTGGACAGCATGGTACTTTTTCCATTTTTCCATTTTATGTAACTTCCTTCTTCTGCCTACATGCTTGTAGGATTCTTTCTTCATTCCTAGAGCTCAGTACTTTCATAAGCATTGATGTTGTTCTAGGTGGTTCTCTATTTTTCTGTATCAGATGAGTAGTCTGAATCTGCAGCCAGATCTTTCTTGCAGAAACACTTCCTGCTGAAATCTTTTCAGATCGTCTTTTCCGTACCATTTCCTCTTCTCTCATCTTCAGGTACACCAATTGTATGTATGTTGGTTCTCCATCATCTGCCCTCCTTCTGCATCACTCTCTTCAGGATCCCTTTCACCCCTGTCCTTTTCCACTGCCTTTTCTCATTTAGGTGGAGGGACTCCTACCAGAACCTGCCAGCTCATGTCTCACTATTTCCTTTTCACCTTCCTTCAACTTTAGAGTTTGTCACTATTGATGATACTCTCAGTAGGTTTTGCCCAGGTTTGCCCACTATCTCCAATGTACCTCTCATTCAGGGTCCTACAAAAATGGAAACAGGAAAAAAGACTGAGCTATACTTCTGAACGTAAAGGAATTTGTGAGTGGCTTTGCATGTGGGTGTTTTCTCACACAGAAAAATATAAAATAAATTTGGAAGTTCCCTTTCACTAGGGGAAAAAAGGCAATTACCCACCTTGCTTTCTACATTAAGCTTGTCAAGAGCTAACTTGGCTGCAGCATTTTTGGCCTCCTTCTTTGATCTGCCTTCAGCTGCTGGAAATTCTCTGCCATTTATTGTAACTTTAAATGTAAACCTGATTACAAAGAAAATATTCACAAATTATTATAAAATTCATGCTTTATCTGAAGATTAGTGTTCCAGTCACCACTGCCTCTGAAGACAAGCTCTGAAGATTTTAAACTTTGTTCAGTATAGAATTTAAGCAGTCACCCCCAAAAAGCAAAAGAGCACACACTGTGAAGTTTGGAAAAACTTGTAGCTTTTTTTTCCCCTCTGGAGTCCTCCAAAGTTACACTTTATGCCAAAGGCCTCTTGCAGAACTCTGCGGTAACTTTCCTCTAAAGTTAAATTACTGACTTTATAATTGTGCCAGAGTTGCCATTTCCCTAGTTTATGGTTTATAGAGATTGGCCCTTTTTAAATAGCAACTTACGTTAAGTCATGTGCAGGTCCTGCCTTAGACAATTCGTAATACTTAACTTCGGTGTTGTGCTTCTGACTGTAGGTATTAAGTTCTTCTATGAAGCAGCCTGGTGGAAGGTCATTGGCCATTTCTTCTTTCAGGAACCTAAAAGAGAAGAGTTGTTTAAAGGAAGTCACATGCTTGTCTCTCTGCTCTGAAGGCACTATTTGCATCCTCTGTCTACGCGGCAATTTCCATTCATCTCTGAGAATCAACACAGCCTCCTGGAGGGGGAGCTAGAATTCTTCCATGGGCCTGCCACTCTACCTCGCCCAGCTCCCATCACAGCCCTGACTGCTTTTCAAAAGAGTCAGTGAGCACTTTAGGGTGGAAGTTCTGTTTCACTCGTCGTTGTATCACCCACACCCATTGGTAAGTGGTAAATGCCAAACACTTGCAAGGTGTATGCAGAATGAGCGAAAACCTAGTTAAAATTAAATATTCCACTATAAACTCTTCACCTTCTCCCTTTTCTTCATCTGCTGTTTTCTGTGCATCCTTTCTTCATTCATTCAGTAAATGCTTACCAAATGTCAGGCACTGTTCCTGACACTGAGCAAACAGATGTGAACATGACAGCTCAAGACCATACCTGCCTTCCACTGAAGACAGAAAATGACCATGTCCAGAAACAAAATCCAGGAGTGGATAATGTGATGACCAGTTGGCCAGAATGCTATGATGAAATTAAACAGGGATGCAGGATGGAGGGCACACTGGTAGGTTGGGCCAGAGATATGAGGGAGGTGGCTTTAGATAAAGTGGTCAGGGAAGACCCTTTATAGGAGGCAATATTTAAATCAAGCCTGAATGAGGAGAAAGTCCACCATACCAAGGTATGGGAGATGAATACCACGGGCAGAGGCAAGTCTGAGGTGGGAACCAGCACGGCATTTGTAGGGCTAACAAAAAACACCACAGGGACTGCTGCCTAGGGAATGAGGGGAAAAGACTTGAGAAATGAGTCAAGAGGTGAGCAGACACCACAGCACATAGACCTTGTAGGTCGTGGTCTAGACTGTGGACGTTATGACAATTGCAATAGGAAGCTATTAGAGGGTTCTAAGCAGAGGAGTGATAGTATTGGATTTATGTTTTAAACGATCATTCCGATGCTATGTAAAGAACGGGGTATGGGAGGCCAGGTATGGGAAGGGGAGCAGAACCTAAGTAGAAGTAGGGAGGCCAAGTAGAGGCCGCCGCGGTGCGTGAGCAATGGTAGTGGCTGGCCGCAGGGTGCTGGAAGTGCAGAGACTCTGAACAAAGGCAACCTCTTTACATTACTGCTTAGTGTTTTGGAGAGGGTTAGGCCTCAAAGCCACATATATCTGAACCTTTGATTCATAGTATCTGATTCATGATAATAGGAATAAAATAATTGATTCACAGGTTGTTGTGGGGAGTAAATCAGATCAAAAGCACCCAGGAGAGTCCCGCATACCGCTGACCCTCAATAAGGCCCTGTACTTCTGGTCTGCAATTCCAAAATTCAGAAGCACTGAAAACTGAGGTTTATTTTGTTTTCATGTTTTATTTTAGATTTGGTAAGTTTGTAGTCCTCTGTCTAGACCTAAACTGACATGGGCTGTTGAGAGTTTTTTTGACACTTTGTTGTCTATTTACATATTTCACTGTAGAAATATGTTTTATAATAGAGTGCTGCCCCCAAATCCTGCTGAGAGTATTATATAATATACAGGATTTATCCTGCCTTGTCTTTCTACAATCCCTAAATCTCTGACTAATAGAACACACCTAGCCTAAGGATTTCAGATAAGGATCTACCATTATTTTCAGGAACCAAAGGGACATTTACTTTAGTCACAACCATTGGAGGGGGTCATAGATCTCAAAACTACAGTTACAGAAGAGCCTTTAGCTATTATTTAACCTGAAGTTCTATCTAATGCTCTAAATCCTCAGCACTTTTAATTTTAAGTAACCGCTGATTATCAGAATGACAAGCCAGTTTGAATTTAAGTGAAGTACATGTGCAAATAATAAAGCACTGAATTCGCATGTTTGCAAAAGTACTTAGAAGTCTGGAAAAAAAGAAACAGCATGTTTCTTTTCAACTATTTTAAATGAATCTCACGTTAATTCCATGTTATCATTTTCATAAAAGAAGTTGCCACCATAATCACTAACAAGTGTTATGTGTCCCTCTTACTCACACCCAGACACCCAACACTTTGGCTGTGCCTCTCTCTCTTCCCTTCTGGCAGAGTATAAACTCCCTCCAGGACCTGCACAATTCTTGGCATACACAAGCATTCATTCAATTAGTATCTGATGAATACAACCAATGAATTATAGGAGTGTTACAGATCCTCAGGTTTAAATAAGCAAACTGCAGAACAAGAGTGTGATCTGCACACGATTCTGAATTCCTCCAGGGACAGTGGAAAGTGGATCTTTTGGCTTCCACCTGGCAAGGCATTTTTAGTACTAAAGAAATGACAGGCAATGGGAATTCGAGAGGGAATATATGAATTACCAGTCATTAAACAAATATTTAATTCACACTTACTATGTACTGGGTTATATTCACTGGGATTATCCTAGTGAACAAAACCTTGTTCTTGTGAATTTACTAATGGAGGAACACAGACAAAACCATAAAAACTGTCACAGCACGGTTAAGTACTGTGTTGCAAACTGAGGCAAAAGGGGGACGGCCAGAAAAGGGTGGGGCTTCTTTTACATGCAGGTAGTTCAGGTAGGGCTGCACTAATAGACATTGTACGAAGTACAGGGCACAGTGAGGGATTGGCCATGTAGGTATCTGGGCAAGAGCTTTCCAGGAAGAAGAAACAGGCAGTGCAAAGGCCCAGAGGCGAGCCTGTGCTTCTCTGTGCCCCAAGAACAGAAATGAGGCCTGTGTGGTTAGAGTGGAGGGTCAAGGGGTCTCGCCTGTGGGCCGATAGCTGTTTACAGGATGCTGGTGAGATGGGAAGCTATTGGGATGGTCTGAGCAGAGGCGTGTCCTGCTCTTACAGAAACCCTCGGGCTGCTGCAATGTTGACGATATACGGGAAGGGGAGGTACGGGCATGGGGTGAGGGTGGCTGAAGCCAAGCAACTGGGGGGAAAAAAATTTCAAGAGTCTAGGCAAGAGATTTTTAGCCAGGGCTTACTTAGCCATTCTATGGGTAATCCAGGCCCCCATATTGCCCATCGGTCGGTCATATTTCCCATTTTACCAGTTTTCCATTAGATCCCCCGGCCCCCAGCCCCAGCCTGGGCAATTCATTACTTGCTCTGATAAAAATTCTTCGCGGGAAGAAAACGGCTTTTCTGAGCTGCCCAATCCTTTTGCCATATGCGGGAAGGGCCCCACACGTCGGCTGCGGGCCCGGTTCGGCGCCCCGGGTGCGGCGGAGCCAGGGGTCGGTGCCTCTTACCTGCGTCCGATCCCGGGCTGGGGACGTGGGATGTGCGCGCGCCTTGACGCCGCTCCGCTCCTGGGGCCGCACCGCCGCCGTCCGCCGCAGCCCCGCTGGGTCGGCGCGCCTGCCTCTCAGTTTCGTTTTCCCGGCGGACTCCGCCTCCGGCCGCGGCCGCCCGGCGCCCCCTCCCGCGCAGGTCCGCACAGGCCCTGGGATCCGAGCGGCGGGCGCCTCCGCCCGGGTCCGCGCTGGGCGGGCCGGGCACCCGCGTGCGGCTCCGCCGAGCCCACCCCGGCTGTTCCCCGCACCGCGCTCGGAGGACGGAAGGGCCCCGAAGTTTCCGAGGCCTGCGGCCTGTCGGCGCTCGCTGTCAGGCTCTGGAATCAGCGATCCCTTTTCCTCTTCAGGGCACCCATTCGAAGTAGGGTTTGGGGGTGAGAGCAGATATTATTCGGCTCCATATTACAATAGAAATAGAACATACTACAATAGGAACTAAGTAAATTAACTTGCCCAGGGTCCAGCTGCTGGTAAGTGGCAAAGCCAGGATTCAATTCAAGGTCAGGCTCGTGAACCCCAAAGCACAATGTCCCCTTTCCTCCCTGCTGCCTCCTCACTTTCACTAGGCTGGGGATGAAGAAGCCTGGGGCACAATCTTTCTTGGATCAAAACCCCTCCAACCATTCATTCAACAGATACTTGCCAGCGCTGTACCCAGGATGGCGCTTCTGACAGTGCCAAGAACCATCTGCTTCCGGAGGGGCCTCATGGGGTTTACAGCCAAAGCCCTTACCTGTAGTCCCTGCTTTGTAAGAAATCCTACTCACCTAATGGGCTGTGACATACTCTCAGAGAATTACTGGCCCACTGATCCACTGACTGAGGAGAGCTGAGGGCTTACCTCACAACAGTACAGCAAGGTAGTTGCTATGCCCATTTAACAGATAAGAAAACGCAGGTCAGGCACAGAGAACTGAACACAGCTAGTAAGCAGGGGAGCTGGAATTAGAACCAGGAGTCTGGATCTTCACCATCTAGGCTGGAAGCTAGGGTGAGGAAAGGAGGTGGCTCTAGGGGTCCTTTTCCACTTCTACACCCTTTTTCCCTTTGAGAATTGCAGGGTATCAATGGCTAAAAACTCTATTTTGCTTTATCTCAGGTCCTGAGCATGATATCAGTTCCCTAAATGTGAAGCACAGGAGGGAGCTTGGAGGGTATATAGGAAGCAGAGCCATCTTTCTGTGGCATTTCCAGGTGACCAAAAGCTCCAACAGTGGTGGGTGTTTGCAGGAATCCATCGACCACTTCGTGGGTGCAGGGTAGCTGAGGCAGCAGCGACAGCAATAGCAGGGATAACTTTTCTTACTTTTTGAAGCCCCTGAACTACCCAAGAGAGACTAAAGAGAAGAACTTCTTACTTTGTGTGTCTCCAGACTAATGTTGCAAAAATCAGGTGCAGAGTCTGATGTTACAGGTAGCAGAATTTTACAATGTAAATTTAATTTGCAGCATCACCAGGTCCCTTCTATGAATGTTAAGGGCATTGGTAGGAAAGAACAAGGGCCTTGGAATTTGGGTGGATTCAAATGATTCATAGTACCACTGCCCAACTTTTGCTGAGTGAAGAGAGGAAATCCATCCAGAGGGCAGAACTCTGAGAAGTACATTAAGTTGTCACTTGGAAGGAGAGCATGCCAGTGCCTTGGACAAACCAGTGGCTAGCAGTTCAGTGGAATATTCAGGGATCTGGAAGGAACAAGATCAGAGAGTTGGTGATAAGGAGGTCTTAAAAAAGATGTTGAACCACTTGGAATGGACACAGGATGAGCATATTGGGTTCCCTTCTGAATGAATCTTCTGCAGGGGCATTTGAGAAGCAGGTGGGCAAGAAGACCTCTGAACATGTCGGTCAGCCTTTTCCCCAAGTACCCTAGTGCATATTCAAAACGAATGAAGAGGCTGTGGCGGTAGGAATGGATGATCTGTGGGCATTCATCAGCATGGTATTCTCAAGGCTAATCTGGCTGCTGAGCACCTACTAGAGACCAATACTGAGCCCCCAGTGTCGAGTGCCATACTGCCAAGGGAGACCAGCCAGCCACTTGGTGGCAGACTGGTTACGCACGAGCCCTTCCTTCATGGCCCTGGCAGGGATTTGCTTTCTGTGGAGTTAACATTTATCCCAGATACAGATGTGCTGCTCCTTCCTGCAGTGCTTCTGCCAGCATCTTCATTTTTGGACATTCTGAATACTTTGTTCACTATCTCTCACTAAGGAACCCATTTTATAGAAAAAGAAATAAGGCAGCATACTGACTATCATGGGATTCAATGCTTTTATTTTATTATGAACCTCATCACCCAGCTGGCTTCATAGGACAGTGGGATGGAGTATTGAAGTCTCAGTTACAGACCCAGGTAGGAAAAAACACTTAGCAAGCTTGGGTGTACTGACCTTAAGGTGCAGTATATGGTCTAAACTAGGTTGCTCTTTTTTCCATGGCCAGGATACATGAGGCCAGAAAACAGTATAAATGAAAGTGTTGTCTCCCACAATTAAACCTAATTATGCACCTGCAAAATAGTGCTTTGTGCTCCTATGATATTGGGCTCTGTTTCTACTAGAGGACACATAGTCTGGATATTGTATGTTCATCATGCCACCAAACCATCAAGAAAATAAGGGGGTACTGAACTGGCAGGGCCTGATTAATATGAATTACCAAGGGAAAATAGTGACGCAGCCATACAATTGAGTCAGGGACGAGTATATCTTTAACGTGGGTTTCTCTCATAATTCCATGGTCCATGATAAATGTTAATGGAAATCTACAGCTGAGCTGTCCAAGACAGGCCTAAAGGCTCAGATATTTCAGGATTGAAGGTTTGTGTCATCCTACTAGCTGGGGAGACTTCTGAGGGCAAAGGGAACAGTGAATAAGGAAGTTATAAAAAACAAGAATAAAGGACTATCGAAACTATGCATTTTTTTTCTTCCATGCTTTGTTTTTGTATGTATTAATTATGAAATTCTTTTCATTGTTTTTCCCTTTCTTGTTATGTGAGATTTGCTGGTGGTGGTTAATTTTATAAGACAGTTCTTTAGACCAGAGAATCTTAAGGTGGGATTGTGACTTAAGTAGAAGAAGGAACATCCCATAGCAATGATTATGAAGATTTAGGGGCTAGAATAAATATGCTTTCATTGGAAGGAGGGAACGGCTGCATTCGGTGGGAATGTCATTTTGATGTTGCTTAGAAGATGATCAGTAGGACTGTACTGTACTAGATAGTTAATTCTTACATAGCTTCCATTCTCAGTGCTTCTGTGTCTCCTCATCTCCTGAATTACACAATGTATGGAAGGTTAAAGCCACATTTTTCAGGTATCTATGGAGTTAATATTCTGGATAAAATTTGAGCTGTGCCGATGACTGATGAGCAGTGGTATAAGATTTGGAAGACAGAAGGGAGTTGGATTCCAGGAGCCCTTGTCAATTCTCCAGGGGTATGGAGCATCTATGGTGGCAACAGTGGTGGTGATGGGGTCCTGAGCATTGGACAACAACTGCAGTGGCAGTCACCTGATTTCCTTTCTGCCATCCCTACCAACAATTGTGTGTTTACTTCCTACTAAATCTTTCTGCTTGACATTCTTACAGTGGTTTTCTGTTTCCAGTACTGAACAGGAGAAACCTTCCTGAAAATCAAGCCTACACTGAGGGAATATAGTTGAGAAGTGAAGATTAAGAATCAAGTCTTTGTTTGAGCTCTGGATCAAGCCTCACCTGAACCAGACATATCCTAAACTAGTCAATTTTAAGAGCCCTCCCTCTCCTTTTCTTTCTAGTATGAACCAATTTATGTTTAATTTTTTTGTTTATTATATTAAAAGCACCCTAACTGATCTGATATTCTGAAAAACACTTCTTGGAAAAAAATCCCTTCATTCATTAACATGTTCAACAAATATTTATTTGTTGAGTGCCTAGCATGTGCAGCATTATGCTGCAAATACAATAATGGCCAAAAACAACAGTGTCCTTAAGTGCTTATACAGAAGTGAGTTTCTAAAGGATGGAGTGTTTATAGAAAAGGAGGAAACAATGTTTGGGGGAGTGGATGAGACACACAGATAGATTGAGTAGAAGCATCTCTGATGACTGTTAATTTTCAATGATGCCTTACGTTATATGTAACTCTTAGTGAGCACCCACTTGATTATTGTCCTATAGCCAGTACCATAGATCTATTTATCAGTTTTGACACTCAGAGGTAACTGTTAGATCAAATGATCAAATGTAAAATAACTAGCTAGATACAGATAAAAGAATCTTGTGTGTGTCAAGTATTTTTAATTCCCTTTTTAGTAGCAAGTGAAAAATAATAATTGTTGTTCCTGCATTGGGAAATTGCTGAGTAATATACTTTGAAATCCGGAAGTGTGATGCTTCCAGCTTTGTTCATTCTTGAGACTGCCTTGGCTCTTTGGCATCTTTTGTGACCCTTGCCAGTTTAAGGATTTTTTCTATTTCTGTGGAAAAATTTTGATAGGGATTGAATTGAATCTTTAAATCTCTTTGGGCAGTATGGACATTTTGACAATATTAATTCTTCCAATCCATGAGCATGGGATATCTCTCCATTTATTTGGGTCTTCTTAGATTTTTTTTCATCAATGTCCCAGTTTTCAGTATATAGATCTTTCACCTCATTGGTTAAATGTATTCCTAAGTATTTTATTCTTTTTGATGCTATTGTAAATGGGATTGTTTTTTTAATTTATCTTTCCGATAATCTGTTTCTAGTGTATAGAAATGCAACTGATTTTTGTGTATTAACTTGGTGTGCTGCAACTTTTCTGAATTCATTTATTAGTTCAAATGGGTTTTGGTTGAGTCTTTAGGGTTTTCTATATATAATATCATGCCATCTGCTGGCCACTATCCAAAAGACAAGAAATAACAAATCCTGGTGAGGAATGTGGAGAAATGGGTACACTGTTGGTGGGAATGTAAATTGGTGCAACCATTGTGGATAGCAATATGGAGATTCCTCAAATAACTAAAAATAGAAATATGATTTGACCCAGGAATTCCACTCCTAGGAATTTACCAAAAGAAAACAAAATCTCAGATTCAAAAAGACATATGTACCCCTATGTTTATTGCTGCACTATTTGCAATAGCCAAGATATGGAAGCAATCTGAGTGTCCATCAATAAATAAGTGGATAAAGAAGACATGGTACATATACACAATGGAATACTATTCAGCCATAAGAAGAAAAGAAACCCATTTGCGACAACATGGATGGAGCTAGAGGGTATTATGCTCAGTGAAATAAGCCAGGTGGAGAAAGATGAGTACCAAATGATTTCCCTCATTTGTGGCGTATAACAACAAAGCAAAACAGAAGTAACAAAATAGCAGTAGACTCATAGACACCAAGAAGGGACTAGTGGTTACCTAAGGGGAGGGGCTGTGGAGGGCAGGGAGAGGGGGAAGGGGATTAAGAGGCACAATAATTTGCAATCACAATATAGGTCGGTCACAGGAACAGTAGTACAGCACAGAGAATACACTTAATGATTCTGTAACATCTCACTACATTGATGGACAGTGACTGCACTAGAGGGGGTGAGGACTTGATAATATGGGTAAATATCGAACCATTGTGTTGTGTAATTGAAACCAGCATAAGACTGTATATCAATGATACTTTAATAAAAAATAATAATATTATGCCATCTGCAAATAGGGAGAATTTTGCTTCTTCCTTTCTGATTTGGGTGCCTTTTATTTCTTTTTCTTACCTGATTGCTCTGGTTAGGACTTCCAGTACTATGTTGAGTATAAGTGGTGATAGTGGGCATCATTGTCTTTTTCCTGATAGTCCAGGAAAAACTTTAAGCTTTTGTTGAGTACGGCATTAGCTATAGGTTTATAATATATGACCTTTATTATGCTAAGGTATGTTTTGTTTTAATCTATATTTTCCTAATTATTACATTTTTCTCATTACATGTTTGCCATTTGTGTTTCCTCTTCTGCAAATTGTCTACCTATTTTCTTTATACTTTTTACCTATTAGGTTTCATTTTCTTTCACCTATTGATTTTAGTTATTCTTTGAATACTTTAGATGTTAACCTTTTGTTGAATGCCTTCTCCAAGTCTCTGTTATGCCATTTTTTTTGGTTTGACTTCCTTAAGGATGCTGTTTTACAAGATTTTAAATTTTAATGTAGTCAAAAATATAAATAACTTCCTTTTTGTGTGTGCTTTTTGTTACTTGTTTAAGAAGTCCTATACTGCGGTCATAAAAATATTATCTTGTATTTGCTTCTAAAAATTTAAAGTTTTAAAATCTTTTCTAAACATACAGTTATTTAATTCGCAAGGAATTCATTTTTGTGAGCAAAGTAAAATAAGGATCTGACCAGTTGTCTTAGCAGTAAATGTTGAAGAGTTTTATTTCTTCCTGATATGCAATGCCACCTCTCTCATGTTTGAAATTTCTGTACATTCATGCATCACGTTGCCAGCTCTGTTTTGTTCTATTTGTCATATTTGTCTACTCCTGTATAAATCACGTGGGCTTGGTCATTAAAACCCAAGCCTCTTTGATATTGACAAATCGCTCAATGGCAGCTCAATGTCATCTCTGATTCTTACTTGGTCTAGTTCTCTGTTACCTCTTTGGTTTTGGTCTCTGAGGCATCTGCTTACTCTACTGGGAGCCGAGCAATGCAACTGAAGGAATTTTTCAGTCATTCTTGGTGTTTTGTGAGAGGGTTTTCAGTGTAGCTAATCTACCGTACTACCAGAAATAGTAGTCCTATAATCTTCCTCACAGCCATTTTATTTAACTTTTCTATGAATCATTCTATTCTTAACTGTACAGAACTTAGTTTTAGAGAACTAGCTATCATGTAAATATTAAAGACTGTTAAAAGGTTTTTATCCAGAACATACTCTACCTCTCCTGTAAGTTCCATATGACTGCTTGGGACTCTGGTAGAAAAGCCTTTATACCAAATAACACAATCTCTAATCTTTAGCTTTGAACTAGAGGTGGTGGTAAATAGAAATATAATATCCCTTTATATAAATATAAAGGGCCTACTGCAATGACATATACAGATTAGATAAGCAATGCATTTTTCTTTAGTCAAAGTAGAATTTATTAATCTTATTTCAGTGCAGAATTGGGCTTAAATTTTCCCCAGCAGTAAGTCTGAGAGCCACCACAGGTGCTGGTTCCATAGTGGGAAAGACAGAGTCATTATGGGAGGATAGAAGCTGTGCATCATTTGGAACCTAACTATCTCTGCTCAGACAGACTAGGCTATGTCTCTGATGGGATCTGCTTATGTTCTTATGTGAACCCAGAGCACCAAAGAAGTTAAAGCCCCACTGTACTACACTAACAATAGTATCCCTTTAGGTCAGCTAAATGACCTTTCCTTAAAAAAGTGAACAAACTGAAGTTTGTGCTCAAAAACTTCATATGTTATTATAATTAAATTTGTATTATTTATATCTAAGTGTTAATTAACATCATTTGATCAAACTATTATTTAATTATTTAAATTAAATTATTATTAAGGAAAAAAATATGCAGGCCTGTTGAACTGACCAGAATCAAGGCTGGCAATACGATTCATACTTCAGCTTTGCTCCTAGGGAAGTGTCTGCTAAGCACTCTTTGAATTTTTCATCCATTTCCTGGTTCTGAGTTTCACTGAACAAATTTTTCCAATCACCAACTTCACCTACAACACACAAAAAAACAGCAGACCCGGACATCTGTTAGAATATTTCTTTTTGATTTTACCATTTGTCGGTGCGGTGTTTCATTTCAAAATGTGAAAATGGATGCCTGAAAAAATTAGTCTTAAAAATGAATGTAACTTCTCTTATAAAAATAACAATATCCCTTGGAGTTTCCCTGTGGTTGTGTGGTGGGTGATGTGCTTTCTTTATATCACTCAAGGGTCTCCTGGCCTCAGTACTCTCCTATTTCCACCCATCTCCCAATACCTAGTATCTAAAACTCTACCCTTTGACAGTCTTTTTTTCCCCCTCTGAAGTCTTTTAAATACATTAAACTCCCCTTAAGAAGTTAAACTTTTACAGAAGGTTTTGTTTAAGACCTTAGATAGTGAATTTTTTGCAAAAAGTTATTATTTTGCCTGAGACTAGGATATGTTTTTCTTTTTTGTTTTTAAAAGTCAAGGAATTACTTCTTTTGATTATTTGGGTTGAAGGTGTAAATTCCTTGTTGCATAACCATTGAAATATATGTTTATAAAGAGAGTTTCATGATTTGAGGAAATGCTTAGATATATGAAAGGAATAAAATAAAACACAAAATTGTTTACAGATGTTATCAACTATGTACAACTGCACAGAGTAAGGCTGGAAGAATTAGGCCAGAAAGTTAAATCTGCCTCTGGTGGGAGAAACGTGGATAATTTTTAGTGCTTTCTCACATTTTTCTGTGCTTTCTGAATTTTCTACAAGGGATATTGTGAAATTTTTAGATTTTTACCTTATTTTAGATTTTTCCTTTTCTGAATAGTATTTGATTAATAATGTATAGAAAAGTTCTTCCCCCCCCCTTAAAGCGAATAAAGCATAAAAATCAGGGTTACCGTGAGGAATTAAACCAAAGCCAGATTTACATTCAATGTTGGACTTATAGTGGATTTTTTTATATTGGTCTTCATTTGACAAAATGTGGTAATGTCAAGTAGACTATGTTCAAATGCTGACTCCATTGTTGATTAGGTTTGTGACAAGGACAATTAATAGTCCTGTGCTTTGTTCCTCCTAGTTGTAAAATTAAGGATTTAATATCTTGTTTTCCATAAAACTTAAGCCCAGCAAAGGGTCTAACATACGATAGATGCCTGATAAATGATAGCTGTTGTTAGATGTTCTGCCTTTAAATCACATAATACTTTTATTACATATGCAATAATTTTTTTAAACCTGCCAGTCCTTAAGCTATATTATCATAAATTACCATAAGAAATTAGAATGATTTAATGAAATTTAGGAAAATCATCAGTGCCAAAGACAGCTAGTTGCCTGTCCAATACTCATTTTTTTCCTTCTTCCTTTCTAACAAAAACCCTGATTTTAACTGGGCAATCATGAAAAAAGAAATCACATTTCTCAGCCAATAGCACAGTGAGAGGTAACCAATGAGAAGTCCCTGCGTGAGGCTTCCTGCAATGTTCTTTATAGGGGGTTCATGCAGCTAATACATGTGATTCTGTCTCTTGCCATTCCCTTTTTATTTTAATGAAATAATCCTTTAATTTTCATGTAGTGGTGGAACTCCAGATGTTTTCTTGTCATGACAAGGTGACAACCAGAAAGACAGGAGCGACTTGGTACTCTCAAAGATATTATGGGGCTGCCGGTTCTAGCTCTGAAACGTGTCCAGACTCTCGTTAAGGGAGAGGAAAGAAGATCCTGTCTTAGTTAAGGCAAAGCTATCTGGATTGCCCACTACGTGCAAAGGGATGGATGTCCCAGAAACTAATGCAACTTTTACCTTTGCGGAACAGGAATGGGCCAACAGCACCGTGAGTTTCCTGGGACTTGGCTCGCATTGCCTGGAAGGTGCTCTGAGCTGAGATAGTTTGAATCTGCTCCCCAGTTAGAGAGAACCCAAAGAACTCAGCAGTTTGTTTTATTCCAGCAGCCAGATTCTGAAAACAAAATTTTAATGGATAAACATCTTTCTATGGGAATTGTGCCCTGAGCAAAGACAGTCTTCTTAGAATGTTTCAGCCTAACTGTCTGATTCATGTTTGTCTCTTTAGACTTACTCATACTTCCATATAAATATTTAAGATATCCCTACAAGATATTCTGTAGTGATTTTGTAGTTTCAATTTATGACTCTTGTTCAACTATTCAGGGTATAATGACAGTAAGCATTAATTAGTAGGTTAGAATTTTACCTAAGATGATATTCATTTTATTATAAAGTACCAATCTAGACCAGCGAGGAAATTAATGTATTTGTACATGTTCATTCTAATTCTCTTTTCTCCTGAACTCTATGTACAGCTAATATTTAATTCCTTCAAGAAAGTCCAATTTTTAGAATTGTAAAAATTAAAAACTACCTTGAAATTCACCTTGTCTAAATACCTGTGTAGATTGTGAATCCCTCAACCAGTACAGATTCATGAATCTTCCAGAACAGTTTTATAAACTGTATTCTACAAAACACCAGTATACCTCACGGTGGTTATAGATGTTTCATGAGGAAAAAGAAAAAAAGGATGGTGAATGGTTGAGGTCAAATAAGTTTGGAATCCTTTGTGTTAAATAAAGATAAGCTTTTTCCCTTATAGGATCTGTCAGTCTTTAATATGTCAATGTACAATGTGACTCTCTCAAACGAGCAGGCTATCTAATACAGCAGATCCCAAATAAATTTGAACAGGCAACCTTTTTCCAGCCCCCAATAAAAAATTATTAACATCTGGGGCAATACTGGCAGTCCACGGAGCACAAGTTTTAGAAAGATTATTCTAGACTAGAAAGAAAAAAAGACTAAATTAGTATGTTCTTTTATACTACGATAATACATCCTGTATCAATATAATACATTAATACAGAAGGGATGGATTCAATTATACTTTCCTTTGATAAGAATGTCAGGGAGACTAATGTTAAAAACTCAGTTCAGTTAGAGAACAACTGACACACTCCTTTCTCTTTTACATACTTTCTTCACTGCAGTTCCAGGACTGGTTTCCCTCCCACCTCATTAGCCACACCTTAGTTTCCTTTGCTGATTCTTCCAATTTTCCCAAACTCTTTATATGGCGGGGGTTGGGGGGCTCCAGGGCTCAGCTCTTGGTCTTCTGCTCTTCTCTATCCATACACTTACATACATAGATATGAAATCTCATGCCTTTAAATGCCTCTATGTGTCAAATTTATAACAACAGCCCAGAACTCTCTCTGCCTTCAAGACTTTTATACCCAACTGCTTATTTGACCTCTCCATTTGGATGACTAATAAATATCTCAAACTTACATGTCCAACACCCAAATCCTGACATTCCCACAATCCTGCTTTACCTGCTGCCATCTCCTACCTAGATTATGGTAACTCAGTCCTCCCCGTTGGTAAGGCCAATAATATTGGAGTCTTGTTTGACTTCTCTTTTCTCTCATTGCTCTTTCTCCCATCCAATGCAGCAGCAAATCCTGTTGGCTTTTTGTATTCAGAATTCAACCACTTCTCAGCACCTGCACTGCTCCTTTTGGTCTGAGCCACCATCTTCCCCTGCCTGGACTACTGCAGCCTTTTCACGGGTTTCTTTATACTCTCTTTACTCCTCTCCAGTATGTTCTCACACACTAGCCAGAATGATCCTAGTAAAGACATCAGCTCCTTTCACTCTTCTGTTCAAATCCTACAGTGGCTTCCCATTTCACTCACAGTGAATGCCAAGGTAATTTCAAAGGCCTGCCACGCCATTCCTCATACTCCACCCCAGGCCCCTTACTTCTGTTGTCACTGGTTAATCTCCTCTGGTTCATCCTACTGCCCCAGTCTTATCTGCCTCCTTCCTTAGAACAGAAAGGAGGCACTAAATGTTTGTGAATAAACTATTTTTTAAAATAACATATATAGAAAGATCAACTCACAGCCAAATGTGTGTTCAATTAAATCTCAGTTGAGATCTACCTATTGTTTTTGCCATCCATAATTTGGGCTATCTAGCCTAAAGGGAAAATAAAGCAGTCACTATTGGTAATAGGTTGTTAAGCATTATTTTATTTCTATTAAATAAACAACCTAAGCACCTATTCATGGTTTGTTTTTTTCTTAGCACTGTACCACATATCTGAGATAGTCCTTTTCTTTTTCTACTTGAATACAATGTTTGTTCATACAACCAGACATAAGCAAGTGCTCTTGTTACCATTTATAATAAATTTTGCTATAGAATATTAATAATCATAATCTCACCTCTTTCAGGTCTTCATATAATATGAACTTAACATTTTCATCATCTAGATGCTTGTTCCAATTAATTGCAAAATCAAAATAGCTCCCCCAACAAACTAAAAACACAGGGAAAAAAATGTCAGTCTGACACCAGAGCTAGCGCTTCCAAACAAAATGCTATCTGCACACCTTACCTCCTGTAGGGTGGATATTCTCATCTTCACTTTGCAAGTAAGGAACTGAAGTTCAGACAGATCAAACATCTTGCTCAAAATCACCCAGGCAGTGAGTGATTTGAACTTGGGTTTAAGTGCTAGCTCTACTACTTAATGGCTGTGTGACCCTTCTATTCCTTATCCTCATAGGGTTCCTATGAGAATGGAAATTAAGTAATGTGTGCTACGGATAGCATCTAGTGCCTGGCATGTAATAATTGCTCAGTAAGTGGTAGCTATTTTATTTTATCTAATATTAATGATTCATATATAATTGTGAATGATGAAGCCCAATCCAGGTCTCCCATTTAAATCCCATGTTTTCCAGTATATTCAGCTACCTCCGTAAGTAGAATTCAACAAGTTTGCAAGGCAGTAAGCCCAACCAAGTTATCACTGCCACATTTTACCATGTCAATTGAATAATTAGGCTAAAAGGATGGATTGAGAAACAAACATTCCTTAAAACAGACTGTCCCAATGACGACAGGTTTCTCATCATTAAATGTTCTCTTGTGCTATTAATGGGGTATCGTTTCAGACTTGCTTTAACTATTCATTCTGTCTTAGTGGTTAGAAATGAAATCAAAGCTCTCT
This sequence comes from Manis javanica, assembly GCF_040802235.1. NCBI lineage: Eukaryota > Metazoa > Chordata > Mammalia > Pholidota > Manidae > Manis > Manis javanica. The sequence continues at coordinate 213,290,463 of NC_133156.1, read as the reverse complement.
TAGTAGTGCACCTTCTGTGCCCTTTTTTTCTCTCCGACACCCCAACCCCGATATTCAGTCTTTTCTTAGGAGCCAAAGCCATACCCTGTGCCCTTGCACGTGGGCTGGTGTAGCACTTCTTTGTCGATTACCTTTAAAAGTGGTCCTCTTAGCGTGACCTGTCAAGAGCTTCTTTAGGGTCATCTGACATTAATTCTTCCTTCTATATGGTAAAGACTCAACAGAGCCCCTAGTAAGAGGAGTCATCTATTCCTCTCTGGTCCGCTGTACCCATGGAAGTAGTCTCTGCCACTTACAAGCAGTGGGACCATTGGCAGGTAACTTAACTTTTTGGATTAGTTTCCTCATCTGTGCAGTGGGGCTGATACTGCCTGACTCAGACTTTGCTGTAGTCTTAAATGAAATCATGTATACAACACCTAATTTATTACCTGCAGCATTAGTAGGTACTTATAAAATTGTGATTATCAATAACTAGAAGTAAAACATTAACATGGTCTGACAAAGCTTATTTTCTTTCTGGTGAACAAATATCTCAGGTGTGGTTTCTCAGCGTCATTTTTCAAAAAATCATTGTGTTATACAGAGACTTGGGGGAAATTAAATAGAAATGCTTTTCTACATGACTGTATAGGCCTGTTTATCCCATGTCTGTTCTATGACCACTCTGTCTCATAGTCAACATGTAAATCATCCAAATTATTTTTAAAAGAGTAATGTGTTGTTTGATGTACAGAACTATGGAGCTCTCAAACTTCATTTAAAAGAAGCTCTGGTTCCTGGACCCACCTTTGTCTTCTTTCTTTCTTCAGCCTTAAACTCTTACGCTTCTTTGTATTTATGTGGTCATCTGTTGAAGTAGGAATTCTTTTACCATAGTCATACCTTGTCCTTCCATGAACTGTCTGAAGAATTCATCCCAAGAGCCATAGCTTGGAATATCAGGGACATCATTGTGGAAATGGTACAAAGATGCTGCTGTATCTTTAGGATTTCGGAATATCACCAATACCTAGGGAGAGAAAACTAAGTTAATTAGTGTAGGTCTATGTTTCCATGTTTGGAAAAGTGATACTGTGTGCAACATCCTCACAAGAGTGTGTCCTCTTGTACACTACATCATTTTGTTATATATACAGAAAGAAATGACAGTAAGAAACCAAGGAACAGCAGGTGGCAGATGAGACAGCCTCAGGGGAAGGGAGAAAAAAGAAGAAAATGAAGTTGATGTAGCTGAAAACCTTTGCTAATAGTCTTAGATAGTAAAAAGGCATATGTAGAAAATGTGAAAAAGGAAAGAATAAGCTCACTAGAATAGCCATGAGAGCACAATCTGAATGGTCAAACTGCCAAATAAAGTAAAAATTGCAAAATAATGTCAAGGACAGTGAAAATAATGTTTAGAATGTAGCAGGAGATCAAAGAATGGCAGGCCCACCCTGGGGCCCAAGGCGTGATGGGTGGTGTGGCTGAAGCAGAGCCTCTGACTTCCCAAGTTATGTCTGTTCTGATGAGCAAGTAATTCAGTCTTCTGAATTAAGAGTGTGAAATAAACTCTGTAAAGAGCAAAACAAAACCCAAGGAACTACAAGATTTCAGGAGACTGCTGGGCTTTTCCAAGGGAGTTTAGGCCTTCTGCCTGACATCTCCATTTCAAGAACAGGAAACTGGAGAGCACCATGTTGAACATTGCTAGTGACCTCTGAGGAATCTGAGATAATGTGCAAGGGGTTCAGAACACTAGAAACTGGCAGATGTCATTTCACTTTTGGAAAGGAGCAATGTGTGGATTTTGCAAAGTACAGATTTATAAAACTGACCTCCATTTGGGAGAAATTTATAGAATTGACTAATAGATGATTTAAGGCCACACATAAGAGAAAGCAGTAACCATCACGGGGCACCATGGGTCCTCTGAGAACAAGCTGCTGCCAAATCACACCAGATTTTTCTTGGACATAGTTTCTCCATCAGTAGATTTGTTGCTTATGATTTCTTGGGCAAAATGTAAGCCAGAAGCAGCAGCAATTAGCCATATAAAACTGACTGAGTACTCATGTGCAAAGGAGGCTAAATAAAGTAAACCTGCCTAGAGGTTCTTAATGGCATTCCCCTGTCCTGACTGGGTCATCATCAGAATTTTAATGAATGATTTAATAAAGATATAGAAACTATATTTATCAAATTTGTAGATGACATGGAACAGGGTATCAGGATCTCAAAACACTTCATCAGGCTAAAGAAATGAAGTCACACTAAACAGGATAAAATTGAAGAGAGATAAGTGGGCTGGGTCATACCTTTCAGTCAGATCTCAAACTCACCTTTGTCCCTGATCCAAACGGAGCAGATTCTTGTCCCCTGAGGGTTTTATATTTGGGTTTCTGATTATTACTCATTCGTTGCCCTGGCTTGTAGCAATTTATCATTTTACAAAGACATAAGTTTGGATGGCGAGGGCCAGCTGGCTGGAGTGTGGATGAATCCCCAGCATCACCCTCACACCTTGGCTGTGTCACTCTTCTCCTGCCCATGTATTCTGGCAAAAGTGAGACCTTGTTCAAAAGCCTAAATGCTCCAAATCCAAATGCTTCATAAATTACTTTAGCTTTCTTTCTTATGGAATAATTAAGGGGGGAAGAAAAGAGTCAACCTAGACTTGTGATTTTGTTTAACTGCATTACACTGGGGAAATTTAATGTTATTTGGTGGCTTTTGTAATTTGGGAGATTCTCACTGTAAAGACTGCTTAACAGAGCTGTCCAAGGCTGGCATAGGGGATAGAGGGGCTCCCTTATGATTGAAGGTGTTCATCATAGTCCAGCCAGCCACTTAGTGGAATTTAAACACCTAACAGTGATTAGAGTAGACAATCTTTAAGGTATTTTGCAATTCAAAGCTTCTAGGATTCATGTGCCACGATCACAAAGCTGCTGATTCTAAACCTCCACTTCCCTCGCAGTTTATGTCCAGCTCTTCCTTCTCCTCCATTATCTCCCCTCCTTCCTTTAGAACTGTTTCCTCCTTTTTCTTTGCTATTACTAGGCTATCCTCCCTTTCTTATTTGTGGCTTTCAAGAGTATAAATCTTTATTTTAATTAACTCTGATCTTTTCCTAAAACAAAAAAAGAGGTGCCAAGAAATAAGGAATAGAGGGGAGACCAGGTGACAGAAAACGAAAAGGATTGAGTGAAAACTAATCATTGTAAGAATAAATCAAAACTGGTTAATGAAACAAAATGTAAATGAATGATGAGTCACCAAAGCACTACAGTTATTCATATGTGAGATGAAATTGCTATTGTATGTGAAATCCAGAAATTAAATAGTTTCAGACCTTAAGTAAATAGTGCGCACGAGAAAGAAACAAAGAAACAATTTTTGTTCATTTTCCTAGGGTGTGTTCTTTTGTTACACACTCTAAATATCCTAGTGGGATTCTTAAATCTATTCACCACAAAACAGATTGTAAAATATGTTCTACTCTACCTATACATTTTACATCCTAGCTGAAAATGCATTTAATTTGAAGGCAACTGTAGCAAATATATCTGAAGAAAGAAACAACAAAAGAAATACTAAACCTCACACTTAATTTATTAAAATCCTATGGTGAGTAGCACATTCATCACATAGCTCAGAAGGCCAGTATCTATACATTGAAAACCTCAAATTAAAATGCCAGGAGGCGAGGACACTCACCTTGGCTTTGTTCTTGAAGAGAGATTCAGGTAACTTGTCGTAATGGAGGTGAGTTGTGAAAACTCTTGGCGATGGAAACTGTTTCATTCTCTTAAAAATAAACATGATAGGTGAAACGTAAAGTGTGTGTGTGTGTGTGTGTGTGTGTGTGTGTGTGTGTGTGTGTGTGTGTAGTAAATCACTCCAAGTTTAGTATCTGTAGTTTCAGGTATTACTATTGCTGTCTTCTCTTCTTCCTCCTCTATTTTTTTTCTCTTCATTTCTTTTGTCTTTGTAGGTGTGAGGAACAGAAAATCATAATTCATTCATTCATTAAAATCTTCCTTTTGAACTCCCTTGTTGGATCCTGCTTACCATTCTTTTTTGTCACTGAAAAATTTACCTTTCCCCACAATCATACCAAATCCTTTCGGTTCAAGACAGCCTGTTATCTGCTATCCACCCTTTCCCCTTCTATATTCAAAGTCTTTAACAGAAACATTCAAGCCTTTTCATAGTTCCTTCAAATCCATTTTTAATATCTCGATCTTTTTTGTTTTGTTTTGTTTTGTTTAACAACAAAACTCCATGCAGTCAAATATCCCAACTGAACTTGAAATACAGGAGTCACTTAAATACCTGAGAAATATTTTATGAGAGAATTCTTGTCATTATGAGGACTTGGTGATTCATTCTTTTTGTTGTAACCTACTTCTACTGATATTTTAAAAATGAAGTTTCCTGTTGCATCTGCTCGTGTTAGGGGTTTTATCTCAGAACCAGACCATTAGTAGGTCATGTAGGGAGTGAAGGCTTTTAAGTTTCATTTCCATACTTGTAGAGATCACTCACTGCTCGGTCATGTCAATTTAAGCGATAAAATGATGTTTAGATATTTATAGCTAGTTGCCCTGTAAAAACTTAGTGGTGATCTCTACTCAAGCAAGGGAAAAGTTTAGGTTTTAAAAATAAAAAAACATTTTAAATCGATGCTGTGGGTTCAGTGGTGATTAGTAGTCATAATACTTGATTTACATTAAATTGCACTTCTTAGTTTTAGACTTATTTTATATTCATTCACAACAATCCTCTCAAGTAGATATGGTAACCCCCATTTTAGGGATTAACAATGGACTTTGAGGTTTTAAGCACTTTGTGCAAAATTGCACAGATGGCAATTTTCAGATTAAGTTATAGAATGCCGTTTCCACTGAACTGCACAGCCAAAATCTCATAAAGACATATGAGAAATGATAAAGGATTTATGAGACATATGAGAATGATAAAAGGATTAGAAAAATATCCAGCTGGAAAATGAGAGTTAACTGTAACAAAAATAGATACACATATAATAATATGTTCATGAAAAATGTATGATAGCACACAACTGTAAGCAATGTAAAGACTAGACACAGGTATATCTTAAGAAAATATATATATTTTAGAAAAGTTTTCTGACTTGTGGTGTAATACATTTTTAAAAGAGAAGATGGGAATCTGGACAAATGTTAGCATCATTTCTAAAGGTGATGCTGAATAGCCTCTTTAGAGACCAGTTTATGCAATAGCCCATCCATTTCTCACTTAGGAAAAAACTTCTTAAAACTCCTCTGCACGAGTGCTGAGCTGGTCCTGAGAGAGCCGAGGCTGCCAGCCTCTCTGAGGCCTCCTGAGGTTGCAGTTAACCAGACCCAGGACTTAGCACTGACCTCCCCACCCCAACCCAACCCATCCTGCCCCACAGTCCCCGAACACCTCATTTACAAAGTGTCTTTCTGTTACTGTGGCGTGGGCTAGCATCCAATGTTCAAGTTTGTATTTCTCATCATGCCAGGTGTCTTTGTCACTTTCCAGAAACTGTTTCCTAAGTGCCAGTCCAGTGACTGTTCTTAGTGACTGAGTTCTTCTGTCTGTCTGTCTGGTGGAAGTCTTGGTGGTGAACACTTTGGAACGTTTTGCTGAGAGTGTGGTTCCCCCTTGAATACAGTCTCCTCTCCCCAGATGCATTTTTGGAGTATCTAGGTATGTGTGTGTGTATCCGCCTTGTTCTGTGCAGGCACCAAGGTCCTGAGACACATCCATCTTCACCCTGTCCTTGCCTTCCCTGGCAGGGAGCAGAACATCTGTCTCACACCCAAGCCCCAGTTAGTGATTTTGTTGAGGTGAGTGATACAGGTAGGCTGACCTGTTATAACCTTCATACACCTCAGTGACTTACTCTCTCAGCTGCCTCATGATCCTTTCCCATCGCCCCCCCTGCCTCCCCCCAACACACACACACACCAGAGTCATAATTGAGAGGGAAATCAGAAGTAACATCTTATTAGGCAAAGACTGGGGACTGCTGACATAATCTAAGTTTTGAATGGTCTAGGCCTTGGGTAACCCTCCTAACAGAATCCTGCCCATGTCAATGTCTTCAGATATACAACTTTTTTAGTTTTAGTTCATTTCCTCAGGTTTCTCAGCTTACTTTCCTCTTACTGTTTTTTTGTTTGTTTGTTTGTTTTTCAGTAGGCTGCCTATGCAATGTAGAGGCTAAGAAGCTCAAATCAGAAAACTTGAGTTCAAATCTTTGGTCTTAAAGTTATTAGCTCCTTGGCCTTGGGCAAGTCTCTAACAGTTTTATCTTTTGTAAAATGGTAATAAGGTTATTTTGCAATAAAAAGGAGATAATCCGTGAAAAGTGCTAGGATGATATGGTAAGCACACAGGAAGTATTAATTATTAGTATTTTACTCTCTAAACTAAAAACTAAAAAATCCCCCAAATGGAAGAAGTCTTTTTGTAGTAATTTACTGTAAGTTTAAAGGCTGTTTTGTACCAACCTGATATTTTTCTGGGTCCCCACATTCAAGTACGGGGAATTCTGGATATTGATACTTTTTTTTAGAATCAGCAAATATTAATTCACTAATGATGTGTAGAATCCAATTTGAACCTGTAAGAAAAATCAGAGAATCAAAGCTCATTAAAGCATCTTGATATAGTGAAGGCATGTTGTGTTACTTTAGCATGTATGTCATAACAATTAAAATCTACAACCATTCTCTGATGTGTACAATTGGTTCTTCTGTGTTTGAAGTAACCTGGCCTTTGAAAAAAAACAGTGTTTTGTGGAAAACAGCATTTACTTACATTATTATAAAATTCAAGTCATTATATTTCTCACATTTCTCCTTTAACAAGAGACAATGCTTCCTTTTGAATCCAGAATATCTTCCTTATAGAACAGTGTTCAACTATAGAAATTACTGTGTATCATATATTACATATTACTTGACTTTAAGTTAATGAGTATTTTCTATAGAGTGTATAATTTTGATTTTATAAAAACCTAGAATTGATTAAGAGAAAGAAAAATATTAAGGAAGGTTGGCTTTAATAAACACATATGAAATAACAGTTTAAAAAAATCAAAAGTAGATTGTGTAAAATAGGAGAATTTAGATTCTTAATGCCTTATCTTCTACTGATGAATGACCATTGTAAAACTGGTTTGAAAAACTGGAGGATTGATGTTTGATCCTGAAAAATAATCTATTACATATGAGTTAGCATATAAATCATCATATAAATTATAGTTGTGGCCATGCTTTTGTCTTCAGTTAAACATCATGATGAAAATCTCTGCTACTCTGAGTGCTCAATGGCCACTGGACTTTCCAGCATTCATGTTTCTGTGTGCTGGCTTCATGGCGCATCTCTTATATCCATCATGCAACATGTTGTTTTCACATAAACCTCCTCCCTCAACCACTGGGGCTTCCTAAATCTAGCAGTTCTAGATTTTGGTTTTACAAGCTATGTTCTTAACCATCGTGGCCTTACTCCCTGATTTCTGGCCAGCCTCATGTACATGAACTGCCCTCCTCCCACCTGTGCCTTGCACACTGCCCAACGTACCCCCTTTGAAAAAGTGTCCTTGTGAAGAATAATTTGTTATTTACCGCACTTTGGATAAGATGCTAGCACTATGTCACTGCTTCTGGCTTCAAAGGTGTCCAAGGCTTGGAAAGTTTCTGAGGTGCACATGGTGATCGGGTAAGGAATCCCCTGATAGGTGAAAAACAAACGAGAGAGAGTAGTTTTTTTTGATTTTTCCAGAGCTTCATCAATATAGTCAACAAATTTGGACTTAGCAGCCATGCTGGCTCCCTGCTAATGAACCTGCTCTGTGGTTGTCCCAGGGTAGCGACAGCTGTTAATGTAGTTTTTCAGGAGGTGGAACAAAGGGCTCCTCCCATTCACATGAGAAAGAAATAATTTAATTCTCATCCTTCCTCCCACCCCCACCCCGCCTTTTAGTATACACACCTCTGACAAAAGGCAAACCACAGGTGCAAAACAGGCTGAGAATCGGGGAATACTACCCCAAGGGTTGATTATATTACCATTATAGGCAACCCTCCCCAGGAAAGTAAGAATAGAGTCTCCTAATAGACGATAATAGATATTAAATATCCAACACAGAGTTATTTAACTGAATCAGGCATACAGTTCTCCTGTTAGCAAAAAGCAATTCACAGGATGAAACCTCTTCCTTGGTTGAGAGGATGTAGCTTTGCACTACATCCCCGATGGTGTGAGAAGGAAGCAACCGGATTGTGAGGTAATTTAGTGGCATGGAAAAGAGCCAGAATTTGGAGGCAGTCCACAGGACAGGCCCAGATCCATCATTTACTGCTTCAATGGACTTAGACGTCAGAAGACCTGAGTTTAAATCTTGGCTCTACCACTTACTAGTTGTGTTATTCTGAACTCATAATACACCTTCAAAAGTCTATGTAAAATGGAAATAGCAACAGCTGCTCTTCCTGACCTATTTAACAGTGGAGTTGTATGGTTCATAAAAGAGAGATGCTTTGTCAAGGGGGACACGCAATGCAGTGGTCCTCTGAGTTCATTCCTGCTGGTCAAGGTCTCCAGAGTGAGGCACTCACTCTCTGCAACTCAGTGTCTTCCCAGCAGCCACTCTCCCCTTTCCCTTGGGATAAAAGTTAGTCCTCCTTTGCAGCTTGGTGTGGCCCTGGGGTTAGGGGGAGGTGAGCAGAAATAACATGTGCAACTTCAGGGGATGACCTCAGCCCAGGAAGTTGACTGCTCTATAATTCTTCTCTTGCCCCTGTCCCACATCTGGAGGGTAGACATGATGCTGGCTGGCCAGATGTGCTAATTTGGAGAAAAACAGCACTTCTGGGGGATGGCAGGCCTATAGGAAATGGGACACATGGGGAAATAGTCACCCTCCCAGGACCACCCCTGCATACAGCAAACCCACTTTTGAACTGTATGTAAAGGAGCACAGTTGACTATCTTGTTGAGCAGTGGGATTGTCAGCCTCATTGTTACAGCAGGTCAGCCTATACCCTACCTAGTACACTTCTGGGTCAAAATTTACTCTCTGTGGTCTCTTCTCAAGTCAAGCTTCCATCAACATATACTGAGCTTTTCTTTTTTCCTTTCCCTTCTCTTCTCCACATCATTTTCCCTACTCTTCTTCCTTTTTTTTCCCTCTGACCCTAGGAATGCAGTTTTCTAAAACTGTATTTACTTTACTCTAAATGAATGCTAACACTTAAGGAGTTAACTCTTAGTTAAGCATGTTACTTAGCTGCTGTAGTTGTTCATATATTGGTTAAAATAATAGCTAATGGTGTAGGGGATCATGAGGAGAACAGTGTAGCACAGAGAAGGCACATAGTGAATCTGTGGCATCTTGCTGCACTGACGGACAGTGACTGCATTGGGGTAAGGGTGGGGACTTGATAATATGAGTAAATGTAGTAACCACATTGTTTTTTCATGTGAAACCTTCATAAGAGTGTATATCAATCATACCTTAATAAAAATTAAAAAAAAGACATATTGGGAAAAAAATAGCTAATATCAGAGATCCCTTCTATGTATCTGTTAAAGTAGTAAAATTACATGGATAACTTACTGTAATGTCATAACAGCCCTATGAAATCAGTGTTCCTAACTTTCCGTTTTATGGGTAGGGTAGTTGGAGCTTCACAGTGGTGAAGTCAGCCGTTTGAAGGTCGTGGAATGCAGGCAGTGCGGCTGAGTTCCTTGGCAAAAAATAATTTGCAGCGAGATCTCTCTCCGTGGTGTCGGGTTTAGTTGTTACCACCTCTGCATTCTTGGTGCTTCTTTATTTGCTGTGAGAAACAAGGCCAAGTGACTTTTCACTAAAAAAAAATTTTACTTTCTGGGGAGAGAGATTTTTATGACCACAAGGAAACAAATTCCCTGGATTCTAGAACATTTTATTTAATAAGAGCATTTTGGGACAAGTCCTATATCAAATGTATACATTGATTGTCAGATGCATTCTAATTTCATAAATGTAAGCATAGAGAAACACAAGCATGCAGAATAGACGTTTTATATGTTAACAGAAAGTATCTTACTGAGGCAGCTGGTGGATATGGGAGAGCAACTTTTCATCTCCATTTTACAGAGGAGAAGAAACAGCGTTCCTAGTTAGGACTAAGTATCTGGGTTTTGTTACATTTGTGGTTTTTAACTTTTTAGCTGGTAAAAAGGCAAAATTAGAATATTTGAAGGTCTTTCTATTTATTAATTCACATAATAATGAGATACTATTCACTGTAGGTAGGAAGGGTGTGTATTTCAGAACCTCCCTCCCAAAAAAGAAAAGAAGGACTGGACTCTCTGCCAAGCTGCTTAAGTGGGATTGTCCCTTACATTTTAAGGGCTTTGTTTCCCTGGGGAAGGTAGAATTTAAGACATTAATTCAAGTGTTGTTCTTGTCCTTCGCTTGCTTCTTAGTAAATAAAACATTAAAAAAGGACAATATGGTTGGATCCTATTCTGACACTAATGCCTGTAATTATAGGAGGACTTGGGGGATGTTTGGAATTGGTAATGTGAGCTCTGATTCTTGTTAGTCTCCCTAAGCTCAGGACAGCCTACCAACTTTACAGTTCTCCATACCTGACTCTTAACTTCCCAGCATGCATGATGGGAGCAAACAGTAGCATGCATGATTGCACAACCACCTAGATCATATGATGCATTTGCACTGGTGTGCCTGAATGAAGGTGGGCCTCATGTTTGGTGAAACCCCTGCTTCCTGTTCAGCTCCTGACCCACCTAGACCCAAAACAGTGGTGCCACGCTGGCTTGGTTTATGTGCCTGGTGGCAGCAGCAAGGGAGACTTATTTAAACCTCCTTTCCTGGGGATTAAAGAGATTGTTCCCTATTACCTTCTTTCCTTCTAATTTTTTCCTAGGCTTATAAAAAGAGAGAGAAAACAGAATGCAGAAATTGTCTAGGGTAATCTAAATCAAATCTGATTAGTAAGGCAAGGATCACATAGCATAGGGTTCCTATGTGCTGATTGGCCCAAGGCTGATTTTTAGGGGCAGGTAAATAGGCCCTAACTGCGCTATCTTCCTCTCTCTGTAGTGGGGTGTCCCTTCAGGATTAAGTTGTGATTTGTCTCTTCTTTAGCAAGAGAAGTGCTATCTCTGAGTATAGTTCAGGATTGAAATTTACCCTGGTATCCCAAGTATAGGGAGGGGGGTGTAATCTCTTTGTATTTTGGAAGTTTATTAAGAGCTGCCTTCCCTCTTTGGAAGCTGAAGACCAGGAAGTCACGGGTGGTGTCCCTGAGGTGGTGAATGCTGGAAACATTTAGGATCCAAGACAGTTCATCTGGTAACACTTTAGCATCCTAGACTGAGGGTGATAGAGAACCACTCCATCCAGCACTGGACAGGAGTCCTGCCCCACTTCCCCTGCTTCTGGGACAGTATCCCCAGAGGCCCCAGCTCTCCACTGCTCTGTGTCCTGTGGCCCTCTGAAGGGAAGGTGGGGCCATCACCAAGAGCCCGTGCCCCTCTTGTTCAGTAGGTGCTTTGTGGCACCCAGCAGCATTGGATCATCTAGATTAATCTCTGCTGCCTCACGTCAGGTAACTGCAAGAACTTTGCCTTTAGGCTCCTGGCCAGGTTGGCTAGCTGCCTGCCCTCTGAGGTAACCATGGGAGGATGGGCAGCAGACTTCTTAGATACTGGTTAGTGTGCAGATGCCTGTTGTCCTTGCCCTTGTGACCACTACAGAAGGCTAGGACTCTGTGCTGCCTTTGGGCCAGCTCTGGCCTTGGGTATGATGTAGCAAGGAGAACTTCCTCCTGGCCACTTGCACCCTCTGCTAGAGTTAACAAATTAGGGTCACAGTGGGAATGTACAGCCCTCAAAGGACCCTTTGGCAGAGGTGTTCAAGACTTGAAGAAGGATCTACCAGGCTTCTGGACTGGAGAGTTTGAGCATTTGTATTCTGGGGTTGGAGCTAGGGCAAATTAGTTACTTCCTCGCCCCCAATGTGCATACCTGCTGCTTGGGAGTCCCACCTGATACTTGAGAGAATCAGTGCCCCTTTGAAAATCTTTCACCAGAGTTTGTCCCACCTGCCTCAACACCCTCTACCCTCTACCCCAATTCATTGATAAAGGAACTTGGTAAGGGTCTCCACTTTTCCTGCTCTAAACTTTGTGGCCAAGTGGTCGTTACCTCAAAACATGTTTGTGAAATATATAGTTGGGTCTAGGATATGTAAGAAACAGATATGAGGATGTCGAGTTTTGTGTCATACTGGGAAACTTCCCCTCCAGTGAACAACCTCCCTTAATTAATTTATATATACTGTGGAAATGATTGAGTCTCTGTGGAATTATTTCAGGCTCTGTATCAGGTTATTTTATTCTTTTCTTTTTTCAGTCTGAACCATTCTGATTATTTTTTCCTCTTGTTTTGTCATCCTGCTACCTTTAACCCTGATGGTTGGAATTTTAAACCACTGTAGTAGGGCCTGGCAGCTCAAGGCATAGAGGAGTTGTCTTGTTAGTGAGTTTCAGCCCTGGGCAAGTTTACTATGGATTCAAGGAGACCGAAAAATGACAATGGAACGTTCTTGGGATGAAAGGGTTTATACCCAACTTCATTCCCATGGTGGCAGGTCAATCACTAGAATCCTGTCCACTCAGAGCAAGTCTGCATGCAGCAAGCCGGTCTCTGCCTCTAGGCCTCTGTGCCCACACAACCATCCCAGTCTCTGTTCTCAGCACTGCCACCACTCCAGTCTCCAGTCTTGTCTCAGCTCTCCTGCAGCCTTGCAGTCGTGTCACTGTGTCACCTAGACCACTGTGCGAAGCTCTTTATGTAGCATCAATAGCAACATATTGCTCACACGTGTGTAGTGAGCTAGCTGACCAGGGCCAGGTGAGAATCCTGGCCACAGGAACTTCCACTTTATCCACAGAATGTCTTAAGTGATCTATGTATTTTTTAAAACAAAGTTTTTGTTGGAAGTCATACAGATTGATTTTAAAATGAGAAAGATTTATTGTGGGTGAATCTTTGAAAGGGATGAATCTCTAAAGATTGTGAATACCCTGGTGTAGATAAAGTGAAGGTTCCTGTGGCCAGTATTCTCACCTGGCCCTGGTCAGCTAGCTCACTACACATGTGTGGGCTACATGTTGTTATTGACTCTATATAAAGAGCTCCACCCAGTGCTCTGGGTGACACGGTGGCATGACTGCAAGGCTGCAGGAGAGCAGAGCAGAGGTTGGAGTGGTGGCAGCACCGAGAACAGAGACTGAGACGGTTGTGCAGGCAGAGAGGCCCAGAGGCAGAGACCGGCTTGCTGCATGCAGACTTGCTCTGAGTGGATGGGATTCTAGTGATTGACCTGCCACTGTGGAATAAAGTTGGGTATAACCCTTTCACCCCAAGAACGTTCTACTGTCATTTCTTTGGTCACATTGAATCCATTGTGAACTTGTCTGGGGCTGAAACCTACTGGCAAGACACCTGGTTGGAGAGGAAAGGGGGCCTCAACAGAGTAGGTGATACCTGGGGAAGAGTTCTGAATAGTTTTGAGAATAATAGGTTATGATGCAAAAACAGTAACAGACAAAATAAAGAACAATAGAGTTGCAAAGAGATCTTATGAGAAAAGCTTGAAAGTCAGATACATAAAGTTATTAGAATGGAGGTTCAAAACTGAGGCAGCTTCTATAGAGCAGAAGAGATTAAGAGTACACAAAACCTAATGTTAAGAGGATACTAGTAGTGCTGATGTGGAAAAGATGGCTTTGGGGCTCTTGTCAGTGTAGACCTGAGTGATTTTCATTAATAATGATATGCTTTTAATGAATTTAGTTTGCAAATCCACATTTTTCACAACGTATGCCAGTTTGGATGTGCAAATGAGCCATGAGGTTGGACTGTGGTAGTTGGATAGGAAAACTGGGGCAGTCAAGAGAGCTCCTCACAGGTACTTTCTTTAGTGGCACTGACAAACAGCTCCAACTATCACACCTTCTCTAAAAGGTCATGGGTCCCTTAGATCAGAAGTAAGGCCCTGATCATTGCGTACTTTCCATTAGTTTTTTGTGGGTATATTTTACCCCCTACTAGACTATTAACATCAATGAAGGTAGATCTGTGTCTACCTTAATAGACCTTTCAATTCCTTTCCTCCTCCTCCTCCTCTTCCCCTTTCTCACTCTCTACTTTTTTCTTCTATCTAGTGGGCAGTAGGGCAGTGCTTCTCAAAATTTAATTTGCAAACGGATTGTCTAGGTATAAAATGCAGGTTCTGATTAAGCAGGTCTGTCGTCCGAGCAAGTTCCCAGGTGATTCCCATACTACTGATTCTTGGAGACTATCACACTTTGGGTTGCAGATTAAAAATGAGTGCAGGCTTTCAAACCATAGTCCTGGGTTCAAATCCAAGTTCTGTCTTTTATCAACTATGTGATCGTGGGCAGGGTAAACATCTCGCCTTCTCTGTAAAATGAAATACTCATGGCAGCTATCATGACATCAGGTTGTTTGAGGATTAAATAAAATAGCGCACCAGTCAGCAGCCAGTACCCACTCTTATTTAAAGCACCATAAATGCTAATTACAGCGCGTGGGCGGGGCCACGCGGGGAGGGGCGTGGCTCCGTCATCCATTGCGCAGGCGCAGTCCCGCCTGTATATTCCTGAGGTGAGAGTAAGCTGTTGCGGTAGCTGCGCAGTCTTACAAGGGCTCCCAGTGCTGGGAGTGGGTGAGGTTTCTGTGGAGAGATCTGGGGGTGAACGGTGAATACCCGGTGTCTCTGTATCTATTCCGTCGGAGGAGAGCGGGAGAGACCCTAATATTTCCAGGTCGCTTGGCAACTTTCGCGCCGCGGCCAGGGTGGGGGTGCTGCATGTGCTGCCGGTCCCTGGGAACTGCTGCCGGGCCGGAGGATCCTGGGAGTCTGGGCGGGCCGGGGAGCACTGGGGAGCCGGGGGGGCCGGGGCGGGGCCGTGAGGGCCGCAGGTAGCCTGCCTGAGGCAGCTCTCAGAGGCCTCTCAGGTTGCTTGGCCCTTGACAGTGGTAACCTGGAAAAACTGAGTTTGTAGCAGAGGAACCTCGTTCTTCAACATCTAGTGTGTGTGACATGTGGCTTTTTTGCCTGGACATGCTGAGCTGTGTGGATTTCCAGCTGGCGCAGAGCGGAGGGATTTTCCGACGCAGCATTGCCCTTTTGTCTTAAATTCGTGCACCCTGAGTCAGCCTCTCGAGCCAGTGGGATGGTAACCGCATGACACTCATGTCCATCAGAGGACTGCTTTATTTTAAACTTCACCAAGTTCCATCCTCCAAAATGTCTAATCTTGTTGCTCCTCTGCCAGTTGTAACCTAGCTTTGTCATGGACAGGTATGCCTTTAAAAGGTGGTCTTTATCAGATGGGTTTTATCAGTCTTTATAGATAATTCCAAGGGACTTGGAATGTAAAATGTATATATATATTTTTAAGAAAGGTAAATGACTTATTATATACGTTGTTACTTCGAGTTTGTTTTTTGAACCGTCAGTCTCACCCTTTCCAAACAAAACAACTTTGCTTGGATTCCTTACACTGGCTCTGGGCCTGCTTTGTTTTTTTCACTCCTTGAACATTAAAAATAACCCAAGATAGCTCTCTGTACTAATCATGACTTATTTCCTGTTAATAATGTATGGCATTGTGGTAAATAGGCAAAACAACTCCCTTCCCATCTGCCTCTTGGTTATATGTAAGTTCTTTTTAACTTACTCTGCTTCATTTCTTTTAGGTAAGAATAAAGTTTTAATCTTTTGGTCCTCAGAGTGATCACATTATCAAAATGAGAGAAGGGATTTTTTGGGGGGAAGGGACATCTGGTAGCCATATTAATAGGATTATCCCACGAAAGTATGGTATTTAATTATCCCCCACCCTTAAGCATGTGAAGAGGATCCACAAGCGAATGGAGTAAACTCATGACAGTGAGCAGAGTGCTGGAACTGTATTCGAGAACATATCGTCTGTGCATAGGATGAAACTAGACAAAAAGCATACATAGGGCGGTATCAAAATCCTGAGATTAAAAACTGCAGGTTCTCCTGTTGTTCCTGAATTTGGGGTTACAGGGAGAGTAAAAAGTTGGGTTTACATTTCATGTATTTTAGTATGATCATATATGCTACTTTGTTTATATAGCCCTTTTGTTTGGCTTTTACTTTAGAGAAAGAAACCAAAGACTCAAACCCATTAATTACAGGAGAATCAAGATCTAACATATAGTTTTGACACTTACTGGGTGATGGTGTTTTCCTCCTCATGTGGCCCATGGGGCTCTTGTATAAACAGTCATTTGGAGTTTTCTGCTAAAAGGGCAGATTACTTGGGTGCCAACCCTAGACTTGCTGAATCAAAATGTGGGGATTGGAGGAATTGCAGGCTGAGGCCCTGGAACGTGCACTTTTAACAAGGGTTATGAGTGACACAATTAGTTTGAAAATACTGTTAGAAGAGCAGCTCTTCAGGAACAAGAACCAGTTAGTTTATAGTGCTCAACTTTGCATAAAATGTCTGAACTATGCCATAAAGTCCAATACATGTTCCTCCAGCTGTAAAACAGTCACTTAAACCTCATTTTTTGTTGGCTATGTTATGAAGAGCTTTCACATGTTGTGCCCATTAAATTATCTTAATTCCTTTCAGCTAAAAAAATTACCCATCTCCCACCATTTTATATTCTTAGACAATTTTAAAATTGTTTTATTTACAATGCCTTCAATTTTTATCTCCTCTCTGTGCTTTATCCAATCATCTTTGGTTCACTGTGCCTTTTAGGCATGGAGATTGAAAACTAGGAACATGGGACATGTCCAGTGCAAATAAGGCTACAGTAACTTTGGGGTTTTATTCCAAAATAGATAAACATTCTTGCTCTAATAAGAATTTAATAAAAATAAAAATTACAGGAAGGAATTTTTTATGTAAGTGGTGTTAAATCTGAATATGCTCATTTAGGTTCACATATTTTTGTTACTGTTAAACTTAGGATGGCTCGCACTATGGAACCACTGGCAAAGAAGATCTTTAAAGGAGTCTTACTAGCTGAACTTGTGGGCATTTTTGGAGCATACTGTTTGTTTAATAAGATGAACACAAGTCAAGGTAATCATAATTCAGATGTTAATGTTTTCTAGAGTGGTGCAGTTTCCTAATGCATTTTAGGTTCTAAATAGCATTTTTAGATAAATTTCTTCAGATTCAATGTAGTAGGCATTTTTATGGGTACAAGGGAAAACTAGATGTCAATTATTATAGACTAAATGACATACCTTTCCCTAAAAAAAGTAATTTGTAGAGTAGGGAACTTTTTTCACACTTCCATGGATTTTACTGGAGGACATAGAGCTTTGGCCTGGGTTAGTTTGCGAACACAGATGGAGGATTCAGCCTGCCTGTTACATCTCATTATTTGGTAGACTGAGAAGCAAGAGGTGGCATAGCTGAATTGTCAAGGAACTAGTTTCTCAGGTTAACAGTTCTTCCTCCTCATTAATATTATGCTCTAAAACCTTCCCCATGGCACCAGCTATTATTGAAAGTGCTTTGACATTTTTTTGGGGTGGGGGGTGGAGGAGTTTATATTAAAGCCTTTTACTTTTAAAATTAGGAAGTGCTGCTTTCTTTCCCTAGAACAGGGAATGGTAGTCCTGGGGTGGTGACCATCTTTGAAACTTGTTTTCTTAAAGTACTTCACTGGAACAGTGTTCCAGGATGTACTGGACATTCAAAAGGGCTCTATACTTTTAAACTGTAAGTAAGGGTATAAAAGAAAACATCCAAACAGTATCTAAAAGCAAATTAAAACTTAAGACAATTTAAGAAATTGGGTGCAGTACAGCCTTATTTCTAATTCCTTAACAAGGTAAAATGGCATCCAAAAAACAATTCATAAAGTTACATAAGAGAATTACACATTAGCATGTAAAACTTGATTTTAAATACCATTTCTGAACAAATTATACAAAAAGGCCAAATTTTAAACTTCCCAAAATAGCTATGGAAGGCTATGTGTAAGCCAAGTTTCAACTCAGATCCCAAAAGGATATAGTTCTAAATTACCAGAAGGACCTTAACACAAATTTCTAATCTATAGGATTCCTGTTTCACAGACCCTAAAGCAAGCATGAAATTATGGCTCCATGTGTTAAAGAATTTCTAATAAGGAATTTCTAATCATATCTAAGACTCTTTTTTTCATCAGATTTCAGGCAAACAATGAGCAAGAAATTTCCCTTCATCTTGGAAGGTATGTTTTTCCACAAGAGTACAAAACAACTTTTTCAAGTAACCAATAAATTATGACCAATTAAGGGCTAAGTGACTTGTGATAGCAATTTCCTCATCCCTATCTTAGCTCCTGAGAATACAGAGTGAAGAAAATTCTCATCTAGAGATGAGAGCAGTTAGCTAATGGACTGGGATTCTTAATTCTTCTAGCAGTTAAGAACGTAGACTTTGGAATGAGACATACCTGAGGTTGTGATGGAATCAAACCATAGCTTAAAATTTAAAACCCATCTTCAGTTTCCTAACTTCTTGGAGTTGTTTCTTTTCTCTGTTAAGTAGAGAGAATGCCCATGTCACGAATTGTAGAAGGATTAAACAAGATGACATGTAATTATTTGGCATAAATGGTATAAAGTAATGCTTAATAGTGCTCACTAGAATAGAGGTGCTAGAACTTATACATGAAATATGTGTATCTTCATTTTGCTACGCAGAATAAGGGAAAAAGTATGTTTTCTCAATATAGTTTAACACTTGCGTGTTTTATAAAAACGACAGTTATTTGTATTTTCAGTTTATTACAAATCCATTGAACAGGCTGGAATGTATGGAATCAGACAGCAAGATCAAGAAAAATGGTTGAACAGCAAAAAGTAGGGGTAAGTAGAATTCTAATTTATAATTTATTTAGAAAACACTCATTTTCTTTTTTTAATTTTTTGAGTGACTTTTGGCCTCTTCTTTTTGAAATTCTTCTTTTTCTTGATCATACTTTTTACATCTCTGTTGTGTAGCCAGTCATCACGTTCAGTCTCCCATTTAAGTTGTTTGAGACCTGTTGGGATAATGGGTTGGAGAAAGATGAACACCCCACACTATAGATTCTTGGCAACCCCAGAAAACATCCTACTAACAGGACTTCTGGTTGGCCATGGCCCACAGTCACTTCCCATCACTATGCAAAATCTCCAGCTTGTTTGCTGCTTTCCTTCTGTATTTATTGCCAGAGATTGTTGTTCTACAAATAAAAGACTAGGAAAGGTAAGGAACAAATGCTTCAAAGATTTTATTTCCCCTGAACATTTTTACTGATTAAAGAATAGAAGCCAGTAACTGTATCAGAAATAATTAAACTGTTTATAAAGCACCTATAGTTACTTAGCAAACTCAAAGTATATAAAAATAGCATGCCTCTCTAAAAAAACAAAAGTAACTTTTGTAGGTTGTACTTTTTTGCAGTAGTCTAAATATTTTTTAAATCCCAGATGAAAAAAGCTATTCATTATAGGATGAAAGGAATTTTATCCACTCTTACTTAAAAAGGTCCTCCAAAAATATTTACATCCTCAGAAGTTCTAACTTAAGGCCTTATCTAATTAAAACCTCAATAAAAAATTCAAGTTACTTACTTGCATTATCTTTGTTAGCCATGGCATTCATGCCAATACTATCAAACTTGGATCCCATATTTTCATCCAATAGATGGCCAAACTTAAAAAAGGTTGGGGTGGGGGAGATACATTTATTAGAAAACTTAAAACAATGCAGAATAACTAGCTTCTTGAAGCAGTATATTAGCCTTACCTCTTCAGCAGATACAAACAGATTGGAGTCATTGAGATTTCTTTTCTTTTTTTTCCTTGGTCCTAAAAGTATGTAAGCCTAGATTATTAAATTGTAAATACAATGATTTTGCAAAATGTAAATCTTTCAGCATTGTCTTGGTAAAAGCAATTATATTCGTTTATATAATAAATACACAACTGCATTTATCTCCTAGCTCATTAAGTAGCTGGCACTTAAAGAAATATAATTTAGGAGTTAGTATACAGCATTTTTTAAAAAAGTTAGTAACCTAGTAAACTGTTCAGATGACAGTAGTGTCTTTTTGCCTTTCAGATTTGACCACTGATCAAGGTTTTACCCCATTTCATAGTATCAGGCAAGATTAAAATTCCAAAGTTGACATGGAAGGATTTTATATTTAAAGCAAAATGTAAATTTTAATTAAGTCAGAGGTTTTAATTCTTGGGACTGAAGAAATTGACGGAAGGTATGTTTACTATGTTATAGATGAAATTTTGTTTATAATACTCAAAATAAAGTGATTCTCCTTAAAAACTCACCTATTAATTCTTAATAAACTTCACAAAATAGATAAAATGTCTTTAATATTTTTACACATTTGAAATTATGTAAAGATACATTAACTAGAGATACCACTTTTATCCATCACTTTTCTTGAAATAATATTATTCAAACTCTGCGTCTCTGACATCAATGTTTCTGGGACTATTAGAGTCACTTCTTAACAACTTTACTAGGCAATAAAAATCATCATAAAAGTCCAGCTGTTAATAAATCAGTATGTTTTTAGTAAATTTCAGTTGTTCAACTGTCACTGCAATGCAGTTTTAGAACATTTCCATCAACTCCAGAAGAACCTGGTGCCCATTTGCAGTCACATGCCCTCTCCCCTAGGTCTTGCCTTTCTTGGCTAGTTCATTTTTGAGGCCATCTAAAACATGTAGCAGTCCTGCATTGCATTTTACTGCTGAATAATGACTAATTATATGGACCTATTGCATTTTGCTTATCCATTCATCGGTCAACAGACATTTGGGTCATTCTCACTTTTTGGCTAATATGAATAACGCTATGAACAATCATGTGTAAGTCTTTGCATACATATACCAGAGCCACTTTCATTAGTTTCTAGAGCATTTAACCTTAACTTTTATCAAGGTGAAATGTGTATCATTTAATTAAGTGTGCATGATGTTGTTTTTTAATATTTTATCTTGTTAAAATTCCCACTTGAATAGCATTAGGAAGTTTTTTTTGTTTTCATTCTATAGGCATATATATCTGTAATTCAGTAAGTACTTCTGCTGTGCTGCCTTCTTAAAAATTCCCTTAAGGTTTGTTCATCCTTAAGGATAGCCAACATCTGCAAATGTGGAATGAACACCTCCTGCCCCGACGATCAATTAATAAATCTGTTTGAAATTCCTTTGCCTTCTCCTTCTACTTTAATCAAACCAGTCAGGCATCCTTTAATCTGTATCAAAACTATTGTCGACTGAGATCTGAGATCCTTTCAGACTAATGTCTTCTGAAGTAATACTTCATTACTCGAAATATGGTCACTGAGAGAGCATCTTATATTTAATATGACAGGCTCAACAGACTTAAGATGAAGCAACATTTCTTTTCTGAGGGATGAGTGAGGAAAATATTGTCTTATATGTGAGCATATGCTACTACTAAAATGACCTTCCATAACTCAATGGAACACAAAAATCTGGAAGATAACATGTTACAATTTAAGTATGCATAGGTAAAAATCAATCTGATTAAGATGACTACGATTGTTAGCAGTATTTGAAAGAGCTGATAAAAATTTTGTAGGTATAAAAGTGTCTGAGAGACTACTACCAACATATAAATAGTTATTACTTGTATTATTGTCAAAAATATTTTTGATTTTAATAAAATCGTTAAGCATTTTAATTATTTTTAACTTCAGAAGTCTATTTTTATTCTTCAGACGCTAGAGAGGCATTAGAAGCAAAGCATTAAAAAAAAGCAATCCTGTGAATTTATCCACAAAATTAAGGATTAATATAGTGCTTTCTATATTATCAAAAACTTAAAATTGTCACCTGATATAGTACTTTTTCCTGTGATTAGCATCTTAAAAACATTACACTAAAAGGCATCACCTGTTAGACTTTTTAAACTAGTAGAGAATAAAGTAGCAGAAAGAATTTGTATCTGTTTTATCTAAGTTATTTTTGAAATTAGAATTGTTTTTATCATATGGCAAAATGGCAGATCTCATACAAAGGAAAGTCATATTGATGAACAGCCTGGAGTTTTAGAAGAGTCCAATGGTAAGGAATAAGCAAGTGTTGGTTGAGAAAAGGTAAAAGGCAACAGGTGTCTATGGAAAACCCAGAGCTTGCATGTAACTGAATGGTTTCAACATGAATGAAAAGATGACTTAGAGATACTTAAATGACAGAGGAAGAAATTTAGGAAAACAATTGAAGGAATATGTGGAAAACAACAATTTTCATATATTAAAAATACATAAAACTTAGTATCCATTATAAAAACAAAAACTAAATTGTACTAATTTAGAAAATTTCCCAAAATGCTAATGAATAACAACTTTCATATGCACACTGTTTAGGTCTAAAAAAGACTAAATATATTTCCTTACCCTGAAATGATCCAGAGAAGTCAAATTCATTTATACCTTTTCTCTTGCTTCTCTTTGTACTGACTTTGGAGTTGACTCCATCATCAAGTTCTGTTACCAAAAAAGTGCAGTTAAGCAATTTAAAAACAATAGGACTGCTAGAGGGCTATCATGAAGGATGCATATCGATTAGCTTTTAGAAACTGCTAATAACTATTCTAACATTAAATAAGAGTAACAGATTACTGCAACAAGTATTGCACAGCCAGCCGAATTGCTTATTAAAATAAAAACCCAAAACTCAAAATTCAATTGCTTTAAGAAAAAAAATCCTTCAGTTCCAAGTAAGAGGGAAAAAGGTCCTCTCTAAATTTCTGGCTGAGCTGAGTATTAATTTGAATACAGAGTAACATTAAAAACCAACAGGAAAACTAAGCCTATGTTGAAGAAGAAAGGAAAATTGTCTTGAATTTTTAAAATGCATACCTGGAATGTCTTCATTTTCCTCATCCAATATATCCATGAATGTTCCTGCATCTTCATCAATTTCAGTAAATTCTTCATTCATACTTCCTAAAGAAACTTCGTCAACATCCAAGTTATCAAGGCCATCATCACTACCTTCTGAATCTTCATCTTCAGGGTCATCCTTAGTTCTTTTCGTTTTCTTTTTTATGTTGCTAAAGAAAAACAACAACTTGTAATACAAAAAAGAGGACATTGTTTTCTAAATATTTCGGTGACTTGCAGGGTACTGGGGCTATTAACATTTCAAAGGGGAGTTACATTACCACTCAGAGCCTTTATCTAATATACTAAAGTGTCTTATAAAGGTCTAAAATAAAAGTATTGTATCCATGTCCCAAACTTTTTTCAATACTTTTCTACTATATATCATATAGTCCTGTGCTATACTGTTCTGAGGGACAATGTGGGAAATTCTGGGAAAATAGTAAAACAAGATTGAAGAGTATTTTACCCAGCAAAATCAAGGTCATCCTTTCCAGAGGCAAAACAATTATCATCTTCAAATGTGTCTGCCAAAGAACAATATACCAATTGTGAGAAAAAGCAAGGAGTAACAAAGTTGTTGTGTCTTACTATCTGAATCCATGAACACAGTCATAATTCTGCTGTTTGTGACAAACACTAAAATGATATACACATGACTTTTGGTGTGTTTCGTTAATCTACATAAACCTGTGAATTTAACCCTAAACTAAAATGGGTTCCAGTTAATTTGTTTCTTTCTACAATTCTTTTGTGGAAAGGGGATAAATATCAAAATGATGTTTAACAGCTACAGTCCTCTTAAGTAGGTATAACACAGTATGCAAAGTGAACTCAGTGTAAGCTTTCCTAATTTCCCATGTTTTTTTGTTCCAGTCTAAATTTCAATTAAAAATTGTCTAACGCTCTGCAGATTATAAAGATGAAACAGAAGACTACTGTATTGTTACCAATCACACAAGGAAATCAGGAACAATAAAAATAGTTTTTCTTTTACACCAAAATTATGTAAAAGAATTTTATTTACAAAGTATTTCCCCCATGAACTGCCCATACACAATCATATCTTTCTGAAGCACATGTAGGTGAATAACCATATATCACCAAAACATTTTTTTAATCCTTCACTGTGATTCCTATGGTATTCTTAGCCAAATGATTTTTTGAAATAAGTTCACTTTTACCATCATTGTTCTGTGGTTCTATAAATATTAACATATTATTATACAAATTGGAGTAAAAAACAAATTACCAATCATCTTTTCAAACTCCTCATCGTCCACATCTTCTATACTTCCTTCATCTGAACTCCATTTTTGTTTTTCTTTAATAGCAACTTTTTTATAATACCTAAAATAAAATGAATGTTATATATTTGCTTGTTTTATTAAAGGGCCCATTTTACTATAATCAAATCACCTATGACCAGTGACACACACAAGTATAAAGGTTGTTACCTCAGTTGGACATAAACAATTGAAATTTTGTGAGAGAAAAAGTAGTTTTGAATTCAATAAAATAGTTGAAAACTTTTGAAATATGACAGTAAATTTCAAAAATTTAGATTTAGTTCTTCATAAAAACATCTGAACTCAAATGGCATGGTAAGAGACTATTTTAATGTCAACACTAATGATGTGTTAGAATATACAAAATGTGGCTCTGAATGACCTCTAATCACAGTATTTTATCAGACATATTCTTATACTAGGGTACAGTGAAAGTTAGCATTTTGCAGATGGGATCATATTAGACTGATACGGATTTAAAGCCTGTAAGAAAACTACATATATTAAAGGAAGAAATTAAAGATTAAGTCCCACAAAATCAAGATTCATATAACAAAGTTTATGCTAAATTATGAAAAAAACTCCCAAATTTACCTGTTTTAATTTCACTTAGATGTGTTAAGATTAACAGACTTACAAATTTTCTTCACAAAAATGGATACTCACATATCCTTCAATCTTTTCATAAAGAGAGGCCTATGTTACTAAAGCATCTCACGGAATTAAAAAATTTAAATTTTAACAGTTCCCCAAATGAAACTGTATTCAGTATATTACCGGTAGAAAAACACTTCATCCACTGGTATTTGGCTCTCTTCTTTTGCAAGGAACTCCTTACTATTCACTAGGAAAAGATTAAGTTACATTTTTAAGTTTATTAAAGCGATCCTTTTTGTTATTCCAGGCATACCTACAATTCTAAAGTCTCACAATGTAAGGAAGGTAGATAAGGAAGGTAGACAGAAGGAATCCTATAGTGCAAAGGACAATCTCTGGAGAAATCTGCATAGAGATTCTACAATTGAAACTGTTGGCCAGGATGAAGCAGGGAGCCATCAGTGCATGACAGTAAAGAACTGGACTCTCTCCCTCCAGTTGCACCCAGGATCCCAATTTCAAGAGAAATAACAAAGCACAGAGTTCTCTTAATAAATAATTAAACTTGTCAGTTTTATCTCAGAAAAATGCTAATGCCTGCCATTCTGGAAACAGGAAGTAAAGGCAAACATATAATTATACATAATTTTACTTAATATTGAGGAAAACTAAGAAATAATAAGGAACAACAAAAATATTAGTTTTCACTCTTCAGATAAAGATTTTCTGACTCATCTTTATTAAGAAAGGATTTGGCTTATAGTTCTACCTCTACTAACTTTGGCAAGTCCTTTCACATCCCTAGACCTCTGTGAAATAAGTCAGTTGGAAATCAGATGACTTATAACTAAACCCTAGTCTCTGAACAAAATGGAGCTGGGATCCAGTATGTAAAGAAATGTCTGCTCTGAACAAAAGAATCAGATCCACAAAATGGGCACTAAATACCTGTACAAGTAGGTTATCAACTAATTTTAAAATAATGCTCTATGACAAATCTAGTTACGGGTTTTCTGCTAAGCCTGTATTCAAGAGCTTAAAATGGTCTGAACTGTAAAAGATAATTAAATATGGGGGTCACTGATAAAGCTATATGATACAGGAATGGCAAAATGTCGATAACTATTGAAGTTGGGTGATGGTTATAGGGGGGTTCATCATTTTATTAGTGTATTATTTGGAATATGTTTGAAATTTTCTGTAACAAAATTAAAAAAAATAAAAAGGCCCAGCCACCGTAAACTTGAGAATGTATACATGTTCTTGGTACCAAAAGGAATAATGTCTCCGGGGCTTAGGTTTTATTCTGAGATGGGGGAGCAGAAATAACAAAGTTTGTATGTTTCTGACTTAACTGTTCAGTTTCCATACTTACCAGCAAAACTACGAATATCCCTCATAAAATGCTTTCGTTTTGGCTGCATCACAATACTGTGAGTGTTTTCTGAAATGCAAGAGCACAACAGTGTGATAAAAAACCTAGTTATAGGAGCCTGTTGTTTAATAAATATCAACAGTGAACACAAATTAATTCATAAAATAAAAACATACCTTTGCCTTTATGTGGCTTTGGATTTCGGTATACAAATCGATCCAAGAATCTCATTAATGTGAAATCCTGCAGTGGATCCCCTGAATACTGAATATAATTGCCCTGAAAGGTGAGGGATGGGGGAAAATTAAGAGCTCAACTCAAACTATATATAAGTGCATCCAGATAAGAAAAAAGAGGAAAAATATAAGCATCTATTATGTGACATGAGTTTTAGGAAATATATATTTGGTCATTCAGATGGGCAAATATGTATTTCTCAGGTATGTGTATTTGGTCTTCATCTACAGTTCTGAAAATACTTGGGAGCCTTAAAGGTGAAATGGGTGTCTTGTCAGTTAATAAGACACTTTTGGACCCCACCCAAGGCAGGGACTGGAGGCGCAATCAGCTAATGGCCAATGATTTAGTCAATCATGATTATGCAGTGAAACCGTCAAAAAAACCCAGAAGAGCATATCTCTCTTTTGCATCCTGCTTCTCTGCTGCAGAGAGCTTCCACACTTGGAAACCAGGAGACTTCCACATGCCACTCAGCCAGGCCACAAGCTCCCAGAGAATAGAAGCTCTTTTATTTGGGACCTTGCCCTATGTATTTCTTCATCTGGCTATTAACTTGTATTCTTTATTAAACGGTAAACCTGTTTCCCGAGTTCTGTGAACTGCAAATTAATCTAACTTAAGGGGGAGGTTGTTGGGACCTCCAATCAGCCAGTGGGTCTGAAGGACAGGTCAACAGCCTGGAGTTTGCAACCGGCGTCAGGAGTGGGGGTTGGAGGGCAGTCTTGTAGGATGGAGCCCTTAACCTGGGGAATCTGGTGCTGTCTCTGGCAGAGAGCATCAGAAGTTGAGTTCTTGGACACCCTGCTGGTGTTCAAGAACTGCTTGGTGTGCATGCATAGGAAGCCCCCCTCCCACACACACAGTCAGGTCTGGGAACTGAATGTAGTTGGTGTGAACTCAATTATCCGCACTGAAGGCACAAATATGCACTAGATTACCCCTCAAATATCCCTCTCACGCACATAAAGAAATTAAACATACACTTGTACATATACATACATATTCTATGATGCACTGATGATTTTCTAAATAGGTAAATAATACTGTTGGTCATCTAACTATTAACCAGGAACTAAACCATGAAGTGGCCAGCACAGCAAATGGCAGTAATCTTTCTTAAGAAAAAAGCCAGAATTTATTAAGTAACTGTTGTGGTTTTCTAATATCCTGTATTTCCATTCATCTCTGAATAGAAAAAAATCTGCTGCTCTGTATTATAAAAGCCTCTTTTACAATAGCAGAAAATATCTGTGATTCTATCTGGCAGAGAAAAAACACTGTATGACCAATGATTATCTAAAACTAGAGAGTACTTCTTTTTTCTTATTTCTTGTCCTCTGAGCATTACACTTACCTGAAGGATAGTCTTTGCAAAGAGGGCTACAGAGGGGTGAAAATGCTCAGATAGCTGAAAAGAAAAATGTGAATAAAGTTCTCAGTACAATTGTAGATTATTTAAAACATCCAAAGAATTGAAACTTAAGCCAATACATCAGAAGAGTGATTTGCAAAATTCAGGTCTCAGGAGCACTTTACGCACTCAAAAATCAAGGCCACCAAGAGCTTCCTTAACTTAAGGGGGATATATCTCTACTGATACTTTCTTTTAGAAATTACAAAAGGAAAATTTAAACTTATTTATAGTTCATTTAAAATAACAAATCCATTACATATTGATATAAATAACATTTTATGACAAATACTATTTTTCAGAACAACAAGTATTAGAAAAATAGCACTAGTTTTGCAGATCTAGTGTCTGCACTCACATCTGCTTCTGTATTCTGTTATTTTAGTTGAAGTATATGAAGAAAAATCTGGCCTCAGACAGATATACAGTTGGAAAAGGATTAATTCTTACACACAATTGTGGGTTTCCTTCTTTGATACTATACCAAGCTAACGATTAGTTGCAATATGGAATCTGAAACTGTATCAATCAGTTTTTGGTACTTGCTATTAAAATTAATTGGTCTACTTTGAATGGATCTCTTATCTACACATGGCTTTGTAGCACTGTGCATTGGTCATTTGGAAAATACTGATTCAATGAGTTATGAAGTTCTTCCAAATATTGACCACATTTCATTCAACATTTTATTACAAAAATCACAGATAGTATCACCATGATTTCATCAGCAAAGTTTTTACATATTGAGAAACTGCCAAGCTCAAGGTGGTGGTTGTTAAGGTTTCTAAAATTCTACTCTTTGCTTATATGCTTAATTTTGTCACTTATTATCAGTTGTTTTGTTTGAAGTAACAAGTTCATTTTCAAGAAACTGTCCCCCAACTACCTGAGTCTGAACAACCAGTATGCCAGCCAGTCTTTCATGAAAAAAGTAGTTAGTTGCATTTCCAACAACTACTCAGGCACTTTACTTTGAGACATGAGACAACCTTCATACTTAGATATGCAAAAGTGTGTCATGCATTTTGCTATATATACACAGTGTTAGAAAGACATGTACTTTAGGATAAAGACAGTAAAATCAGTAATTTTTTCTGTTTCATCATTGTTACATGATACTAGCTTTTTTCTCCCTGCATCTATTTAGCAGTGAAGGATATAATGGCTGCCAGTGCAGCTTGCTGCTATTGTCTTTGTTTGTGCTAAGGCACTAGCAGTTCTACCCACCATTTTTTAAATACGATTAATACCGCTGTCAACACACCAACAGAGGCAATAACGTCTTGCTATCACTATGAAAGTAGCTGTGACCTTGCAGACTCCTTGAAAAGGGGTCAGAGATCCACAGGAATCTGCATAAGAAGACCTTTATTTGCTTTACCAAGGAAATCATAGAAAAGTTATTAGAAATTAGTTCCTCTTACACATTTAAAACTAATTTTATTTACAAAAAGTTCTATCATCACAAAACTTCTGGAATATCTAATGTATAAAGCAAAATTTACCCATTTTATAAAGCTGTTATATACAATAATCTTGCAAAAAATGAAATTTATTTATGGCCATGTAAAACATCCTTATTTTGCATACACATTAAGGTTTTCTACATGTGAATGTACTAATGTATAAATTTAATGTTTAGCACAGGCAACAGAAATATAGGTTATAAAGCATTACAGTTAAGTGACATTATTTCAAATTGCTTCCTTATGCCAATTAACTAATGTCTAAATAACTAAATTCCTATATTTGTCATATACAAGAAAAATAAACTTCAAGGTGTGAAATCCATGAAGGCAAATATATAGCACAAATGAACTACAAAACAATTTGAAATTATATTACCTTTTTGAGTTCCCAAAGACTTGTATTTTCAGCTCCACAAAACAAAGGGTTTCTACTGAAAGGATCATATGTATTTAAGTGTTTGCCACCTGAGAATAAAAAACAGTGTTGCTCCAATCCTTTATTCCTAGGCCAAAATATCATAACTACCACTATAAATAGTGTTACCAATACCTATAATTGTCAAAATTCTTAGTTAGCCAGACATACCAAAAACTCCAAGCCTTATTAAGGATTTACATTGGTACTCAAGACAGCATCTGATAATTAATAAACCAGCCAGCCAGTTTATCCCAACTATTAAAAACTCCCCTTCAAAACATCTCAACAAAAGGTGCTCACATCTGGATCGGTTAGGTCATAAATGTTGAGATAACAAATAACTTAAAGATAAAATACGTCTACGTTCTTTTGGAACTTTGGAGTGCATTGCATATTTGTCATTAAATTATGCCCTGAATTAATTCTCACTTGGAACATGTTTTACATTATTTTCTTTATGTTTTCAGAAATGCAGGATTAAAAAATTTAAAACCAAGAACTTTCAGAACACACTATGAACTGTCTACTTCACAATGCACATGCTATTGCCCTTCTAAAAGATTACTCTTGGTTTAGCCTTTAGGGCAACAGATGGATTCCTCTGAAAACTTTCTTGGTGGGTACCATACTTCTCTTTTATACCTCAGAGGCAAACTGAAGTTTGGAGAGATGAAATAATTTGACAAGTGTCCCACAAGTTTGAAGCAGCAGGAACATTTCTTGATTCTCAAGGTTAGTGTGCTTTTCTTTACAGCCTCAAACGAAGAAGCTGCATTTCTTAAATTTCTTTTGGCTCTAATATTCTATTAACAGACTTAATTCATTCTGTGTGTATGCATGAAAAACCTAAAATTTCTATCTGAAAGAATGTTTTCAATCCTAAAACACTGCTTTAAGGAATTTTAGAAGGTAGGATGCTCAAACAAAATAACCAAAAGTTCCACACAATTCACAACATATAACGAGATACTTTCGTTTATAAATCAAATTTTCACATCCAAACATTTGTTGTCCTCATATATTGTCCATGTTTGAGGCCTTTAAATGTACATATAAAGGCTAAGAAACTATTACTAGTTCAAGAGTATAAACTTACTTGATTCACAGCTAAAGAGAGATTTATTGTGCATTTAACATGTCCATAGTTTTCTCACTAAATCTTCAAAGCTCCAAAAGGTATTTAATTTCTAAGATTTCAAATATTAAAAATGTGTTTATTATCTGTGATTAATAAATGATTCCCTATATTAAAGTTTTACTTTTAAGGTCCTGAATGTATCTGGTTATGAATGCTCCCATTCAAAAGAAAGTAATACTGAGAGGGCTTCTAAAATGGTATGCTAATTTCTTCAAAGATCAAAGGGGAATCCAATTCCCTGGTTTAAAAATTCAAAATAATAATTAAAAGATTTAAGATACTCACCTTTCAAATTATCAAAGTGCACCCAAGAAGCAGACACTGATTTCTTGGTTTCTATATGACTTTCAGATACAGTTTCTTCTGTCTCAATGTTTTTCACTGTACCTGTTTCTTCATCTGCATCAGTGAATTTTTCCATGTCTTCATCATCTTTTATGTCAATAAAATTTTCCTCCTCATCAGACTCCTAAAGTATAGGTATAAATTTATATAGATTTAATGAATATAGGTTAATCACCTAGAAGTCTGTACTCAATTATGTGTAACAGTTTTGAAGATTTGCTTTTTGCAATTCTGGTGAAACATGAAAGTTCCATCAATGAAATTTAGGATTAGAGACTACATTTTTACTTCTAAATGTAACAGAGTTAAGTTTTGAGTCAAGAATTCCTGAATCTTTGGGACTTTATTACATGGAAACACTTAGCCTCAAATAAATTTCTGACATCTTATAAATAATCCTGTGAGACAGGTGCTGTTATGTACATCTCACAATGAAGGAAACAGATTTAAGAGATCTAGCTCTTTAACGTTCTGCAACTATCTCATATAGTTACAGTTTAGTGTAGTGCAATTTAGTGAAGTGGTCAAGAAACATGCCCACCTAGTAAACTGTGTACCTGGGACTAAAATCCAGGTCTATCTGACTCTAGGACTCATACTCTTATATGCTTCAGAGAGCTAAGTAAGTTATTGTCATTGAAGCAAAGAAGAAACACTAATGTATTTCAGAACCCATTCTATTTAAAAAGCAGTTGTAAAATATACCGGATGATTGTGTAGTTGACTTCTTAAATCTGGTTTTACTTTAAGGATTTCAGACACAAGATACAAGGCTCCACATATGAATGGTGGCATCTGTTCACAAGTAACCTGAAGTAACCGCTTCACAAAAGCCTTTACCCTGCGCAATACTATGTCAGCTTTCAGAGATTTGTAGACAAGGTTAAGAAACATGGCTTGCTTAGAACACATCAGCAACCCTGGATCCAACATCTTCCTGTAAAACAAAAACACGATCAAATGCTTATTCATAAAACAGCTTTAAAACCAGCAGTCACATATTAGAGGCAACTACTAACTTCATCTTAGGTAGGGATAACCTTCCTGCTTATTTTAGAACAAGTGACCATTTCTGACCTAAGATGTCAAGTGGAAGATGTCAAGTGGAAGTCAATGACCAGAATACAAAGAATGATGACAGCACCAGGGGAGGAAAAAAAAAGTTAAAGGAGCAACAGACTTTTTTTTTTAATGCTTTCTTTTCTCTTTTTCAAGTGACTTTCTATTCTCTAGACCAACAGGGCACAGCCCTAACAGTATTATTTTTATATAAATACAGAACCACACATGAAAGGCAAATCCAAAATCAAATAATGAACACAGTGGAGTAGACAAGGGTTATTATCCTCGTATCACTACCTACTAGCTGGAAGACCAAAGGCAACCTCCTTATGGTTCTAGTAAAGACCACATATGTATACCAAAATTCATTATGATAATTTAAAAATTCTGTCTTACTTGCTGAATCCTAGAGATGCTCCAGACATTTGGACACCCTAATTTAACACAGTCCTCCAGATCTACTCATGTGGAATCATTACTTATTCCAAGTATAACTACCAACTTTTTCCTAATAGAAATGAAAATATTTAACCTTGTGAGCATTTTCATACTGCTCTGCATACTCAGTTTTCCCTATCTGTCAGTTTTGTAATTCTAATACCTATTTGTGATATTCTGTATTAATCACCTTTGATATTCAATTTTCTCTCTTCAAATTTAATATTTTTGACCTTTCCATTCATTTTACAACTCATTTTTAATTCTAAGTTATTATATGTCAATAGAAACATTTGACAAGGGTTAGATAGGTGTGTGTCTACCATTTCAAAGAGAACATGTTCTGGAAGTTTTTAAATCACATTTTGTATATATACCACATCATTTTCCATTTCTCTTACCCCTTAATTAATATGAGGGTATTTTTATTTAAAGGATTCTTAATAAAACCAAGAGAAATAAAAACTTTAAGTAGAGGCGTAAAAGCCCTTTGAGGAAATCCATTTATGAGAGCTCTTGGCAAACAGTAATTTAAAGAATTTAGGAATGTACTCCTCAGAGATGTTAAGACTGTTGTCTTAAACACTGAGATGTTAAATTGTTACTAAAGAAATATGTTTTCCAATAGATTCCAAACATTTCCTAGAATTAGAAGTTTTTATGACTTTTAAAACTTACAAAAAAAACCTAAGACCATGAAACCTCTCCATTTTCAGCCTTGGAACTCTTTTCTAAACTAAAGAAGTATTTATTACTTAAAGGAATTGTGGACTCTCAGGAGTTATGGAGAAGCCTTGAGGGTCTTCCAAAGCCTGTAGACCTGCATTTGCTACCTAACTTGGCCTCCTAATGTCTGGGTGATCTTGCACAAATTACTGTACCTCACAGACTAGAGACCTCTTAAGAGGGTTAAACTAAAGAAATGCACATAAGTTATATTAATAACATTAGTATTAACACAGGGCACTTACTATGTGTCAGGCACTATTAGACACTTAACATATAAATGAAGATTACATGAGTTAAATATACACTAGTTCCCTTATCTTATTAAAGTTCTATCATGTTCTAGCTCTGTAACCTTGGTAAAGTTTCATTAATTTTCATAGTAACCCTACAGGACAGTGCTTTTCTTTCCATTTTATAGACAAACTGAGGCACATTAGAGTGGGATCAACTATGTTTACCAATAGGGTTTTAATGAGGTTTCAGTATCTGTACAAAGCTAAAAGCAAACTAATGGCTGAGACTCAAAACCAGGCAGTGTGGCTTAAATCCAAGATATTAATCACTTCCTTAGATTCCTCACAAGATGTATGTATGTGTAATTATACAAATGAATTAGAAGGAAATATGTAGCTTTTTGGTATTCTTGAAAAGTTCGAAAGTGTTCACACAATGTTCAAAATATCCCTCAACGGATGTGTTAAGGGACAGGTGCAAAATTTAGTGAACAAAAATCTTCATCCCAATATTCTGAAAACTCTTAAACTGCAACCCCCAGCCCTCCCTATCTAACATTTTCTTGTTTTCTGTCAGTCTTCCCCAGAATGAATGTAAGTGCTTCAGGGGTGGTAATTTTGTTCACTGTGTGACATCCTGAGCACCTACAACAGCACTGGGCATATAGCTGCACACAAAAATTCTTGTTCAATAAATTAGTAAATGGCTGTGTGAAGGACAGGAGGGAAGAAATACAGGACTGAGGATGGGGGAGGGCAAGGGAGAAGAAAATTATATCTTTAGTTCTATTTCTTTAATATCTGAAGAGACTTAAAGCAAAATGTTAAAGGTGAAATAGGTGGTAGGATATATGGGCACTTTTTGGGGGGCTATTTTTCTGTATTTTATCAACTTCTCAAAATAAAAAATAATAAGCAGTGTATTTAAAGCATTTAACATAGTTGTCCAACAGATTAAGTGACTTACTACTCAAAATTGGTGAGTAGGAAGTTGCTGAGGGAAGCCTAAAATCCAATTTTCTGTCTTTCTCTTACCCCACAAAGGGGCACTGCATCTATTATATTAAACATATAGTATGGTATGTACTTACCTATATAATGCTGCATAATATCGATCTGATATTGTCTGCTGAGAATTCATTACCTGGAACAGCAACATTAAGGCTTGCACACTGGTATTAAAATTCACAATATGCAACACTCTAAACAGGGTGTCAACCTGCTCCCTCACTTTGTCATCACCAGTCTGGGAGTAAGGGAATGCCCTATTCACTCCTGTTAAAAGGGCACCAAGCATTTTTGATTCAATGTCTTTTTTCTTGATACAAGTCCGAAAAAAACAAAAATAAAGAGTTATTAATTTGTTAGCTAATTCACTTTCTTCATGGGAGAGGACCATTTGATTTAAAAAGCAAATTGCATAATATTGAGCTTTCGAGCTTATATTTGAGCGAAAAAGCAGCCTTTCTACTTCACTACACACAACTCCTTTCATATTAGGATGTTTACAAAGCAATGTCTCTAACAGATGAGAGGCTTTTGTGGCGATTCTGTTCTGAGGATCTCCCAGTTTGTTTACCACCTGCACAAGAAGAGCCTTCTCTTCCTCAGGTTTGTTGCAAAGAAGCTCATGAGCCACTGCAAGGGCTCGAATTTTGGTGGTTACTAATGAATCATGACTTAAAGTTTCTAAGACCTGTACAAATTCAGCCACTATGTTTTTTAGCTGGTGTTCAAAATACCACAATATCAGCCTTCTATCTCTTGAGTCCTTGTTGCCACTGGACAGCTGTTCTAGTTTACTGAAAGGATGTTGGCTGAAAATCCGCAACTTCCGACTATCTGGCAAAAGGTCCGTGATTAGTAACTCTTTGAAAGTACCCAAAGCCATGAGGCACTGCTGTTTGCTGCCCTTCTTTTTGACAAGGTTCATGAGAGTTTCTACAAACTGGAGTGTGTGAATAGCATCATCCTGAATAAGGAGAATCATGGCTGCCATCCTATCACCTAGTGTCCCAGTTGACACAATTGTCTTCATCCAGGTGGAAGAGGCTCCCTTTTGGTTATTCGTCTTATTTTTGAATAAGTTGATTTCATGCTCATACAACTTCTGAGCCAAGGTTTTGTACTTAGACACAACAGCTTGAGGCTGGGGTTCCAAAGAATATTCACTGCTGTACTGCAGATCGTACCATTTGCCTCCAGGCTTGAGTAACAATGTCTGTCTCTCAAAAAATTCAAAGATGTCTTGCTGTTTATCTTTCCTTATTTTAGGTATGGTGCTGTTCTCATCAGAATGTTCTTCTGGTTTATTTTTATTTTTCACCTTACTGGTTGATGTCTTTTCACTTTCTGTTACATTTTGCTTTTTATTATCTACTTTAGATAGTCTTGCTTCTTTTTTGCTGGCATCTTCTTTTTTAGCTGGTTCATCTTCAATTAAGAAAGCTTTTGAGTACTTGACCAAACTAAGATTATGAATAAATGCTTCCAATTCACCTTGTTGGAGGTCATCAATTGCTCCTTTTTTGCCTCCATCCACCACTTCCTCATTCTCATCCAAAGCAGCCAGCAAAAGGTAATCTTGCTGCATAAAAACATATGGAAGTTAAATTACAAATCAGTTTAGTTTAAAGTTCAAATGCTAATTTGAAATCTGTATCTTTGAAATCGGTTAAACTGAGTTATTATGGTACTGCCTGGGCTCTAACTCTACCCTGCAAATAACTACTTGATGTATCAAAGATTTAAATGTGAAAAACAAAATCATAAAAAACAGAAGAAAGCACAGTGTAATTTAAAAAATCATTTCCGAGTAGGAAAAACCTTTCCAAATTTGACATAACACTCAGATCCCATAAAGAAAGGATGGGTGAACTTATTCTCTCAAACACAAAACACATACAAAAATCAAAAGACAAATAATGAATTGAAAAAAGAAGAAAAAAACCCTGGCAACTCCTATCCAAGTAACTGGGCTCAATATTTATACACATTTTTATACATCAATTAGGGAAGTGACAAGTCAACAGAAAGATGTGCAAAGGACATAAACAAATGGTTCACAGAAAAAAAAAAGTGGTTTTTAACAATATGAAAAGATGTTCAACCTCACTGACATTTAGAGAAATATAAATTAAAACTACAATGATATATTCATTTTTTAATCTGTCAGATGAGCAAAGATAAAATTATGACAGTTGGTCTTGGGAAGAAAGTGGGGATAAAAGGCACTTGCATACATGACCTATGGAACTGTAAACTGTCATGATCTCTTTGGAGGGCAATGTGTCTTCAATCAAAATACAAGACACACATCCTTTGACCCAGCAGTTCTATTTGTATAAATTTAGGTTACACATACAATTACAAAAGTGGGAAAAGATATATATTCAAGATTATTTACTGAATCATCATTTAAGATAGCAAAAGATTGACAACTTAATATTCACAATAAATGGTTAATTTAAGACAGTCCACGATTTATGCAGGCATAAAACCAATGACACAAAACTATGTACTGATAAGGATGTCTAAGACAGTAAGAAAGAAAAGGATGCAAAATATTATACAGTATGGTACCTTTTGTGTAAAAAATAACACACATATTTGAGTATTTGCTTGGAAGATAATAAAAGACCGGTAAAAAATGATTGCTTCCTGGAGGGGAAATTTGAATGTCTGGAGATAAAAGTGGAAAGATGACTTCTCATTATGTACCCCCTCCTTTTTTAAAAAAAGCTTATTTGTAGCAAGTGCATATATTACCTATTCAAAAATTAAATACAACCCAAGTATAAACTTTGAACCTGCCCCTTTAAAATCCATTTCTTATGCTTCTATTCCCTACCCCCGAAAGTCCAGTCTCAAAACGAACATTTAATAAAAAATAAACTAAATTTTTTTGGGTATTTGTTCCAAATTTCTAAGGTTTCCTACCAAATTCAGAGCAAAAGCTCACCCTTTAACCTCTCTCACCTCATTTTTCACTATTCTCCCCTCAGCTACACGGGCAACATGGCTCACTCTTCCCTTTCCTTTAGTTTTCTGCTTATAATTTCTGTGATAGGTTTCCTGATCACCTTATTTAAAACCATAACGCCCTCTCCCACTCATTACCTTCCATGTTTCTTCTATAGTACTACTTGGCATCTGATATACTATGTATTGGTGAGGACAGTTAAACTTCCAAAACCACTTCAAAACACTGACTCCACGAGTTCAGGACCGAAAACAGTCAGTCCTCGCCGAGCTGATTGACAGAAGGCAGCGCTACACCACGTAAATAAAAGGAGAGGATCACCTACATCCCAAGAAGGGCCACAGCGCAAAAACATTCAATTATAAACAGCTTTTCTCTTGTAAAGAGCAGTGGAGGAGAAGCGCGGGAATCGGACAGAGCACCTTCCGAAGCTGGGATCGGGGTCCCGGAGGCCCTCCCCCGCCGCAGCCTGGAGGCAGCCAGGGCCCGGACCCGCGCGGGGCCGCTCCCCGCGCCTCTCTCTTCTCCAGGACTCAGACGTCATTACCTTGGTGCCTCCGAGTCGTAAAACTTCCTCCAGGGAGAACCCATTCTCGTCTTCATCGTTATCATCCTCGTCGTCTTCGTCCGGATCTTCCACCGCCACCTCCCGGCCCCAGGGCCGCTTAGCATGGAATTCCAAGGGTTTCTTGGCGGCAGCCATGGCTAGCAGAGCACGCGCCGACGCCCCGCAACTTCCTTCCGCCTGTCCGGGTGACGTACTTCCCGTCCGAGCCGCGACGCCTCCGCGCGCCACCGCGGGATAAGCCGGCATGAGTGTTCTGTTGAGGGCCGCGGCGGGGCCGCCTAGCGCCGTAGCGCGCGCGGGTAAGGGTGCGCCGCGCCGGAGCCCCGGCTGCTGTGGAAACTGCCTGGGGTGTCTCCCCCTTTCGGGGCTCCTGGGGAGCTTGGGCAGGACACGAATCCAGCCTCAGACCCGAGTGGGCCGTGGGGGGCCTGCTGCGGACTGGGGTCCGCCTTCCTGCCTTCGGGAGAGCTGAAGAGCTAACAAAGCCGTTTAAAGCACTCAGGCTGCTGTGCACTTGTAAATACGAATATTTTTAATGGGTCTGGTTTAATGTTTTTCGCAGTGATTCCTTGTCTTTGGAGAGGAAAATACTTCAGCTCCGGGAAGGAGCCGGCAGAAGGCAGCCCGGTGACTCCAGTGCTGCGGCATCTCATATACAAAATCAAGTCTACTGGCCCCATCACTGTGGCCGAGTACATGAAGGAGGTCTTGACCAACCCAGCCAAGGTTCGAGTCCGGGAGCCGAGGCTGGGCCCGCTCTGGCAGCTTGGCGCGGTGTGAGCCAGGGGGCGTGTGCGCGGAGGGAGCCCGAGGGTCTCCATCGCGCAGTGCGGGTGACAGGGTGTGTGTTGGGAGGGCAGCAGCAGCCTGTGCGAGCATACACTTGTTTTCTTTTTGAGAATGGAAGGTGCAAGTTTTTACTGTTCTAAGATAAAGCACGGTAACAGCTTTCTGACCAGCATTTCCTTGTTAGCTCTACCAAGCTACTTGGTGAACGTCTGTGGTCCTTTTAGAATGTTTCACTTTGTACTGGGTTGAAATACGAGATCTGTGGAATTCCGGGGTTGCCTTGGCCTGTTGCTGTTGGTTGTGGTGGAGTGATGCAGTGTCCAGAGGTTTACCAAGGCACGTATCCTTTAATACCTGCACGCAGGGCTACAGCGTACCAAAAATTCGTACAAGGACAAGCTTAAGGACAAACACCTCTGGGTTGGAGTGAAGGTCGACTCATCATTTACTCACTCACTGAGGCTTCAGGGTGCCAGGCACTGGAAATACTGCAGGGGACAGGGAGCATGGCACTTACATTATAATGAGAAAATGAACTATAAACAAGGAAATAATTAAACCGGATAATTACAGATTGTAAGTGTTTCTGTAGGGAACAAAGCCAGGTTGATGGGATTGAAAGTAAGTAGTTGCAGTGGGAATAGGGACTGCAGAAGTTTGCTTACTAGGTGGCCAGGGAAGGCCAGTAAGCTTGAGCTGAGGCTTGAAGTATGGGGATAGGCTAACCTGGCAAAGAACTGGGAGGAGTACTTCCCAACAGAGGATCATAAATGAAAAGTTTTTGAGATGAGAAACGCCTTGGAATATACAGAGAAGAGAACGGCACTGGTATGGCTGGAGGGTGGTGACTGGGAGTGGGGGTTAATGGTGAGCAAAGTAGTCTGGTGGAATTTAGATCTTTGTATTAGTGCAATGGGAATCCATCAGGAAGAGCATTTAATGCTCGTTCTGTTGGCAGTGATATCAGGTGGAGATAGCAGTTTGGCCATAAGAGTCAAATACATGAGAAAGGTGGGGAATGCATTTATAAATTTGGTCATCATCAGTATATAGAGGGTGTTAAAACACAGGGAACCAGGGAGAGTATCCTTAGAGAAAAGGTTTCCCAGGGTTGAGCCTTGAGGTAACTCAAATTTAGAGTAGAGGATGTTTATTTAGGGATTCTTGAATTCATACAAGGACAAACTTAAGGACAAATATCTCTGGGTTGGAGTGAAGGTCGTCTTGACTTCGCTCTTGAATAGAATCAGGGTTTTGTGAACTTGGATGGGAATAAAAATTACACCTTTTCATTATTTTTTCTTTCATTTTTAGTGAGAACCTATCACTGTGTGACATTAGGTATATAGCATGTGAACTAGGTACCACAGTAGGTTGTTAACATCCATCTTAGATAACAGTAAAAAGAGAAAAAAAAAAAAAGGAAAAATATGTTCTCGTGATGAGAACTCATAGGATTTATTCTCTTAACAATTTTCCTATATATTATACAGAAGTGTTAACTATAGTTGTCATGTTGTACTTTACATCTTTAGTATTTATCTTATAACTGTAAGTTTGTACCTTTTCTTATCTTCCTCCAATTTCTCCTTCCCCTATATTTTCTATCTCAGGTAACCACAGGTGTGAACTCTTTTTCTCTGAGTTTGGTTTTTTGTTTTCTGGCTCTTTAGATTCCACATATTTAAATGAGATCAGAGGGTATTTTTTGTCTTTTTTTCTGTCTGACATACTTCATTTAACATAATGCCCTCAAGGTCCATCCATGTGGTGAAAAATGGTAGGGTTTATTTTCTATGGTTGCATAATATTCCGTTGTGTATATTTATCACAACTTTATCCATTCATCCATTGATGGACACTTAGGTTGTTTCTATGTCTTGGCTATTGTAGTTAATGTTGCTATGCACATGGGGGTGCAGGTATCTTTTGGGGTTAATGTTTTTGTTTCCTTTGGAAATACTGCGTAAGTGGGATTGCTAGATCACATGGTAGTTCTATTTTGAATTTTTTGAGGCTCCTCCCTGCTGTTCCCTTAGTGGTTGGACCAATTTATGGTACCACCAAAAGTGCACAAGGGTTCCCTTTTCTCCATATCCTTGCCAGCATTTGTTATCTTATTAATGGTGGCCATTCTAACAGGTGTGAGGTGATACCTCATTGTGGTTTTAATTTGCATTTCCCTCATTCACTTCTAACTGGAATCTAGCATTTCTCTAATTATGAACATAGGCAACAACCAGCAGCATCAGTGATACCTGCACCTGGAAATCACTGATGCTGTCATATCACAACAGAGTGATTATAGGTATTTCAAAATACCACTGTGCTCATCTACACTTAAAGACTTTGTTACTTACTGGACTGTTCACTCAATTTTATCTTTTAATACACTTATAAAGATGCATGTATATCACTGTATTACAGATTTGTTTTTTAAATATTTGGTAGGTATCTCAATTGATTTCTAATCCTGTGTGTTGTAAGTCTCTGTGAAGGGGTCTATAGTCTTCATAACATGCCAAAAAAACCCAAAAAAAAACCACCCTGAAATGCTTACTTTTGAAGGGAAAAGGAAAGGCTAGAGGGGTGATGCTATATGGAGTTAATTAAAAAAAATTTTTTAAAGATGGAAGTGACTTAATTTTATTTCTAATACTGAGAGTAAAAAGTTAAAAGCGGTAAGAGAAAGGGGGTGATAAAAAGATCCTAGCCCATGAGAGTTGTGTGAGGAATGGCAACAAGCCAGAGCACAGGTGGAGGGATTACATCTGGTTAAGGGCAGAAGGGGAAGGCATTTCATCCTTTGAGTGTAGTGGAAAGAATGGGAGCTACTGGAGGCCATGTGGGGTCAGGAAGCTCAAGCAGTCCTAGTAATAGTATTCTTTAATTCCTGTGTGGGCAGGTAATTCCTGTGTGCTAAGAGTAAGGCAGGTAGAAAAGGGGGCCTGAGGGGCTTAGGGGATTTTTTAACAAACAATTCTTGAGTGTCTCTTGAAGGTTAGTCAATATGCTAGAACTTGAGATGTGGAGATAAATAAGACATAGTCCTCTCCCCCAGATAACTATGCCTTCTGGTGAAGAACATAGGCATATATATAATTAAATACAGAAAAAGAAGCACTGAATTTAATCTGATGTTGAACGGCTGGAGGGGGAGGCCAGGGAGAGTGGTGTTGTGTTTGAGCAGATTCAATTTTACTGAGAAAGGAATGCCAGAGAGAAATGGAAGGAGAAGGGAGAGCATTCCTGTGGCATTGATGTATGGCCAAGCAGGGTTAATAAAAATAAAAGACTTCATTGAGATACAACATTCACATGGAAAAAAAATCACAGGTATACAGCTCGATGAATTTCACAAAGTGAATACTCCCATGTAACCAGTGCCTATCTAGGTCAAGAAAATATCAGTAGCAGGCAGGGTTAATTTGAAACAAAGTGAGGATTTGGTGAGGAGGTTGGAGGGGTAGGCAGGTCTTACCCTGTGGTGTGGGAGCAGCTAGAGGGAGAGAGGGGTAGGATGTAGGGGGGACACCACATTGCTTCTGCCTTTCTAGTCAAGTAGTAATTGTGTTTCTGAGGTTTTGCAAAATGCTACTTTGTATAAATCAGACAAAGATACTGTGTTTATCTTGCTTATCTAGAAGAGGGAACTTTCTTACTAAATATTTCATTGTATTCGTAAGATTTTGGAGGGTTGTTTTAAACTTGAAAATTAATTTTTTTTCCATTTCTTTCTTTTTATGTAGGGTTATTACGTATACCATGATATGCTAGGAGAACAAGGAGATTTCATTACTTCACCGGAAATAAGTCAGGTCTTTGGGGAGGTAATATGCAAAGTAAACTATAAAGGAAGCCCGTA
The DNA here is from genome assembly GCF_040802235.1 of Manis javanica. Lineage (NCBI taxonomy): Eukaryota > Metazoa > Chordata > Mammalia > Pholidota > Manidae > Manis > Manis javanica. The sequence continues at coordinate 213,247,493 of NC_133156.1, read as the reverse complement.
TCACAAACATATGAGAGCAGATCAAGTTCAGTTATTCAACAGTAGTGTTTTACAGCTTTGTTTTTATGTTTTATCAAAAGTTTTAATGTTTTAGTAGTGGATAAACTAATGGAATAGAGTGCAAAAAAGAAAATGGCATACAGGCTATCTGAGTTTACATTTTAGTGTAGAAAAAGAATGTAGAGATAAGAGGGACAAAAAGAAAAGAGGTGGACATAAAGAGGTTAGAAAAGAGGAGAGTCAGATGAAATACGAAAGTGGAAGGAGAAAGACAAAAGGAGAGGTGGAGAAAGAGGTGGAGAGTACTCAGGGAGTGAATACAGATAAAAAACTACGGAATTAGTGGACTCAAGATGTGTCCCATCCATGATTCAGTTAGAGTAGAAGTCTCCCTTTAAGAAACTAAATTCTTTTCAGGAATTCTAGTTCATTTATTTCCATATAAGAACTTCGATCAACTTAGAAATAGGAAATAGTATCCAGGAATTAAAAAACATTAATTATGCCTAAAAGCCATGTACTTATTGAAATATATGAGTGAAATCCTCTTATCTATGTGGCCTCCTATAGTGGAGGCTGCTTTTTAATCATTTTCTCCTGTTACCAAGCTACCGTAATCCCAATATAGTCCTTGTGTATACATAGCTATATGTACATATTGAATAACATACATGTGGTTGAAAACATTTTGTTTTATGGTGTAAAGTGTGTGTTTATACATGGAGTTTTACATTGTGGTATATTTTTATATTTACTGTAGTTTTTTCCTTGGCACAGCTCCTAGGAATATGGTTCATTAGTGAATGGATGGCCACTGGAAAAAGTGCAGCTTTCCAGCTGGTGGAACTGGGTCCAGGTAGGGGTACCCTCATGGGAGATATTTTAAGGGTAAGTAAGAAAAGAATGTCTTAAAGTCTCATGTATATGAATCTTACTACTTTTGACTGAGTTTGCAAACTTCATTGATTTCCTTGTCTTTCAGTCCTACCACCTGAATCTTTTACTTTACAACTAAAATATAAAATTATAATATAATGAATCATTACTTACTGTTGTCTGTAATCTTAAAAAATGGGGCAGGAGGAGAATGTAAAAGTTAAAAGTATAAAACATTTAGAAGACATTATGGGAGAACACATTTGTCTTCTGAGTAGGGAAGGACTTTTTTAATTACATAAAAAAACAAGCTATAAGGAAAATATTAATTTCAGCTATGTTAAAATTAATAACTTTTTGTTCTTTAAGAAATTATGAACTTTTGGTCTTTCAAAGACATCCTAAAGAGAGAGACGAGATAAGCCAGGAAGTGGGAGAAATTGTTTGCAACACATAACCAACAAAAAACTGGTGGTTAGAATACATAAAGAGCTCCTTTAAATCAATAAGAAGGTGACAGATGACTCCGAGAAATTCATGCCAAAAATGTGAACAAGTCTGTCATCAAAGAGGAAATTCAGATGACCAATAAAAACAAAAAGATGCTCAGACTCATTGGTAGTCAGGTAAATGAAAATTAAAATCACAGTTAGATACCACTGTACCCCTAAAATTAGAAAGTCTGATAACACCAAGGGTTGGTGAGGATGCGGAGATATGGAGCAATTGGGCACTCATACGATGCTTGTAAAAGTATAATTCGGTACAACCGCTTTGAAAAGCTACTGGGCATTATCTGCTAATGTCAGAGTTACCTGCACTGCTATTTTACTGCTAAGCATATACCTAGAGCTACTAGTGCATATGTGTACCAGTAGACATTTACAGAAGTTATCAGTGTTATTTAGAATAGCAAAAAAACTGGAAGCAGCATAAATGCCTGTTGATGGGAAAATAGAACAATTAATTGTGGTGTAGTCATACAGTGGAATACCAAGTGCTATGTGAAAATGCATGAAATCACAGAGAATGCAACATTCAACATGGAATTCATCTTGTGGAATGAAAAATAGCAAATTTGTAAAAGAATTCATCATATGATTGTATTTATATAAAGTCAGAAAATAGTCAACATTAGCAATATATGTTTAGTGATAAAAATATATATTTAGAAACATTCCTAAAGAAAAGCCAGGAAATGAGAAATTTGTATTTCAGAATGGTGGTGATATATGAGGGTGAAGGGAGGACATGGGGCTTTTTTTAAAAGAAAATTTATAAACATCTGACAATAAGAATCTTGATTGTATCTTTTTTTGGGGGGGGGGAACCCCACTGATTTAAGTTTCCAGAGCTCTATTTTTTATGTTTAAGTTGTTAAAGTCATTTGAATATAAAATATTTAATATTCCCAAATATTTTCTTATTTCAAGTACTTTAAAAATCAAGCACATAGCTCTTAAAATGTATAAGGGGTGATTCCCTAGATCAAGTCCTGAGAAATCTTAAAAAGCCAAGGAATTTAAAGGAATGGAAAAAAAATAGCCAAAAACATCATTACAGATTTAATTTCATTTTTGATCATACTTTATAAAGGTTTTTTTTTCTTGGGAAGAAGTTTTCCCATTTATGGTTTTATCTAAAAACTAAATTTGGAAAAATCATCTTGTCCTTAATTATCAGATTATACCTGCATATTTAGATCTCAAAAGTAGGAGGCAAATCACCAGTGGAAATTAAATTCAAATGAAAGATAATATTGTACTTTATGCTTTTGGCATTGAATTTTAGCATTAAAATACTAATACTTTCTTTTTTCTCATATTTACAACAGTAAAAGCACATAACTAAGAGAAAATTGAAAATGTGAAAGAATTGCAAAGTTAAACTGTCAAATTAATAGTGCCATGTAAATTTGATTTCCTGAGGATACAGTTGAGTCATCTCAAAGATGAGATTATTTTATAGACTTAGTGGCTTTATAAAATCAAAACTATATACATTTTATTTCCTTCATCTTTTGTTAGACTCCTTAATCTGATCATTGTTTTTATTGGATGCTAAATCTCTTCTTTTTATGTTATTCATAATTCTACTTTTTTTTTTAGGAAATCAAATGGTGTACTGTTCATTTCTTATGTAGACTATGTTTAATAATTCTAATAGGTTATGATTCTGATAGACTTCTGGAGAGTGGCTTATATGAGGAAGTAGTTTCTCTGAAACCAAACATACTTCTGTGACATGAGCAAATTATTGTGGTGTATAGTTAGAAAACCTAAAATCTACTCAACACATTGTATTTTGCCAGTTTTTCTTCTTTTTGTATTTAGGTGTTCAGTCAGCTTGGATCTGTGCTGAAAAACTGTGACATTTCAATACATCTGGTAGAGGTGAGCCAAAAATTAAGTGAGATTCAGGCATTAACACTGACTGAACAGAAGGTCTCATTAGAGCGAAATGCTGGCTACCCAGTGTATATGAAAGGTGTTACTAAGTCTGGGATTCCAATTTCATGGTACCGAGATCTGCAAGATGTTCCAAAAGGTAATTATTTAACATTTATTAATGAAAGGATTTTCATCACAACACCTCACAGTAGTGATAAGTGACCACCACCTTGTAAAGCAATATAATAGATTGAGTCAGTGCTGCCTAGTCCCTTATCCAGAGCAAAGTTTTTGCTAGAAAAGAGCATTGTTTTAGAAAATAAATTCACCTAACATTAAGAAACAGTGAATTTCACATGGCTTGGCAAAAACCAAACCAAACCAAACCAAACCCCAAATGTAGATCTCTGTCATACTTGTTTTTCTCTGCTCCTAAGATAGTACTGATGATGAAACAGCCCAAGGCAGTGGGGGCTAAAGGAAACAGTGTTAGTAGGTGGGTTTAGTTTCATTATCTTTTGCACACTCTTATTTGCCTAAAGGCAAGCAAGGGGTGGTGGGAAAATCCTGGCCCTCGTCAGGAAGCATGTTGGTGAGCCCAAATCTGAAGTGGTGGTCTCATCTTGGGCATCTCTGCCATTCCTGGCTGAGCCTTTGGGATGATTTTAAGAGATTCAGATCCTCTTCCAGCTAACCAATTTGTTTTAATTTCTTTCAGGCCTAGTAATGAATAAAAAATTGGTGACAGATATTTCGGCTTTCTGGCCCTGATACATGTGCAAATGAGAACAGTAATTATTCCTTTGTAGGTTCTGTAGGGTAGGTTTCCTGTGATGAGGTGGGTGACTGTGGTAGCAGTGACTGTGGAAGGGACACACATTCCAGTACAAAGACTAGGCATTCTCTTTTTGTTAATGTTCTAAAGAACCAATTAATTATTGCCTTAAAAATACTGAAACAACTTTTCTATTTTTAAATAGGGAACAGCTTTTATCTGGCACATGAATTTTTTGATGTTCTTCCTGTGCATAAGTTTCAGGTATTGGTGGGAAAAAAAATCACATTGATAATTAAATGACAAAGGGCCTTCTGTTGTAAGAATAAATGTATATGGTATTTAACTATTGTTGAAATTAACTATTTGGAATTCTGATTAAATACAGTTGACCTCTGCACAACACGGGTTTGAACTGCGTAGGCCCACTTATAGGTGGATTTCTTTTCAATAAACATATGGAAAATTGGAGATTTGTGACAATTTGAAAAAACATTTTCTCTAGTTCATTGGAAGAATAAAGTACATGATACATATAACATACCAAATGTGTGTTAATTGTGTTAGTGGTAAGGCTTCTGGTCAGCAGTAGGCTATTGGTAGCTAAGCTTTGTGGAGTTAAAAGTTACACGTACATTGTCAATTGCATGGGGGGGTTTGTGTCCCTCATCCCTGTGTTGTCTGTGGTCAACTGTAATTGAAAAGCAAAAATGAAATATTAGGTAGAATTCTTAATTCTCCTAGGATAGTTATTAAGAATTCTTAATTCTCTTGGGATAAAGACGTGAGAATGTAAGATGGTAGATGGCTGCAGTATAATGGAGGTTTTTTTTTATTTTTTAGCAAATTCTTTAAAATTCCAAAGATTAAAATTTGTCTTCATTCTTTCTGTGAGGAGATTAAAGATTTGGAGGTAGTGTATGTGCACTAGTAACTTCTAAGGCTAAAGGTATATATTATTACATGATAATTTGTTAGCAGAAGCTTCTGATTGTCTTGAGTCTTTTTTCCATTTTTTGGCACTTTCCATGCTACATGTTTTGTCTCCCACAGTTCCATCTCTTATCTAAATTACATTAGTAGTTTGCACCTATCAGTCTACTCATTGTTTCAAGGAAAAGAAGTAATGCCTTTACATAAGTTTAAGTGGTGAAGTGCTCTGCAGTGTCATCTATCTCATATATAAGGAGAGAACTGAGTTATTTTTGAGAACTTGCAAAAGCTTTTATGTGTTCTTTTGTTTAGAAAACACCACAAGGATGGCGAGAAGTACTCATTGATATTGATCCACAAGTTTCTGATAAACTGAGGTTTGTTTTGGCACCTTGTGCCACCCCAGCAGAAGCCTTCATACAAGTAAGAGAAAGTTTTTTCTTTTTTTTAGTTTACTGTCAACCAAATCTTCCAAGTCTCACTTTCTGAGTTACTATTTTAGACTTCCTTTACAGGGGTAAATAGCTGCTTGCAACATTACCTAACTATTTTACACTACTTTATTAATAGTGAAAGGATCTAGAGTCAGAAGTCTGGATTAAAATAATTTCTTAGCTGTGTGACCTTAATTTAATGTAATAAAGTTAGTGCTCACTCAACAAGTCCCTTACCTTCTCAGTTTGCCTCAGTTCCCTATCAAATGGTGACAGTATTGTCTACTTGACAGGAAATGTGATGTCTGTGAAAACAGTGTAGTACAGTGTATAGCAAAGCAACAGCCATCACTACTTATTGAGTACTTTGTACATACTACTCTGTATTTTCTCGTTTATTCTCAAAAGACTCTAGGTAAGTTTTATCACTCTCTTTGAGCTACTGAAAGGGCATGCCTTTATTGTCATGTTTCCACCCAGATCTGAATTTGGCTGTAGACTGTCAGAATGGACAACTGACCTCACAGAATAATCAGAGGAGCTTCCCTGTCATTATAAAAGTTCAAAAAAAATTAAAAAGCCCTATACTTCTCAGGAACTTTAGGGCTTTAAATTTCCTGTTTCTTTTCCACCCCAGAAAAAAGATTTCTGCTTTCTGAACCATAACTAAAAACTTCTACCTCAGAAGTTACTTGTTTTAAAAGCATAAAAGCTTTTTTTAAAATTAAGGTATCATTGATACATAGTCTTATGAAGGTTTCACATCAGCAATTGTGGTTTCAACATTCACCCATATTATTGAATACTCCCCGACCCCACTGCAGTCACTGTCCATCAGCATAGTAAGATGCTGTAGCGTCACTACTTCTGTTCTTTGTGCTATACTGCCTTCCCCATGACCTATCTCTATATATTGTGTGTGAAAAGCATAAAAACTTTTAAACATAAACCTATGAATCAAATTTTCTTTGCAGAGCATAAGTAAATTAAAATATCAGCCTAACTGCTTGTGAAAATTCTAATTTTTATATTCTGGCTACCTAATTTTATCTGAATGAAATATTCATAGCTACCAAGAGCTAACCCCCTGGCCCTGGGAGTTTGTAATTCTTTTTAGCTCTTGACTTGAGCAGTATTCACTTATGAGAGGGAGAGTGATGATTTGCCCTCCCCTTGAGTGGGACATGGTAACAGTCTGCCGTTTTGCAGAGTCATCTAACATGGTAAGACTGTCAGCATGCGGCACTGAGGTTGTCACGTCAGCCTTTAAGTAACTGCCCTTATCGTTTTCAGAGTTACACCACCGTAATGTACTTAATAACACTGGGGGCTAACCGGCTGTTCCATTTGATCCTCATAGTAAGCTTAGTATATATGTAATGAGGAAACAGACTCCAAAACGTTAAGTAGCTTTCTCTAGGAAGCAGTAGGAAGAGCTGAGACTCAGATCTCAGTTTGTCTCACTCTTCCTGTTAGACTTGTGCCATAAGCAGAGACATCAGGGCAGGACAGGGCTTCATTTTTAATAGGGTGGTAGAAGGGAGCAAAAAATGTTTGTTTTTATAAGAAATTTTTTTTGCCATTTTCACAGGGATTAGTGAAATTCCATACATACTCATCAAGTCAACAAATATTAATATTTGTCATTCTACTTTTTTAGGCTAATATATTTGCTTATTGAGGGCCCTTAGTTAATACTTGAACATCTTGGGAATTATGGGCCTCAGGTACATTGACACTAGTTTATAAGCTGATGTTTCTAGATACAGGGTGTATCATTGGGATACCTCTTGCCCCAACAGAAAGCATCATATATACTTAAAAGGGTCTATTTTGTTATACTGGCATGATGTTTTGAGTGTCTGTGTGCCAGCACAGTTCTGGGCAGACAGAAGTTCTTTTTTCACGCTTTCAACCCAGTGGAATATATTCATATGAATTATGACATGAAAGTAAGATCACCATAAATCAAATGATAAATGTACTTGACCATCTGGGGGTTGGGAAGGCCTTCGTCTTTTTATAAAAGGGATTAAAATTAAAATGCCTTTGTAAACTTAGTGGATGGCATCAAAGAACCAAGGTGTTAAAGGATGCCATGTGAAATGCTGAGTGTAGACAACACTCATATTGAGGGGGAATTTTATGTAACTAAGAAATGCTCATTGTAGAAAAACCTTAAACAATTCTTTTGAATGGTGTGTTTTGATTCGACTGTTCTTTACTAGCTTGATGAAACAAGGGACCATGTGGAAGTCTGTCCTGATGCTGGTGTTATTATTCAGGAACTTTCTCAACGCATTGCACTAACTGGAGGTGGTGCACTGATTGCTGATTATGGTCATGATGGAACTAAGACAGATACCCTCAGAGTATGTATAATTTAGTAACATGATTTATCAGAACATAATTGGTATGATTTTACTTAGTGATCATTTGTTAGTTTTGAAACTCATTGAAGATCTTACCTTTGGTTTCTACAATGTGTAGCATTGTTGTATTACACTATTATAATTAATATTAATTTGTATTATTATCATTACCTGTTTAACCTTAGATTTTATTATCCAACTCTGAACAGGTCTGAATTGTCTATATTCTTCCTTAAATTGAAGAACCTAGGTTTGTGTAGATCCTAGTAAACATACAAATGGAAAGATTTTCTTAAAGTTCTTTAATTTTTCTACCCCTCCATTAAAAAAAAATGGAGCTACTTTGCAGATTTGATCTAGCTACTATAATCATTCCAACTTCTTCTGTCATATTTTCAACATCTTTTTTCCTTTCCACAGGTATTCTTTTATCTTTCCTAAACATCCTTTCTATATTTTTTGAGTGATCAATTCTGTTCAATATACTATAATTGAAATACATTTAGATGCTATTTGTCATTTTCTAGATCTTTGGTTCATCTTACTTTATTGTATCTAAGAAAAACCTGCAGGTTTTTATTTTTATTTTTTTTATGCTGATTCCCTATCCTAACTTCCAGGATTCTCACATGATTCTGAGGCACTATTTGATGGACATACTTTGTAAATCACTGTCTAGGTTCTGATGACCTGAATTTATCTGGAGAATTAATGAGATCTCCTATATTCCATTACCACAGGCATTACTGAAAATGTTAAGTATCCATCAAGGGCATTATCTTCAGGCACTCCAACACTACACTTTACGTTGGGTTTTCCACATAGCATCTCATTTGAAGAAAGCATCCTACACATTAAGAGTTATAAACCACTGATTTAAGCCATGTTTTACTTTTTAACAGTTGTATAAGATATACTAAAATGATAGTATTTCTTTAATCTTGATAATGATAACCATAAAAGGATGACTCATCACTTTAAAAATTATGTTTAAGGGATTTTGTGGCCACAAGCTTCATGACGTCTTAATTGCCCCTGGAACAGCAGATCTAACAGCTGACGTGGACTTCAGTTATTTGCGCAGAATGGCACAGGGAAAAGTAGCTTCTCTGGGTCCAGTAAAACAACAAATGTTTTTAAAAAATATGGGCATTGATGTCAGGCTAAAGGTAATGATTTATTTTACTATCATTAAATATTTTCATTTCATAATACACCAAAAAATATTTCAAATAAGTTCACTGGGCCTTAACACTATTGTAGCTAGCCCCTTGGTGTGTTCCAGTCTTTTCAGTAGTGTAGGATTTAGTGTAACCAGACAGCCTGTGGGTGGATTAGCCTGGCAACTTTCGTGCACCTCCATATGAGGTAGAAATAAGACTTTCAAATAATGTGCATACATATTCATCAAGAAAACTTGGCTGTGTTTATGGGTCTGAATTTTATAATGGTCTGAAGACATCTTTAACTCAAGTGTAGATCGTATCACCTGGGAATATTTGTTAAACATACAAATAGGTTTGGGTCATAGCAACCTATGTTTTTAGTAAGTACCCCATGACTGAGGCAGGTGATCAGGAATCACATGTTAAACACTGCTTTATTGATTAGCTAACAGTCATTAGGGTTGCTGCATATAATTAGAAATCCTTTCTTTTGGTTATTTTTACTAAGAAAGCTTTTCTTTACAGGTTCTTTTAGATAAATCAGACGAGCAATCAAGGGAGCAGTTACTACAACAGTATGATATGTTAATGAATCCTAAAAAGATGGGAGAAAGATTTAACTTTTTTGCTTTGCTACCTCATAAGAGACTTCATGGTAAAAGTCAGACAAATGCATGTCAGTCAAAACCCTCTCCGTCACCTGTAGCTGGGTTTGGTGAACTTGCTTGGCGGTGATACTTAAGTTTGGACTTTTTACTCCTAAGTCGGCCTACAAAACCAAAATAAAGGGAATACATTTCATATATCACAGGTAAAAGTATTAAAGTATTTTATTTCTTCATAGCCAATAAAAATAGCCCATCTTATATACAGTACAACTAAACATTGATCTTTTAAGGTTGTGTCTGACTCTTGGTACAAATATGTGTTCTTAATGAAACAAGTTATTGTGAAACTGCCTAGTTTTATTTTTGTAAGGCTAGTTGTTATATTTTTACTTTATTTTAAAAAGTAAACATGACCTCTAGTTTAATAAAAGCTGGAAACAACCTAGTGGGTCGTTTAGAGGAAACTGATTAACTATCAGTCTGTCCATGTATTATTTTAAAAAATGAGGTAAAGCAGTATGTTCTAACATAGAAAGATCTCTGAGATTCAGTATGTAAAAAAAGTAGGGCACATCATGCTGACATAGTATATAATAATAGTGCTTCACTCTTCATGTATGAATTTTCAAGGAGTTAAGTAGAATTTCAGCTTTAGGTGCTGATGATGGAGACTGAACCTATTCTTTGAGTCTTGGGAGTATTATTCTCCTTTAATGGTTTACAAGACCAGAGTGATAAATATACTAAAAAAGACTCTTCATCTCAGAGGGCTGTTTTCAATAATGTGATTGGGATGAGAAGGGAGAAATACAAAACTAATGCTACTTGGCCAGTAATGATGAACGGTGTTTAACTGGCCCTCCTCCAATTCATGTTACTATCATTAGGTCTGTTACTAATAGAATTGAGTATGGCTGAGGGGTTGGAATATCATGCTTCATTGTTTTGATATATATAGTGTGGGGATGATTACTAGGATTAGAATGGAGAAAATAAAGGCAATACTCTCATTTATTGGGAATGGAATGTAGAAATTGCACAGGCAAATAAGTATCACTCTGGTTTGACATGAGGGGGAATAAGGGCATTGGTTGATGTGTAGTTTTCTGCATCTTCTAGAAGATGGTGAAAAATAGGACTAGTTAATAGTACTGTAACTAGGAATACAAGTTGTAGGATGTATTTGACTGTAATATGGGTGAAATGGGGTTTTTTTTTTTTTTTGGGAAATGGGTTTTTATCTGTATTAGATGTGATTCCTGTTGGGTTATTAGACCCTATTTCATTGACAAATACTAAATGGCATTACTAGAGCTGAGATGATAAATGGATCAAATGGAAGGTGAAGGTTTAGGTAAGGGTACCTTTATGAAATTTATTCCACTAGGTTAGTGCTGATGTAGCGGATGGCTGAGATTTGTGATGGCTGCTGTACCCCAAGGATATTTGGCCTCATGGTACATAGCATATAAAAGTTGTGGCTATTGCTGTAAATAAAATTCCAGTGTTTCATGTTTCTAAGAAGGTATAAAGTTCATAGTATGTGAATAAACAGGCAGATTAAAAAACATACAACGATGAGCTTTTGTCATGCAAATAATGGATGATTCATCCATAATTTTGATCTTGGCAAATGTGGGTTATCAGTGAAAATGTGGTTGTGTCTGATGTGTAGTGTACATCTAGGAATCCTGTTAGAATTTGTAAGACCAAACATACTCTTGGAAGGGAACCAAAGAGTCTTGATGATGATTTGGAGAGGCTGATGAGTCAATGAATGAATGGTTAATCTTATTTAGTGGGTGGGATTTTCAGATGTTAGTCATTAATGTTCTTATAGATTTTTCATGTTAGATTCTATGTGAGAATAATGACATGTTCATTTTAAGTATTCTTTGTGGTTAGTTCTGTAGGTTTTTCTTCAAAATCTTCATCTACTTGTGGTTAAGTGTTGATTGTGAGTGGTGGAATTGGTATTTTAATGAATTTTAGCTGGTGTTTTTTAGGTTTTTTTGGAGGTGTGCTGGTTTTTGGCTATCTAGTAGCTATGGCTACTGAACAATATCCTGAGGTTTCAGTATCTTGTCTTAGGGATGTTCCTTTCTGGGTTATTGATAGAGGTTATAGTGGTTTTATATGTGTTGAAAAATGATGAGGTGGAAGTTGTGTTCAAGTTTAATGGATTAGGAGATAGGGTGATTAATGATACTGGAGAGTCTGGATTTTTCAGTGAGGAGGCTATAGAGATTGTTGCATTGGCTAATAGTTGTAACCAACTGATCTTTATTAGGTATTCTGGCTATTGTGGAGGTTACTCATGGAGATTTAAGGATAAACTTAATAAGATTAGTGTGCAAAATGTTTTATATTTGATTCTATTATAGTTATTTAAAGAAATGCTTATAAAGAAATATTTATAATTTCATAGAAGTTAATTTGTTAGTGCAGACTGGTTGTTTTCTGTTCTGTGCTATTCATTTGTATATAAAACAGAAAGAGGGGGAGGAGCCAAGATGGCGGCATGAGTAGCACAGTGGAAATCTCCTCCCTAAGCCATATATATTTTTGAAAATACAACAAATACAACTATACATAAAAGAGAGACCAGAGGATACAGTACAACAGCCAGGCTACATCTACATCTGCAAGAACACAGCATCTCACGAAGGGGGTAAGACACAAAGCTGTGACCTGGTGGGACCCAAGGGCTCCCCAACCCAAGCTCACCGGCAGGAGGAAAAGAGTCAGAGTAGGGAGAGAGAGGAAGAACAGGACTGCTAAATAACCAGCTGTAGTAATCCACTCCAGGAGCACAGACATACATTGCATGGTGTGCTCGATATTAGGGAAACGGAAAAGTAAAATCTGTGAATGGGTCCCTGCAGCCGGCTCCCCTGGGACAAAAGAAAAGCGTGTATTTTTTGAAAGTCTTAAAGGGACAGGAGCTTCACAGCTGGATGGAATCGTCCTGGCACACTTAGCCCAGCAGGCAGGGAGTTCTAAGGAGCTTCGGGTGTCCCAGCCCCTGGGGAGGCATCGCAGCTCTGAATCCCCTCATGGCGATAAACAGCCTGCTGTTCATTCCCCCCAGCGCAGTGCCACCACAGTCGTGGAACAGCCTGAGGGCGGCTGCACCCACAGCAGCCGCCCAGTCTCCTCCCAGTGCGCAGCTGCCCGGGCCAGACCCAGGGGCCGATGCTGGTGTGTGGCTGCCCACCACAGGCAGAGGAAACCAGGGCAGGGCGCAAAGGGGCGCCATTCTCGCAGGAGAGTACACCCAGCCTGCCTGCCACTCCCTGCAGGGCTCTGGGCTACCCCGAGGGCTGCTCCCGGTGTGTGGGTAACCGACACAGGTAGCGGAGAGGGGCAGGGCAACCAGCAAGCAGGAAGGGACTCTGTTCACCAAGCTGATACACACACCACCTGCCTACAACTACCTCTATCGCCATGAAAAGGCAGAAGAATTTGGTCCAGTCCAGAATTACCCAAACCCCCAAGAGAGGGCCCCAAGAGACAGATATAACCAATCTTCCTGAAAAAGAATTCAAAATAAAGGTCATAAGCATACTGATGGGCCTGCAGAGAAATACGTGAGAGCTAAAGGATCAAGTTAGGAGGGAGAATACAGAAATAAAACAATCTCTGGAAGGACTTAAGAGCAGACTGGATGAGGTGCAAGAGACCATAATGGAATAGAAATCATAGAGAACAGGAATACAGAGAAGCTGAGGCAGAGAGAGATAAAAGGATCTCCAGGAATGAAAGAATATTAAGAGAACTGTGTGACCATTCCAAACGGAACAATATTCGCATTATGGGGTATCAGAAGAAGAAGAGAGAAAAAGGTATAGAAAGTGTCTTTGAAGAAATAATTGCTGAAAACTTTCCCAAACTGGGGAAGGAAATAGTCTCTCAGACCATGGAAGCCCACAGATCTCTCAACACAAGGGACCCAAGGAGGACAACAACAAGACATAATAATTAAGATGACAAACACCAAAGACAAGGACAGAGTATTAAAAGCAGCCAAAGAGAGAAAAAAGGTCACCTACAAAGGAAAACCCATCAGGCTATCACCAGACTTCTCAACAGAAACCTTACAGGCCAGAAGAGAATGGCATGATATATTTAATGCAATGAAACAGAGGGGCCTTGAACCAAGAATACTGTATCCAGCACGATTATCATTTAAATATGAAGGAGGGATTAAACAATTCCCAGACAAGCAAAAGTTGAGGAAATTTGCGTCCCACAAACCAATTTTTGGGAAAATTGCGTCCCAAAATCCTCTACAGAATATTTTAAAGGGACTGCTCTAGATGGAAGCACTCCTAAGGCTAAATAGATGTCACCAGAGAAAATAAAATCACACCAAAGAAAGCAGACCAACCAAATACTAACTAAAGGCAAAAAATAAAATATTCACAAAGCAATCAAAGGGGAAACACAAAAGAGTACTGAATAAAACACCTAACATATAAAGAATGGAGGAGGAGGAATAAGAAGGGAGAAAAATAAAGAATCATCAGACTGTTTTGATAGCTTAATAAGCGAGTTAAGTTAGACGGTTAGATAGTAAAGAAGCTACCCTTGAACCTTTGGTAACCATGAATCTAAAGCCTGCAATGGCAATAAGTACGTATCTTTCAATAATCACCCTAAATGTAAATGGACTGAATGCACCAATCAAAAGACACAGAGTAAAAGAATGGATAAAAAAGCAAGACCCATCTATATGCTGCTTACAAGAGACTCACTTCAACCCCAAAGACATACACAGACTAAAAGTCAAGGAATGGAAAAAGATATTTCATGCAAACAATAGGGAGAAAAAAGCAGGTGTTGCAGTACTTGTATCAGACAAAAGACTTCAAAACAAAGAAAGTAACAAGAGATAAAGAAGGACATTACATAATATAAAGGGGTCAGTCCAACAAGAGGATATAACCATTATAAATATATATGCATCCAATACAGGAGCACCAACATATGTGAAACAAATACTAACAGAATTAAAGGATGAAATAGAATGCAATGCATTTATTTTAGGAGACTTCAACACACCACTCACTCCAAAGGACAGATCCACCAGACAGAAAATAAGTAAGGACAGAAAGGCACTGAACAACACATTATAACAGATGGACCTAAGAGACATCTACAGAACCCTACACACAAAAGTAGCAGGATACACATTCTTCTCAAGTGCACATGGAACATTTTCCAGAATAGACCACATACTAGGCCACCTCAAAAAGAACCTCAGTAAATTTAAAAAGATTGAAATTCTACCAATCAACTTCTCAGACCACAAAGGTATAAAACTAGAAATAAACTGTACAAATAAAAAGGCTCACAAACACATGGAGGCTTAACAACATGCTCCTAAATAATCAATGACCAAATTAAAATAAAGATCAAGCAATATATGGACACAAATAACAACAATAGCACAAAGCCCCAACTTCTGTGGGATGCAGCGAAGGCAGCTCTAGGAGGGAAGTATATAGCAATCTAGGCCTATTTAAAGAAGAACAGTCCTAAATGAATAGTCTAAAGTCACAATTATTGAAATTGGAAAAAGAAGAACAAATGAGGCCCAAAGAAGAAGGAGGGATATAATAAAGATCAGAGAAGAAATAAATAAAATTGAGAAGATTAAAACAACAGAAAAAATCAGTGAAGCCAAGAGCTGGTTCTTTGAGAAAATAAACAAAATAGATAAGCCCTGAGCCAGACTTACTAAGAGAAAAAGAGAATCTACACATGTCAACAGAATTAGAAATGAGAAAGGAAAAATCATGATAGACCCCACAGAAATACAAATATATATATATAATTATTAGAGACTACTATGGAAACCTATATGCTAAGAAGCTGGAAAACCTAGAAGAAATGGACAACTTCCTAGAAAAATACAACCTTCCAAGACTGACCAAGGAAGAAACAGAAAATCTAAACAGACCAATTACCAGCAAAGAAATTGAATCGGTAATCAAAAAACTACCCAAGAAGAAAACCCCTGGATCAGATGGATTCACTGCTGAATTTTATCAGACATACACAGAAGACATAATACCCATTCTTCTTAAAGTTTTACAAAAAATGGAAGAACAGGGAATAGTTCCAAACTCATTCTATGAAGCCAGCATCACTCTAATACCAAAACCAGGCAAGGACCCCACCAAAAAAAGAAAATTACAGACCAATATCCCTGATGAATGTAGATGCAAAAATACTCAACAAAATACTAGCAAACTGAATTCAAAAATACATCAGGAGGATCATACACCATGACCAAGTGGGATTCATCACAGGGATGCAAGGATGGTACAACATTCAAAAATCCCTCAACATCATCCACATCAACAAAAAGGACAAAAAACACGTAATCATCTCCATAGACGCTGAAAAAGCATTCAACAAAATTCAACATCCATTCATGATAAAAACTCTCAACAAAATGGGTATAGAGGGCAAGTACCTCAACATAATAAAGGCCATATACAACAAACCCACAGCCAACATCATACTTAACAGTGAGAAGCGGAAAGCTTTTCCTCTAAGATTGGGAACACAACAGGGATGCCCACTGTCCCCACTGTTATTCAACATAGTACTGGAGGTCCTAGCCACGGCAATCAGACAGAACAAAAAAATACAAGGCATCCACGTTGGTAAAGAAGAAGTTAAACTGTCACTATTTGCAGATGACATGATACTGTATATAAAAAACCCTAAAGACGCCACTCCAGAACTACTAGAATATCTGAATTGAGCAAAGTTGCAGGATACAAAATTAATACACAGAAATCTGTTGCTTTCCTATACACTAATGAACTAGCAGAAAGAGAAATCAGGAAAAACAATTCCATTCACAATTGCATCAAAAAGAATAAAATACTTAGGAATAAAACAAACCAATGAAGTGAAAGACCTATACCCTGAAAACTACAAGACACTCTTAAGAGAAATTAAAGAGGACACTAACAAATGGAAACTCATCCCATGCTCTTGGCTAGGAAGAATTAATATTGTCAAAATGGCCATTCTGCCTAAAGCAATCTACAGATTCAATGCAATCCCTATCAAAAATACCAATAGCATTCTTCAATGAACTGGAACAAATAGATTTAAAATTCAAATGGAACCACAAAAGACCCTGAATAGCCAAAGCAATCCTTAGAAGGAAGAATAAAGCTGGGAAGATCTTGCTTCCCAACTTCAAGCTCTACTACACAGCCACAGTAATTAATATATTTTGGTACTGGCACAAGAACAGACCCACAGACCAGTGGAACAGAATAGTCTAGATATTAACCCAAATATATATGGTCAATTAATATACGATAAAGGAGCCATGGACATACAATGGGGAAATGACAGCCTCTTCAACAGTTGGTATTGGCAAAACTGGACAGCTACATGTAAGAGAATGAAACTAGATCATTGTGTAACCCCACACACAAAAGTAAATTTGAAATGGGTCAAAGACCTGAATGTAAGTCATGAAACCATAAAACTCTTAGAAAAAAACATAGGCAAAAATATCTTAGACATAAACATGAGCAACGTCTTCATGAACATATCTCCCTGGCAAGGGAAACAAAAACAAAAATGAACAAGTGGGACTATATCAAGCTGAAAAGCTTCTGTACAGCAAAGGACACCCCCAATAGAACAAAAAGGCATTCTACAGTATGGGAGAATATATTCATAAATGACAGATCCGATAAAGGGTTGACATCCAAAATATATAAAGAGCTCACATACCTCAACAAACAAAAAGCAAGTAATCCAATTAAAAAATGGTCAGAGGAGCTGAATAGACAGTTCTCCAAAGAAGAAATTCAGATGGCCAACAGACACATGAAAAGATACTCCACATTGCTAGTCATCAGAGAGATGCAAATTAAAACCACAATGAGATATCACCTCACACCAGTAAGGACTGCCACCATCCAAAAGACAAACAACAACAAATGTTGGTGAGGTTGTGGAGAAAGGGGAACCCTCCTACACTGCTGGTGGGAATGTAAATTAGTTCAACCATTGTGGAAAGCAGTATGCAGGTTCCTCAAAAAACTCAAAATAGAAATACCATTTGACCCAGGAATTCCACTCCTAGGAATTTACCCTAAGAATGCAGCAGCCCAGTTTGACAAACACATATGCACCCCTATGTTTATCGCAGCACTGTTTACAGTAGCCAAGTAATGGAAGCAACGTAAGTGTCCATCAGTAGATGAATGGATAAAGATGTGGTGCATATACACAATGGAATATTATTCAGCCATAAGAAGGAAACAAATTTGCAACAACATGGGTGGAGCTAGAGGGTATTATGCTCAGTGAAATAAGCCAGCCGGAGAAAGACAAGTACCAAATGATTTCACTCATCTGTGGAGTTTGAGAATAAAGAAAAAAACTGAAGGAGCAAAACAGCAGCAGACTCACAGTACCCAAGAATGGACTAACAGTTAGCAAAGGGAAAGGGACTGGGGAGAATGGGTGGGAAGGGAGGGATAAAAGGGGGGGAAAAAAGAAAGAGGGCATTATGATTAGCATGTATAATATGGGGGGGTACATGGGGAGGGTTGTACAACACAGAGAATACAAGTAGTGTTTCTACAGCATCTTACTACGCTGATGGACAGTGACTGCAATGGGGTATTGGGGAGGACTTGGTGATGGGGGGAGTCTAGTAAACATAATGTTCCTCATGTAATTGTAGATTAATTATACCAAAAAATAATGCTGCACATCGTTAATCGTCCTATAAATGCAAATTAAAACCACAATGGTATATCACCTCATACCACACAGCATCTAAAAGACAACAGCAAATGTTGACGAGGATGTGGAGAAAGGGAATCCTCCTACACTGTTGGTGGGAATGTAAATTAGTGCAACCACTGTGGGAAGCAGTATGGAGGTTCCTCAAAAACTCAACAATAGAAATACCATTTTACCCAGGAATTCCACTCCTAGGAATTTACCCTAAGAATGCAGGAACCCAGTTTGAGAAAGACATATGCACCCCTATGTTTATCACAGCAGTATTTACAGTACAAAAGAAATGGAAGCAATGTAAGTGTCCATCAGTAGATGAATGGATAAAGAAGATGTGGTACATGTATACAATGGAATATTATTTAGCCATAAGAAGAAAATAAATCCTACCATTTGCAACAACATGGATGGAGCTAGAAAGTATTATGCTCAGTGTAATACGCCAGGCAGAGAAAGACAAGTATCAAATGATTTCACTCACCTGTGGAGTATTAGAACAAAGAAAAAACTGAAGGAACAAGACAGTAGAAGCCTCCCTGAACTCAAAAATGGACTAATGGTTACCAAAGGGAAAGTGATTGTGGAGGATGGGTGGGAAGGGAGGGATACGGGGGGGAAATGGGGCATTATGATTAGCATACATAATGTAGTGGGGGCACAGGGAAGGCAGTATGACACAGAGAAGAACAGTAGTGATTCTACAGCATATTACTAGGCTGATGGACAGTGACTCGTATGAGGTGTGTGGTGGGTACTTGATAATGGGGGGAGTCTAGTAACCATAATGTTGCTCATAACCATAATGTTGCTCATGTAACTGTTTAGTACTGACATCAAAAAGAAACACAGTAAAAAAAACCAAAAAACTGAAAGAATGCCCAATAATTACTATTAAATATCCCAATCTGGAGGTGAGTTTGAGAGGGGTGGGAAGAAACTTATTTATTCTCTTTGGCATTTGAATGTTTAACCATATGCTTCTGTGAATTTTATCATTAAAGACAAAATTTTAAAATATTAAACATCACAGTAAACCAGTAAACCTAATAACATGTAGTAGACTACCTAGGAAGAGTAACTTTCTAATTTGAGCTAATTCTCCCTTATATCAAGTTTCCTGTAAGTTCTCATTTTTTGGTTCACAGAACTTTTATGTTAATACCAGACACATGGACTTTCCGAAGAATTGTCTTACTAGCAACACAAATTAAAGAATATTAACCCTGTGTCTTGAGCTTATTTATAGCTTAACTGTTTAGGAAGCTCACTGGCAGAGTGATAAACTCACTTTTTATTGCTTGACTTAGTACTGGGAACAGGACTAGCGTTTTATATCTCTCTCTATAGGAAGAGGGAAGCTTGTTTATCAGAGGCTGCCCAACCTTTGGCCGTTCCTAGACACCCTTATTCTATTTCTGCTTTTATTTTCTTTTTTCAAAGACTTGATTGGGAGAATTTCTGGATGACGAAAGTGCCCTAATTACTTGGTAGTTTTCATAATTAAGGGGAAGGAGGCAGGCAATGCCTTATTTCTTAAAAACCTAGAAAATTGACTTTGAAATTAGGTATTTGACTGACTCAAGTCATCTGGCAGTTACAATAGCTGAGTATTTGATGGTAGTGTCTGAAAGTATTTAAATGTTTATTCCCAGAAATAAGACCTCCCGATAATTACCTAAAATTTCATATAAAATTGTAATAATGAGTTGTTTTTTATTTTAGGCAGTTAAAAAAATCATTGTTCTTAAATATAGCATTAGTTTCATTTACAAATACTATTTCCAAAATAGTTCTCTTAACCAAAGTCTGGGAAAATAACACAGCAAATAAAATTTTCTTTGGATACCTCTACTGGAGATGGGCTCAGGTTTTCATATGGAAAAGTTATAGTGATATGGAAATACATTTTATTATCAAGCTTCTATGAGGATATTTACAAAAAGTGGGATGTAACAAAAAAATATAAAAATGTACTGAACAGTGTCATTACAGACTTCTTTGTACATTATCAAATGTTTCTAACAGTTATTTCTTATACAAATACAACTTCAAGACAAAAAAAGGTTATACAGGTTGTACAGTTACCTGGAGTAACTCAACTCCAAATTACCTGACAGTGCCTTTACAAATTTCTTTAGAGAAGTTCTTGGGTATTCAACAACAAAAACAGAGTGCAATTAATTTCATGGCTTGTAAAGTTTGATTATGTAAGTATAGCAAACATCATTCCAGTTAATTTTTACCATATGCAGCAAAACTACCATAGGGTGCCTAATGACTCAAAATTACTCCATTTTAGCACAATGATATTAAGACTTACTTTGGAGAAGTTCAGGAAAGTTGTCCTCTATCACAGGGAAAATAAATTTCTAAAAGGTTTTACAAAATTAATTTGGTTTAATTTTTAAAACTCCTGTATGAGAATGAAATCATAGGCATTATGGAAAAATCTGGAAATATTTATGGGTAGGCAGTCTGACAAAATGGTTAGGAGGGGTAAGATGGACTCCAGAGCCATGCTGCCTGCATCCAGATCCACATACGGTGTGACCTTCAGCTGGTTACATAATCCCCTCTGCCTCAGTTTCCTTATCTGTGAGATGGGGTTCATGATGCACTTACTCCATGGTTGATATGAGAAAAAGCTAAACATGTAAAGAGCTCAGGCCATTGTAGGACTACATGTTTGCCTCTACTCTCTCTCTCAAGGATATGTTTAGTCCTGGATAATGAGTAGCTTTAGAGATCTGTAAAGGCCCCCTCAGTCTAATATTCGTCTTTGTATTCAAGAACATTCTTCTCCTTTGATAACAATACTGCCCATGGAATTTTAGGTAATACTTTCCATCGGTTTTAGTTTATTGCATTTGTTCAAACATACCTTCATAACACTATAAGGAAGGGAGAGGCAAGAATTACAATCTTCATTTTATAGATTAAAGAACTCGAGACTCAGGACTGTCAACTGTTCAGGCCAACACAGTTAGTAAGGAACAGGAGCCAAGACTTAAAACCAGACTTTCTGACTCCAAATCATTTGCTCTTTTTTGGAGGAAAAAAAAAGTTTACAATGATTACTGGGGAATGAAGAAACAAAAGCCACTAGAGTTTTTATAAGTGGATGGTTGCAGATCTTAGACTTTTTTTGATGAAAACTATTAGTAACTCTTTAAAAGCTATGAAAAAGTTTAAACTCTTAAATATTATATCTCAGTAGAAAAAAAAATTCTTTAGCTGGCTACTGGAGCTGAAAAAAAAAAAACCCAACTTATTCTTTCATTTGCTCTGCTAATAATATAGCCTCATCCTGATAAACTGTTTCATGTTACATCCCACCCATTCCCCCAGACTGCTTAAAATGACTTAAAATCACTGCAGATACCTGCAAAGCCTTCCAATAAGCTAAAAGAAGAAAAAAAGGATACTCTTTGCATTCTTTCCTGTAGCATTAGCTGACTGTGTGCTGCCCTTTTAGGATATATTTTTCTTCAAAGTATTCAACTCTATGTGTAATTAAAATTTAGGTCTATACCCACTGAATGTTAGGATCCAACTGTGGCATCACAGTGGTGTCAGTGGGAAGGTACTTAGTAGCAGAGTTGAGCTATGAGCAGATTACGTATAAATAACACAGCACTTAGACCAGCAGGGTCCTACTCCTCGTTTTGTAACATCAGTATCCCAATTCCTTGGAGGCTATTGCAATATACTCACAAGAGTTGATAACTTAATTTTTACATTGTAGAGAGCATATATAGAATTTCAGTTCCAAAAATGTTGGGATCATTGACTGGCCTTTAAAAAATGAAGGTAAAACAGTTCAGCACTCTTTTTCTAGAGATCTAGGAAAACCCTTCAATGCCTCTATGGTTAAACAAAAAAGACCTCATAGGAAATTGCATGCTTATAGCCTCTCAGTTATCTCTTAAATGCAAACCTGTTTAGTAACCAACCTTACAACTCCTGTATGATTGGGTCAAGTCTTTTCCTCCTTTTTTAAAAAAAGTAATGTAATAGGAAAGAAGATAAATTAAGTGCCACTACTGTACTAAAGTGAAAGATTAGGAAACAATACAGAAACCAACTATTGCTTATGTTATAAAAATTTATGAAAAGCTTCATCCTGGTTCCATGTGTTCTTATTACTCAATTTCCCCTCTTGTACCAACTCACTATGAACTACAGTATTGGTGTCACTGATTCCTTATCATATTTCCTCATGTCTTTGCAACCTTGCAGATGAAAACCTATAAAGAACAACAGTTGTACAACAAAACATCAGTCCATAAAATGAAGTCCTTCCTTATGGAAGTTAGTTCACTGATCATTAAGGATCTTCCTCCATATCATCTGGATTGGGAGCCATAATGAAGTGCTTTGGATATACAAGGTTGTGTGTGTATGCATGTATTTCCCACCGGGCATCGTCACTTTCGTGTGTGATGTAACGTTCGCCAATGCGTGTTTCAAATTCTCTAAGGTCAAGCCAAGTCTGATAGTCCTAGAAAAAAATGCAGTGATTATGAACCACAAAGGAAACAAAATACAGTCAACCTTTTTTTTTGCTTAACATCCTAGTCATAACCAACAACCCCTACTCATCAGTACTTGCTATACAATAAGTTCCATTTGTAATATTTTAAATTAGCGGTGTTAAAGATAAATACTTTTTCAAATTCAGAGTCTCTGAACAAAGTAACTAGTTTCTAAAATTTTTTTAAAAATTGCTTCAGGCTTCTGAGGTGGTTAATCACCAAAACATTTTATTATGTTCCCAAAACAAGGGAGAGTCTTACAAGCTATTATCAGGATAATTAAATAATAGTGGAGACTATAATTGCATTTGCTTTGATGTTAATTCTACTCTGCACTCCCTTTAAAATAGTTCTAAAGCTCCTCTTTATTCTGAAGTTAGGGGCATCTTTTGACAAATCTGTGCAATAGCTTTTGGCTAAGGCAAACATTTTAATTGGCATTTCTGATAACTTCAGTACAAATACAAACTTTTTAGTGGACTTAAAATAAGTCATGCTTATCTTATACAAAGATGAGATGAAGCAAAAGGCCCTATAAAAAGCTGTATTATTGCTTTCAATTTATGGGAGTTGAACTGCCTATCAGTTTGGCATTTGAGTGGTATACTGTAAAACTTCCAGAGATTCAGCTGCAGCACAAATTAGTCACTGCAGAACACGTACATTATTCTAAGATGTATAGAGTCTGTTGACCATAGAGAGTGGTTTCTTTAGGTAAGACAAATCACAATGAAATACACAAATGAGGATCACCAGAGACTTTTTTTTTACCTGTAGCCAGGGATGACTAAGAGACTTGTCCACACTGTAACGTTTTCTCATCTTCACTTGAAGTAGATTGTTTATCAAATCTATTGCTAAGGGACAAGACAAAATTAGGTACATGAATTTGGGTGTGTGGAGCACCTCAAACCTGTGACTATCAGGAAGGCAGTTCAATCCATGTAAACACAGGGTTGAGGATTTTTGCTTCTCAAAGACATGGTCTTTAATGATCCATAAATACTTAACTGTAGTGTACCTATTTTATTAAGTGTACCTGTTTTACTGGGGAGGCAGTACAGAGTAAAGTGTAGATTCTGAAGCCCCCTGCCTAGGCTTAAGTCATTCTGCCACTTTGTGTGCTATGGGGTGAGTTAGTAAACCATATTGTGCCTTAGTTTCCTCATCTGTAAAATGGGGTTGAGAGGATGAAACAAGTATTACATGTGAAAGGCATGGAGGAGCTAAGTGCTAAGTAAGAATAAACTACTACTTTAAGATGAGTAAGACAGACTGATTACAGACTGATGTTTTTCTTTTCTCTCCCTCCAATGACACTGTATTGTTCTGTAGTCTCTGACTTGGTCTGGATTAAGTAGTCAAAGCCATTATACCTTGCCTCTACAGACGTGGTTAGATAGAGCTTATTACCAAAAGTTTATTTCAATAGGTTTTAGCAAATAAGTTCATAGTGTTTTGGTCTATGTGGTGAGATCTTGGCACACATATTTTACCCATTTATTTGAAAATAAATAAGATATGGACTAACTACATACTGACAATAACCCTATATATACACTTGAAATATTGATGCTAAGGCCTGCACCCAGTGATGAGTCGAATGAAAGAGTTCCATTACACTAGTTCCACTTCTATATACCACCAAATTAGCAGAGATTTTACATTAATATTTTAATTATGAATTTGCATGTTCCAAATAGTTCAAACTTTTATCCTCCATTACTTAAACAGTGAACCTGCTGATGCATCAGAATCATTTGGGGTATTTATTAAAATCCACTTCTGGCTATCATTCCAGTCAGTGAATCTGAGTCCCTGGGATATAGCCATGGGTTCTTCTTTTAAGTGATTCTGATATGAGGTCTGCAGATCATATCATACTGCTCTAGGAGCTCTGAGATGACTTTGGTAACATCCAAAAACCCTCATATATACTTCTTCAATTAGCTCTGTTCATTTACCAAGTAAGCCTGCTACTGTTCTTACACGTTGTTCTCACAGTGTTCCGAGTTCAATAGACTATAAATACTTTAGGGTCTGGTACTTTGGAAAAACAAAAACTAAATCCAGGTGGGTGTATTCCCCAACAGCAGTTCTATTAAATTCTATGGGACTCTCTTAAGTGATACACTCTTTTAACTATCAGTCTCAGTAAACAAAAGAGGGCCAACCAAGTAATTCTTGATGGGTATAGAACCTAGCATGAAAATTAATGTGTGAAGTTCTCCAGTAGTGGTCCTAAGGACACCTGAAAACAGGAGCGTGTCTACTGAATATAAAGCTCATTATATTTATATCATACATGAAATATATTTATATTATAAAGATAAAAAGAACCTGAACCATTCAGGAGCTTACAGTTGGTTCTGAAGATTAGTAGCCTAAGTTGATTTGTAGATTAGAAGAGGGGTTCAGGGAGGACTTCATAGATGAATCCCAAGTTTAGGGGTCCTTGAAGGACTGGAAGGCGAGGAAGAGCAGTGACTACAGGCAGGGGAAAGACCTAAGCAAACTTGTGCCTCATCACAGAGACCACAACTGCAGAGTGGTTAAAGGGAAGCCAAAATGCTTGGGAGCAGAATGAAGGTAGGTTGATCCACTGAAGATGGGTTTGGCAGCAGTTACTGGGAAGGACCAAAAAGAGAGTTTAATGGGTAGAACAGTTAAAACTGATAATCTAGTAGTTTCAAGAAGAGGCAATTGGGGCCTGGATTTGTGCTATGCCTGGGAACTGTAAAGAAGATAGAGAAAAGACAGTGTCAAAAGAAGAGTACCAATCAAAAACTGAAAATCAGTTGAATTTGGAAGAGGAATGGGAGATATTGAAAAGAGAAGCCAGAAGAGACAGGCTGACAGATTTTTAGACAAAACGTCAGAGCTAAAACTTAGTTTTACCTTCACCAGAAATTTCTCTCCATGGATTTGGTGGGTACATAAATGCAGCATTTTGGATTTGGTCATTTATGTCTTCATCTTCATTAAAAGGAAATGTGCCACTAAGGCTCACATAGACTATAACTCCCACTGACCACATATCTAGAGAACGGTTGTAACCTTTGCTCCTGAGAACTTCAGGGGCTAAGTATGCTGGAGTTCCTACCACAGATCTCCTGAATGACTTTTCACCAATGATGCGTGCGAAACCAAAGTCACACAGCTTCACCTGGAAGTGAAAGGATAATGTTAACTTTATATACTCTCTCTATATTAATCTATGTATATATACCTGTCCCAAAATGATACAGTATCATTTCAACATACCAGCTATATAGATTATGAATGTCAAATGATTGTAGAAAGGCAAATTATAAAATAGCTTTTCCCAAAGACATTTATACATTATAGCCCTGTGATCCATTACTAACATAGCAGTGGATGAAGAGCTCTCCTAGTGCTTATTTAAAAAAACAATAAACTTGAATTCTAGTTTCCAGAATGCTGATTAACAGACTGGTGCTGTAAGTGCTCAAAGTCTTTGATGAAAGGGAGAGCACTGCTCTTTTATCATTTGGCTTTGAAGGAGATCACTTTTCTGTCACTTGTTATGAGGAATTGTGTTAAATTTTTGAATCCTCAGTGGCCTCATATCACTGAGATATTAAAGTACTAAACAAATGTTAGCTTACTGAAAAATAAGTTACAGTATTTAAAAACTTGCCGTTTATGTTGCATAATCCTAGAATCTGTCTTCCCAAGTATACTATAAATTGACAAGTGAAATTAAGCTGCATTCAGATAGTTGTTAATATGGCCAGGAGAAGAGTAATGCTACAATGTGCTTGAAGAACAAGAGTAGCAGTGTTTTCTGTGACTATGGAACAAACCATGCCAGTTAGATATTTAAGTTTGAAAAAAGTTATACAGAATCTGAAGGTAGCCAGTCACTACCATGTCCTTTTGGGAAAAGGGTTCTGGAAGTATGATGAGCTTGGCAGAGCTTGTGACCATTTTATAGTAGAGGTTTAGACTGTGATAATTAACAGTGCATCCATGCTTAACAAGCAAATGCCAATACTTCTGGAGAAAATGCCCAGACTTACAAAATGTCTTCACAAAAAGCATTACGATAAACTGAGAGAGGGCAGATTTGGCTTCTACAAATCAGTTGTACGAATAGTGACTGGAGAGCAAAGACGAAGGTGTATTCATATGCCACTTGCTATTTCTGGTGTATGGATCCTCATCGTGTGTCTATGATTTTATTACCCCATGTCATCATTGAATTTGGCTACTTCTCTGAGTATTTGGAGAATAGGATTATTGACCATGAAGACATGTGAACTCGTTTATTGTTATATTTCAGCTAACATCTTGACACTTGGTAAAGTAAAGATGACTTTACAGTTTGGTGAATGAATAAAGAAGTGTGTCAAAGGCTAGCACTTAAACAAAAATGACTATCAAGTAAATGACATTATTTTCCCTCTGTTTCTAATGGAGGTCAGAAAGCTGGAGGGATTACCTTTATGTGTAGGGGTGTGCATCCTTTGCCCATACTATTTTGAAGATCAAATGAGATAATCATATATGGAAGCACTTTATTTAAAACACTGTACCAATGATCAGGAAACCCATTTTGACCTCACAATAATGAATCACTTTTAAACACATAGGCATTATAAAAAAAAAATAACAGATTATTTCATTAAGTGTAAAAGAGTTGAATAATTTTCAAAAATACATTTTACTTTGAAAGACAATTTGAGTTTTATATACCAAGTGAAATGTACCTGTTGTCCTTAGTCTAGGCATTTGTCTAATTGAGCATGTTTTAAATTTACATGAACAAGTTTGGCAACAGATATTCTAGCTGATTGGAGGATTCATCAGTGACCATCATGAAACACTCACAGGTACAAATATATATTCCTCAGGGCAGCTTTTCAAATTTTGGGTTATGAGCCATGATTAGGTTATGAAATAACATTGGATCAACACTTTTCAATGAAATGAATTTTAACCATGTAAAAAACAAAATTAGTGCATCACACACAGGACACACACAGTCATGATATTCTCATACATGTGTGAATGCTGTTAGCAATGGGCAATGTAACTCACACATACAGTGTACTCGAAAGAGGAAGAGGAATTGGCTGTCTGCCTCAACCAAAATCTAGTATCTCGCATTTCAGGGTTACCCCTCATTTTTATTTTACAGGTAATTTGTCCTGAGTACCAAGCATCAACCAAGGATGTTTCTCCCCACTTCAGTCCTATTCCATAGGGACAGGTGAACTGCAAACAGTCTACACATAAGAAGTTATTCCTTACAATTTGGTTAAGTCTAAAATATCTTGATGAAAATAAACTATATAATTAGTAAAACCTGAATTCAAACTATTCAGGTACTTAATCCTTACAGGCAGTTACAGGCTAAAAACTATTTCATAAGATCGTTACGTATTTGGACTGATAGTACTGCCTTTGATTAAGTAGGTACTTAGTAAGACTGACAGAGATACTTAAGTTCTGGAGAGTATCTCACCTGAGGAAATGGCTCTGCTGATGCAAGTAGCACATTTTCTGGCTTTAAATCACAGTGCACAATATTCTTAAAGTGTAGATTCCTCAAAGCAACAAGTATCTGTTATTGAAGAAAACAAATTTTTCAATACCTGGAAAAATCATAGTTAAACCCCAGTCTGACCCCTTGAGGTGGTTTAGTAATTTGAAAACTTCACTACAGTTCATCAACATTTAATTAAAAGTGTTATTCTCTTCTTCAAGGTTAACAAGTCCCACAAAATCCTGGTATGTAAAAGCATTGTTATGTAATCCTTTGTTTTTAATTATTCTCTAGGTTCAAAAATAGTTAAAATACCTGTGTGACCATGAATTTAGTAATTCGTTCAGGAAGTCGACTTTTCTCACTGGATAGAATCATTTCCAACATATCTCCATGCAGCTTTTCCATTACTACAAAAACTCGTTCTGGGGTTTCAAACATACATTCCAGGTTTACAATCCCAGGGTGGTGCAAATTCTGAAGAGTTGCAGGGTATTTATATGATCAACTTAAGTAAAGAAATAGTTTTACTATGCAAGTATCTTATAGTGTGCTACAATTAATTGTATAGAATACATGCCACAGGAAAAAAAAAACAGCTTAGAAAAATAAATGATAAAAGCCAATAATAAAAACCATCGTAGACTCTGGTTTTCCAAGTTCTGTACTGGAGAGTGGATGCAACTGAGGGGACTGTCATGCCCAACTGATGATTTAACTGCCTTTGTTCATTTCTATTTCTTTCCTTCCCTTTTCATCTTTTTTAGTTTTCTGACACTAATTTTCTGTTATCCATGAATA
Organism: Manis javanica; assembly: GCF_040802235.1. Taxonomy (NCBI): domain Eukaryota; kingdom Metazoa; phylum Chordata; class Mammalia; order Pholidota; family Manidae; genus Manis; species Manis javanica. Next base: position 213,218,298 of record NC_133156.1, on the reverse strand, counting down.
GGTACCAATTACCAACCAAAGTTTAGCCAATTACACAGAGCTTTGGCTCTTTGGGGCTCTATTTATGAAGATCTTTACTCAAGAGATGGTTTTGTTTTTAATGTACTTAGTTAGCTAAGTCTTGATTCTCATCCTATTATACCTCAATATGGTCTTCCCTCTTTTAGGCTCAGCATCTCTTTACCTCCATCATCCCATGTTTCTTGTTTCTTGAGCACTACTATGTTACCAAGGTTGGAGAAACAAAAAGATGAATGTGGTACTGTTTCTGCTAATAAAGGAATCTATCTTAGTGGGAGAGGGGGAACCCTCCTGAAAGACAAATTTGAGAAGTCAGTCATGCTGAAAAACGTCTATTTCTGGAAATAAATGTAAATACTTCACTTGGCCTATGTGAGGTTGAGTTCCATCCCTAAAATGGTTTTTGAGTCTACCATCATCTCTCAATTTCCACTTGTAGCTTAACTGCCTCAATTGTAGGTCACTTTACCTCTCTTGGGACTACTGCAATAGTTCCCACTCCACACTAAATAGGAGCAATACTTACCCCATGGAACTGTATATGTGTATGTATGTTACTCTGTAACCTAATAAATTCCCTGAGACTTTATCTTAGTCATTTTAGCTCAAAGTCTCAATCATGGTGTTTTAAAAATGTTTAGAAAATAGCAAGTGCAAAATAAATATTAGTTATTAATCAGTTTAAACATTTAATGACATGGTGCTCCAAATAACAAAATAAAAAGTGACACAATTTCATTTAGGTAAATGAAGTTGAAATACTTCACAGTGGAAGGGTATGGTAATAGCAGTAAGCAGTGCAAGACTCAATGTCATAAATTTGATCAGCTTAGAGTTGGAAGTGTGGCATCTCCTGTTATAGTTGTCTCTTTCTTGAAGTTTCCCCCCCTGCCTGCCTTTAAAAACACAAACAAAAATAGCAGTATGCTCTAACATTCTTTTCCTCTCAGAAAACTTCTTTTGTTTATATGTCCTATTTCCACTGAAGTCTTGTTTTGGTTAAATTATTTTTCATAGGGAGTCATTTCTCCCAGGTTTTCAAATTTATCTGATAGAGTTGCCCAAGATAGTATCCTAAGATTCTCTTAAATTTTTTCAGTATTTGTGATCATTTTCTGAAGACATATTTTCTTATTTTTTCATTAGGTAGTCTGCCTATTTTTTTATCCCAGCCTCCAGAGAACCAACATTTGAATTTATGTATGAAATTTATTGATGTCCATTTTTATGTTTGTTAATCGTTTGTTTTCCTTAGGTTTATTATTTGTTCTTTAACTTCTTGAGTTGGATTAATTTCTTTATTTTCATTCTTTCTTTTTTAAATATTTGAGACTAGTGTTTTTTCCAAGCAATAGTCTGAGAGTCCAGGAGCTGCTACACAGTATTTTCATAATTTTGTAAATAGCTATCTTGAAATCTTGATTTTGTTTTGATGCAAGAATTGATACAAAAAATTTTTTTCAGGTGGTGGGAGTTTTCTATTTTCTGATTTTGTAATTTACTTTTATTGGAGTAAGATCAAAGATACTGTTTATACTACTCCCTTTTTTGAACTAATGAAGCATTCTTTGCTCCTTGTTTTTAGGGTCCAGAGTTCAGTATAAAGTGGTTAGATCTGCCTTATGCTGTTTAGGCCTTTGTTCTTAGCTTTGCCTCCTTCCTCTGGCGGGGACTATTGATGTGCATGTCTGTTTCTCTTAGTACCATTTCAACTTTTTCTTTATAAATGGTGATGCTGTTACTTGGTATGGTGTGATCTGCACTTGTCCACTGCTAAAATGCCCTTCTTCAATTCACATAACAGGTTTTCCCTTGAATTGAATCTTAGCAGAACATGACCACTTTGGCCTTTTTCTGTTTGAGAAGGCACCTGGAGAAGATATCACAATTGTAGATCTCAGAAAGAGGCAGCAAAGAGAGCTCTTACTGTGGTGACTCTTCCTGCATGTACCTGTGGCTCTGCTTCCCCTGTTTTTGAACAACTTCTATTTTATAAGTCTAAACTCTTTTCTATTTTTATTAGAGTATGTGCCTTTCTGTTTATCATTTCTTGTAGCTTTTAGGTGACTTCAGAGAAGAGAAGGGGAAAATGCTGAATATATACCAGTTTTCAAACTTGAAATTTCGCTCTTAAGTTTCTGATATGTTTTCCTACATAGGTAGCCAGGAGAGCATCACACCTTTTCTCCCACTACTCTACTACCCTCTTCAGGCAATAGTATAAGAAACATTTTACACTATTATATCTCTATGCAACAAAAGTAAAAATTCCCCATTTCTTGCCTGCCTTACAACATGCCCCTCAGAGGTGGCCATGTTTACATGTAGGTTTATGTTTATATGTAGGTTTATGTATGAATTCTTTTCTATACATAATCATATATATATATATATATATATATATATATATATATATATACACACATAAATGACACATTACCTTAAGAAATTACAGAAATGGAAAATTCCATTAAAAAATTTTAAAATTATAATTTCCCACACAAACACGTTTTCAATAAATATTAAGTGAGTATTTGCTGTGTGCCTAGTACTATGTAGTCTGAATTCATCAGTAAGCAGCTGACAAATATCTTGTCTCATGGACTTATTAATTCTAGCAAGGTGAGACAGACAAGAGGTAATAAGCTAACAAATTAATTAAATTAATATGGAGGTGATAAGTGCTCTAGAGAAAAAGGAGTACAGGAGTAGAGGGGGTGGGTTTGATGCTGAACAGAATGTAAAGGCCTCACTGAAGAAATGATATTTGGGCAAAATTTGAAGGAGATAAGGGACTATGCCGTGCAGACCCTGAAGGGGGACAGCATCCCAGGCAAAGGGAATACCTGGTGCAGAGTCCTTCAGACAGGATTCTACCTGGAGTGTTTGAAGGCAAGAAAGTCAGTGTGGCCATGGTTTAGAAAAAAGACTATTTCTTGAGGGTGGTGTCTGCAATGGAACCTTTTTCAAGAGATATTGGTTCAGTCTAATAAAGAATAAGCACAGATGTCCAAAAATGTCATGTCCTCAGTTCTATTAAAACCGAAATACATAGCTTATCAAGTGCTCAGGAAAGAGGCTAGATATTCCTGGGTAAACTGTAAGGTCATTTCTAAATCAGTGATTCTATCATTTTTCCTTTCTGTCACCAGAAAGACAAAGCTGTGGTCTCAATAATATGCTTAGTTTTTCCTTTTCTTTATAAAGATGTACACCTGGGAATAAAAATTATGGATGTCAATGAAGCTGCAGATGAAGAGGATAGTACCAGGATCAACTACCAGGCCAGGTTCAGCTAGCCTTTTAGGTTTGCTTGATGGGGACTATATAAAAGAACTCAGGACAAGGATGGGAAAGTAAAGAGTATACATGGCATGGGAAATGGGGAACCAAAGGGTGGTATGAGTGAGTGTACGGACACTAAGTTCCTTTCAACCACAACTTTACATAACGTGGGTACATACACAAACACAAATAGGTCCAATGTAGTGGAATAGAAAAATGCGGTTTGGAGACAGACTTCGATTCAAACTATGAACCTGCCATTTTCCTGCTGGATGATGTTGAGAAAAAGTACTGACTTAGTTTCTGGCACAAAGTAAGCCACTCACTAATTACAAAAATATAAATTTGTATATAAACAATCTGAAGAGAATCTACAACAAAGAGCATGGTATTAAATTTTAGATGAAAATAGTAGGAGACACTACAATCACTTGACTGTATTTCCAGTTAGGCAATGAAAATAGCCAGAAGGAAATAAAAGTTTTCATATTGTGCATTACACAGAAATTCCTAAATGTAGCTGTTATGATCCATAGTTCAGAACACAGGAGAAAAAGCTTCAGTGTTTAGTTCATAGTTGTGATCAAAGTGATGAGAAGTCAAGCCTTAGGAATATATCCTTAATATTTATTTTTTTGCCTATTAGGTCAACAACAGAGATTCCAAAATTAGGTATGAAAAAGGATCTCTAACAATATATTCACATCCTAATACAAAGTCTGAATGCTTATTATTAATATTCTATTTACAATTAGAAGTATAATTATACTTCTATATTTAGAAGTAGCTTTATAGGAGGAGGCAGACTTGAAGTGACCGCAAGTACCATGTAGACCACAATCTTTTGATTATCATTCCACTGAAAAAGAAGTGAGGCAAATGTTACTACTAGTGACCAATAATGCAACATGTAAAATTAATTATGTGTTTATAAGTTTCTTACCTTCAAGGAAGCATTAATTTCAGTAGGTTGTGTTCTCTTGAAATTCACTCAAGCAAATGGTGCTGACAGCATTAACTATTATATCACCACGATTTCTTAATTATGCAAGTTACACAATGAATTAATAGATATTTGCATATAAATTATATGGTATTCAGATTGAGATAAAGCTAAATTTTAGTCTAAAGGACCCCCAAAAGAGGTAAAAATGTCAAATGAAGATAAAAATACATAGTGATTTATTTTATGGAATTTAAGTTATTGATAAACTTTAGAAATATACCTTAATGGGTTAAACCATTATAAAATTGAATCTTTAAAATTTGAGTTAACATGATAACAAATGCTACTGTTAAAAGGTATACAATTTTAAGTGGTCTTTATTTTTATAGTAATTGCTATGATAATCAAGCACATCTGAGAACTGGAAGGGCACAAAATTGACCTGATGAAACGTGGGAGTAGAAGTTATCAGTATTAGGAGCCTCTGGAGTGACAATTGAAGAGTGAAATTTTACTTTTTTTGGAGTGTGTGAAGATTTTACTTGTGAAAACTTGTTCTAAACAAACTACTATCATAATAGCAGTCCCTGTAACTTCCAGATTACAGCAGTCTAACTTTGCCTTTTTTATAGAAAAAAAAAACAAAACCAAAAACTAGAGTTAAATTCAGATGCTCATCAGCCTCTCACTAAGTCAGAAGGTCGTTAAGATGAAAACAAAACAAAACCAAGTAAAATCTTAACAGCACACTAAGAGGCTTGCATTTCAAAACTCACAAATCAAAAAAAATGAGTACAAAGCAACTTTGTTTTTTACCTGTAAGATAGCCACTTCATTACGGAGTTGACTTTCCTGTTTTGTAGGGAATCTCATCTTATCAATTACTTTAATAGCTACATCCCTTCCAGTTTTCCTATGTTTTCCTATTTAAAAAAATATATAGAAAAGAAAAAAGCAAATTGATAGCTCACATACAATACTTCCTTTACTAGCAAGTTGTCCACAGACTTGTAAATTGTATGTATTTACTCGTGCACTTCTTTTCTTTCGCTCATTTTGTTCTTTCTCCTTTACTCACCTTTAATTTTAAGATATGAATCATGTCTTCCCTTACAGTAGTTGCCCCTAATAATGGCTATTTCATTATTTGAAATGTCAGGAATATCTGAATGAACTTGTTTGCTGAAAAATAATCTACCATATTTAAGAAATGATAGTCTGCTACCCTGACCCAGTCTTCAGAGACTCAAGACAAACACGGTACCAATGAGTTAATTTTGTTCTAGGGTCACTGAGTCAGCACAGGGATTTAACCACATATCAGAGCAAACCTTGAGGCATACAGACCAACTAGGAGACTACTTTAACAGTCTTAGCAAGGGATGACATGGCTATAACATTTCTTTTATACTTGGATCACAGTTTGTAAAATACTTTTATGCACATCAGGTTTCATTAGTATTAACAACCCTGTGGGCTATGCAGGTCAGGTTTTAATAAACTGATGAAGATTGTGAGGCCCAGTGAGGTTAGATGATTTGTTAATATCACAAGTCACAGAGCTAGATAAGCTTTCTTCTTCAGACCTGACATAACTTTCAAGCCAACAGTAGACAAATGGTGCCATTTGTGCTGGAAAGTGAGTAGAGCATATAATCCCATCAACAGGCCCACAGAGCCCATCTTGAACTTCAAACCATTTATTTTTCCCACACAAACATGTTTATGTTTAAGCTACAAGAAGACATAAAGTACACTATTGTGCACTAATTTCTTGATTCTTATTTTTTGTAGTTTGCACATGAAATTAACGAATGACTACTCAAGTGACAGGGCTTAGCTAAAAGGATGCAGGTCAACCTTTGAAAAAAGGCCACTTGACAAAATTGTGACAAGACCTAACAGCTGGCAGGTGTTTTTGAATTTCACAACTGTTCTAGTTTGTACAGTATACAAAAGCCTGTGTGGTCACTTACCTCCATAAACGATACCAAACTGGCCTGAACCGAGCACCTCATCTGCAAAGATCTGGTAAACAATACTGATGTCCTATTGAGGAAACAGTGAGCAGTGAGCTTTTTATTTACTTCTACAAAATGTAAGCATCTCCCTTTACATTCAAATACTTAAGTACATTTCTGTGTTTATGATAGAGACTCTAATATTCCTAACAAAATATTTTATGAAATAGGCTTTCAATGTCCTAGGAAAGCCCAATTTTAACCCTGTGACTTTTAATGTGCAAATACAATGTATTCTGTAAGAAGCCCTTTTGGGGAAAAATGGTTTGAATTTTAAAAAATTATTAAGTAGTGATCTATAAAAAGTAAATTAACATAAAAAATTAAGAACAAAGTTTTACTTCATTTTACCATTAAAGAGATTTGCTATCTTTGATCTGAAAGAAAAACTCAAAAAAAAAGGTTTATATTATTGAGATGAGGCTAATTTTGAAAAACTGATGAAAAGAATATGTGTGAGGAAGTCTGTAACTCAAATCCACTCCTCAATCTTTTTACTTCCCTCCCCTTCCTCTTTTTTTTTTTTTTTTTTTTTTAGTTTTTTCAGTAGTGACTGTGCTGTCAGAATATTCTTAGAGAGCACTCTCCACTCTCCTTCATAGCTCCTCAGTCAAGGTCTCCTTTTGGTGGGTGTGTACTAGAGTCTGCACAAAGGCAACTGTCTTACTAAAGTGTTCTGTTCCCAGCCAGTGCCTGTCTCATGGTAGTCACTCAAATGAATACAAGTTGAGTCTCCTAGGCCTCAATGTCCTCAATGGTAAAGGGGATATAGTAGCATCTATCTCACTGGATTTTTAAGTGAACTGAAGGAGGACTGTGAGAATTAAGAAAAGGAAACCTCACCAAAGTGAAGTCAGGGGGCCAGCAGGGGGAGCTCTAAGGCCTCATATATTCCAGACCCCACCAGGAAAGACACTTTACAACTGCGGGCTATTTTGGCTACTTTATTACCCAGCAGGAGGAAGGAAGGTTTCCATTACGGTTAACAGCCCAGCCAATGACAAACTGTCACAACTCAGCCGATGAGAAGCAAACTTGCCTATGATTTTGCTGTAGCTTGCATGTCTCAAATTGCATTCCCGAATAGACCCATTTTTTGCTGGTAAAATGAATGACCTTTATTTTCAAGGTTAACAGGATATATACAAAGTGTCAAGTCCATTGCCTGGCTTGTAAAAAATGAGTAATTCCACAAATCCTATTTCCTCATTTTCTGTTTAAATCAGGTAATCTTAAGTAAGCTATTAAATCCCTTGGTACTTATCTTTCTCATCTGTAAAACATCATTTATTGGTCTACATCTCTTTAAGTCCTATTTAATTTAAAAATATTTATTACTTTATGATTATCATCAGCATTTATTGAGCTCTAACTGTACACAGGGCTCTGTGACAGGCAGGCAATTTGTAAAACAGACCTAATAATTAAAGGGCTTATGATGTAGCTGGAGAAACTGGAAGATCTATTAAAAATAAACAATTCAGGACGTCCTATCAGGGTCAAGTAAGTTCTGGAGTAGAGGCTATTCTAACACCTTTTCTTTACCGACTCACCAAAATAACTACACTCTCCATTCCCTCTGCAAAGCACATACTTACTTATGTTTACAGCAGCACAACAAAACACTTGTGGCCAGTCCCTCACGAGTAACTCTTAAAACTGTATTTGTTCCCCAAACCCATTACACCAAATGAATGTCTTATAAAGATTAAATGGTTTGATTATTTAAAAAATTAAATATAAATATTATGTGAGTCAGTGAAACAGAGAGTTATGACAGTGAAAGAGAGTTATGAAAACTAAGTAGTTCTGAAAGTAAAAAGATGAGGCACTAAAACAACTGCTGTCATTTGTGAGCAAAATAAACACCAGAGATTGGGAGAGTGAGGATTCTGTTCTCAGAATGTTTCACAAGTATCCTTCACTCCACTTTAAAGAAATGGAAATAGGAAATTAACAATGCATTATCAGTATTATTGCATAACAAAATATTTGACTGGCTTTTGTACCTAGTTCCTGAGCCGGAGACTAAATCCTTGGAATTCACCAAGTTAACAGGAGTATCATCCATGACCCCTTTGGATCACACTTGAGTTCTGCTAATGAAATGACTCAGATCAGGGGAGGGGTCACAAGAAAGACCAAAAATCATGAGGACTGGGGCTTTGAGTCAGCCCAAACTCAGGGGAAAATTGGGTAAAAGACTGAGCTCAAGCATGTGGTCAATGATTCAATCACTTCATGCCTACGATAACGAAGCAACAAAAAACACTTTGGACACTGAGGCTCAGGTGACTTTTCTGGTTGGTGAATACATTGATGTGGGGGTGTGTGTGGCATGTCCTGATTCCAGGGAGAGGACACAGAAACCTTACATTCAGAATCCTCTCAGACTGCACTCTATGTATCCTTTATAATAAAGCTGTAATCCTAAGTACAGCACTTTCGGAGTTCTTTGAGTCATTCTAGTGAATTATTGAACCTCAGTGTGGGGTCGTGGCAATCCTCTGCATTGGTAGCCAGCTGGAGAACCCTGAAATTGCAGCTGTATCTCAAGTGTTGGGAATTGTGCCTTAACCTGTGGAGTCTGCACAAAATCAGGACAGTTAGCACCAGAACTGCTTTATACTACATTATAGGTGTAAAAGTGGAACTCTACTTAGGTGACCTACAATTAAAGAAAAAAATCTCAGCTCTGTGGGAAAAAAAAAATGAATGTGCACGTTCTGAATTATAATAAAAACTTTAAGATTTGTAAGAATCATTTTTATATGCTTCCCAAGTTTTGGTTCTAATCAAATTAGATAAGGGAACACCCACTCTTAAATAATAACTGCTAGAAAAGATTCTTTACAAAGACCAATTCTGATCCTTTTCCTCCCTGAGCCATGAATGGCCTCAAGTTCCTGTGGGATCCTTCAAATTTGTCATCTAAGGTTTTGTTATCCCTCTTTCTATCCCCAAGAATCTGGTATCCTACCACTAGGACAAAAGACACACAGCTTATATCTCCCAGAAACCCTCCATTTCTTACAATACTACTGGATATCCAGTGTTCATGATAATCTTAGAAAATCCAGGGACATTTATATATTACAGAGCTGTCATAGCTGGGTACCTCAAGTGGAAGAGGAAGAGAGATTTTTATCACAGAAGTTTATATACAGTTAATGAATAATTTTCTGACTTCTTTTTCTAGGCTTTTTTTTCTTTCTTATTCAGGGGTTGGCAAACAACTTGTGGACCAAATCTGGCCTGCTGCCTCTTTTTATATGACCACTGATCTAAGAAAAGACTTTAAATTTTTAAATGGTTGAAAAAAAATCAAAGAACAGTATTTTGTGACACATGAAGATATGAAATTCAAATTTGTGTCCATAAATAAATAAGGTTTTATTGGAACATAGTCATGCTCATTCCTTTATGTGTGGCCTATGGCTTTCTCACTATAATGGCAGAGTTGAGTTAGTGTGTATGTTCTGTTAAGCCTAAAATATTTACTATCTATCCCTTTATAGAAAGTATGCTAATCTCTGTTACATAATCCCTACAGGTACCTGTATACACTAGCCAAGCTTAATCTAGTCACTGCTCCTGAAAAGTCCTGCATTTCATCTTCGCTCCACTTAGATGCAATGTTCACCTTCATCCTTTCAGTACTTTTTGTCAAAATGCCTTTCCATCCCTGTGGCCACAGCTCAAGATTCATTTCCTTCAGGAAGCTTTCCCTTCTTACACAGCAAGATATAATCTCTCTCTTCTCTTTGCACTAGTTTATCACTATGTAATATTCTAATGTCACTTACGAAAAAGTTAACTTTATTTTCAGAATTTTAAAAAAATGTGCCTTGGTTTCTCTTCATAAAGCAGAACTCCTTGGGGAAGTTATCACCCACAAAGTCTAGCCTAGTGTCTTTAGGCAAATTGCTCTACACTCTGGACTATGGACCTATTTCTCTAATGTGAATTTCACATTTTCTTTAATCACCCAATTTGCATATTTCAGCTATAATTTTTACTTACCACATTCTCCTGGATCTGACAGTTAGATACAGAGATACTGGTAGACAAATCTTCTGTAAAATGTAAGAATGATGTTGAGTAAAAAAAAAAAAATTTTTTATATGACTTAATATTTACTGACATGAATGTCCACAGTACATTTTAAAAACTGGCTAACATAGTTAAGATAATTTATGTTCATTAAAAAAAATTTATCCACGTACACACTACTCCATCCATAATTGGAAACTGGTCAAATAAAATATGATAGATCCAAACAAAATTACTATCTAAACACTTAATGGTATAAAGCTATAGATTTAAATATCAAGTCACAAAGCTACCCATGACATTAAGTCAAAAATGCAAGTTGCTGGGTAGCAGCATTTGAATTAAAAATGAACAAATAACATGATTACCCCTGGTGAGTGGAGAGGTGGGGGTGGGAAACCAAGATTTTAGTTGTTATGCACTTCTATACTGCTTGTACTTTTTAAAACATAAAAAGCATGCACTACTTTCATATAAAAAAATTAAAATTAGTTAAGTCTATATACAGACACTAATATATCTGATACATAAAAGTGGATAAAAGCAAGTTGAAAAAAAACAGTATGACCACATTTTTTGTAAAAAATAAAAATTTAACAATATAGTTAGACAGTATAGGCTCATCTTCCCCCAAGTCCTTCCCAAATCAAGAAATATGTATCAAAATGTTAATAATGGTTTTCTGAGGGGAAAGATATAGGATTGGGAACAGGTAGGTTCCCATCCTATAGGGATGTGTAAGGAGATTCTCATTTTATATTACATATTTCTATAAAGTTTAAATGTTTATATTATTTTGGTAAGCAAAGGAAGTAACTGACAAGAAAAAGAGAAAAGGTAAATATGGCAAGTAAGCAAGAAACTAGGTAGCAAACATCTAAGAACCTCAGACACCTCAAATACAAGATATGAAATTCCCTATATAATCCCAAATATAAAGACATAAAACTTCACTAATAAGGAAATGTAAGTAAATTAACTATACATCAAAAATAAGTAACACGACTGTCAGAAACTCCAAAATACCAATTTTAAAATATTTTAAATGATTCAAATATTAAATAATGAAACAAAAAAAGCACAGCATCAACAGTTAATGTGTCTGAAACTCTACTTTTCAGTAATTCCAGTTGCCTAGTTTAAGTCAATATTTACTGTGTTTCAAAGGCCTCCACTATCTGGCTCTACCCAGTTTGAATTCTATTGCTTCCCAGGAGAGCTCTGCTCCCAACTGGCACGACAGCAGCAGCCCCAGTAAATGTGCCAGGAGCTGTGCTAAGTGCAGTACGTGTGTTTTTTCTTCCCATATCAGCTTAGAGAACTGAGAGCAGAACTGGTTTTTCATTCCCTAGAATCCTCACTCTTAATCCGCCTGCAGTTTTGCTTCTAGGGACTCTTAGCCCTAAGGAGACTTAAACGGTCCCCAAATCCAATTACATATAAAATTCACGTATATGTGTTTGTACTATTTTCTGGGGGAAAGAGCCCATGTTTTTAATGAGAGTATCAGAGTGCTTTCCAAAATCCCCCAAAACTTAAGCAGCATTGAGAATATCCACCTATTCACCCACTAAGAATCAACATTACAATGTTCATGGTCATTGCCCTTGTCCCTCTGATCACATCTGTCTCCTCGACTGGAGTAACACTACCCCTCTTCACCTCCCTTAGCTCTGCCTATCTTCAGCCACTGAAGATCTAGGACAAGGTCCAAATCAGGTTCTTCTATCATGAAGTCTCTGCTTACTCTTCCCACCCATATCTGATTTCCTCGAGTAATGCACTGCTCATTTCTGTAGTCTACTACTTTGTTACCACCTACCTCCTCTGTATGTGGGTCCTAAATATCTTAGTTACCTTTTAAAATTTCTGTGTTTCTTTTATATTTTAGCTCAGGGCCAAGCATAATGCCAAGAATAGGTGCACAAAATAATAAAGCTAAACTGAAATAAAGCATATTTGGAAACTGGTTCAATTTAAATATTTTTGTGTAATTACTGAATTATGTTTCTTCATAAATAACATGATGCCAATGGGTGGGGAGTGACCTTATACTATGGCTTTCTGATTAAATGCTCACTTGTACTTCTATGCAATATAGGTTGCTTTTTATAAATTTTGTTGGTGCAAAGATCATGTGTTTCAAGAGTTTTTAAATATTTGTGAATGTTTTAATTCAGATAAAAGAAATGCAGCTTTTACTTGATAAATTTCATGAGTATGATGTGAACTGTCACACTTTTTAGTCTAAACCGTACCATGAAGCTAAATACCAATACTAGTCTACTGACTCCAGCGAGAGGTCATGGATGCCAACACTGTTCTATACTTCACAGGTTCTCTTTCATTTCATGCTGACAACCTTTCGAAGGTACTAATTACAGAGGTGAAATATTTGCCTAGGATCACATACCAGATTGGCAGAGCCAGATTTAAATGTAGGGAGACTGATCTAGCCTGACCTGGGAATTGTATTTATACACTATAACCAACATAATTTTATAAAGGAATTAACTAATGATAACGGTTACTAAAGATGAAGCTTATAATGAGCATTATAAATACATACAGAAACACAATCACACCCACAAAATGATTAGGAACCAAAGGGGAAAAAAGCCATCAACAAGCTTATTGCTTACTGTGATCTTTCCCTTGCCCTGGAGAAGTGCAAACACTCGCTTGAGGGGTAACAGGCATGAGAGCTTGGCGAATTGCTTTTTCCCAGCTCTGTGCTACATCAAGTCCAACTCCAGTGGCACCAAGAACAGGATTGTGAGAGCTGTCTCCATTGTTCTCACCAACAAAGTATACCATAGTGTCAGTGATGATTTCAAAACAGTGTGGGTTGCTGCCTTGTGAAATATTTGTGATATCTTGTGGTGAAGATATGCGGAGAATTTCTGAAAGTGGAATTTCCTGAAGTAAAAAATTAAACATTGGAAAATATGAATACATCTTTGTTTTTATTTTCAAAGACACTGCATAGTTGAAGACATGCATTTCTAATGAATGCCATTAGGATGAACAGAAATATGTGGCACATGGAGTACACAGTCAAGTCTTAGGATAATAACTGCCTTGAATGATTTGCATGTCCAGCAATGCCAGAGGCAGAGCATTAGAATGCAAGGATAGGGAGGATTTAGAAAGGTGATGGTCACTTCATCCAACACTTGCCACTTTCTAATTGCCATTAAATCAACTCTTAACAACTATTTTACTGGCTGTTGTCTCCAAAATTTAAGAGTACAAAGCAGATAGCAGCAAAAGTAGAATGTCAGTATAGACTATCAAGCACTCCACTCTGGTTTTGTCCATAACTGTAATAATCATTTAGGTCAAATCCAATTCCTAAATAAAAAAACTGCTTAAATAAACCAAGCAAGTCACTAATTTCTATTCTCTTTCTTATTGATACAACTGCTACACTTAGACTTTTGTTTGATGTCAGTCTGTGATGTGGCAAAATGTGGAGCAAGCCAAGCAAGTAAGATTATATAAAGGAGATGAGGGGCCAAAGAAGCATTTGGGAATTAGGACCTACGGTAAAATGGAAGTGGGGAGAAACACAAAATACCACACTGATCTCTTCTGGACATCCAGTGATCATGGGACTTTCTGAACAGTCTAATATAAATCTTGGCATCCAGAAGGAAAGCAGCAGAGACCTAACAGGCAGGCCAAGACAAAGAAACGTACAACAAAAACCTGAGGTGGCAGGGCTGTTGGAGGGGCTGAAATAGAGTGGTGGGGGACAGTTGCTTCAACAAGGAATAGTGATTTCTGTAAGTTATATTAGGTAGAGCCATAATAGAAATATTCCATTTTAATAATTAATGAATATTATTTGGAAGATATATTTTAATGTGCATATTAAAAAATATATTTACCTTATAATACTTTGATCCAGATTCATTTTGAAACAATGTTAGACATTTGCTATCCAGTCTCCAATAATGCCTCTTTCTCTATAAAATAAAAAGAATAAAATTGTGAGGTTGAAAAAAAGTGATTCCTTTAAATTATCTGTACTTTCCTTTTCCTTTTCTTCCTATTCAAAAATTGATACTTCTGAATAGGTTTCAAACTCATGAGGTTCAAAATTCTGAAAATATAAAAAGGATATACAGTGAAAACCACACTCCCACAATCACTCATCCCTTAATCTAAGAAGCGTTGTTATTAGGTTTTTAGGAATCATTTTAGAGAAATTTCATGCACACATGTGCAAATACATGTATTACAAACACACATAGATAAGTCATTTATCTATATGCTAAATTCTTACGGTTGGATTGCTGGGTCAGAAGATATATGCACAGTAATTTTTCTTGAGTGTTAAATTATCCTACACAAGATTTGAACTAATTTATAGACTGACTGGCATAATGAGACTACCTATTTACTCAAATCTTTACTAATGCAAAATGATATTAAGCTTTTTGATCTTTGCTACAGATTAAATAAAAACTGGTCTTCCAGTGAAATTTTGAATTGTATTTTTTTATTAATAATGGGATCAAGCTCTTATGTTTAAAAGTCATTTGTATTTCCTTGTCTGTGAACTCTCTGTTCATGTTTCTTGCCCATTTTTCTAATGTCTTGTAGTCTTTTTCTTACCAGTTTGTTGGTACTCTTTACATATAATGGAATTAATTCTTGTTTAGAGTATGAGTTGCAAATACTTTTTTAGTTTGTCATTTGTCTTTGCTTTTTCTACCATATAGAATTTTTTAAAATTAAGTTTACTTTTTCAGAGCAGTTTTAAGTTCAAAGCAAATTTGAGGGAAATATATGGAGATTTCCCATAAATCTTTCTCCATACACGCATGCATAGTCTCCTCCCTATCAACTTTCTCCGTCAAAGTGGTACATTTGTTACAACTGATAAACATCATAATCACCAAAGTCCATAGTTCATATTATGGTTCACTCTCAGTGTTGTGCATTCTAGGGTTTGGACAAATGTATGACATCATATAATGTATCCATAATTGTGGTATCATATGGAATGTTTTTGTTGACATAAAAATCCCATGTTCTGCCTAGTCAGTCATCCCTACCTAACCCCCCTCTTCAACCTCTGATTTTACGGTCTCCATAGTTTTGCTTTTTCTAGAATGTTAAAATAGTTGGAATCATACAACATATAGCCTTTTTACATTGGCTTCTTTCACTTAGTAATATGCATTTAATACTCCCCCATGTCTTCATGGCTCGACAGCTCATTGCTTTTTTGGGACTAAATAATACTCCACGGTCTGGATGTACCACAGTTTATCCATTTACTTACTGAAGAACATATTGTTGTTTTTAAGTTTTGGCAATTATGGTAAAGTTATTGTAAACATCCATAGGCAGGTTTTTGTGGTGACATTAGCTTTCATTTCCTTTGGGCAAACAGCAAGGAGTGTGACCACTGGATCATATGGTAAGAACATGTTTAGTTTTGTAAGAAACTGCCAAATTGTCTCCATAGTAGCTGTATCATTTTGCACTCCCACAGAAATGAATGAAATGTTCCTGCTACTCTACACTCTTGCCAGCATTTGGTGTGGTCATTGTTCCAGATTTTGGCAATTCTAATAGGTGTGCAGTAGTTCCCCACTGATGTTTAAATTTGCATTTCCCTTGGTGACATGACGTGTAGTGTCTTTTCATGTGCTTATTTACCATCTTTGTATCTTCTTTGGTGAGGTATGTGCTCAAGGTCTTTGTTGTTTTTTAACTGTTGAGTTTTAAGAGTTCTTTGTGTATTTCAGAGAATGTCTTTTGCTAGATGTCTCTTTTGCATATATTTTCCCCCATACTGTGACTTGTCTTCTCATTTTTCTTGACATTGTCCTTCGCAGAGCAGAGTTTTTAATTGCAATGAAGTCCAGTCCATCAATTATTTTATTTGTGGGTCATGCATTTGGTGTTGTATCCCTGGACTCTCTTTGGATCTCTACTGCTCTATAGGTTTGTAAAAATACATTGAATAGTCTGTCTTTTAAAAATTCTTTACAAATTTAACTATAGTCCCAGTATAATGCCTTCATATATATCTCATTCTCATTTTGATTTAAAAAATGCATAAGATAAAGCACAAACAAAGTTTCTACTACCATATTAAAATGTCTATGATTACTGACCAGGGTGTCCCTGCTGGTGTAATGGACCATCCACCCTTCCTTCACCATCGTGCTGCTCTTCCTCTTTGTGTGCTTGATGGACTGTACAACCCTCATTAGCGGAATATTATTGCTTGTTGATGGACTAAAAAAATATTTAAAATTTATGATAAATATTGGTGATATCAGTTTTAAAAATTCATGTAAGTATTGTAAGCTCATCAAACCTTTTTTAAGATAACTGAGCTAAAATTTTTCAAAATATCTCAGGAAAACAAACAATGGATTAAGAAGAAAAATAAATCCTCTTATGATAACACAAAGACTAAGATAATACTGTAGGTCCTCATTATTTGTCATCAGTATTTTCTGGAGCGTCATAAAACATAAGAAATGATGATGAGAACAGAAAGAATCCTCCCCAGTTGGAAAACCTGAAACTTGGGACAGGGTCTTCCTTGGGACTGCTGTTGTAAAATCTTCCTGCTCTAGGCGGCATCATAAACTAGTGAATTCATAACAAGACAAAAAGCAAGTATTATCTATACCCAAATTTACAAGTTTCAAGTGTCAAACTCCATTATTCACGCTGTTGACAAAAAGTACTTCTAGTAGAAGATATTGCTAGGAAAATGACTTACAGATTTAAGGAAATGAAAATAATAAATAATATACTGAGTCAAATAAGATATACTGAAACATAGGTCAGTAACAGTATAGCTGGAGAAAAAGAACAATTGGGGGATACACTTTATCATCTGAGTCTTAAATAATTTTTCTTGAATTATGAATTGGTCATGATTAGGAAATTAAGTTCTCTTAATAGCCTCCAAATTTATAAATACTAAGATTTAGATATTGAAGATAAATAATAGCAATAATCTAATGGGAAACCAAACTGGATAAATGACAGCTCAGCCATGTGAGTTTGATATATAAAACATTTTCTCTAAATGCCTCTTCTTACCAATGAAAAACAAAACCTGTCAGAATGTTAACATTTAATAAAAAGTAGTATATTCCACAGGGTTACATATATAAAAAAACTTAGTTTCTATAAAAAGGGGGATATTTAAAAGTTTTATAACCCAATAGCATCTTTACAAAGTGTTAATAGTCAGATTACTTGTGGTAATATGAAAACTGCACCCAATTCGTCACTGTCATCTTTGTGCATTGTTTAGGTCCATGTTCTTACTGTACTTCTAACATCAGCTAATGTGCCTGTGTGAAGAAACTGGTTACCTTAACTGATGGTTCAGTTTTGGCACCTTACAGTGGATGTTCCACAGCTAGATATTATATAGGCTATATTTAAATATTTTTCTCCTAAAGAAAACATGAATTCTCAAACCTCCCCATCCTGAGTGGATGGCAAGAGCAGTAAAATTTATTTCAGAAATACTGTGGACTGTGGTATATGTAAAAGTATTAGGCACAATTTAATTTGATCTTTAGATCATATTTTAGGTTCCACTTAAAGAGATGTGGATTTTCCTTTCTTAATGGAGCTCCTGTATTGACCAGGAAGTAGCTTGCAATATATACAAATACATTACCTGATTGTTTTAATGACTTCTTCATCTCTTTCCACGTCAAGATCAGATGGATCCAGGAAGAACATTTTATCTTCTGGGGGAGATGGCTCTTCTGTATCATCCAGGCCACGACTACCATCACTGTTCATATCACTACTGTCAATATCCATTGGTATATCTGTATCTGTTCCCAGACTGGAGGGTTCTGGCAAAGTTTAAAATGAATTCAGAGTTTTATATTAATGGGATATCAGTATATCTAAACAAAGACAGTATATTAAATGTGAAAAAAGTTTTAAAACTCTTAAATGAAACTACAGGAAAATATCTTTATGATTCAGGATAAAGAAATATTTCTTAAGGAAAATATAAAATAAATACAAGGTAGAAAATTAATTAATTTGATAGTAAAATTTTAAACTTCTGTGTAACAAAAGATCCTAGATGCAAAATAAAAGATTAGCCACCACTATTTATGTCTGGTTAATTGATTTCCCACAAGGGATCCAGACAATTCAATGGGGAAAGAATAAGTAGTCTGTTCAATAAATGGTGCTAGGACAACTGGTTATCTACATCCAAAAAAATAATAAATGAAATTCAATCCCTTTCCTTAAACCAAATTCACAAATTTACTCGAGGTGAGCTAAATCTATAAAACTCTGAGAAGAAAACAGGAGTAAATCTTTGTGACCTTGGGTTAGGCAAAGTCTTCTCAGATGCAACACTGAAAACATGTGACAAAAGGCAAAAAGAAATAAGTTGGACTTCATCAAAATTAAAACTTCTGTGCTGCAAATGATACCCCAAGAAAGTGAAAAGACAGCCCATAACTGGGAGAAGGTATTTGAAAATCATACACCAAATAAGGGACTTCTACCCAGATTATTTGAAGAACTCCTACAACTGATAGTAAAATGGTAAATAACCTGGTTAAATGGGCAAAGGAAAAGAATAGCTACTTCTCTGAAGCACACATAAAAATAGCCAATAGCTATATGTAAAGAGGTATAATATCAATTAGCCATCAGGGAAATGCAAATCAAAACCACAGTGAGGTATCACTCCATACTCACTAGGCTGACAATCACAATGACAGACTACAAGTTGTGGCAAGGAAGTAGAGAAATTAGAAACCTCATACACTGCTGGTGCGAATGTAAAACAGCTGCTTTGGAAAAGTTTGGCAGTCCTCAGAATGTAAACCCAGAGTTACCATATGACCCCAAAATTCCACTACTAGGTATCTACCCAAGTGAAATGAAAACACATGTCCACAGAAACTGTACTCAAATATTCATAGCATTATTCACAACAGCCCCAAGGTGGATATAACTTAATAGTCCCAAAGTAGACACAATTCAAATCTGAAGTCAACTGTCCTGTGAATGGACAAATAAAATGTGGTATAATTTGTGCAGAGGAATATTATTCACCAATAAAAAAAAATTAAGTATTGACACATGTTATAACGTGGAAAACATTATGCTAAGTGAACGAAATCAGTCATAAAAGACTACATTTGTATGATTCCATTTATATGAAATGTCTAGTAGACAAACCCAGAGATAGAAAGCTGGTAAGTGGTTCCCAGGGGCTGGTGTGGAAGAGTAGAGGGGAATGACTACCAATGTGGATAGAGTTTCTTTTTGGGGTGATGAAAATATTCTAATATTAGATTGCAGTGATAGCTGTGTAACTTTGTGAATAAACTAAATGTATGAATTGTAAGGTATGAATATTATATCACAACAAAGCTGCTCAAAAGATAAGCCACAACTGTGAGAAGGTATTTGTATCACATACAACTGACAAAGAATTAGCAGAATTATCAAAAATCCTGCAAATCAATGACAGAAAAATGGCCAAAACATGTGAACAGGGAATTTACAGGGGGAAAAAACCCTAAATAACCAGTAAACAATTGAAAGATGTTAAAACTCATTAACATACAGACAAATGCATATATTAAAATGAATGTAAATAATATTTTATATCCATTTGTCACAAGGAAGAAGAGCACAAAAATACATCAACTATGAATCTGGATAAAGACTTCAGTCATATAGAAAAACTCTTATTAATTCAGTGTAACTGAAATGAGAAAAACAATTATGCCATCAATGGTATTTAACAGTAACCACAGAAAACATGCTGCAAGAGAACATGTTAAACTCTTAAGGAGTTTAATTCACATTCTTTTTGCTTTTCCTCCTACAGAACTAACTTATATTCACTTTTTACCAGTCTCCACTTATTGGCTGTATTTCTTGGGCAAGTTATTTAATGTCTTTGTGCCTATATTTACTCATTTATAAGTATGTATGTCAAGGGGTTGTTCTTAGGTTTAAACGTCAATATATGTAAAGAATTTAGAACAGTACCTGATAAATATGCTGAATTCAGTAAACAGCAGAACTATGAAATAGCTCGAGGGGCAATAGTAGAGTTTTAAAATATTTTAAATTCATTTAGATGAAATTGAATTTCATCTAAAGATGAAAGAGACTATCGTACCATGCAGCACCAGTGGCTATTAAGACTACAAAGTGGTAGTTGGCTAAAAAAAAGATGGGAAAGCATGATAACTAATAAAAGTATATCATTACTGATGTCCGTATTTTGCTTGATATTAAATCAGAAAAAAAAAAAGCCAAAGTTAAGAAACAAAGTAAATGAAAGAAAAATTACAAATATAGCCTTGTACAAAATAATACACAAAAGAATTGTGCCCTTTTCTGGCTGATCTTTTATGAAATTAAGAAAAACAATTTTACCTCCATTAAAAGTAACCTCTCCAAGGCAATCTCTTGGTACTTTTGATGCGCAGCGTTTATGGCAGTTGAATTTACAATCTAAAATAAAATATTTGGCTTATTAATTTATGTAACAAGGCAGTATCAGATATGGTCAGAGACTTCCTTAAATTACTCACAAATAAAGAGTATTATTAGTAGTGATGATGAAATTATGAGAGAGTGATATAAGTTTTCTACTATTAAGGACTCAGGTCTTGGACTAGAGGTATGGTTTCAAATTCTGATACCATCTCTTAATAACTGTTTACCTCCTCAGGGCTCAGTTTCTATATCTGTAAAATGAAATTAATACTATTTCTGTAACACACTGCCAAAATGTTACTGGCAACTCCATGTTTCTTTCTTCCCTTACCTCATATTCATCTTTCCACATCTCCCTTGTTTTTCAGACTGATTAAATTCCTTTCCAACATGTCAGGTACTTACTTTCAATTCCTAATTGTTTGGACCCAATGAATATGCAAAAATGAGATTGTGATTATACAAACATTTATTAGGAATTGGTTAAGAGTTTTCTCATACAGCCTTGTAAGGAAGGACTGAGAGTCTCATGCACACAGTACCCCCACCAGTACATAATGGTTTTCTTCAGCTTGCAAAAACCCCCGAGATGATATCATTGCCCATTAGTGTCAGGTACAAGCTGTTCAGTATTACCGTGTAACTCGGTGGTTCCCGAACCAGAAGCACCAGGATCATTTGTGAACTTTTTAGAAATGCAAATTCTTGGGCTCCAAGCCAGACCTATTGTTATCAGCAACTCTGGGAGCGGGGCTAAGTAATATGTATCTTAATAAACCACTTTAGATGACACTAAACTTGAGACACACTGCTGTAAGTACTCTCTAAATCACCTTTGAAATACATCTACCTACAATAACTGGGTAAAAATAATTTCAAGTCCTGACTTAGAATAGTTCTGTAGCCCTTGTTATTTAAGAAAATTCTGGGTATATAAGAAAGGTCAATATAAGAAAAAGCCCCATGAAATTAATAATTTGTTGGATGAGAAATTATCATTACTTAACACTGTCTTTTTTAATGAGAGGCCCCCTACCTAGAAAAATTCATATATATTAATATTAGTATCTTAAATAAATCTTAAATAATTGATTTGTTTTTTATTTAATGAAGTTTGCAAACTGTGACAATAACAAGGTTTTAATTTTCCCTTTGAAAATGCAGAGTCAAATTTTGGCCTACTTGCAGCAAGTATGTAGGCTCTAAATGTCAGGCAATTTAACTTCTCTATATTCCTATACATTTTTATAAATTTGTTCATTCTTATATTTTATATATGCTGTCAAACTGCCTTTAAGTTTTAATAAGACAAAGTAGAAGATAAACAGATGAATGAATGAATGGTTGTTCTTGGAACTGTGTATTTTCTAAAATGATCAAGCATAGCTGTTTTACTTTACTTTTTTTTTTTTAGCTGGACAAGTGAATGAAAATGACTATTTCACTTTTTGATTATCCTAATTGATATGGTAAAAAGACAACAATTACTGAAGAAAATCATGATTGTTTTCGATTTGTAACTAAAACAGCTTTGCTATATAGAAATATAACCTGCTACTTTCTGAACCAACCAATAAAAGCGTAAAACATTACTTTTAGAGCTCTAAGAAGTTACGCTAATAACCCAGTGGTAATGTTAATTTTATTTCAAAACTCATTAATCTACATACTTTAGTTCTTATACAAAATACTGTACTTTTTTATGCATAGAGTTTTAGAATGTTTCTGTTATGTTCAACAGAGAAGCACTATTTACTACCTTTACTAAAATTATCTGTTGCTAGAATTTGTACGTTATTAATGTACTTTCCCAAAACATTCCTTAGTGACTGCTTGCCAATATACTTTAGCGTTGATATTTTAAAGTACTAATTTATATGTGAACTCATATTCAAAAGTAAGCTGTTGAAATAAAATTTCAACATTTAATTATGCCTGCCTTATAGTTTTAAATGCTTGGCAACAAACGTACGACCTGTTCTCTATTTGATGTTCTCTCAGGTTGCCACACATTGCCAAGAAAAGTTTTCTTACATACTAAAGTCAAATTTATACAAATTATTTGATTCTGTATTATAAACAGGATTTACTGTTGCAAAGATTTCAGTTCTACTGTTTTATTTAAATAAAACCAGATTTCCACAAATACTTCTACTATATATAAAAAGTATGGTACCAAGAATTATTAAAATAAACTGATGAAAAAAAAGTACAGAAAATTACACAGTACCTAGCTCAATGACCAATAACACATTCAAACTCCCCATTTTCATTTTCACTCTATTATATAGTGTTGCTGAGAAGGAGACATGAGACAAAAAGACAAAATCAGCTTTAAGATACATAAAAACATTGCAGATCTATAGGAAAAATTTACTCCATTATTCTATTAAAAACCTGGTTCATTAAGAGATGTTTCTGGAATACTATGAAAGTGTTCTGGATTAGTATCCAAATGTGGGTGGTCTCTACTATAATTCCAGTGGCTTTTACTATATTTTTCCTATTTCAGTGTATTATTCTCTGGAATGACAGTTTTTGTACAGCTTTCCTAGCTATAGAATTAAAAACAAAAACAACAAAACTCTTGTAATACGTTTGTGTGTGTGAACATTTAACCAAAGAGGAAAGCATTGTTTTATTTTGGGTAGTGTCTGGCTTTGCAATCAGAAAAACATAAGGCTCAAATACAGCTTAATTGCTTACTAACTGTTCCATACTGGCAAGTGTTTAGCAACCATACCTCACAGATTTAATTTAAAATTCTAGTTTTTCTGTTTAAATTCCAATTTTCCTTTAACATAGTTCCCGGTACACAGTAAACATATTGCAGACAGTAGTAATAGTGGTAATAAATACGTGTGTGTATGTGTGTATTTTCTTTCTAAGTTAACAACCACAAGACCACTTTCTTTGCTTAATGCCTCTGAAATATAAATATTTTAAACCTGTATTTGTTAAAAGAACCAGAGATGAATTTTACTTAAAAAAAAATATACAATCCTACCTTTACACTGCATTCCTTGGCGAAAGAGGCCTTTCAGTAACCGCTTGCAGTACTGACATATTGTGGGACGGGTATAAGAGTGAACAGCAAATGTGTGTGGAACTTTTACTCTGCACATTACCATCTTCTCCATCCAGATTGGGCGGCCACTCCAGGAAGGAATTCTCTTACTTGGTTCTTGGTGAACATGTGACTAAAACATAAGTAATTTCTATAAGTCAATATTAAAAACAAAGTAGTAAGAGCAGGGCTTGACCACAAAAGTCATTTATTTCAAACACTAAAGCCAAAAATTAAAAAATGTGGATCTCAGCAGTTTCCTTTGGAAATTTAACTTACCAACCCTTGAATGAGAAAAGTGCATCATTTCTTTTGCAATTATTTATGCTAAAAAAAGGTATTTTCATTCTCATACACATATACTTACAAATGTGCATTGATATATGTATGTGTGTGGCATTTTTGCAAATACAAAAAAGCCTTAAAATGAATTTATAACATATTGAAACCCCTTCAAAAACCTTACCAAGAAATTAATTACAGAAGTATATAAATTCAGAAAATGTTATTACTGCTCATGTTGAATTACTGAACAAGATGTCCAAAAATACTTATTGAAATAAGTCATTTTTTCAAATTTTATACTAGAATATATATGTAAAAATTAAAGCCTAATTAATGATACAAATAACATCAGATACAAAAGTAAAACAACTTTACCTCTTGGTATTTAAATTATTTTCCAGTTATTTATCCCCCTCCCCAGTAAGTAAATTGGAAAATTGAAGAAGATGTTGATCAAAAAACTTCTGTAACTTGAGGGACAAGTGGATTTTTGTAACTATGGTCCTTTTTATTATACTAAGGAAGTAGACAAATTACAGGCCAGTGCAACATGGCTCGTCCCATCTATTCAACATTCACTGTTCATTATAGGCCAGGCCTTATACTATGTATTGGGGATACAAAAAGAAATAAAGTATAGTCCATGTTCTCAAGCACAAAACTCAAATACCTCACTACCATCTAGATGTAGTACAGATTCTGTTGTAGCTGCTTGCATCTTCACTGCAGAACTGAGGGACTGAGATCTTTAACATGCCTTCTATAACCAGTAATGTCTGTAACTCAGATAACTCGAGTCATTCTCCAGTTATGTGTGACCAATAGAAACAAAAGAAGTCAGAAGAAACAAAGAGACCAAGAAATGTTTGAAATGAAAAAGAGGGAAAAAAGAACTTTTTAGGAAAAGAAGAAAAAAGAAAAGAACTAATGGAGGAGAGCACTGTAAAAAGAACACAAAAACAGCCACTGATGGATAATTTTTCACTAATATAAGCTAGAGGTTTTTAAAGCAAATTATAAAGCAGTTTAAGAGAAGTACAGAAAGAATGTTAAAACTCAGTTTGCATGCTTCAGATGCCCAATGCGTTCTGCTCTAGTCTGGTTCACCCTTCCTCATGTAGCCATGTATAGAGCAACTTCAGCAAAAAGAACGCCACAGTGATTCTGCAAAGCTAGTAAAGAGGCTAATCGCAACTAGAAGCAGATGTTTTAGGCCTTTGCACATCCCTGGTTCCCTACTCGCTACACTAGTGGGTGACTCAACACTCCGCCGCTCTTGCTCCTGCTTCTACCACTTTTAGTTTGTCTCAAGTTTAAAGCACACAAGATGGAAGACTGATTTAGTCACTCATCATCAAATATAGAGGACAGCTGTGTAAGGCAGAACCTGCCAATGTCAGTGGCCCACTAGCGATTGCCTTTTCTTAGGTCCTGCTGGACTGGGATACTAGGGACATGGTACAGAGTATGTGCCAGGTACTATTCAGAGAACTGTGGCTGTAGCAGTCACCTAATTTTTCATGTCAGTACAACTAGTTATTTGTTATTATCTCTATTTTAAGTATGAAAAAACAGGCTCAGAGGGATTTATACTACTAAGCTCCAGTATTAAAACCAGGACTTAGATCTATGTCTTCTATGTGCTAGACCAGTGATTTTTCACCTTTTTTCCATCTTAACATGCCTGGGCATATGTTACAATCTCATCAATGGTTAACTGCTCTGTTGAGTGAGGAAAGCAGGAAAGGTACAGCAGACCTAATCAGGATTTGGAGGAAGGAGGGTGTTGGTAGAATTACCTTGAGCATCTGGTTAAAATGGGATCTCTGAGATTAGAGTAACTAGAACTGAGTGAAAGTTCTTTCTTACTTGCTTTAATATCCCCTCTTTACAAATTACTCCTTACCTAAATTCTTACCTCTTTCTTACTAATGTGTAGCCAGAAATTTTCTAAAAGTAATCTGATTATTTCCACAGTGTGGTTTCAAACTAACATTTGCTCACAAAAACTTTATTACAATATTGCCAACTCTCAATTATGTACAACAACAACAGAGGCATTTTTAAAGGGAAAATTCCCCTATTATATATTTGACTTTGGAATATTATTCAGTGGAAGAAATATCTGCACTTTTATGTGTATATTTGAGCCAGCAGTTTCCTTCTACCTTCTGTCCTGTCCTGGCTCCTCGGGAATATCCCCAAATGTACTGCAAGGAATATTTCTTTCTCATCTCCAAATAATCATCACTCATTACTGGTTTCCTTCATGTAAGTGGTTTCTCTCATCTAAATCACATTTTAACCAAATTCAATGAACAATCCCTCTTCTGCTTCTCCATCTCGACTTGATTCTCTTTAGACTGGCTTCAGACACTGTAACAGAAACTACCTTCTTACATGTAAACAATGACAACCACAAAATCAGATTCAAAGGTTTCTATTCCCATGTAGTCTTTTGTCAAGCTCATCTCAGTAATTAGTGAAGTTTAATACTGACTCCTCAGAAACTTTTCTTGCTCATTCCTTATCAATGAAGTTAGGATAACAGCTGTACCTTACAGGACTGGTGAAGATTACACAATAAAGGGTAAGTGAAGCACCCAGCATGAAGCCTGGCACATGAGACCTCAGGAAGCATTTCCTGTGCAGCCACCTGAAGTTAGTACTACTCTAACCTTGGTTCAGATTCCAGATTGCTCTCATCTCCTAACTGCTATCTCCTCCATTCCTTTAGTGCCCTCTTCCTTCCAATTTTCCTCCATGACCTCCTTGCTCTTACTAGACTTTCTTTCTTTGAGACTACATGCTTGGAATGACAGAAGTAACCTTGAGAGACATTCCACTCTACAATTTCTTCCTGTTCTAAAATATTCTGTATACAACCTAACCAATTCAAGTATGTTGCTCTACATCTTATACTTCCCTGAGGAATTTCCATCTTCAGGATACAATATAAATAATGAATAAAATGTAAAACGGTATCTATCTGCTTTGTCCTGCTATTTCTAAATGTAGTAATACCGAACTGGGATAAATGGCATACCAGTACCATCTGTGGGGCTTAAACAACATGCCTCTCTTCGACATTCCCTGCTCCCAGCTAAGTTTCTCTCACAGTTTGTGTATAAAATGCACTAACTTTTTTCCACTATTCATCTTTCTCAACCTCTTGCCTATGTTCATGGTAACTCCTTGCTCTCAGTTCTTTATGCCACAGCACTCGTCTACTACTTTAAAAACTTCACACTAGGGTTAGGCAATATGGCAATATGGGACTTTTGTGAAAGGATTTCAGAGGCTTTTACTCTGGTGCCTTAGTCTGGTAAAATCTTGTGACTAGGGTGTCAAGACAACAGCCTAAAAGCTTGATTTTGCCTTAATTTACAGAATACCAAAGAGGTTATAAAATAACTAAATAGTAAGATTATAATCTATGGATAGAAATCATTTAAAATAAATCACTATTGAATGAACAAGCCAATTAGTTCTTCCTTTATCTACTATCTTTACCCTACAGGGGTACAATACATTAGGAAAAATGATGGATCTAAAAAATCATCAGATCCAGGTTTAATTCTGATATTGCTTACTAATTTTTTCTCAAGTCACTTGACCACTCTGAATCTCATTTGTCTCATCATATATAGACATTAATATATCTCACTGGAATATTATGAGAATCAGTGGGGCTTATTCACTCATTTACTCATCACTGAGGATCTATTAAGTACAGGTATTATGCTGGGCATGGTAGAGCACACAAAAACATGAGCATTGTGTTCTCTAAATTATAAATTACTTGAGAGCAACCTTGTGGATAAACACTACAATATTCAGACAGAATGCTATGCATACCATTAGGGAGATTTGGAAAGTGCCATGGTATTCAGAAAATAAAATCATTTCTAGGTAAGGGGAAAATCAGAAAAGGTAGCTATTGAGCTAGGTCTAGAAAAAGCATGTAGGATGGATACTAACAAGAACAAAGGTAGGAGGAACAAGGGTGTGTTCAGGGAATATTGAATAGTACACACCATTGGAAACAGAATATATATAAAAGTTTCCTAGTGGGGAGTGATATAATCAGAGTTGCATATTAAGCTGTAGTGTAATAAGATGGAAGTATGGAGGCCAGGACTTGGGACACTGCTTAAGAGGTCAATGCAGTGGTCCTAGTGTAATCCCAAAGTATATAAAATGCAATTTGTTACAATTGGTAAGCCCTGTCTCCTGTAATACATTTCTAAGTTTCTGAAATGGAGGAATGTTCCTATTCTTTAGCATGTAACTTATATTCTATGATGATGTCATATATTCTGTAGGGACATAAGGAGTAAGTAGTAAAATGTCCTCCTATTACCTTAGAATACATACCTCTTCAGTGGGAAGGGCTACACATTCAGTCTGCAGGGGTCTTGGAATTGACAGGCCAGGTCCTGGCAAAGATACATTTGATAGACGTCTCTTTCTTACTCCACTACAGTTATTTGGAATCTTGAAGGCACATCGTTTATGATAATTTAATCCACAGCCTAAATATATTTAAAAAGAAAAAACAGACAAAGAAAATTTTACTCTGTAAGTTCATTACATAAAAAACAGGTGCTATTTCAGTGAATTGATTTTCTCTGGCAGCAATAGTCACCCTAATTAAAACCCAGATGAAAAGCAAGTGGAAGCCAACAAATTCAAGAACTGAAAATGTGCAGAAAGGTTTATTTAGTAAGGTAAGTTAGCTAGAGTGGTGGTTCTTGAAGTGTGTTCCCCAAGGCATCACCTGAGAATACACTAGGAATGTAAATTATTGGGCTCCACCCTTGACATACTGAATCAGAAATTGGGGATGGAGTCAAGCAAAGTATGTTTTAACAGTCCTCAAGGATTCTGAAATTTGAAAAAGTTTGAGAACCACTGGCTTAAAGCACTTGAGCAAACTGTGGATCATGGACAAAATCCCTCCCATGATGTTTGAAAATTATATGAAATTCAAATTTCAGTGTTCATAAATAATTTTATCAGAACACAGCATTCTTATTGTTTACACAACAGCAGTTAAGTAGCTGCAACAAAGATCAAATGGCCATCAAAACATAATATGTAATCTCTGGCCCTTCACAGAGTTTACCGACCTTCCACCTTGGAGTCTTTAGAGGAGTAATCACAGATGTGCACCTGCAGCCTACCCCCTAGCAATTTTAACTCAAAACTATAGACCTCTTCTAAAGCCGGGTATTACTTAGTCACCAACCAATGATGTTGTTCTTTTATTGATGATTAGAGAAGGCAAATGTGAAACGCTGTTTCAAATGACACATAATTTGGAACACATACCTTCACATTTCAGTCCTTGACGTACCAATCCCCAGAGCATCTCACCACAATAATCACAAAAAGTAGGAGCTTTGTAAGAATGCACAAAGAGAGTATGTGGACGAATCTGGAAGTCTTCTACTGTGGCCAAAGCTTTTAAAAAAGAAAAGTATTAAAATAAACCCTCTACTTATAATCGTGATGAGATTAAGAATGTTGACTGTATTCATTTGTGTCGAAGTATACACAATAATTTTTTTTCTCAGTTTCATCTAATCATAAAAACTAATTTTTAGCATTTAATATTGTGGTTTCCAAACTCTATTTTAGGAAGCTCATCAGCCTCAAATAACTGAACTCCAGAACGTAGGTATTTCAACTTCCAAAAGCATTTTTCTCTTATAGTGACAAGATTGCAAATAGTTATTAGGTCTGTTTCAGCCAGTTAAAAACTGTTAAACATGATATACTGGGAAATAGAACACTACAGTAAAACAGAATAAACTCTAGAACTTAACCTCAATGTATACTAGTATTTCTGTGGGAAACAGAACATTCCTAAGTTCTAACTTAGGAACCCAGGATACACTGTAGTCTGTTTTCCTACAGTCCTAGTGGTTAAGAAAAAAAAACTCCTCTCCCCTCTGTGAGCAACTGAACAGTAGTAGACACATCTGCCAGTAGACATCCTCTCACTTCCATCTGTGTCATCATCAGTGGATATCCCTGTGATCTGATGAAGGGTCCATAGCAGAGAAGGAATGGATGTGAGCATGACCTCTGAGAGGACAGGGAGTGAAGCCCCTCCAGAGTGAAGAGAAAGCCATGTTTGGGGTGTATATTGATGTTTGGGGCTATGATGTAGAAGATGAATGATCAAGGTAGGGGCTAGATGAACGGTAAGGATCAGAGACTAATACGGAATGGTGATGGTCAGAGAGGATCTCAATAACAGGCTGCAAAGATGAGTTTGGAAAGAGGAAAAAAATAGTGCAGGACTCTAAACTCTTGGCTGGTCTTCCTTTCCCTCATTCCTCCTTTACTGTCAAATAGTAAGTTTTTCAGGCTACTATGTGCATTCTTTGTTCCTTTACACTCCTCACTAATAATCCTGCCCCCTTTCTTTTGGATGAGGTCAGAAACAGGTGCTAAGGAACAATGAATGGCAAGAATGCAAGAATGAATGGAAAGGAGAAAGGTAAGACATGCCCACTCAGAACAAAAAGGGATGAAGCATTATTTACTATTTTTTCTATTCTACAAAAAATAGAAAAGTAAACTTAAATACAAATAATCACTGATTATCTTAAAAACACATGTCTCTTAGAAATAAAGGATTTCTTTATTCAGTTAAGTCCTGGAAACAATTAGTACTGCTATTTCCTCTTCCACATCTTCATTGTTTCTCCTTTTATTGATTTTCTTTTCAGAACCCCAATTTCCTTCTATGCTCTTCACAGAAATGAAGAAAAGGGAGAATTTCAGGGTAATTGTTTTATTTCTTTGACTCAAGAAAGAGCATATTTCTCTTCCAGTTCAATTAGTAATTCCTTTAGCTTAGTTAACACTCAAATAGTAACTCAGGGCTTATTTTTCTACTTTCTCATCTGTGATATAACCTCCCTGAAAGTAAAAATCTTATGGTAACCATTATTACAGGTGAAAGAATAAGCAACTATAGTATAAAGACTAAGTAAAACTGAACATAGCATTTAGCACAAAAAATAAAGCTCATTGAAAAAAAAAGATAAAAATAAAAAATGCTATATACTTACCTGAAAGAACAACTTCTACTAGGTCTCCTTCATGTATTTCATCTGCTGAGGTAATCAGCTGCAAAATATTTTCTGAGTTCATGTCATGGCGAAAAAGTAGAATTTTGTCATACATGCCAAAGAATCCACATTCTGGAAACTGTAGAAAAATATTCCTTATCAGTATAGCCACAGCTTTCTATTTTTGTAAGTAAATGTCTCAATCTCATGAAAAAATTTGAAACATAGTTTTTAGCCTAACACTATTTGCTAACAGTTCTATTAATATCTAAAAGATCAAGCATCCTAATTGCTAATTTTCAAGTTCAAAAATAGAAAAATAAACTTAAATATAAATAATCAGTGATTATCTTAAAAACACATGTCTCTTAGAAATAAAGGATGTCTTTATTCAATTAATGATGAAGAATATATTCTTGAGCTCACTGCTACTCTACCTTACAGAGCCTAAGAAATAAGCAGTCTTTCTTGTTTTCTAGAACTAAGCTTCCTATATGGTTAGCTATGAGGCACATACATTATTTACATTTAAGTTAATTAAAAGTAAATTAAGTTCAGCTCCTCAGTCATTCTAGTCACACCACATGTGCTTAACTGCCACCTTAGCTACTGGTTAGCATTTTGGACTGTGCAGATAGAATTTCCTTAATAACCGTAAATTCTGTTGAATAGTGCTGTAGAGGATCAGTAATTCCCAAACTACGGTCACAAGAGTACTAATTCCAACTTTCTTGCCAAATGTACCCACAGTTCTAGCAGCTATGTAACATTTATTTTTAATGTGCTCACTGTAATTACAAATACAATTCTTTATGGCATCTTTCTTTTTAAAAAACCTTTGGGCAGGAGCCTTGCAGATACATTCACATATGCCCTCTGTATATTATTTCAAGCTTCTACATTTTACAACTACAGTGCTGAGACACTTTGGTGATTAGTATACTAAGGACTAAAAGATGACATCCACTCTGTACCCTATTCCATCCTTATAAAACCTGAGTTCTAAAATTTTTTATAGTTCATAATGTTATCTAAGAGAAAATTTTAAGTGCTTGCCTTACAAATAACTGTTTAAGTTTTAAATCAAACAAGACCATCTTCTAAACTACCAGGACCTTAGGAAATGCTGACTTGCACTCAATGGCCTGATAGGTATCAGTTACACTAAACTCTATGTTTACTGCAGGAATGTTGCAGGAGTTACAGTTCACCTGCTTCACATGGCAGCCCTTCTTCGTGAAGACCCATTAAGAGAAATTTCTGGTTGATTTACAATATGAACAATTTGACCATATAACTAATCATGTTTTCTTGTTTACTTTGACCACTGGAAAAAGAAAAGTCAAATTTGTGGCCCACTTCTGGCATGTATTTTAGGGGCAGATACCACCTAGTTTCATCTTATTTTCTGATCTTAATTTCCCATTAAAAATTCTTGTATGTATCTCTAAAATGGTCTCAATTTTGGGGGGAGAAATTAAATTTTTAAAAATTAAGAAAAAAATGAATCAGACATTTAAGAGTTTCTTTGTATTTCTTAAACCTGAATAATAGGAAAGTACAGAAATATTACCATTCCTATAATACCAATCCTCTTTTCAATTACTTTGAGTTACCAATATTTTTAAAACTTGGTATGTTTTAAACATATGTCTAGCAGTGTAAGAATTTTCAATTGAAAAGATAAAAGCAGAGTCAATAAACTATTATTAATTAATTTTAAGATTAAAATTTTATTACATTTTATAAAGTTATTATTAAATTAGAAAATATCTAATGGGGAGTAAAACATCCCTGTAACATAGCTATAGCAATTCTTAAGGATTAATAAGAAAGGATTCTACATTCCATCCTTATAAAAATAAAATCTCTAATAAAACATTTGTTTGAATAAAGCTCATTTTAAAGATTTACAGTTTCTGGCTGTCCTCTAAGTGCAAGGCACTGGACCCATGGCTTTTAACAGGTAAGAAAGACAGTTTAGTCCTTGCTTTTCAGGAGCTTACAATCTAATGGGGGATGGAAATAAAACAAATGTTATACAACATAATAAGGAAAACACCAAAAATGAAAAATAAATTCTAGAATAGGGAATGAAAAGCTTTCGGTTGGGAAGGTGGAATATCACTTTAATGGTGATATCTGGGCAGAACTATTAAAAGAGAATCAAGGTTTCCATGGGCAGGAAGTGAAAGTGAAAGTATAAGGACCATCACTAAAAAAACACCAGGTAAATGGGAGAAAGTAAGTGAACCCTCATGACTTAAGAATGAGACAGGGTGAGGCTGGGTAGAGAGAGGGCAAAATTACACACAGGAGTCCCATGAGAGTCATACCATTAGGAAACCTTTTGGAGTCCACACAGCTGGGTTCAAACTTTGCCACCTGTAACCACAGCACTTCAGATAAGCTGTTTAACCTCTCCATGCTCATTTTTTTGTCTATACAGGCATACCTCCTTTTATTGCACTTCACTTCACTATACTTTGCAGATATTGTGCTTTTTACAGACTGAAGATTTATGGCAACCCTGTGTCAAAAAACAAGTCTATCAGCATCATGTTTCCAATAGCATTTGCTCACAAGTCTCTGTGTCACATTTTGGCAATTCTCCCAATATTTCAAACCTTTCATTACTATTATATTTTGTATGGTGGTCTGTGACCAGTGATCTCTGATGTTACTATTTTAATTGTTTGGGGGCACTAGGAGCAAAGCCCAAATAAGGGGAAGAACTTAATAAATGTTGTGTGTATGTTCTGACTGCTCCATCAAGTGGCTGTTCCCCCATCTCCTCCTCTTCAGGCCTCCCTGTTCCTTGTGACACAACAATATTAAAATTAGTCCAATTAATAACCCTACAATAGCCTCTTAAGTATTCAAGTGAAGGGAAGAGCCACACTTTTCTCATTTTAAATCAAAAGCTTAAATCAAAAGCTTAGAAGTGATTAAACTTGGTGAGGAAGACATGTCAAAAGCCAAGAGAGACCAAATGCTAGACATCTGGGGCCAAATAGTTAGCCAAGCTGTGAATGCAAAGGAAAAAGTTCCTGAAGGAAACTAAAAGTGCTATTCCAGTGAACAGATGAATGATTTAAAAAAGCAAAACAGCCTTATTTTGCTGATATGGGAGACAGTTTAAGTGGTCTGGACAGAAGATCAAAAGAGCCACAACATTCCCTTAAGACAAAGCCAATCCAGAGCAAAGACCTAATTCTCTTCATACTATGAAAGTGGAGAGGAGTGAGGAAGCTGCAGAATTAAAATATGAAGCTAATGGAGGTGGGTTCATGAGGTTTAAGGAAAGAAGCTGTCTCTATAACAAAAAAAAGTACAAGGTGAAGCAGCAAGTGCTGATGTAGAAGCTGCAGCAAGTCATCCAGAAGATCCAGCTAAGATAATTAATGAATGTGACTAAAAAACAGATTTTCAATTAATTAAGACAAAATAGCCTTCACTCTGGAAGAAGAAGATGCCATCTAGGACTTTCATAGAGAGAAGTCAGTGCCTAGTTTCAAAGCTTCAACCCACAGGCTGGCTCTCGTTAGGGTCTAATGTAGCTGGTGACTTTAAATTTAAGCCAGTGCTCATTTACCAATCTGAAAATCCTAAGACCCTTAAGAACTATGCTAAATCTACTCTGCCTGAGCTCAGTATATAATCTCTAAATGGAACAACAATGCCTAGATGACAGAACATCTATTTAAAACATGCTTTACTGAGTATTTTAAGCCCACTGATGAGTATCTACTGCTCAGAACAAGACTCCTTTCAAAATATTACGGCTCCTTGACAATGCACCTGGTCACTCTAGAACTCTGACGGAGATGTACAACGGAAGTAATGTTTTCATGCTCGCTAACACAACATCCATTCTCTACCTCATGAATAAAGGAGTAATTTAGACTTTTTGATCTTATTATTTAAGAAAACATTTTTGAAGGCTGTAGCTGTCTTAGATAGTGATGCCTCTGAGGGATCTGGGCAAAGTAAAGGGAAAACTTGGGAAGGATTTACCATTGTAAATGCGATTAATTAAATTCATGATTCATGGGAAGAGGTCAAAATTCCTCAAGAGGGTTTGGAAGAACTTAATTCCAACCCTCATGGATGAGTTTGAAGGGTTTGAGACATCAGTGTAGGAAATTAACTGCAGGTGTGGTGGAAATCACACCAGAACTAGAAATGGAGCCTGCAGACGTGACTGAATTGCAGCAATCTCACGATAAAACCTCAATGGATAAGAGCTCCTTATGGATGAGCAAAAAAGAGTGGTTTCTTGAGATGGAATCTACTCCTGGTGAAGATGCTGTGCAGATGGCTGAAATGACAACAAAGGATTTAGAATATTATATAAACCTAGTTGATAAAGCAGTGAGAGGTTTTGAGACAACCGACTCGAATTTTTAAAGAAGTTCTACTATGGGTAAAATGCTATCAAACAGCACTGAATGCTACAGAGATTGTGAAAGGACAAGTCAACTGTGGCAAATTTCATTGCTGTCCTACTTTTAAAAATTGCTATGATACCCCAGCCTCCACCAACCACCACCTTGATCAATCAGCAGCCATCAACATCAAAGCAAGACCTTCCACTAGCAAAAAGATTGATTTGCTGAAAGCAGGGATTGTGGCAGCATTTTTAAACAATAAAATACTTTAAAATTAAGGTATGTACATTGTTTTTATAGACATACTGCTATTGCACACTCAACAAATTACAATACAGTATAAACATAACTTTTATGCACTGGGAAACCAAAAAACTCATCTGAGTCCCTTTGTTGCTGTACTGCTTTACTGCAGTGGTCTGAATCTGCACCCATAATATCTCCAAGGTATGTCTGTAAATTGGGAATAACAAGAGTACTGTCCTTACAGAGTTCTTGTCAAAATTAAATTACTTGATGGCTATAAACACTCAAGAAATAATATAATAAATTGGGATCAATAAATACCAGTGGTTCATATTATTCTATATCCAAGGGGGAGAGACAAAGGGTCCCAGAGCAAGGTAGTAACATGATCAAGTCTGTATTTTAAAAAGATAATCCTGAAAAGTGTTGTAAGGGAGGGACAGGAAGAGACCAAAGCAAGCTTCTGAAGAAGGCTGAAGATATTGGTCAGCAAAGAGGTACCAGGGTCTGGATTACACAGTAAGAAGATAGAAGCAAGACAACAAGGAACACTTTGCTCTAGAAACTATCTTTGGTAAATTATATGGATCATCAATACTACTTTGACCAAAACAGCAATGCTGATAACTAAGGAACTAAAACAAGATAGTGAGAGAAGAAAAACATTAAAATAAAAAAAGTATGGCTTAGAAAAGATACATGTGAAATAATATTCTTGATAAACACATGAACTAACGAGTTGGCATTACTGAGACTAAAGAGCAAGTAAAAAGAATTACAGGGAATATTTCTTTAAAATAAGCATTTGTGCACCAGGCTAGAAAGCCTTCACTGATGGTAATGAATAATTTTCTAAACTAGCAAATGTTACTACTATATTCATCTATACTGTTGAGAAATTACAAAGTTCCAAGGGGGGAAAAATGTAGTTACTAGCCTATGAAAAACAGGTTTCTGCTACTCATGATTATGATTTACAGGTGTGTTTGGTAGGCTATTTACAATTATCTTAAAGAGAGAGTTATGAAATGCAGGAAGAAAATATGGGCTGAAAAAGAGCAAAAGAGAATATTAAAGATTGCCAATGAATATCAGGGAAGGCCAACCTTAAAAAAATTATGAAGTCTTCAGGGATGGGTATACTGAAGATAAACATAAAAGGAAGA
Source organism: Manis javanica (assembly GCF_040802235.1). NCBI lineage: Eukaryota > Metazoa > Chordata > Mammalia > Pholidota > Manidae > Manis > Manis javanica. Next base: position 213,181,235 of record NC_133156.1, on the reverse strand, counting down.
CAAGGAAATAAATCATGAGCACACTCTTTAAAAGATCTAAAAAGTATACTGAGAAAAAAAACACAAAAGATATAAGAAACAAAATCCTATTAATAATGATTTTAATACACAGGGACTGACTTGTTTATGCTTTTTTAAAATTCAGAAATCATGTTTTCAAGCAGGAGCAAATTCCTAAGACAGTGTCTCAATTCTGGACACACAATATAATCACCTATGGAGCTTAAACAAAAGATGCTTGAGCTCTCTTCCCAAGTTTATGGTTAAGCTCTGGGGAATAGGACATGAACACCTGAGTTTTAAATTTAATTTTATATTATTCAATGTATTTATTATATATTACTTTTTGTAAATAATAGACTTCATTTTTAAGAATAGTTTAGAATTACAGAGAAACTGAGACAATAGTATAGAGTTCTGATACATCCATACCCTGTTTCCCCTATTATTAACATCTTATATTAGTATGGTACATGTATTACAATTAACAAACTAGTACTGATATATTATTATTAACTAAAGTCCATGCTTTACTCGTATTTCCTTAGTTTTTACCCAATGTCCTTTTTCTGTTTCAGGATCCCATCCTATTTATTACCTTTAATAGTCATGTCTTCCTAGGCCCCATTTGGCTGTGACACTTTCTCAGACTTTGCTGCGTTTTGATGAGCCTGTTTTGAGGAACATACTGTTCATGTATTTTGTAGGATGTTCCAGTATTGGAATTTTCTTAATGTTTTTCTCATGAAGAGACTGGAGTTACAGATTTTGGGTAAGAAGACCAGAGAGGTAAAACACTATTCTCATCTCATTTCATCAAGAGTACCTACTATCAATATGATTTATCACTGTGGATGTAGCCCTTGACCATCTGACTGAGATAGTGTTTGTTAAGCTTCTTAACTGCAAAGCTATACCCTCCTTCCCTCTGAAAGTTAAGTCACTGTATGTAGCCCATACTTAAGGAATGGCAAGTTACATTCCCTTTCTTTGAAAGGCAGAATATCTACATAAATTATTTGGAATACTTTGGTATGGGAGATTTATCTATTTTCCCCATTTATTCATCCAATCATTTTTACATACATAAATTTATTTTTGAATAGGCAATTTATTCACATGGTTCAAAATTTTTAAGTACAAAAGAATACAAAAATCTATGCCCTAGTTGGTCAGGTGCCCTTGCCATGTCAACAATGTTGCCAGTTTTCTCTGTATCCTTCTGAAGACATTTTACACATAATGAAGTACACACGAATACATCTTTCTCCATTGTACACAAATGGTGGCACAATGTAACGGTGTTCTCCATCTTGTTTTTTTTACGTAGTAACATATTTTAGAGATCACTCCCTAACAGTATGCAAACAATGTTTTTTATTCTTTCTTTTATAGCTGTATAGTTTTATTTTACTAGTTCCCTACTGATGGGATACGAGTTTAGGTGTAAAACTAAAGCCAAAGAAGGAGGTGGAGCCAAGATGGCAGCTTGAGTAGAGCAGCAGAAATCTCCTCCCAAAACCAAGAGAGACCAGAAGACGCAGGACAACATCCACACCACATCCACACCTGCGAGAACCCAGCGCCTCGCGAAGGGGGTAAGAAACAAGCCCCAGCCCGGCGGGACCTGAGCGCCCCACACCCCAGCTCCGGGTGGGAGGAGAGGAGTCGGAGCGGGGAGGGAGACAGAGCCCAGAACTGCTAAACACCCAGCCCCAGCCATCCTCACCGGAGCGCAGACACAGTGCGTGCGTGGGGTGCTGGAAACTAGGGAAACAGGACAGTAAGACCTGTGAGCGGGTCCCCGCAGCCAGTGCCCTGGGGACAAAGAAAAGCGAGTGCTTTTTGGAAGTCTTAAAGGGACAGAGAGCCCAAAACTGGATGGAAGCATCCTGGGACACTTAGTCTAGCAGCAGGGAATCTGGGGAACTCTGGGCACTCTAACCCCCTGGGCAGCAGCAGGGAGCACGGAGGCCCCTCACAGAGATAAATAGCCTCCCAGCCTTTCCCCCTCCAACACGGCTCCACCATATCGGAGCAACAGCCCGAGGCAGGCCACACCCACCGCAACAGCAGAGATAAAACTCCATAGCAGCTGGGCAAGAATCAGAAGCCCCGTCTGCAGGCAGCTGCCCAGCACAAGCCAATAGAGGTCGCTATTCTCCCAGGAGAGGAAGGCCACAAACCAACAAGAAGGGAAGTTCTTCCAGCCATCACTCCTGCCAGCTCTGCAAACTATCTCTATCGCCATGAAAAGGCAAAATTTCAGGCAGACCAAGATAACAGAAACACCTGAGAAGGAGACAGACCTAACCAGTCTTCCTGAAAAAGAATTTAAAATAAAAATCATAAACATGCTGACAGAGATGCAGAGAATATACAAGAGCTAAGGGATAAAGTCCAGAGGGAGATTATAGACATCGGGAGGGAGATTACAGACGTCCGGAAGGAGATTACAGAACTGAAACAAACCCTGGAAGGATTTATAAGCAGAATGGATAAGATGCAAGAGGCCATTCATGGAATAGAAACCAGAGAACAGGAACGCACAGAAGCTGACACAGAGAGAGATAAAAGGATTTCCAGGAATTAAATGATATTAAGAGAACTGTGTGACCAATCCAAAAGGAACAATATCCGTATTATAGGGGTACCAGAAGAAGAAGATAGAGAAAAAGGGATAGAAAGTGTCTCTGAAGAAATAATTGCTGAAAACTTCCCCAAACTGGGGGAGGACATAATCGAACAGAGCACGGAAATACACAGAACTCCCAACAGAAAGGACCCAAGGAGGGCAACACCAAGACACATAATAATTAAAATGGCAAAGATGAAGGACAAGGACAAAGTATTAAAGGCAGCCAAAGAGAGAGAAAAGGTCACCTACAAAGGAAAACCCATCAGGCTATCATCAGACTTCTCAAAAGAAACCTTACAGGCCAGAAGAGAATGGCATGATATATTAAATGCAATGAAACAGAAGGGCCTTGAACCAAGGGTACTGTATAAAGCACGATTATCATTTGAATATGAAGGAGGGATTAAACAATTCCCAGACAAGCAAAAGCTGAGGGAATTTGCCTCCCAAAAACCACCTCTACAGGGAATTTTAGAGGGACTGTTCTAGACGGAAGCACTCCTAAGACTATGCAGATGTCACCAGAGAAAATAAAATCATAGCAAAGACAACAGACCAACCAAATACAAACTAAAGGCAAAAAATAAAATCAACTACCCACTAAAAGCAGTTAAAGGAAACACAAAAGAGCACAGAATAAAACAACCAACATATAAAGAATGGAGGATGAGGAATAAGAAGGGAGAGAAGAAAAGAATCTCCAGACAGCTCAATAAGCGAGCTAAGTTAGGCAGTAAGATATTAAAGTAGCTAACCTTGAACCTTTGGTAATCACAATCTAAAGCCTGCAATGGCAATAAGTACATATCTTTCAATAGTCACCCTAAATGTAAATGGACTGAATGCACCAATCAAAAGACACAGAGTAATAGAATGGATAAAAAAGCAAGACCCATCTATATGCTGCTTACAAGAAACTCACCTCAAACCCAAAGACATGTACAGACTAAAAGTCAAGGGATGGAAAAACATATTTCAGGCAAACAACAGAGAGAAGAAAGCAGGGGTTGCAGTACTAGTATCAGACAAAATAGACTTCAAAACAAAGCAAGTAACAAGAGATAACAAAGGACATTACATAATGATAAAGGGCTCAGTCCAACAAGAGGATATAACCATTCTAAATACATATGCACCCAACACAGGAGCACCAGCATATGTGAAACAAATACTAACAGAACTAAAGGGGGAAATAGACTGCAGTGCATTCATTTTAGGAGACTTCAACACACCACTCACCCCAAAGGGTAGATCCACTGGGCAGAAAATAAGTAAGGACACGGAAGCACTGAACAACACAGTAGAGCAGATGGACCTAATAGACATCTATATTACTCTACATCCAAAAGCAACAGGATATACATTCTTTTCAAGTGCACATGGAACATTCTCCAGAATAGACCACATACTAGCCCACAAAAAGAGCCTCAGCAAAATCCAAAATACTGAAATTCTACCAACCAATTTTTCAGACCACAAAGGTATAAAACTAGAAATAAATTCTACAAAGAAAACAAAAAGGCTCACAAACACATGGAGGCTTAACAACATGCTCCTAAATAATCAATGGATCAACGAACAAATTAAAATAGAGATCAAGGAATATATAGAAACAAATGACAACAACAACACAAAGCCCCAACTTCTGTGGGACGCAGTGAAAGCAGTCTTAAGAGGAAAGTACATAGCGATCCAGGCACACTTAAAGAAGGAAGAACAATCCCAAATGAATAGTCTAACATCACAATTATGAAATTGGAAAAAGAAGAACAAATGAGGCCTAAAGTCAGCAGAAGGAGGGACATAATAAAGATCAGAGAAGAAATAAACAAAATTGAGAAGAATAAAACAATAGCAAAAATCAACAAAACCAAGAGCTGGTTCTTTGAGAAAATAAACAAAATAGATAAGCCTCTACCCAAACTTATTAAGAGAAAAAGAGAATCAACACAAATCAACAGAATCAGAAATGAGAACAGAAAAATCACGACAGACTCCACAGAAATACAAAGAATTATTAAAGACTACTATGAAAACCTATATGCCAACAAGCTGGAAAACCTAGAAGAAATGGACAACTTCCTAGAAAAATACAACCTTCCAAGACTAACCAAGGAAGAAACACAAAAGTTAAACCAATTACGAGCAAAGAAATTGAAACGGTAATCAAAAAACTACCCAAGAACAAAACACCCGGGCCAGACGGATTTACCTCAGAATTTTATCAGACACACAGAGAAGACATAATACCCATTCTCCTTAAAGTTTTCCAAAAAATAGAAGAGGAGGGAATACTCCCAAACTCATTCTATGAAGCCAACATCACCCTAATACCAAAACCAGGTGAAGACCCCACCAAAAAAGAAAATTACAGACCAATATCCCTGATGAATGTAGATGCAAAAATACTTAATAAAATATTAGCAAACCGAATTCAAAAGTATATCAAAAGGATCATACACCATGACCAAGTGGGATTCATCCCAGGGATGCAAGGATGGTACAACATTCGAAAATCCATCAACATTGTCCACCACATCAACAAAAAGAAGGACAGAAACCACATGATCATCTCCATAGATGCTGAAAAAGCATTTGACAAAATTCAACATCCATTTATGATAAAAGCTCTCAGCAAAATGGGAATAGAGGGCAAGTACCTGAACATAATAAAGGCCATATATGATAAACCCACAGGCAACATCATACTGAACAGCGAGAAGCTGAAAGCTTTTCCTCTGAGATCGGGAACAAGACAGGGATGCCCACTCTCTTCACTGTTATTTAACATAGTACTAGAGGTCCTAGCCATGGCAATCAGACAAAACAAAGAAATACAAGGAATCCAGATTGGTAAAGAAGTTGTTAAACTGTCACTATTTGCAGATGACATGATATTGTACATAAAATACCCTAAACTACTAGAGCTGATATTGGAATACAGCAAAGTTGCAGGATACAAAATTAACACACAGAAATGTGTGGCTTTCCTATACACTAACAATGAGCCAATAGAAAGAGAAATCAGGAAAACAATTCCATTCACAACTGCATCAAAAAGAATAAAATACCTAGGAATAAACCTAACCAAAGAAGTGAAAGACCTAAACCCCGAAAACTACAAGACACTCTTAAGAGAAATTAAAGGGGACACTAACAAATGGAAACTCATCCCATGTTCGTGGCTAGGAAGAATTAATATCATCAAAATGCCAATCCTGCCCAAAGCAATATACAGATTTGATGCAATCCCTATCAAATTACCAGCAACATTCTTCAACGAACTGTAACAAATAGTTCAAAAATTCTTATGGAAACACCAAAGACCCCGAATAGCCAAAGCTATCCTGAGAAGGAAGAATAAAGTGGCCGGGATCTCACTCCCCAACTTCAAGCTCTACTATAAAGCCATAGTAATCAAGACAATTTGGTACTGGCACAAGAACAGAGCCACAGACCAGTGGAACAGATTAGAGACTCCAGACATTAACCCAAACATATATGGTCAATTAATATTTGATAAAGGAGCCATGGACATACAATGGCGAAATGACAGTCTCTTCAACAGATGGTGCTGGCAATACTGGACAACCACATGTAAGAGAATGAAACTGGACCATTGTCTAACCCCATAGACAAAAGTAAATTCGAAATGGATCAAAGACCTGAACGTAAGTCATGAAACCATAAAACTCTTAGAAAAAAACATAGGCAAAAATCTCTTAGACATAAACATGAGTGACCTCTTCTTGAACATATGTCCCCGGGCAAGGAAAAAAAAGCAAAATTGAGTAAGTGGGACTATATTAAGCAGAGAAGCTTCTGTACAGCAAAAGACACCATCAATAGAACAAAAAGGTACCCTACAGTATGGGAGAATATATTCATAAATGACAGATCTGATAAAGGGTTGACATCCAAAATATATAAAGAGCTCACACACCTCAACAAACAAAAAGCAAATAAGCCAATTAAAAAATGGGCAGAGGAGCTGAACAGACAGTTCTCTAAAGAAGAAATTCAGATGGCCAACAGACATGAAAAGATGCTCCACATCGCTTGTCATCAGAGAAATGCAAATTAAAACCATAATGAGGTATCATCTCACACCAGTAAGGATGGCTACCATCCAAAAGACAAACAACAACAAATGTTGGCGAGGTTGTGGAGAAAGGGGAACCCTCCTACACTGCTGGTGGGAATGTAAACTAGTTCAACCATTGTGGAAAGCAGTATGGAGGTTCCTCAAAATGCTCAAAATAGAAATACCATTTGACCCAGGAATTCCACTCCTAGGAATTTACCCTAAGGATGCAGCACTCCAGTTTGAAAAAGACAGATGCACCCCTATGTTTATCGCAGCACTATTTACAATAGCCAAGAATTGGAAGCAACCTAAGTGTCCATCAGTAGATGAATGGATAAAGAAGATGTGGAACATATATACACAATGGAATATTAATATTATTCAGCCATAAGAAGAAAACAAATCCTACCATTTGCAACAACATGGATGGAGCTAGAGGGTATTATGCTCAGTGAAATAAGTCGAGAAAGAGAAATACCAAATGATTTCACTCATCTGGGGAGTATAAGAACAAACGAAAAACTGAAGGAACAAAACAGCAGCAGAATCACAGAACCCAAGAATGGACTAACAGGTACCAAAGGGAAAGGGACTGGGGAGGATGGGTGGGTAGGGAGGGATAAGGCGGGGGAAGAAGAAAGGAGGTATTATGATTAGCATGCATAATGTGGGGGGTGGGAGAAAGGGGAGGGCTGTGCGACACAGAGAAGACAAGTAATGATTCTACAACATTTTGCTATGCTGATGGACAGTGACTGTACGGGGGTTTGCAGGGGCACTTGGTATAGGGGAGAGCCTAGTAAACATAATATTCTTCATGTAACTGTAGATTAATGATAACAAAAAAAAAAAGAGAGAGAAAGAAAAGGGGGATTACTCCCTGATAGGATAAAACTAACTGCAAATCAACGATTAATGCATGCTTCACATATCCTTAATTTTGATCTTTTAAAGAGTGTCAGATGATCAGCTATGGAAGTACATTTTTTCGATAATATTCCTTTCTCTAAAAAAAAAAAAAAAAAAAGCAGTTCCTGTGTGGTGATCTCCAATAGGTTCTTCACAATGGTATAAAGGTCATATCAAAGTGTGGGCAAAGGGTTTGTTTGTGTTTATACAGAGGACCAAAGCCTAATTTGGCTACACAGAAAACGAATTAAGATACGATATGAAGAACTTCCAACATCAACATCCTCTGGAAGAGTCATTCCAGAAGAAGATCATCAAAAAACTTCAAAGAAGATCCTGGCGCTGTTGGGCAGTTGTAGCTGCATTCATCCCACCGGTTCTTGGACTTGCCATTGGAATGAAGAAGGAGATATCTAAGCTGGCCTATGCATACAGTAAAACAACAAATTTGACTGGATCTATACTGTCGGAACTCAACCAAGAATTAGGAGAAGTGCAAGTTGCAGCGCTCCAAAATCATGCGACTATAGACTTTCTACTATTAAAGGAACATATGGGATGTGAACAGTTTCCAGGAATGTTGTTTTAATTTGTCTGATTTTTCTAAAACTATTCAAATTCAGTTAGACAATATCCATCATATCATTGATAAGTTTTCACCAATGAGTAGGGTACCTAACTGGTTTTCTTGATTTCACTGGATATGGCTGGTAATTGTAGGTCTGCTTTTCTTATGTAGCTGTATTCCTATTATTTATTGTGTGTATGCAATTTAATTAGTAGTTTGAAACCTGTACATGCTTATGTTACTCTACAAAAAGATATGTCAAGGAAATAATCAATCTCATATCTTCTTCCGTCTGCTACTTCTATAGCTTTTCTTCTTCCTTCCTAATTACAATGCTTTAGTAGAATTTGTGCCTCATATTGAAAATTACTGAGTATCATAATTCTTCCAAGTGGTAAAGATACCTCAAGACAAATGCTGGGCATAGAAGTCGCAGGGCATAAATCTGCAAAGAAGTAAAAAGCTAACCTTTTCAAAGAATATTGCTTCTCTCTCACTTACCAACTTTACATTTCCCTGCAGGGCCCCGGAAGATGACTGGTTAGCCAGAGATGGGTAAGATTCCTCAAGGGAGGAACAACCTAAGACAGGCACAGTCACAGGGGGGCCATCAGGTGAGAAATTGGGGATCAACAGAGGTGAGGCTTATAACCTCACCCCCCCCTGTTTTGAGAGAAATCTTCTGCATCCATGGATGTTTTGTTGCCCTTGTCTAGCTTGGATTAATACTTAGTCTATAGGCACAGACCTGATCATCTACATTTGCCCTCTTACAGCACTAAATTATGTTGTCTACCTTTATCTTGCATCTACCTACCACTTCAGCATTTTATTTAAAATAATAATAATAATAATAAGGGAGAAATGTGCGATTCACATATAAATCAAGTATAAAAATCAAACGAATAATCATAATTGACCTGATTGTTTATAGTTCATGATCTGTGATCAAAACCGAAACACTGTTCACCACGTAAGAACTTATTCACTATGTCAGAACTTGTTCACCATGTAAAAACTTGTTCATTATGCTTTAGAAGATTGGAGACTGTTGAGAAGTAGGCTTGGGGTTGATTAATGATTGTGCATTGAGTCCCCTATACAGAATTTTATTGTTGTTAACAACCATTTGGTCAATAAATATGAGAGATGCCCTCTCAAAAAAAAAAAAAATCAAACGAATAATTACATCTGACTTGGTTGTTTATAGTTCATGATGCGTGATCAAAACTGAAAGTTTCTGTGAAATGACTGTCCTTGCACTGTTCACCATGTAAGAACGTATTCACTATGTAAACACTTGTTCACCATGTAAGAACTTGTTCATTATGCTTTAGAAGATTGGAGACTGTTGAGAATTAGGCTTGGGGTTGATTAATGATTGTGCATTGAGTCCCCTATACAGAATTTTATTGTTGTTAACAACCATTTGGTCAATAAATATGAGAGATGCCCTCTCAAAAAAAAAAAATCAAACGAATAATTACATCTGACTTGGTTGTTTATAGTTCATGATGCGTGATCAAAACTGAAAGTTTCTGTGAAATGACTGTCCTTGCACTGTTCACCATGTAAGAACGTATTCACTATGTAAACACTTGTTCACCATGTAAGAACTTGTTCATTATGCTTTAGAAGATTGGAGACTGTTGAGAATTAGGCTTGGGGTTGATTAATGATTGTGCATTGAGTCCCCTATACAGAATTTTATTGTTGTTAACAACCATTTGGTCAATAAATATGAGAGATGCCCTCTCAAAAACAAACAAACAAACAAAAAAAACTAAAGCCAAAGAGCCTTGAGTTCAAATTCTGATCCATTTCACTTACTACATGTAGAACTTTGGCTAAGAAACCTCAGTTTCTCCATCTGTAAAACAGTGCCTACTTTGTAAAGCTGGCACGAAAATTAAGTGAATATATGTAAAGAGCTTAGAATTTTTGATATATTTTGAGTGCTATGTGAATCTTATCTACTGTTCCAAATCTTTTGTTATTACAAACAATATCCAATTATAATCTTATACACACAGCTTTTTCAACTTTTTGAGTACGAGAACAGGGTAACTTCCTAGACGTAGAGTTGCTGAGTCAAAGAACATGCACATCTGACATTTTTAGATATTGTCAAAATGCTCTTTATAAAGGCTCCACCAGTTTATAGTTTCACAAGTGAAATACTGAGAGAACTTATTTTTTCCCACATCCCATTTTATAGTGTTTTATCAGCCAGCTCAGGCTAACGAAATTCAGCAGACTGACTGAGTGGCTTAAACATAAGAAATTCATTTCTCACGTTGGTGGAATGCTGATATCCAGATACCAGCATGGTCAAGTTCTGGTGAATGCCCTATTCCTGGCTTGTAGCAGTCCCCATCTTGCTGTGTGCTCAGATGACTTTTCTCCTGTGTATGCAAAAGGGATGGGAGGATTTCTTTCTCTCTTCCTCATCTTAAAAAGCCACCAATCCTACAGGATTAGGACCCCATCCTATGACCTCATTTTACCTTAATTATCTCCTAAAAGTTCATCTCCAAATAGTCACACTGAGGGTTATGGCTTCAACATACAGATTGGAGGAGGGGAAGAGGGGACACAATTTAGTCCATACCAAGCATATTAATTATCAAGCTTGTTGATCTTAGGTAAAAATGGTATTTCAGTATAGTTTAAATTATAAGAAGTTGAACATTTTTCCATATGGGTAAGAGATATCTGTACTTCCTTTTAATTCTGTAAATGAGCTATTCTCATTCTTCACCATTTTTAATGAATTGATAATACTTAAAACTCTAAATCCAACCATTTCTCAGACTGTTTCTCATTATTTGTGAGGTCCTTATAAGTTCTAAACAACATATCAAAAAACAAACAAAAATACTGTATACTTATCCAATTAAAAAATGGGCAGAGGAGCTGAACAGACAGTTCTCCAAAGAAAAAATTCAGATGGCCAACAGACACATGAAAAGATACTCCACATTGCTAGTTATCAGAGAAATACAAATTAAAACCACAATGAGATATCACCTCACACCAGTAAGGATGGCTGCCATCCAAAAGACAAACAACAGCAAATGTTGGCGAGGTTGTGGAGAAAGGGGAACCCTCCTACACTGCTGGTGGGAATGTAAATTGGTTCAACCATTGTGGAAAGCAGTATGGAGGTTCCTCAAAAAGCTCAAAATAGACTTACCATTTGACCCAGGAATTCCACTCCTAGGAATTTACCCTAAGGATGCAGCACTCCAGTTTGAAAAAGACAGATGAACCCCTATGTTTATCGCAGCACTATTTACAATAGCCAAGAACTGGAAGCAACAGCTTCAGAATTTTACATTTTCTGAACAAATAATTTATCACTATGCACTTTTTAAAAAGGCAGGCAGGTTTATTCTAAGTGCAATGGGAAACCATTGGAGAGTTTCAATGTATATTTTACTTTAAAAAACGTTTTTTAATTGAAGTATAATGACTAAAGTGCACTAATCTTAATTGGAACACAACTACAGCTTCCCCTACAATCCCCATATAACTACCACCCAGGTCAAGATCTAGAACACTCTCAGCACTACATGTTTCTTTATATTCACTTACTTCAAGAAGTTGAATACTAAAGTCATTTTAATTTTGATGCCAAGTAAATTTTCAGACTAAGTCTTTCTAAATATAAACCAGACCAAAGTAAATAAGCCCCACACGGACAAGGGCATTCTCTTTTCATGTTCCCTACAAAATGCCCAGCACCTAGAACTTAGTATTTAACAGGCACTTACTGAAAAAAGTTGACTATTTAGCAGAGGTAACTAATTAAACACTAATATTATTTCCCAGAAACAAATATATTAATTTAACATCATCTTTTAGGAAAGTGTTTAATTAAAGAAAATAATTTCAGCAACTCTGTTTCTATATACAAATAGAAAGCACTGATTAATGAAAAAATTATTCAGTGTGGACTCTGAGTTTACTTTTCACTTTCATCATTAATCTCCAACCCAGGATTTTCTAGCTATGACATACCAGAGGGGCCACTTTATTTAACATTATTTCTTATTTCTCTTTGACACAAACTAAAGTTATCTTTTTTCATTTTCTTTTTTCTCTCTTTGCTATTTATTCTGATTATCTTTAATTCAAACTTTTCATAACTTTCTATTCCATCCAAGTCTTAACCTGAATATACAGCACAATTTAAAAAAAAAACTTTTGTCCAGTTTGAGCCTCCAGATTAGTTATGGTTTCCTGACACAGTTTCGCCAAGACAAAAATGTAGGGATGGGGCAAAGAGTAGGATGTCACCTAGCCACTGCAACACAGCTGCAGTGGAAAGAATGGGGCAGAAAAAAACAACACAGAATGACAACTTTGAAAACAAAAGATACAGCTGGGGTTTTCTCTCTACTTTGGCAGAATCTGAAAATTATACCCAACCCATGTCTGCAGAGACAATACATTCAAAGAATAGACCAAAATCGCTTCTAATTAGGACACATAAGCAAAGATTCTTCAAGTTTAGTGTCCTATAAATGGTCAAAATTGATCAAAATTAAAAACAAATGGTTACATCAGCTAAAAGCAGCCAGTAAGCTTCAGTTAGAATCATTTCAGTTTCAGTAAACACCATTATAGCTAAAAATGAATAGTCTGCCAATTTTCCTTTACTCTCCAATTACATTTACTATATTCATTCAACAAATTAACACAATAGCAGTAGCATCATAGTGGAATTTTCTTGGTAATATGAAAGTCAGAAGGTGGGACACTAACATCCACTAACATCTCATTTAACTTCCTCAAAAACAAGTACCCAGTTCTCTAATAAAATGAAGACTTGTTCTCTATAGTTTTTCATGTGCTAAATACTAAAATCAAAAGGCAACGGTAAAAAGCAATATCAGCATGTTGAAAGAATGCTATAGATGCTTTGCTATTAACTAAAATTTTACAACTACACAGGATCAATAATCTTTTCAGATTTAAAAGGATTTTAAAACCATAAGTATTACTATGAACAGACACTTCTCCAAAGAAGAAATTCAGATGGTCAAGAGGCACATGAAAAGATGCTCCACATTGCTAATTATTAGGGAAAAATGCAAATTAAAACCACAATGAGGTATCACCTCACACCAGTTAGGATGGCCAACAAAAGAAAAGACTAGGAACAACGGATGCTGGTGAGGATGTGGAGAAAGAGGAATCCTCCTACACTGCTGGTGGGCATGTAAATTAGTTCAACCATTGTGAAAAGCAATATGGTGGTTCCTCAAAAAACTGAAAATAGAAATACCATCTGACCCAGGAATTCCACTCCTAGGAATTTACCCAAAGAATATAATTTCTCAGATTCAAAAAGATATATGCACCCCTCTGTTTATGCAGCACTATTTATAACAGCCAAGATACAGAAGCAACCTAAGTGTCCATCAGTAGATGAATGGATAAAGAAGTTGTGGTACATACACACAATGGAATATTATTCAGCCATAAAAAAGAAAGAAATCTTGCCATTTGCAACAATATAGATGGACTAGAGGGTTTTAAACTAAGTGAAATAAGCCAGGCAGAGAAAGACAAATATCATATGATTTCCCTCATTTGTGGAGTATAACAACAAAGCAAAACTGAAGGAACAAAATAGCAACAGACTCACAGACTCCAAGAAGGGACTAGTGGTTACCAAAGGGGAGTGGTGGAGGAGGGCAAATGGGGAGGGAGGGGGAAGGTGATTGTGGGCTATCATGATTGGTACACACAGTGTGTGTGGGGTAACAGGGAAGACAGTGCAGCTCAGAGAAGACAAACAGGGACTCTGTGGCATCTTACTGCACTGATGGGAAGTGACTGCAATGGGGTATGGGAGGGACTCAATAATAAGGGTGAATATAATAACCACATTGTTTTTCTTGTGAAATCTTTGTAAGAGTGTATATCAATGATACCTTAATAAGAAAAAAAAACCCATGAGTATCACTATTTTCAGGGCACTAACTATGTGCCCGACACTATATGAAGGGCTTTACATTTAATCACCAGACTTTCTTAATGGAAGTAAGTATTACCATCCTAATTCTACAGATCAGGATCAGAAGTTAAGTATGGTCTATAATAACAAAACAAGAAAGTGACAATCAAAATCTCTCTGTAAGTCTGCCGTTTGTTTGATATGAAAACACTGCTATGTCTTCCTTGAAATTTTTTTTTTTTTAACACACACCATAACAACAGCAACAAAATAGAAGAGATTTAAATGCTAATAAGACCTGGTGCTGGGATCCATGCAGGACAATCACTCTAAGATGGGCAAGACTTCTGACTTGTTCATTTGTAATCTGACTCTCTGGTAGTGGCTTCCCAACAGCGATCTGACCAGCCAGTTTCTGCTTGGCTCAGTCCCAGTTCTACCTGCTGCTTAGATCTGTCTGCCTTCTCGGTTCTCCAGACTGCCAGTCCCACAACTCTTTGGGTTTCATCAGTATAAAAAGCACTCCCTTCAGCTTAAAAACTCGTTTAGAAGGCAGAGATCCTGTTTTGTTGCTAAGCTTACTTTATAAAGCAATATGAGGGCATACACACACACATATGTATATAAAAGTTATACGTACATTGTTTAATACAGTTTAAATATAGCTATACTCATAATGGAAACTGTGCATTATTTTTAAAACAAACAAATCCAAGCCAAACTAGAAATCCTACTGTAAAGTCGTCAAGTTACAATTCACATCTAGAAGAGATTCATATTCACTAAGACTCTACAATAGTATAACACAAGTTTTCCATTTCTCCAAACTTCAGAAATACTATTTCTACATAGTTTAACTCAAGGTTTTTCAACTTAAGCACTACTGATATTGTGGGCCAAACGTTTCTTTGTTGTGGGGCGCTCTCCTATGCACTGTAACTGCACTAGATGTCAGTAACACTTCCTCTCCTCGGTTGTGACAACTAAAAATGTCTTTAGACATTGCCAAATATTCCTTGGGAGTCAAAATCACTTTGATTGAGAATCACATGTTTAATTTCATCATTTACACTAAAATCAGATACTGGGGCTGTAATATTTGCCAATAAAATAGTTCTGATCTACATTCTTACAAGGAATAGGAAAAGTTCACTGCTATCATCAAGAGTGAATAACTAAGAATTTCAGAGTATTCTAGAAGAACTTGATCTTCTGCACAATCCTAGGAGGAAAGAGCTCTACGAACTAAATGTCTTGATAATCTAAACTATTAGGAGCAAGCTGGGCACCACTAAGGCACTTACATTAAACAGGACAGAAAAGAATACTTACTGATGCTTATCTGCTCATTTCTTTCTCTGTAGCTCTTAACAATGACAAATCTTCATCAATGGAAGTAATCACTGCCACCAGATTATATGCAGTATCTTGGTCTTAGCAGTAAAAGCAGTAGAATGTGTCCATTAGCAAATGTCTACTACATGCAAGGCATTAACACAGCACCAATTCCAACTTAACAAAAATGCTGGAAGCATTTCAAATCTTCAAGAAAGGGAAGCTGAATCTTGGCTTATGTTAAAGACAACAACAAAAGAAACTCCACCCATCCACCCTCAGGATGTGTCATGAAAATTGGACTGAATTCAAAGAGTGGCCTCTTTTGGCCACATCCAAGTTTTAAGCAAAGCTCAATTATAAATGATCTGTTGGTTATGGAGGTACTTTCTTGGGAACAAAGAGTTCTAAGTGTGTATGTTTTTTATTATCTGTGTTAGTTAGAATTTGATGAAGTTTTTAACATATTATAAGCCTGGAATCATTGATTGTTGTTTCTATGAGGTTTTATCACCCCCTTGTGTATAATGGAAATCCCAATTTCATTTTTCCCTTAATTGAACATATGATACCTACTCTGTGTTTATTACTATTTTGAACATTTTCCCAAACATGCTTATTTATTAATTTGATATTTTGGTGAACTGTAATTTTATATCATCTGACTGAATATTTATTAGTCAAATATATTTTGACTATAGCATCACTGTTCTTCTTACCAATACACGAGCTCTTATAGAATAAAGATATTAACCTTATAAAATACTTACTGTAATAATTCACCAATCTTATTTTTGTTTTTACTTTTACACACTTAATACTATACTTTGAATATTCAAATCTGCAATCCATTATTTTCCTGTTTCCTTTTACTGATTTGAAAGTGAGATACCCTACTCTAAGCTCGATATACATTCAATTCTATTTTATTATAATTTTCCTTTGATTTGAATTCTCGTATTCATTATTAATTTCTCTGAAATTTACCTTTGTGTCAGGGATTAAGCAGTCTATGTTCATGTTGCTTCAACTGCTCAACTAGTTTTCTAAACCCCATTTCTGAAAAATGATTTCCTTTTACTTACCGTACTTCTTTTGGCATATACCTAAAATGTACCATGGATCTGTCTATTTCCATTAAAAAGTATATAGTTTCAAGTATTGTAGCTTCTTTTTGCCTCTCCTCTTTCTCTTTTACTTTTCAGATTTTTAACTTAATGCTTTTGACAACTTTTCTCCCAAATAAACTTTAGAAAAACACTGTTATAGTAAAAGTAATCCTAACAAAATCCTGAATTCCCAAAATAATTTATTTTGGGGAGTAAAAATTGTACACTATCAATCTTCCTTCTTCAGGAACATGATAATACATTTATTTCATAAAGTATTTTTTTAAACACTTCATAAAAATTTTTAATTTTATTTATATTTGGATTCATCCATTTCTTAGAATAATTTTTTCCCTAATGAAGATATTTATACACTCTTGGTTAGTTTTCATGTTCCTCTTCTAATATCAAAAGATTTAAGTTTCAGTTAACTGTCCCTATACCTTTATAGTTGCTCTAGAGGATCTCTGGCAGTTTAGTTCCTTGGAAATGTACATATAACACAGGAATATCTCCATTCCTTTATATTATATGTAATAGTCTAATGGCATAGAAATACAGAAAAGCATGTTTACTCAATTAATGCTCAATTTTAGTAATTAACTAACTAGTTAAATCAGTTGAACTCAACATTATAATATTCTTAAATCACATCTGTACTCATAATTAACTTAAAGAACCATAAAACTGCCTTATCTCCTGAGGAATATATAATATACCATACTGTCATAGTCTAAGACAGTAATCACAGGTTTTCACAGGAGCTAAGATTGCACATGAAAAAGACACAGCCTGAGAACAGAAGATTAAATGAACTACAGAATTGATATACCATTAGTCTCCAATTTTCTGGATCATAAAAAGAACATTAGTAGAGCTAACAGAAAATTATGAGTAATTTACCCATGTAGATCAAGGAATCAGTTGTCTTCTACATAGTAGAAAATGGATTATGTCACATGTGTATATTTTATAAAGCACAAAAGTTAACATAAACTTAACTGGTGGTAGCTTTCAGTCATTTCTGGATCACCTCTAACTTCTAATAAACTCTTAACAGAGAAGGGATCCCCAAAGCACTGGGGAGTTAAAGTTTCATTTGTTTAGGTTGGAAGCCACTAAGATCAGATTAATAAATAATATTATTGATAAACTATCATTTTATCACATATTTGTCACCTACTCATTGCCAGCAACCAAAAATGTCTGACTAGTTAATTGCAGGGAGTGAGGAAAACAGAAATCACCATGATTTTCTCAAACACCTAGGTGGAGCTTACATAAAATTTAGAGCACTGTTAGGAAGCAGAGTCACAGAGCTCTCTTCATTTGACCTTGAAAAAAGATAGAAAGAGTCCACATGTTCAAAAATAGGTCTTTGACTACTGAGGATGTTAAAGGCATCTTGCTTTATCTGTACAAGCTATCAAAGTGGTAGCAGAGCACAGTACTAGCAACTGAGGTCTATTTCCCCAGGTGAAGGATTACCGTTGGTGATAATAAAAGTGAAAAGTAGGGATTAAAAGATTTAAAAGAGTCTTTCATAATTCCCCAATAAGAAGGTAGTTCTTCCTTTGAGTCATTTAGCATTTTATACTTTAGGACTTACATTGTACTTTCTATTACATTAATTTGACATTCACTCATGTTCTCTTTTCCCAGAGCATAAATCATTAGGGGCAGAGAATTTATCTTTCATTTTGCTAAACTCCATTGCATCTAGCACTGTGACTAAACATAATTAAGTGCACCACAAATATTTGTTCAATTGCATGAAGCCGTACAGACAATGGCACTGAGGTAGGGGGTAATTACATCACACTATTTAGCTCTCTGCAAACTCTCAAGCAGAAGAAATAAAATCACAAGCACTTGTTTTTCCTATCTAAAATTTTCAATGATTACATTGACCTATAATCAGATGCAGACCTCACTGAGTTTTTGAATTTCAAGATTTAAAAAATATATTTTTTACTGTATTTCCAGTATGCAGAAAACAATGATACAACCTCATACAAAAAATATACAATTTAAATATCTGAGAGAAGAAACTTCAGATTATTTCTTATTTGGTCCTTTAAACTTGTCAATTTCCACTAGACTAGAGATACTCTACCCTGGCTGCTTATTAGAACCACAGACAGTGCTCTTAAACAGATTCTCCACTCTCAGAAAGCCTGACTTAACTGATCCAGGAAAGGTTCTGTTATGCTTCCTGGTTATTCTCAGGTGTGGCCAAGGTTGAAAACCACTGTTAATTTAAGTTGCAGGTTGTCTTGAGTTTGTAAACATTTAAGAAACTTGATCCTTCACAACATGTGCCCTTGTGGTTAAAGATTTTGAAAACCATAGCCATTTTTGCATAAATACAACAAAAACCTAAAAACTGTGCTTCTAATTAAAGGGGAAAAAAGTTAGTCATTAGGAAATGCTTACTGACAGTAATCAGAGAATCCTGTGGGTTAACAAAGAATTGGATAAGATTTCACAGGATAAAAATAGACTCAATCTACAGGCACACACCTGATCATCTACATTTGCTCTCTTACAACACTAAACTATGTTTTCTACCTTTATCTTGCATCTACCTACAACTTCAGCATTTTATAATAATAATAATAATAGAGAAATGTGGTATCCACATATAAATCAAGTATAAAAATCAAATGAATATTCATATTTGAACTGACTATTTATAGTTCATAATGCATGATCAAAACCAAAAGCCTCTGTGATGACTGTCCTTGTAATGTTCACCATGTAACTCATTCACTATGTAAGAATTTGTTCTCCATGTAAGAACTTGTTCATTATGCTTCAGAAGATTGGAGACTGACGAAAATTAGGCTTGGGGTGGATTAATGATTGTGCATTGAGCATTGACCCCCCTATACATAATTTTATTGTGGTTAACAACCATTTGATCAATAAATATGAGAGATGCCCTCATACACACACACACAAAAAAAGTACACACTTCCAACTGTAAAATAAATAAGTAACTGGGATGTAATGTATAGCATAAGGAATATAGTCAAAATATTGTAACAACTTGGTATGGTGATATCTGGTACCTAGAATTATCATGTATATAAATGTTAAATCACTGTGTTGTACACCTGAAACTAATGTAATACTGTGTGTCAACTACCCTTCAATAAAAAATACTTATCTAAAAAAAAAAAATAGACTCAAACATTAAAGTAACACTTCCACTTGTTTGTTCGTTCATTTGATTGTACCCGATTTACTATCTTATCAAAAATTACTAAATCATGGAAAACATTGACAAGGAGCTTGGTTCACACTACTTCAACTAATTTCCAACAGTAGGCTGGAATTGCAAAAGGTTTTAAAATAATTTATTAGCTCAGATGTGGTCATGGACAATCTGGAGGCAATTCAAGTAGAGCTTTCCCACTGTACTACACATTTCAAGTGAAGAGTCTGGATTAGATAGATGAGGAAGAAAGCAAACAAGAATGTATTTAAGAGAATTTGTAAGAGTGATAAATAAGCCACACAGGAAAGACTAAACAAAGCTTCAGTGAATACCAAAAAAACTCCAAAGTTGAGGAAACTATAATCTCAAGACTAAGCTCAACAAACCGCAACAACAAAAACAAAGACAATCACAATAAGATACATCATATTCAAATTTCTGAAAACTTAGAAGAGAAAAATTGTAAATGAAGTTAGAGAAAAAGACATACTGCATACAATTTGGATCTTCCACAAAATAATGAAAGAGTACTGAAAACGTTAAATATGTGGATAAACATATAAGATCATTTTTCTCACTTTTAATTTCTTTAAAACATAATTTAGTATTAAAAGTAAGAATAATGTGTTGTGGGATCTGTAAAAACAGTCAATCCTCATCATTTGCAGATTCTATGTGAATTCATATGTGAATGCACCTACTTGCACAAATTTATTTGTAAACTAAAAATCAAAACTTTCTGTGCTTTTGCAGTTACTTGCAGACATGCACAGAAGGTGAAAAATTTGAGTCACTCTGTACACATTTCCAGCTTAAGTTGAACAAGGTGATGCTCTGCCATCTTGTTTCAGCATTTGCAGCATAAACTGCATATCCTTTTCATGGTCTATTTAGTGCCGGGTGTTCTGAATTTTGTGGCTTTTTGATGGTGATTTCTGTTTAAAATGGCCCCCAAGCAAAACACTGAAGTGCTGTCTAGTGTTCCTAAGTGCAAGAAGGCCATGATGTGCCTTATGGAGAAAATATGTGTTAGATTTTATTCAGGCATTAGTTAAGTGCTGTTGGCCATGAGATTAATGTGAATGGATCAATAATATACATTAAATGAGGTATCTTTAAACGGAAACACATTTATGATTTATTGGTTGAAAATGTTGTGACCAGATGCTCAAAGGAACCTAACCCTGTATTTCCCCTAGGGACAATGGTTCAGTTCTCACTAGTTCAGTGTCTGAGATCACCTTAAGAACATAATTATCACAAATAATGAGAACTGACTATATGTAGAAATAAAACATATGCAACAATAGCACAAATGAAAAAAGGGAAAAAACAGAAGTACGCTATTCTAAGGTATACATTACATTATAAATGAAGTGGGGTATGACTTTATATGACAAAAGTCTATGGTAAATTAAAGATGCATATTATATAAACTAGGAAAGGGTCAACAAATATTTTCTGTAAAAGGCCAGACAGTAATGTTTTAGGCTTGGTAAGCCATACAGTCTATGTCATAGCTACTGAACTGTGCTGTTATAGTAGCATGAAAGTGGCCACAGGCATCATACCAATGAATGAGCATGCTGTGTTCCAATAAAGCATTATTCACAAAAAGAGCTGGTGGGTCAGATTTCACCCATACATGTTGTTTGCTGACCCCTATACTAGAGCAATTACTAAAAGAGAACTTTTTGGAGAGTGTAATAAACCAATAGTGCAGATAAAATGGAATATATAACATACTCAGTTTCAAAGAAGGGAGAAAATGACCCAAAGTCAGAAGGGGCAAAGAGATAACAATATACTTAAATGCATCTATATTAAAAATGTATTACATATAAATGGTCTAAATACTTAAAAAGCAGAACTTGACAGAAAAAGCATGCATTCAAAAGCATGCAGTCTATAAAAAACTCATTATACATATGAAGACACACAGATATTATAAGCAGAAATATGTAAAAAGAAATGACAATGCAAACACTAAAAAAACAAAAAAGCAGGAATAGCTAAAAAAATTAAAAAGAGTTATAGTAATACCAAAGTTGACTTCAGAACAAGATATATTACCAGAGATAAAGAAAAGTTATATTAAAGGAATCAATATATCAAATGTCATATATGTGCTAGTAAATAAAAGAGATTCAAAAAACATGAAGCAAAACTGAAAAGAGAATGAGACCATTTAGAACTATAATTGGGAGATTTCAATACTGCTTTCTCAACAAATGATAGAGCAAGTAAAAGGAAAAGATATAGAAAACATTATCACCTTGATCTGACATTTATAAAAAACTCCAATCAACAAAAGCAGAAGACACATTTTTAAAAACTGAGTATCTAATATCCAGAAAGTAGTACAAGACAGAATCCTCAAGAAAAGAATCTCAATATATTATATAGATTAAAATTATACAGAATATATTCTTGGGCCAAAATTGAAGTAAAACTAGAAATCAATGTAACAGAAACATGTCTGAAAAACTTTCAAATTAAACAATCCACAGATCAAAGAAGAAGTCACAAGAGAAATTGGGAAATAATTTGAACAGAATGAAAATGAAAATACAACATATCAAAGTTTGTAATATGCAGCTAAGGTAGTCTTAGAGGGAAACTCAGAGCACTAGACATATCAGAAAAGATGACTCAAATCAACGACCAAAGTTTTCACCTTAAGAAAATGAAAAAATAAAGCAAGTTAAACCCAAACAAGGTAGAAATGGAAATAAAAAGGAATGCAAACAGACATAAATAGAGAAAAAATCAATACAATCATGTGCTGGTTAGTTGATAAACCTCTAGACAGAAGATTAAGGTGAGAGGGTAAAGGGGGAGAAAGGCAGAAATTATCAATAATAGGAATGAAAGCAATACTATCACTAGGGATCCTATAGACATCAAAAGATAATAAGAGAACATGACGCATAACTTTTGCCAATGATTTGACAACTTGGATGAAAGGAAAAATTTCCTTTAAAGACACAAATTACCAAAGTTCACTCACAAAGTAATAGACAACTTGAATAACTCTGTATCCTTAATGAAATAGAAGCTGAGTTAAAAAACCTCATAAAGAAAATTTCAAGCCCAGATGTCTTTACTGGTGAGTCCTATCAAACATTTCAGGAAGAAGTAATATCAATTTATACGAACTTATTCAGAACACAGAAGAGGAGAGAAATATTTCCAAACTCACTTTGCAAGGCCAGCATTGCTTTGATACAAAACCACACAAAGATACTGAAAGAGAAGCTGTAGGCAAATACTCCTCATGATCTTAGAAAAATCTTAAGAAACTATAGTTACCTTGAATCAAGCAAAGTATAAAAAGGGTAACATACAAGGACCAAGAGAGTTTATCCAGGAATTCAAGGTGGGTTTAACATTCAAAAGTAAGCCAACATAACTCTCATTAACTGATTAAAAAAGAGAAATAGATAGATACAGAAAAAGTATGTAGAACACAGTATCCATGTACAATAATATTTCTACATACTGAAAAGTCTGAAATTGAATTAAAAACCCCATTTATAATTGCATCAAAAAGAAGAAACACTCACAGATAACAAATTATGTACACAATTCCAGCAGGCTTTTTTGTAGAAACTGACAAGCTGATTTTAATATTTATAAAAATGCAAAGGATGAAGATTGGTCCTAACAACTTTTGGAGGACTTAGGGCTTACACACCTGACTTAATGTCTTCATAAAAAAATTCAAGATAATGTGGAATTAGTTTAAGGACATACATGTAAGTCAATAAAGCAGGACTATGCTCAGAAATAGACCAAAACATAAGTGGTCAATTCATTCACAGCAAAGGCACTAAAGTACTTCGAAGAGAAAAGAATAGTTTTTCAACAAATCGTCCTGGAATATTCTGACTTCCAATGAAAAGAAATGAAGCTTGACTCTTATCACACACCATGTAAAAAATTATTTTGAAATGGACTGTTTTGAGTTGAATTATGTTCCCCAGAAGATGTTACAGTCCTAGCCCCCATAACCTGTGAATGTGACCTTTGGAATAGGATCCTTTTAGACGACCAAGTTAGGATGAGGTCACTGAGGTGAGCCTTAACCCAATTATGACTATGTCCTTATAAAATGGGTAAATTTATACACAAGACAGGCAGTTAGGAAGGGAAGACAATGTGAACACAGAGGGAAAACACTATTTCCAAGCCAAGGAATGCTTGGGGCCACAAGAAGATGGGAGAGGTATAGAACAGATTCTTGCTCAACCCCTCAAAAGGAACCAACCCTACTAATACCTTGAACACAGATATCTAGCTTCAAGAACTGTCACAAAATAAATTTCTGTTGTTTAAGCCATGCAGTTGTAGTATGTTCATATGTCAGCCCCATAAAACTAATATATGGATTATACACTTAAAGGTAAGAGCTAAACTTATGAAACTTCCAGAAGAAAACAAGGACAAAATCTTTACCTTCATTTAGGTAAGTACTTTTCAGATATGAAACAAGCAAGGAACAAATTTACTGTACTTCATCAAAATCAGAAACTTTAGCTCACCAAATGACACTGCTAAGAGAATGAAAACAGCATGCAGTACATTAAGTATATAAGTTAACTTTTATCAGACAAGACACATGTTAAGCTAAAGGCTGTAGTAAGATACAAAGATCATTACATAATAATAAAGGGGAACAATGGGTCAATCCAACAAGAGGATGTAACATATATATTTATATAATTTGGAGCATATGATTTGTAAATATTTATGCAACCAACATGGGAGCACCTAAATATATAAAGCAAATATTAACAGACCTAAAGAGAGAAACAGACAGCAATACAATAATAATAGGGGACTTCAATACCCCACTTTCAACAACGGAGAGACAATCCAGACAGAAAATCAATAAGGAACAATGGATTTAAACTACACATTAGACCAGACACTTAATAGACATTTACAGAACATTCATTCTATACAAAAGCAGCAGAATACATATTCTTCTCAAGCACATGGAACATTTTCCAGCATAGGTCATATATTAGCAGGCCAGAAAAACAAGTCTTCATAAATTTAAGATTAAAATGATATCAAGCATATTTTCTGATACAATGATATGAAACTGGAAGCCAATTACAAGAAAAAAAACAAAATTCATAAGTACGTGGCAATTAAACAACTGAAAATTAATTTGTGAAAGTGAAATAAAAACAGAAAAAAAAATTGAGACAAATAACAATGAAAACATAATATACCAAAAGTTATGGGAGGTAGCAAAAGAAGTTCTAAGGCAGGAAATTCATAGCAATAAACACCTACATTAAGAAAAATTCTCAAATAATTTAACCTATATCTCAAGGAACTAGAAAAAGAACAAAGCCAGCCAAAGATTAGTAGAAGGAAAGAAGAAAGATCACATGGAAAGAAATGAAATAGACACTAAAAAGACAATAGAAAACATCAATGAAACTAAGAGCTGGGTTTTTGAAAAAATAAACAAAATAGACAAACCTCTAGCTAGATTTACCAAGAAAAAGAGATGACTCGAGTAAATAAAATTACGTATGAGAAAGGAGATATCACAACTGATACCACATAAATACACAGAATCATAAAAAACTACCACGGACAATTATATACCAGCAAATTGGACACAGGAAAAATGGATAAATTCCTAGAAGCATGAAACTTAACAAGCCTGAATCATGAATGAGTAGAAAATCTGGGGAAAAAAAACAAGTATTAGCAAGGAAATTGAATCAGTAATCAAAAACCTCCCAACAAACAAAGACTCAGGACCACATGGCTTCATGAGTAAATACTACCAAACACTTAAAGAAGAATTAATATCAGTCCTTCTCAAACTCTTCCAAAATAATGGAAGAGTAACACTTCCAAATTCAGTTTATGAGGCCAGCAGTACCCTGATCCAAAGCCAGACAAGGACACTGTCAGAAAAGAAAATTTCAGCAAAATATCCCTGATGCAAATATCCTCAATAAAATATTAGCATACTGAATTTTTTACAACACATTAAAAGGATCATACAACACAATCAAACGTGACTTATTCCAAGGACGCAAGTATGATACATCTCCAAATCAGCCAATGTGTTCTATACAGAACTTAACCCAGTCACCCAGGCTGCCTTTCACCCTCTTCTATTCTCCTATCCTCAACAGGCTATCAAGTTTTACCAAATGCAGTAGTCTTCAAATATACCATTGCTTTCCAACTATCTCTGTTCAGTTCTTCATTACAATGGTCTCTTACCTGATCTCCCTATGTTCCCACCAACTCTCTCCAGACGTGACTGCTACATTCCCTCCACCACACATGTCCCAGCTTGTAACTTAGAGAGCTGCCCATTTCAGAACTACGGAGACCAAGGCTCAGGCTGATCTCTCTCCCCTTTCTGTGCCCAGAGTAAGATTATTCATGTGGCTACCCCACAAGAATTTAACCCATCTGATCCACTTCTTGATCTATATAACAATGAAGTAACATTAATTCTAAAATAATCTTGTAGAAAATTAGTATGCCTGAAATTTTCAGAGATTGAAAACTGAGTAATACAGATTCTACCAAATCACTGGCTATGAATTTCTATGGGTTCAAATAAAAAGGAAATATGCAAGTTACAAATTATACTTAAATCAAAACCTCACCTTTAAATTAACCTAGTTATAAAAATATTTGTGAAAAGCCTCTACAACAATTAATGAAGTAGAAATCAAAAGAAAAGATACTTAGACATATAGATGGTCCTGAAGATCCACAAAAGGAAGACTAACTTTACTTTAGGCCATATTTAAACAGACAAGCCAGTGTTAACACATAGAGGGCATAGGACATTTTCACAAATCACATTATTTTTTGGACTGTTAATTACTTCTACATTAGAAAATAATGAGAAATCTTAAAAAAGCATAAGGAATTGGAACAAAAACAATAAGATGAGGAGCCTGAATCCAAAAATATTAATCTCACAAAGACTTTCAAAACACAGAGTATATTAATTTGTTTGAAACAAATGTGAAACATGCTTGGTCCATTAAAAATAAAATGTAACCAATTCACATTCCTTATGTATCCAGTTTTATGATAACATAGAGAAGATACCAGGTCATCCATCAAATCACGATTACTCAAGACATTTATCTAAGGTTCCTTAAAAAATGGCACAGTACAGGCTAGGGGATGGGTGGATGAGAAACAAAATAAAACCACTTTCAAATTTCAAATCTTTGTATGTTCTGTTATATCCTCAATCGTTTAAGTATTTTTTTATGAGACACAGAGAGTGCAGTCCTCTCATTAAATGGCCGTTTAGGTGAAATCAGAATCTAACGGGAAGGAAGAGGCTATAAAAATGGGGACAGAACATAGGGCACCTAGGAGGAACAAGGCATGGACCTGGGGCTCAGCCACTGCTATATCCTGTCCTTTTGGTAAGCCACCTTGATGCCTTGTGTCCTCTACCTCCCGACTGTTCTCTCTGGGGGAAAAAAATGAGATTTCTTCAGTCTTCTTGACTTTATACTGATTTTCCTGCTCAGGAAAAAGATAAATTGAGTAAGTAATAGGTTAAAGTTTGGATATAGGCTCCAGTTGTTAGACTGAAATTTCAGACCTTAGGCTTACAGTTTATTAGGATTCTTCCAAAAATGCTCAGAATTAGGATATAAACAACTGATCCATCCATATGTGTTAACTCATTGCTGCATGTGTAATTTATAGAAATAATTAGAAACACTATCAGTTAGGAAAACTATTGACATTAATAGCATGCACAGTACCTTTTGATAAACAATGGAGCACACAAGATCCTTGACAGCAGACAAAGATAGTTCCTGGGCTTCAATGGTAACATTCTCCCGTGTAAGGCCAATTTGCAGTAGAAATGAAATTGTATGCACTGAGCCTCTGGAGTTGGTGAGTGATGGTGCACTGAAGCTTCCATTAGAGAGTCGGGCAGAGAGTCCTGTCTTAGGACTTGAACACGGAGAAGGAGTTGGAAGCACAGTAGGAAGAGTGGCAGGTAATACAGACTTCTGGGATGATGGAGGGGAATTGTTTGCAGACATCTGCCTTTCTTTAATCTTTTAAAATAGTTGTTAATTCTTTTTCAATGGTTATGAAGAGGCTTTCAAAATCACAGTGGTAAAAAAATGACTGTACTTTTGGATTTAGTTGGAAGTTTCTCTATTTCCTCTTTTAAGCCACTCATGCCAATGATGGCAAGCTCTACAACTGTGAGTTGAATACACAAAAGGTCCCACTTCCCTTAATATCAGTCCCATCAAAAAGGCGTTTTGTCTTCAGGACCACAACCAGGGATTTGGAAAGGATTAAAACATACTGAATTATTCTCAGCAAAAAGAGTTGACATTGCTTATTTACTAAACATCTTCATCTATTTTAAGTCTACTCCTGTCTCTCTCTTTTAATTTCAGAAAATACATATTGAATAAAAGTTGTTTTTCTGTCAAGATGAACTCCTCCTGGTTTAAAAAATAAGTGTTTAGGATTAATTTAATTCAGTACTTATCCTTCAGGTCACTAATTTGATGTGATACTTTCTTGAATGTCTACGCCTTAAATCACCTTCTCATATGTCCTCATTTTCATTTTGAGGGGGAATAAATCTTTCCATGATGAAGTACAAGGCTTTTTAAAATAGTACAGGCATATTTCATTTGATAAACGAGTCCACTGAGAAAAGTTGAAGTTTTCTGAAGTACAGTTGGCCTGGAAGGAATTAAAAAAAAAACTTTTAATGTATTATATTCACTTGACATTATTATTTTTTTTTTTTGAGAAAACAACCCAAAATTTTTAATGCAATAGATTCAAACACTTCAATAAAGAAACATGATGGCAAACAAGAATATGAGATGCTTACCACATTAGTCATAAAGGAAATGAAAATTTAAAACATTAAAAAAATTAATACTATATACCTATTAGAATTTTTTTTTTAATAAATTGACAATACCGAGGCTAGTAAAGATGAAGAACTGGAACTTTTCATACATTGTTGACAAGAATTCAAAATGATGCAACACACTGGAAAAACAGCTTGGCAGTTTCTTATAAACATATGCATACCACAATCCAGCAACTCTACTACTATATATTTACCCAGGACAAATGAAGTATGTTTACATAAGAACTGTGCACAAATATTTATAGAAGCTTTATAACTGTCAGAAATTAGAAAGAGTCCAAATATACATCACCATGGGAAAGTGTGCTGAAAACGTAACATACTTTGGCAAATTTAATGCAACATTAGTTGGGAAAAATAGGGAATGGACTACTGATACACAGAATCACAGATGAATCTCAGCACTGGTATGCCAAGTGAAGGAATCCACACACAATAGAGTACAAACTGTATGATTCCATTTCGGTAAAATGCAAACTAACATAGAGTGAAGAAAAGCCAGTCAGTGGTTGCCTGTGACCAGAAGTGGCGGGAAGAATGGACTGCAGAGAGTCTTTTGACAATAAGGAAATATTCTGTACCTTGACTAGAGTTACAGTTTTTGAGAGGGCATCTCTCATATTTATTGATCAAATGGTTGTTAACAATAAAATTCTGTAAAGGGGAGTCAATGCTCAATGCACAATCATTAATCCACCCCAAGCCTAATTCTCGTCAGTCTCCAATCTTCTGAAGAATAATGAACAAGTTCTTACATGGTGAACAAATTCTTACATAGTGAATAAGTTCTTACATGGTGAACAGTTCAAGGGTAGTCATCACAGAAACTTTCAGATTTGATCATGCATTATGAACTATAAACAATCAGGTAAAATATGAATATTCGTTTGATTTTTACACTTGATTTACATGTGGATCCCACATTTCTCCCTTATTATTATTATTATTATTATAAAATGCTGAAGTTGTAGGTAGATGCAAGATAAAGGTAGAAAACATAGTTTAGTGTTGTAAGAGAGCAAATGTAGATGATCAGGTGTGTGCCTGTAGACTATGTGTTAATCCAAGCTAGACACGGGCAATAATACATCCACGGATGCAGAAGATTTCTCTCAAAACAGGGGGGGTGAGGTTCTAAGCCTCACCTCTGTTGATCCCCAATTTCTCACCTGATGGCCCCCCTGCCACTGTACCTGTCTTAGGTTGTTCCTCCCTTGAGGAATCTTACCCGGCTCTGGCTAACCAGTCATCTTCCGGGGCCCTACAGGGAAATGTAAAGTTGGTAAGTGAGAGAGAAGCAATATTCTTTGAAAAGGTTAGCTTTTTACTTCTTTGCAGATTTATGCCCTGCGACTTCTATGCCCAGCATTTGTCTTGAGGTATCTTTACCACTTGGAAGAATTATGATACTCGGTAATTTTCAGTATGAGGCACGAATTCTACTAAAGCGTTGTAATTAGGAAGGAAGAAGAAAAGCTATAGAAGTAGCAGACGGAAGAAGATATGGGAAGATAATTTCCTTGACATATCTTCTTGTAGAGTAACATAAGCATGTACAGGTTTTAAACTACTAATTAAATTGCATACACACAATAAATAATAGGAATACAGCTACATAAGAAAAGCAGATCTACAATTACCAGCCATATCCAGTGAAATCAAGAAAACCAGTTAGGTACCCTACTCATTGGTGAAAACTTATCAATGATATGACGGATATTGTCCAACTGTACTTGAACAGTCTGAGAGAAATCAGACAAATTAAAACAACCCATTCCTGGGAACTGTTCACATCCCATATGTTCTTCTAACAGTAGATAGTCTGTAGTTGTAAGATTTTGGAGCGCTACAACTTGCACTTCTCCTAATTCTTGGTTGAGTTCCAACAGTGTAGATCCAGTCAAATTTGTTGTTTTACTGTATGCACAGGCCAGCTTAGATATCTCCTTCTTTATTCCAATGGCAAGTCCAGGAACCGGTGGGATAAATGCAGCTACAACTGCAGAATCGCCTGGATCTTTGTTGAGGTATTTTGATGATCATCTTCTGGTATGACTCTTCCAGAGAGTGCTGATGTTGGAAGTTCTTCTTCATATCATATCTTAGTTCATTTTCTGGGTAGCCAAATTAGGCTTTGATCCTCTGTATAAACACAAACAGACCCTCTACCCACACTTTGATATGCCCTTTACACCATTGTGTAGAACTCATTGGAGGTGACCACATAGGAACTGCTTTTTCTTTATTTTTAAGAGAAAGGAATATTATCAGAAAAGTGTACCTCCATAGCTGATCATCTGACACCCTTTAAGTGATCAAAATTAAGGATATTTAAAGCATGCATTAATCATTGATTTACAGTTAGTTTTATCCTATCAGGGAGTAATCCCCCTTTTCTTTCTTTCTTTTTTTTTTTATTCTTTAATCTACACTTACATGAAGAATATTATGTTTACTAGGCTCTCCCCTATACCAGGTCCTCCGTATAAGCCCCTTTACAGTCACCGTCCATCAGCATAGCAAAATGTTGTAGAATCACTACTTGTCTTCTCTGTGTTGTAGAGCCCCCCCTTTTCTCCGACCCCCCTATGCATGCTAACTTAATACCCCCCTTCTTCTCCCCCCCCTTATCCCTCCCTACCCACCCATTCTCCCCAGTCCCTTTCCCTTTGCTACCTGTTAGTCCATTCTTGGGTTCTGTAATTCCGCTGCTGTTTTGTTCCTTCAGTTTTTCCTTTGTTCTTATACTCCACAGATGAGTGAAATCATTTGGTATTTCTCTTTCTCTGCTTGGCTTATTTCACTGAGCATAATACCGTCCAGCTCCATCCATGCTGCTGCAAATGGTAGGATTTGCCCTCTTTCTTATGGCTGAGTAGTATTCCATTGTGTATATGTACCACATCTTCTTTATCCATTCATCTACCGATGGACATTTAGGTTGCTTCCAATTCTTGGCTATTGTAAATAGTGCTGCGATAAACATAGGGGTGCATCTGTCTTTCTCAAACTTGATTGCTGCGTTCTTAGGGTAAATTCCTAGGAGTGGAATTCCTGGGTCAAATGGTAGGTCTGTTTTGAGCATTTTGATGAACCTCCATACTGCTTTCCACAATGGTTAAACTAATTTACATTCCCACCAGCAGTGTAGGAGGGTTCCCCATTCTCCACAGCCTCACCAACATTGGTTGTTGCTTGTCTTTTGGATGGCAGCCATCCTTACTGGTGTGAGGTGATACCTCATTGTAGTTTTAATTTGCATTTCTCTGATAACTAGCAATGTGGAGCATCTTTTCATGTGTATGTTGGCCATCTGTATTTCTTTTTTGGAGAACTGTCTGTTCAGTTCCTCTGCCCATTTTTTAATTGGATTATTTGATTTTTGTTTGTTGAGGCATGTGAGCTCTTTATATATTTTGGACGTCAAGCCTTTATTGGATCTGTAATTTACAAATATATTCTCCCATACTGTAGGGTTCCTTTTTGTTCTACTGATGGTGTCTTTTGCTGTACAGAAGCTTCTCTGCTTAATATAGTCCCACTTACTCAATTTTGCTGTTGTTTTGCTTGCCTGGGGAGAGATGTTCAACAAGAGGTCACTCATGTTTATGTCTAAGATGTTTTTGCCTAGGTTTTTTTCCACGAGTTTAATGGTTTCATGACTTACATTCAGGTCTTTGATCCATTTTGAATTTACTTTTGTATATGGGGTTAGACAATGGTCCAGTTTCATTCTCCTACATGTAGCTGTCCAGTTTTGCCAGCACCAACTGTTGAAGAGACTGTCATTTCGCCATTGTATGTCCATGGCTCCTTTATCAAATATTAATTGACCATATATGTTTGGGTTAATGTCTGGAGTCTCTAGCCTGTTCCACTGGTCTGTGGCTCTGTTCTTGTGCCAGTACCAAATTGTCTTGATTATTATGGCTTTACAGTAGAGCTTGAAGTTGGGGAGTGAGATCCCCCCCTACTTTATTCTTCTTTCTCAGGATTGCTTTGGCTATTCGGGGTCTTTGGTGTCTCCATATGAATTTTTGAATTACTTCCTTCAGTTCATTGAAGAATGTTCTGGTAATTTGATAGGGATTACATCAAATCTGTATATTGCTTTGGGCAGGATGGCCATTTTGATGATATTAATTCTTCCTAGCCACGAGCATGGGATGAGTTTCCATTTGTTAGTGTCCCCTTTAATTTCTCTTAAGAGTGACTTGTAGTTTTCAGAGTATAGGTCATTCACTTCTTTGGTTAGATTTAGTCCTAGGTATTTTATTCTTTTTGATGCAATTGTGAATGGAATTCTTTTCCTGATTTCTCTTTCTATTGGCTCATTGTTAGTGTATAGGAAAGCCACACATTTCTGTGTGTTAATTTTGTATCCTACAACTTTGCTGTATTCCAATATCAGTTATAGTAGTTTTAGAGTGGAGTCTTTAGGGTATTTTATGTACAATATCATGTCATCTGCAAATAGTGACAGTTTAACTTCTTGTTTACCAATCTGGATTCCTTGTATTTCTTTGTTTTGTCTGATTGCCGTGGCTAGGACCTCCAGTACTATGTTGAATAACAGTGGGGAGACTGGGCATCCCTGTCTAGTTCCCGATCTCAGAGGAAAAACTTTCAGCTTCTCACTGTTCAGTATAATGTTGGCTGTGGGTTTATCATATATGGCCTTTATTATGTTCAGGTACTTGCCCTCTATTCCCATTTTGCTGAGAGCTTTTATCATAAATGGATGTTGAATTTTGTCAAATGCTTTTTCAGCATCTATGGAGATGATCATGTGGTTTCTGTCCTTCTTTTTGTTGATGTGGTGGACAATGTTGATGGATTTTCGAATGTTGTACCATCCTTGCATCCCTGGGATGAATTCCACTTGGTCATGGTGTATGATCCTTTTGATATACTTTTGAATTCGGTTTGCTAATATTTTATTAAGTATTTTTGCATCTACATTCATCAGGGATATTGGTCTGTAATTTTCTTTTTTGGTGGGGTCTTCACCTGGTTTTGGTATTAGGGTGATGTTGGCTTCATAGAATGAGTTTGGGAGTATTCCCTCCTCTTCTATTTTTTGGAAAACTTTAAGGAGAATGGGTATTATGTCTTCTCTGTGTGTCTGATAAAATTCTGAGGTAAATCCGTCTGGCCCGGGTGTTTTGTTCTTGGGTAGTTTTTTGATTACCGTTTCAATTTCTTTGCTCGTAATTGGTTTAACTTTTTTTTTTCTTCCTTGGTTAGTCTTGGAAGGTTGTATTTTTCTAGGAAGTTGTCCATTTCTTCTAGGTTTTCCAGCTTGTTGGCATATAGGTTTTCATAGTAGTCTTTAATAATTCTTTGTATTTCTGTGGAGTCTGTCGTGATTTTTCTGTTCTCATTTCTGATTCTGTTGATTTGTGTTGATTCTCTTTTTCTCTTAATAAGTTTGGGTAGAGGCTTATCTATTTTGTTTATTTTCTCAAAGAACCAGCTCTTGGTTTCGTTGATTTTTGCTATTGTTTTATTCTTCTCAATTTTGTTTATTTCTTCTCTGATCTTTATTATGTCCCTCCTTCTGCTGACTTTAGGCCTCATTTGTTCTTCTTTTTCCAATTTCATAATTGTGATGTTAGACTATTCATTTGGGATTGTTCTTCCTTCTTTAAGTGTGCCTGGATCGCTATGTACTTTCCTCTTAAGACTGCTTTCACTGCGTCCCACAGAAGTTGGGGCTTTGTGTTGTTGTTGTCATTTGTTTCTATATATTCCTTGATCTCTACTTTAATTTGTTCGTTGATCCATTGATTATTTAGGAGCATGTTGTTAAGCCTCCATGTGTTTGTGAGCCTTTTTGTTTTCTTTGTAGAATTTATTTCTAGTTTTATACCTTTGTGGTCTGAAAAATTGGTTGGTAGAATTTCAGTATTTTGGATTTTGCTGAGGCTCTTTTTGTGGGCTAGTATGTGGTCTATTCTGGAGAATGTTCCATGTGCACTTGAAAAGAATGTATATCCTGTTGCTTTTGGATGTAGAGTAATATAGATGTCTATTAGGTCCATCTGCTCTACTGTGTTGTTCAGTGCTTCCGTGTCCTTACTTATTTTCTGCCCAGTGGATCTACCCTTTGGGGTGAGTGGTGTGTTGAAGTCTCCTAAAATGAATGCACTGCAGTCTATTTCCCCCTTTAGTTCTGTTAGTATTTGTTTCACATATGCTGGTGCTCCTGTGTTGGGTGCATATGTATTTAGAATGGTTATATCCTCTTGTTGGACTGAGCCCTTTATCATTATGTAATGTCCTTTGTTATCTCTTGTTACTTGCTTTGTTTTGAAGTCTATTTTGTCTGATACTAGTACTGCAACCCCTGCTTTCTTCTCTCTGTTGTTTGCCTGAAATATGTTTTTCCATCCCTTGACTTTTAGTCTGTACATGTCTTTGGGTTTGAGGTGAGTTTCTTGTAAGCAGCATATAGATGGGTCTTGCTTTTTTATCTATTCTATTACTCTGTGTCTTTTGATTGGTGCATTCAGTCCATTTACATTTAGGGTGACTATTGAAAGATATGTACTTATTGCCATTGCAGGCTTTAGATTCGTGATTACCAAAGGTTCAAGGTTAGCCTCTTTAGTGTCTTACCGCCTAACTTAGCTCGCTTATTGTGCTGTTATATACACTGTCTGGAGATTCTTTTCTTCTCTCCCTTCTTATTCCTCCTCCTCTATTTTTCATATGTTGTGTGTTTTGTTCTGTGCTCTTTCTAGGAGTGCTCCCATCTAGAGTAGTCCCTGTAAGATGCCCTGTAGAGGTGGTTTGTGGGAAGCAAATTCCCTTAGCTTTTGCTTGTCTGGGAATTGTTTAATCCCGCCATCATATTTAAATGATAGTTGTGCTGGATACAGTATCCTTGGTTCAAGGCCCTTCTGTTTGTTTCATTACATTAAATATATCATGCCATTCTCTTCTGGCCTGTAGGGTTTCTGTCAAGAAGTGTGATGTTAGCCTGATGGGTTTTCCTTTGTAGGTGACCTTTTTCTCTCTAGCTGCCTTTAAAACTCTTTCCTTGTCCTTGATCTTTGCCATTTTAATTATTATGTGTCTTGGTGTTGTCCTCCTTGGATCTTTTCTGTTGGTGGTTCTGTGTATTTCCATGGTCTGTTCGATTATTTCCTCCCCCAGTTTGGGGAAGTTTTCAGCAATTATTTCTTCCAAGATACTTTCCATCCCTTTTTCTCTTTTCTTCTTGTGGTACCCCTGTAATATGGATATTGTTCCTTTTGGATCGGTCATACAGTTCTCTTAATATTGTTTCATTCCTGGAGATCCTTTTATCTCTCTCTATGTCAGCCTCTATGCATTCCTGTTCTCTGGTTTCAATTCCATCAATGGCCTCTTGCATCTTATCCATTCTGCTTATAAATCCTTCCAGAGTTTGTTTCATTTCTGTAATCTCCTTTCTGGCATCTGTGATCTCCCTCGGGACTTCATCCCATTTCTCTTGCGTATTTCTCTGCATCTCTGTCAGCATGTTTATGATTTTTATTTTGAATTCTTTTTCAGGAAGACTGGTTAGGTCTGTCTCCTTCTTTGGTGTCTCTGTGATCTTGGTTTGCCTGTAATTTTGTCTTTTTATGGTGATAGGAATAGTTTGCAGAAGTGGGACGAGTGACAGGTGGAGGAACTTCCCTTCTTTTTGGTTTGTGGCCTTCCTCTTCTGGGAGAACAGCGACCTCTAGTGGTTTTTGCTGGGTAGCTGCTCGTAGACAGGGCTCCTGCTTCCTGCCTGGCTGCTATGGAGTTTATCTCCGTTGTTGCTGTGGGCGTTGCCTGGCTCAGGCTGCTGCTCCAAAGTGGTGGAGTTACGTTGGAGAGGGAGCGGCCGGGAGGCTATTTATCTCCATAAGGGGCCTCTGTGCTCCCTGCAGCCCAGGGCATTAGAGTGCCCAAAGATCCCTGGATTCCCTACCTCTGGACTAAGTGTCCCGCCCTGCCCCTTTAAGAGTTCCAAAAAGCACCTGCCAAAGCAAAACATGACCACAAAGAAAAAAAAAAAATGGACCCTTGTTTTTCTTTATTGTCCGGTGCCAGCCTCAGGCACCCGTTCACCGGTCTTGCTGCCCTGTTTCCCTAGTATTGGGGGTCCCTGTCCCTTTAAGACTTCCAAAAAGCACTCACCACAACAGAACAAAAAACAAAAAAAAGATGGCCACTCGCTTTTCTTTTGTCCTCTGGCGCCAGCCTCCAGTACCCGCTCACCGTTCTTGCTGCCCTGTTTCCCTAGCATCCAGGGCCCTGCGCATGCACTCTGTCTGCGCTCTGGTCCGGATGGCTGGGGCTGGGTGTTCAGCAGTCCTGGGCTCCCTCTCCCTCCCGCTCTGACTTCTCTCCTCCTGCCAGGAGCTGGGGGGAGGGGCGCTCGGGTTCTGCCAGACTGGGATTTGTATCTTACCCCCTTTGCGAGGCGCTGGGTTCTCGCAGGTGTGGATGTGGTCTGGATATTGTCATGTGTCCTCTGGTCTTTATTCTAGGAAGAGTTGTATTTGTTATATTTTCATAGATATATGTGGTTTTGGGAGGAGATTTCCGCTGCTCTACTCACGTCGCCATCTTGGCTCCGCCCCCCACTTGACATTATTTTTGAAATGTAGGAATCTGTGTAATTTTTTTTAAATAATAATTTTTGGCTATATGTTTATCATTCACCAATAAATCCTAATGGGTAGCCATTTTTTTAGTTTAGATATCAAAGCCATTTTTTACTGTAGATTTAACTTCCAGGGACAGCCTGCTCACAAAATACCTGACACTTCTCACTTGACACTTGCAGATCAAACACTTTTAGTCCACAAATATACAACTGTGTTATGACAAAAGCAGAGAAAAACAGAAGTGACAAAAAAGAAAAGTAAAAAACTGACACTGTCACAGAAATACAATATGTACCATTCAGTCATATGAAAGATGTATAATACTGTCTTAACAGAGACAAATTTTTTTTAAATTAGAAGTGTAATTCTGAAAATATGGTTTTATTGACAGATTTTTTTCAGAAGACTAAGGAAGCAGGAGGAGACACTACATATAGTTATATGGCCAACAAGAAGTGTGAAAGACGTATTTATCACAGGAGCATAGAAGAAAGTGATCTCATCATAAAGATTTTCTGAAGTAAAAAGAACATTTGGCACAATTACATATGCATCAGGGCTTTACAAAGGACAGGTCAAAAACTAGGAAAAAAGAAAAAGACCCACATAGCTAAGTGAAATGACTCACAAGAGATGGATCTTTCAAAATCTATCTATATACCTGTAAAAAATTCCAGTGGTTAAAAAAGAGTGAAGAATCCAACATAATTGTAGAACGACTCTCTGGAGAGTAGGTAATGGGGCTACATGAATTAGGATAAGCGTAACACCAGAGTGAAAACATGGTACCAGCAATGAGAAAGTTTAGGAAAAAGCAAAGTTTTGAAAAAATTGCTTAAAGATAATAAACGGTTCAAATAAATGATTATTATCCTACCTTATATTGTACAGCACTTAACATTTATAAATGTTTCACATCCTTTACCTCACAATATCTCTTCAGAAGCTGACAGGGCAGATATCACTTTTGCACATAAGTAAACAGAAGCACAAGCAAATAAAACAACTTGCCCAGCATCACATGGCTATTAAGAGATGGACTGGGAATTAGGACCCATCTTTCATGCTTTCTTACCAAGTGCTGTCTCCACACTAACACACTGTTTCTCAAACAGAAAAAGGAACTGAGAGAATCACTGCTCAGGGCATGTTAAGGTTGAAGAAGCACATAGAGAAGGCAGAATTGCCCAACTTGTATTTTGCTTATCTTCTCTTTTTTTAAACTAAATAGCAGAGCACTGAGAACTGAAACCTGAGACTGGTGAGTAAGAGAGACTAAAACAACTTTACATGAGTGCAAGTCTTTGGGTCCAGATGCGATCCACAACTTATTGCTAAAGCAGTTTTAGCAAGTGTATTCACAAAGCTGACTCCTATAATCTTGGAAAAAGAGCTCAAAGATAGAGAAATAATCATGGCCTGGAGAAGGTCAGAGTTGCTTTAAGTTTTGTGGGCTGGAGGAGTGGGGAAGCAGGTTTCAGAAATGACAGACATATAAACCAAAAATTAATAATTCTCAGTCAAATCTAAGACTAGTTTATGAAAGCAAACAATTTTTGAATACACAGAGAAGAATATAATGATCACTACATGTCAGGATAAATTCAAACAGAACAAAGACTGCCAATAATGGGTTTACTTCTTGGAAAAGAATGACTATTAGACTTCCTAATCACTCACAGTTATTGAGCTCTTAATTATTTGTCAGACACTGTTCTGAGCACTTTATATGTATTATCTCATTTAATACCTACAACACAATTTTTTTTTTAATAGTTCACAAAACAGGCTTAGAGATTAAAGTACTTGCTCAAGATCACACAATTAGCAGAGCCATAGAGTATTCTGGCCAAAATAGTATTCAAGATGGTTTTCCATGCTATATTTGTAAACATGTTGCTTGAGTCTGAGTTGGATGTTAATGTAGTTGGGTAAGTTTGCTGCTCTATGCTTAGATGAGAGAAACCTTTAGGGGGGTGCCTTGGAACTCTGCCCTTGGCCCTAAATTGTTTATTTTATAAGGTAATAAAGACATGGAAGACATGCTTATAGAATTGTCAGATTGTATAATACAGGACAAATTAACTAAAATTAAAGTGAAATTAACAAGCATGAGTTTAAATCTTCGCATTTAGTTTCAAAAAGTTAAGTGTGCAATATAGAAATGGAGCATTACTGACTTAGATGCCATTTATAAGAGGAGTATCAACCCAAAAGTTTAATAGGAGCTAGTTAGCCTACACTACTACTATACTCACTTCTATAGGCCATGTTTTTAACTGCCATATTGATTTAATAACAACAGCATGCATCCAGATAAATGTGAAAACAATGTCATGTGACAAATACAACCTTAACAAAACCAACAGAATGATGGTCTTCAAATATTTGGATAGGTGTTCAGAAAATAACTGGTTTTACTCAGTATCATTACAGAGGA
Organism: Manis javanica; assembly: GCF_040802235.1. Taxonomy (NCBI): domain Eukaryota; kingdom Metazoa; phylum Chordata; class Mammalia; order Pholidota; family Manidae; genus Manis; species Manis javanica. The sequence continues at coordinate 213,141,390 of NC_133156.1, read as the reverse complement.
TAGAAGTAAAATAAAGATAATAGCATTACTTACCTCAGGATGTGAGGCCTGAGCTACTGCATGTGAAGTGCCCACAATGCCTGGCTTACAGTGAGTGCTTGGTAAGTTTTAGCAATTTTCATAGGAATCAGAGAAGGAATTAACAACTAAGCTTCTAATTTTATGATAAACACTGCAGTTTTTTTGAGATAAAAGACTTCTTTTAATTCTTGCAACAACATTATGAGATTTGTTCAGCTCTATTTTATAGAAAAGGAACCAGAGTTTCAGAGAGGTTGCTGCTTGCCACAACTACACACTTAATAAGGAATGGAACTGGGACTCAAACAAGTTTCCCTGACTCCAAAGCCCATGTTCTTTCTACTATTTCATCCAACCTCCAACATCCATCCCATCAATAGAAAACATTGTCTCCTGAGGCTATGAGCTTCTTAACATACCTGACTTGGGTAGTTTCAAAAAGTTGAACTGTCATAAAAAAAAATGCAGTAAAATACCTATGGATAAGACTGCATGCAGGTTAAATACTTCAAAATATAAGATACTGCTGGGACATATATTTTTGATATATGTCTACCCACTAACTTTTCAGTTTAGTACACCAATATTTAGTAAGATTGTTAATATTAGCCAAATAACAATTAATTGTCTAATAATTCAATCAACTAATTTATCAGAACTATTGATAATACACTATATAAATATCACACTTTTGTATAAAACACATTTTTTAAAGTTTCAGCATGAACACAAATAGAAGACACTAAGTGAGCTGTCATATTAGCTCTGCCCACTCTTCCCATCTGTTTTCCCTCTCCTCCTTTTATGGAACTCTGATTTATCCACTAAGATATAACAAGAAGTAAGGTGCAAAATATTAAGACTAAATATCAAAGCATCTAATAACTCTTTCTCTTTATATATTAATTCGAAACTGAGACAATACTACATCTTACTAACTTATAAAATATATATGAGCTATGAGTTGGCAAGCATTTCTAATACGTTTACTTGGAACATCTCAAATATTCTTTTGGGAGTTACCTGTCACAGATACCATTCAAATGAGTTTATATAATCTGTCGCCATTGTTGAATAGAATCAAAAGATCGGCTATTAAGGGAATCTTGAGCCCAACCTGCCCTATTATTACAGCCAAGGTAAAACAAAGACCCTGGAGGTTAGGCGACTTAATTGAGGGCTACTTTGTGTTAACATCACAAGTTGATCTACTTTTCTCTCACCCTTCCTCATCTTCCTGCTATGCATACATTATCTCACATCTTAGCAAACCCTCTAATCAGAAGTTCTAATAGCAGCATTTTCATTCAACAAATATTTACTGATTGCCTATTTGCCAGACTGTATAAGAGACACTGGGATTATACAGCAGTGACCAAAACAAATACTGCTCTCTAAGCTTACAGTGTGATGTGGGACACACACATTAAACAAATTCACACAGTTCGCAAGGTAATTACAAAATATGAAAAGTGGTATCAGAGAGTATGTTATGGGGACCTTATTTCAGCTGGGGTCTCAGGCAAGGTGCCTTTAAGCAAGTGGTATTTAAGCTAAGACCTAAGAGAGTAAGTAGGAGTCAAGGAAACAGACAAGAAGAGAGAATTTCAGGAAGACAAAACAAATTCAGTTATTAAATACTTCAAAAGGGAACTTATTATTTAGTATAGCGAGTGTCCTTTTTGTACTCAATAAAGGATAAAGTGAAGAGGTAAAATGCTTTTCCTATTTAGAACAGCATGATATTTACCATGACTCCCTACCAGTAATGGGGTCTCCTTGGTTCAATTTAGTTTTGTATGCTAGGAATGCTAATAAATGGAGGGTCTTTTTTTTTTGGTCTTGTTCAGACGTACATGTATTCTGTTGGCCTGTAAAAAAGCATGTGGCCTTTTTCAATGCAATATTAACCAGTGTCCTAAGATCATTGTCCATGTTTAACTTGATACAGGCTTGAAATTGCTTAATAATCCTAGTGTTGCTTTTATATTGTATATTGTATAAAAAATTCAAATAACTTTGTTGTTGGTTTCTAAAAATCACAGTTTGTAGCAATCTTGCATCTGCTCATGTATCTTTTAAAACATAGCTATTACTTTAGATATATTTCATCCTAACAGCTCCATATTCAACTAAATTGTTGCTGGTATAATTCTGCTCATCTATCTGCACAGTGGTATTTGAATCTCAGTCCTTCCACTCTGGGAGAGAGAGCACACCATGTCTGCTCTCTGTTCAGGCTCTTGTAAGTTTATCCCATAATAAGATTATAGATTGCCAGTCTGGCAATGCTGCATGAATCTATGCTAGGCTAGAAGTATCTTCCTCACTCTTTTTGCACCAGTGGTATCTGAGAGATCTGACTGGCTAATAGCCAATGAGCCATTTCTGCACCATAAACTAACCACACAAATGGAGAAACGTTTTTCTATACTGAAATTAAAACATCTTCTAAGTACAACATCTCCAGTTTTTTCACTAACAAAATAATTGCTCCAAAGAGGCCATTATACAAGTTCAATATGAATTATGTATTTGGAGAGACTCAAAGTACTAAAGATAGTAACTCAGCATTAAAGACAGTGAATCACAAGCATGATTAGTATTAAATTAAAATTTTTTACTAGCAAAAAATTTCCCCATATATCAAATTGTTAGTTTCTTTTAAAATATGAGCAACTAACTCCAATGTTAATATTTTCATCGTTTACAGTGTCTTAAAAAAATGAGAAATGTCCCTTAAGAAATGTGCATTTAAATGACCACCTTTTCCTACATAAGGCTTATTCAGTGCTTATGTAATTTAAAAAGTTTAATATCCAAAATCTTAACTTAAGTTTTTTTCTGCATGTGGCAGTGTTTAAATCAAAAACAATCCACTAAAAGAAATTTCTAAAGCATCCGATGAAATATTTTATATCTCAAAAGCCTCACTACCATTTGAGATGGTTAAAAAAAAGTTTCAAGATATGAACTGGTCAACATTTTGGAATCTGAGTCATCCTAAAAAGTGAAATGTTATATAACAAACTATAGAACCTAGGATGGAACCTGGCTTGTGAAACACACCCATCTGATCAGGCCTACTACATCAATATTACACACTGAAGCAAAACTTGTAACATAAAGGCTTCTGTGACGTTTTAAATACCTATATTAAAACTTGTAACTTCTTTTTGGCTGAATTTCCATGCTTGCTTTCAATCCAGACCCCAACAGGGGAGGAGGAAAAGTTTTTTTTGTAAAATAACGCTGGCTAGACCTTGGTGGGGGAACTCAACAACAAATTCATAGGGCTTCCCAGCCCTCCGTGCATTAGAAGTTGAAAACCAGATGTGGTCTCAGCAAAATCATAGTCTTTAAAGACGTTAAGAAGTGCAGCATTAAGTACAAAGCAGAAACAGTGTGAGAGTAATACAATAACATTTTCCAGGGTACACATTAAGGCATTTTAAAAGTTTTTGTGGATATAGCTCATCAAGACTGTGTCGTACAATATACTAGTTGAGGGTATGACTATCCTTCCTAATCAAAGATGACACCGATAGTCTTATTTCCTGTGGGGATGGGTGTGGTTGAATAGTTACGTCCAAGCCATCAATCGGTGCATGGTAAGTCCGCAGGTCTTACACATGCTTGTGGGTTAATTTACATCGGTGCCTGCGGATGGCAGGCCTATGTTCTGACTGCGACGATTTCAAATAAAATATCCAACAGGCAATTGAATAGTATGTGCTTATTTTTATTGCTCCAAGAAACACTCTTTGGTGTTTCTCTTAAGGAAAACCTCCTGCGAATGAAAACAACAGGGTGCAATGTTGCAACCTGCAAAACAGTGGTCCGGCAACCCTGGGGTGGGGGCTTACCTTCTCTAAGTACCATATACTCACTCCTCTGAGACGGGTACAATACCAAGTGATAGGAAAAAAAACCCGGCTTATCCAAAATTCAGCCGCGTGAGCACCGCCTGTTGTCGTCGAGAGCTAGTTTGGGGCACCGCAAACAGACCGCGACCGGAGGGCCGAGGCGGGGGTCGCCCACACAGCGCGAATCCAAGTTGGCCTCCGCGCCCACGCCGGAACTGGCCCCATCTACTGCCTCCCCGGCGTCCCGGCCCGCCGCGGCGCCCACCGCCGCTCCCGCCGCCGCGCGCCCGGCCAACTTCCCACCCAGCCCTGGCGGTCGCAGCCCAGCCCCGATCGGAGTCCGGGTCCCGCTGCCGCGTGCGGGCGGGTGGGGGAGGGGCCGTCGCCTCCGCCTCACCCGACGTGCCGCGAGAACAAAGCGACGGCCGCGGCGACGCTAACTTTTTCGGTGTCTGTTCTGCGCCTCCTGAGGCGACTACTTACAGAGGAGAGGTCCGCTGGTCGTGAGAAAGTCCGCGCCAGCCAGCGTCTGAGTCCAGGACGCAGCGCCAGCGAGGCTTCACGCACTTCGCCGGATCCCGCCCGCCGCTGGCGCCCCTTCCTCCCTCTCTCCCTCCTCCAGGTCCCGTCCTGAGGCCCGGGGGCGGGGGGCCGGGGCGTGCGGGGCGGGGGTGCGCGGCCTGCGCGGGGCCTGCCGGGAGCTGTAGTTTCCGCGCGGGCCCGACCCGGTGGTAGCGGCGCTGGGATGTCCTCACCGGTTTTTGGTTGAGCAGAGGCAGCATGAGCTCTGGGGCTCTCGGGCTCTCTCTGCAGCCTCCGAGGCCCCGGCGTGAGCGCGGGAGAGCGGCGTGTAACAGTGTACTAGCTAGTTACTCGCAGTACTTGATACCCATCGTTGCTACTTAACTGCCTTTTTCTCTTTGTCCACTCTGAAGGAGGCGCTGGTAGCAAGGAAGCAAGAGGTGACAGCTTGAACCGGGGACTTGTAAAGGACCCACAGCAGAGAGCGGTTTTCACCCTGAGGTATCTTCTACCTGCTCCCCACATTTTCCTCCTTCGCGCGTGCCCTCCAGGTGGCTCTGGGGCACCGCAGCCGCGGGCTTTCCACACCTAGGCAGATATCTCCAAAGCCTTTCCTTAAAGCTGAGCAAACTAAAGTGGCTACTTGCAATGCGTTTTGTGTTTCCTATTTGTCCCTCATTAAAGTCGGGGGTGTCCCCTACCATCAAAGTGAAATGTAGGCAAGAATCACGTACCCTAGACTTCCACATGCACGGAAAAGAGGGTAACAGTGCCGAGGGAGTGGTCGGGGGTGGGAGTCGGAATGAGGATCTCGAGAGAACACACATTATGTGTTAAATTATAAATGTTTTGTGTCAGAGAAACGTCTGAGCAGCAGACTGCTCAGCCACTGTCCAGGAGCGACCTAGTTCTCCTTACGTCAAGATTTTATCTAGAAAGTACTTAAGTAAAATACGTTAAAACAAGCGGATGGGATACAGCCAGCAATCCATCCATCCACAGGCACAGGTAAAGGTAGCTTTTGAGAAGAAAAGAAAGTTAAATGGGTCCCAATTTATCACCAGTGTTAATGAATGTCCCTGGATTTAGAGAATTGGGAATTGTTAAATAGATTATATTAAAGATAGGGCAAGAAAAATTGTGTATAATCCTGATCTACTCCGAAGCTTTTTTTTAAAAGACATTTCTGAAACATTCTCATGAATGGAAGCCACTATGTCTCACATCCAGTAATACCTAATTAAAGCTAATGTTTTATATTTAGTCCTATTCTGCCATTCTTTATTTTAAAACTGAAAGTAAATTCACTCAGGTTTACCTTTTTTTGAAAGAATGCTCTTACCTATCTGCCTTTTTCTTCCTTCCACTTCACAACGAACATTTTAGTCCGGCCCCAAATATCCTCTCTCAGCAGCACTCCCAGAACCTCATTGGAGCAGTTTACAGCCAGTCCCATCTTACTAGTGACTTCCATTTTCTCTCCTGGTCCTTAAAGAGACAGAAGTTACTCTTCTTAGAAGTAACTTTTCTAAATGAATCAAGCTGGTATTACATAGAAATTTAGGGATTTGTGTGTGTGATAGAATATAAATATATTCATTTCCACAGTTCTACTTCTCTTTCTAAAAATATAATTGTCTCCTTCCCTTTAGATAAATCTTGCAAAAATACATTTTAGTGTAAGACTGTCTTTCTACCTGTACTACTTTGCTTGACATAAACTACAATTTCCTCAATATGTTCCATTCCTATTTCAAAGCATTAAAGATAAAGATTAGGCTTCATAAATAAATGTATTACTATATAAGATTTTTTTTTATCCTTGAGAGACAATATAATAAGAATGACAAGATGGAAAATATTTCTTGGTAGAGTTTTATGAAGTTTACAATCTTCCTCTTCTTTGGCTATAGTTGCAAATCTTGTCCCACATTTACTGCCTCCACACCCTCCCCTGTATTTAATGACCATTTACATGGGTTACCTAATATAACCAAAGAATCATCACTGTTGTGACTTAAAATAGCAGGGTTACCTAATTCAGAATCCTAAATGCAGAAAAACGTGATTTGCTAAGGCCCTGCTAGAGGAAATAGTCATCATTTTAAAACTTCAGCTAGGTTTATTTTATAAAGTGTGATTACTGGAAAATTCTTAGGTTTTTGTGGCTTTTTCTATGACCTTAAGACATGGATGAAAGTATTTGGTTGTCAGTATACATGTATAGATGTGGGAGAAAAAGCTGTAGGATCCATTTTTTTAACCAAGAGAGACACGCATGATACATTCTTTAAAAAATCCTTCCTTCAGTTTCCACTGCCACTAGCCTAGTTCAGACCGTCCATGACTCACATCTAGATTATTACAAGAGAACTTAGTTGGTCTCCTAGATTAGGTCAAACTGTTATATCCTTAGAATTTTCTTCTGTGATTTGTAGGTTTTCAATAATTGTTTTGGGCTCTGATAGCTCTTGATAAATAGTTCTCATGTCATTTATCATATTTTGTTGTAGATTGAGTGTATATCAGATCCCTCTTCATTCCTCCATCTGGCCTTCCTCTGCTGACCTTGTAGAAGACCATGGACTTCTGCTTGGATAAAAAGACTACTACTAATATTTATCATTATTGAACACTAGTTCTGGACCAGGCACATTCATCCATTTTTATATACCTTTCTCTGTTCATTCCATATAACATTTCTCTTTTCTTTATTTACACTCATATTTAGCTTTATGTAACTTAACACTTGATTATAAATTGCAGATATAGTTTATAATCAAAGAGGGGCATGGTAAGGATAGTTTGACTAAAGGGAAGATTAGAAAAATGTAACTAAAGGGAAATGATACTGCATATGCTGTATTTAGGATTTGATATCATGTCCTCAAAATTTAGTATTCAGGTAGTTTACAATAGAAAAACAATTACCTTGCTCATCCCCAATAATTAATCATGTGGTTACAAAATATGTTTCTCCAAAAATGATGAAGTAATACATGAAGTAATGTATAACTGCTTTTGAATTTCAATTTAATTGAGTATTAATTAAAAACCCCTCTTTTTGAAATGCTGTAAACTGGTTATATTTAAAAATCCAACTGAGAAAAAGACCAAAGGTGCTACAGACCTGAATAGGGAGCCAGTCTGACCCAAGCAAAGGAGTCAGAGAAGTGGGTCTCACTCACAGTCTGAAAACTGCACCAGCCCTGAGAAGTCAGTTGGAAGGAGGGGGTTGGGATGAGACTTTGAAGACAATCCATCTTGGGCTCTGCCATTTAGTAGATGTACGCTACTTAATCTCACTAAGAATCTATTTCCTTAGCTGTAGAATGAAGGGAGATTCTTACCCCATGGGGATGTTGTGAGAATTAAATGAAAAAAAAAAAGGCCATGTAGTGCATTACAGATGTAATGGGCATGAAGGTAGTCTGCCTGGGTATGCATCATTATTATACCATTGAACACTTCTGTGACCATGGACACGTTAACATCTGTCTGCTCTGGTTTCATCATCATTAACTTGGATGATAATTGTCCTTACTCCATGAGTTGTGTAGGGACTAAATGAGGTAACATAGAAAACACTTTTAAAAATTCATACACCAAGAAGAGGATTAAAGATGGCGGCATCAGAGGTGAGACAGAAACCTCCTCCAAAAACCACATATAATATGAAAATATAGCATATACATCAAATCCTGAAAGAGCAACAGGAAAGAAAGCTGCGGCAGACTGTCTACATCTGGGGAATGAACAGACCTCAAGGAAAAGGGTAATGTACCAAAGCCATGATCCGGAGGGACTCAAGCCATTCCCCAACTCCAGCTCACTGGAAGGAGGAAGAGAAAGACAGTAGGGAAGGGGTGGAGGACTAGGACTGCTGAACACCCAGCCCTGGAGAACTGCTCTGGGAGCAGGAACCTACATTACATGGCACTCTGGAGCTTAATGGGGTTGAAAAGCTAAGACAGGTGGAATACTTGGAGAGACTGACATTTAAGCCACTTGTGAAAAACAGGGATCCACATCCAGCCACTCTGGGAAAAAAGAAAGGTGGGCAGTCTGAGAGACTTCCTAACAGTGAGAAGGCTGGTAAAGGGGCAAGGATTGCACAGAGCTTGCTGCTCAGGAGAAAGGACAGGTGGATAAAATTGTCTGGGCACACTGCCCAGCAGATTGGGAAGTTTCAGGAGCTTCAGGTGCTCCATAATCCAGTTAGCTATGCAGCTCTGAGGCCCCCTCCCAACCTGGGAGTGATACCCAGCCTGCTGTGCCTTCCTGCTGGGAGGCACCAGCTTTCAAAACAGCTGCCCACGCTATTGCGCCAGACCTGCCAGAGTGCAGCCCTGCCTATGGCAGCTAACAGTGCAAAGCATAGAGATCCCTGTATGCTCAGCCTGCTGGCACTGGCAGTGGAGACAGGGACTGCAGCCAGAAGGCAGGAAAGACCTCTTTCCTCCCTACAGGCATCAATGCCACTCCCCTACAGCCCCCACCATCGCTCCAGGGGCTGAACAGCTCCAGAGAGTAGAGCTTCTGGGCACTAGAGGGCACCACCTATGAATATGAAATATCAAAGGAACCTGGTTCAAACCAAAATGCCACAAACACAGGAAAGAGGGCCAAGTGAAACTGAACTCATCAATCTTCCTGAAAAAGATTTCAAAATAAAAATCATAAACATGCTCATGGAGCTACAGAAAAATATTCAAGAACTCAGGGAGGAATTCAGAAATGAGATACAAATGCTCAATAATACAGTATCTGAAATGAAACATGCAATGGAGGGATTTAAAAGCAGATTTGATGAAGTAGAGGAGATGGTAAATGAAATAGAAATTAGAGAACAGGAATACAAAGAAGCTGAGGCATAGAGAGAAAAAAGGATCTCCAGGAATGAAAGAATATTGAGAGAACTGTGTGACGAATCCAAACGGAAAAATATTTGCATTATAGGGGTGCCAGAAAAGAAGAGAGAGAAAAAGGGATATAAAGTGTTTTTGAGGTGGTAATTGCTGAAAACTTCCCCCATCTGGGGAAGGAGACAGTTACACAGGCCATGGAGGTACACACCTCCCAACACAAGGGAACCAACGAAGACAGCACCAAAACATAAAATAATTAAAATGGCAAAGATCAAAGATAAGGGCAAACTATTAGAAGCAGCCAGAGAAAGAAAAAAAGATCACATACAAAGGAAAACCCATCAGGCTATCAGACTTCTCAACAGAAACCTTACAGGCCAGAAGGGAGTGGCATGATATAGTTAATGCAATGAAGCAGAAGGGCCTCAAAGCAAGAATACCCTACTCAGCAAGATTATCATTTAAATTTGAAGGCGGGATTAAACAATTTCCAGATAAGCAAAAGCTGAGAGAATTTACCTCTCACAAACTATCTCTACAGTGTATTTTAGAGGCATAGTTATAGATGGAAGTATTCCTAAGGCTAATTAGCTATCACCAGAAGAAATAAAACCATAGTAAAGAAAGTAGACTAATTAATTAATAAACATATGCAAAATCAAATCAACTACCCCCTAAGTCATTCAAGGGATAGACAAAGAGTACAGAATATGATATCTACTGTATAAAGACTGGAGGAGGAAAAAAAAAAAGAACCTTTAGGTTGTGTTTGCAATTGCATACTAGGTGAGTTAAATTAGACTGTAAGATATAAAGAAGTTACCCTTGAACCTTTGGTAACCACGAATATGAAGCCTGCAATGGCAATAAGTACACACCTATCAATAATCACCCTAAATGTAAATGGTCTGAATTCACCAATCAAAAGACATAGAGTCACTGCATGGATAAAAAAACAAGACCCATTTATATGCTGCCTATAAGAGACTCACTTTAAGCCCAAAGACATACACAGACTAAAAGTGAAAGGATGGAGAAAGATACTTCATGCAACTAACAGGGAGAAAACAGTAGTTGCAGTACTAGTATCAGGCAAAATATACTTCAAAACAAAGGAAGTAACAAGAGACAAAGAAGGACACTACATAATGATAAAAACATCAGTCCAAAAAGAGGATATATGTAACCATTATAAATATCTATGTACCCAACACAGGAGCACCTACATATGTGAAACAAATACTAACAGAATTAAAGGGGGAAATAGAAAGCAATGCATTCATTTTAGGAGACTTCAACACACCACTCACTCCAAAGGACAGATCAACCAGACAGAAAATAAGTAAGGACACAGAGGCACTGAACAACACATTAGAATAGATGGACCTAACAGACATCTACAGAACACTCAACCCAAAAGCAGCAGGATACACATCCTTCTCAAGTGCACATGGAACATTTTCAAGAATAGATCATATACTAGGCCACAAAAAGAGCCTCAGTAAATTCAAAAAGATTGAAATTGTATCAATCAGCTTGTCAGAACACAAAGGGATGAAACTAGAAGTAAACTATCTAAAGAAAACAAGAAAGCCCACAAACACACAGAAGCTTAACAACGCTCCTGAATAATCAATGGATCAATGACCAAATTAAAATAGAGATCAAGCAATATAGGGAGACAAATGACAATATCTCAACAGCACAAAATCTGTGGAACACAGTGAAGGCCATGCTAAGAGGGAAGTATATTGTAATATAGGCTTAACTCAGGAAAGTACTTAATGAAACTGGAAAAAGAAGAACAAATGAGGCTCAAGGTCAGTAGAAGGAGGTACATAATTAAGACAAGAGCATAAATAAATAAAATCAAGAAGAATAAAACAATAGAAAGGATCAATGAAAGCAGGAGCTGGTTCTTCAAGAAAAGAAACAAAATAGATAAACCCCTAGCCAGACTTATCAAGAAAAAAAGAGAGTCTAGACATATAAACAGAATCAGAAATTAGAAAGGAAAAATCACTACCAACACCACAGAAATACAAAGAATTATTAGAGAATACTATGAAAAATTATATGCTAATCTGGATAACCTAGAAGAAATGGACAACTTTCTAGAAAAACACAACCTTCCAAGGCTGATCCAGGAAGAAACAGAAAATCTGAACAGACCAATTACTAGCAACAAAATTGAATTGGTGATCAAAAAACTGTCTAAGAACAAAACTTCCAAACCAGATGGCTTCACCACTAAATTTTATCATATATTTAGTAAAGACCTAATACCCATCCTCCTTAAAGCTTCCCAACAAGTAGAAGAGGAAGAAATACTTCCAGACTCATTCTATGAGGCCAGCGTCACTCTAATACCAAAACCAGGCAAGACACCACAAAAAAAGAAAATTACAGACCAATATCTCTGATGAACATAGATGCAAAAATACCTAACAAAATGTTAGCAAATCGAATTTAAAAATATATCAAAAAGATCATCCATCATGATCAAGAAGAGTTTATTCCAGGGTTGTAAGGATGATACAATATTAAAAAAATCCTACAATATCATCCACCATATCAACAAAAAGGACAAAAACCACCATCTCCATAGATACTGAAAAAGCATTTGACAAAATTCAACATCCATTCATGATAAAAACTCAACAAAATGGGTATAGAAGGCAAGTACCTCAACATAATAAAGATCATATATGACAAACCCACAGCCAACATCATACTTAACAACGAGAAGCTGAAAGCTTTTCCTCTAAGATCAGGAACAGGAGAAGGATGCCCACTCTCCCCGCTTTAAATCAACATAGTTTTGGAGGTCCTAGCCATGGCAATTAGACAACACAAAGAAATAAAAGGCATCCAGATTGGTAAGGAAGAAGCCAAACTGTCACTGTTTGCAGATGACATGATATTGTACATAGAAATCCTAAAGAATCCACCCCAAAACTACTAGAACTAATAACTGAATTCAGCCAAGTTGCAGGATACAAAATCAATACCCAGAAATCTGTTGCATTCTTATATATTTATGATGAACTAGCAGAAAGATAAATCAAGAAAACATGTTCATTCACAATTGCATCAAAAGGAATAAAATACCTAGTAATAAACCTAACCAAGGAGGTGAAAGACCTATACCTTGAAAACTATAATACACTTATGAGAGAAATTAAAGAAGATACCAAAAAATAGAAATACATCTCATGCTCTTGGGTAGGAAGAATTAGTATTGTCAAATGGCCATCCTACCTAAAGCCATCTACAGATTCAATGCAATCCCTATCAAAATACCAACAGCATTATTCAGCAAACTAGAGCAAATAGTTCTAAAATTCATATAGAACCACAAAAGACCCCAAACAGCCAAAGTAATCCTGAGAAGGAAGGATAAAGTTGGGGGCATTACATTCCTGACTTCAAACTCTACTACAAACCACAGTAATCAAAACAATTTTGTACTGACCCAAGAATAGACCCATAGATAAATGGAACACAATAGAGAGCCCAGATATAATCCCAAGTATATATGGCCAATTAATGTACAATAACAGAGCCATGGATATACAATGGGGAAATGACAGTCTCTACATCAACTGGTGTTGGCAAAACTGGACAGTGTAATGCAAGAGAATGAAACCCTACACACAAAAGTAAACTCGAAATGGATCAAAGACCTGAATGTAAGTCATGAAACCATAAAACTCTTAGAAGGGAACATAAGCAAAAATCTAATGAATATAAACACGAGCAACATTTTCCTGAATGCATCTCTTTGGGCAAGGGAAACCAAAGCAAAAATGAACAAATGGGTCTACATCAAACTAAGCTGTACATCAAACAACACCATCAGTAGAACAAAAAGGCATCCTACAGTATGGGAGAATATATTTGTAAACAACATTTTTAACAAGAGGTTAACATCCACAATATACAAAGAACTCACATGCCTCAATACCCAAAAAGCAAATAACCCAATTAAAAAATGGATGGAGGATATGAACAGACAGTTCTCCAAAGAAGAAATTCAGATGGCCAACAGGCACATGAAAAGATGCTCCACATCGCTAATTATTAGGGAAATGCAAATTAAAACCACAATGAGATATCACCTCATACCAGTTAGGATGACCAGCATCCAAAAAACTAGGAACAACAAATGCTGGCGAGGATGCAAAGAAAGGGGAACCCTCCTACACTGCTGGTGGAAATGTAAATTAGTTCAACCATTGTGGAAAGCAGTATGGAAGTTCCTCAAAAAACTAAAACTAAAAATACCATTTGACCCAGGAATTCCACTCCTAGGAATTTACCCAATGAAAACAAGTTCTCAGATTCAAAAAGACATATGCACCCCTATGTTTATTGCAGCACTTTTTATAATAGCCAAGATTTGGAAGCAACATAAGTGTCCATCAGTAAATGAAAGGACAAAGAAGAGGTAGTATATATACACAATGGAATACTATTCAACCATAATATTTCAGAAGAATGAAGAAAGCAAAGAAAGAAAACAAATCCTACCATTTGCAGCAACATGGATGGAGCTAGAGGGTATTATGCTCAGTGAAATAAGCCAAGTGGGGAAAGAAAAATACCAAATGATTTCTGTCATTTGTGAAGTCTAACAATGAAGCAAAACAGAAGGAACAAAACAGGAGCAGCCTCACAGACTCCAAGAAGGGACTAGCAGTTACCAAAGGGGAGTGGTGGGGGAGTGTGGATGGGGAGGGAGTGAGAAGGGGATTGAGGGGTATTATGATTAGTATACATAGTGTGGGTGGGGCTCACGGGGAAGACAGTGTAGCACAGAGAAGACAAGTAGTGACTTTGCGGCATCTTACTACACTGATGGACAGTGACTTCAGTATGGGGGGGACTTGATTAAATGGGTGAATGTAGTAACCACAGTGTTTTTCATATGAAACCTTAATAAGACTGTATATCAATGATACCTTCATAAAAAAATTCACACAGTGAATACTTAATATTATTACTATTAATGTTAAAAGAATTAGAGCTTTTAAGATGTCAACCTCTCCTCCTGGACTTTGGCAGAACAGAGAAAGTAAAGTTACTAAGCTTGGTTCTATGAAGGGAAATCTAAAATCACAAAGTTTAAAAGGAATAGGAATCACTGTGGCCATAGAACAAATTCCTTTTTACTTCAAAGGAAGATCCTACCACACAGGTCCTCAAGTGATCAGAAGCCATCACTGTGACACTTTCTACACTATAGCTTCAAGTGTTCCAATGCAGGATAAAATCATGAATACTTGATGGCCTTATTCTTAATATAGCTAATTACACTATAATGACCTGAACATTTTACTATAATTTGTATTCTGATCATATATCTCAAATTTAAAAATCTCAAGAAAACCCTATGGCTCAGCCTAACTGAATTGCTCGGTCCACCACTGGGCTGCAAGTTCTCACATGTGAGCCTGTGCTCACGATCTGATCCATTAACTTATTTTCTGATGGGTGTTTATCTTCTCTAAGCCTGGAACTGAAATAAGGGGACCATTTTGCCTCAGCGGGCAACGAAGATGCACAGCTCTTCCATGGCCACTTCCTTTGCTTATGAAATTTCCTCCCAGCCTGCTTTCTAAAATTACAACTTTGTTTTTTCATTATTTGTAAGACAGGTTTAACCCTACGCTGGTAGAAGGGTTTTCTTGGGGGACTAAACAAAGATATTATGAAAGGCAATTATTCAATTTTTTTTGCTTTCTTACGGATCTCTAAATTCAAACTTCAGTGTTCTCCATAATAGATATGTGACTTACTGAAGGAGAGCCACAAAAGATCAAGATTTGGCCACTGACAGAAGGGGATTTAGTCTTACTAAAATTGTTTGCTGAATAATTTAAGCTTCTTTTAAAGGGAAATTTAGGTATATTTTGGCCTGGTGCTGATGAGGAGCTCTGTTGAAATCCCTTTTTAAATGTTGAAATTGAAGGTGAGTTAGTTCATCTCATTTATTACAGCCTGAACAATAGAGTATATAAAAATCATAAGGTTGAAAGGATTTTTGTGACCACAGTCCATTCTGGTTTAGATTTGAATATTAAAAATCCTTTAATGCCTGACTTCTTAGAAAAACAACTGGATTTGTTTATGCTTTCAACCTGTTGTGGTATGCTATGGTATGTTATATTGGTTGAAGTATATGAAGAATGGCTGACACTGATGTGTGGTTAGAAAAGGAAATATTTTCATAGCTTCTTAGATAATTATGGATAATCTTCATTATTAAATCAAAACATGATGAATAGTAATAAGAGTTAGTTGCAATGTGGAATCTGAAACTGTATAAATAAATTTTTTTACTCCATTACTAAAATCCCTTGGTTCTTCTTATTCTTTGAATGGATCTTTTCTCTGTGATTGGGTATTGAGCATTTGGAAAATATTGGTTCACTGAGTTACACAGATATTGCAAATATTGAATATTTCATTATGTATTATAAAAAAATCACATTTGTTAAAAAAACTGACTGTCAAAAAAATTACATTTCAGGGAATTGTCAAGCTTATGGTAGCAGATACAAGTTTTCTAAAATTCCAGTTTCACTTGAAAGGTCCAGTTTTTTCATTGGCAATAAATACTGTCAGTTGTTTTCCTTGGAGGTATAGGTCCACTTAATTCATTTTCAAACAAATGCCTAACAGGAATCCAAATCCAAATAATCATAGGTTGTCAGTCAAGTATTCTTTCAAGTAAAAGTAGAATTTTATGAAAAAAAAACAGATGTCTCAAAAAAAACAGATGGATCTCAAACAGTTGTACAAGTGCTTTTCCTTGAGACAATTGTCCTTCAGTACTCAACAGCAGCACTTTATTTGTACCTCCCATTTTGTCATGCAGAGTATAAAAAGATGCATAGTCTCAACTTCTGCATCCAGTCAAGATGGAGTAACAGAGACTGGATTTATCATACCATCTTGAAAAAGAAATATCAAAGAATGGTGTCTAAATATGGGAAAACACACATTGACAGGAGACCAATGAAAGAAGGAAAACAAATGAGATGAGCTGGACACCTTCCCCATCTTGCTGCCCTGAGAGAGTTTCCAGGATACAATTCAGGCAGCAGGAATTTAAACTGGGCCAGGAGATGAGAAAACAGAATTGAGAACATGGGACGGTTAGGTGGCTAGAATTTGTAGGAGAGAGTATGGTGGAGCTTCATGGTGAGAGTATGTCAGAGGTCAGGAAAGGGTTCTTCCTAAGATTTTATCTCAGTACAGATCAGCACATGCTTGTGAGAAAACTAAGGCAAGGGAAAAACTATCAAGAAGGAGCAGGCATAACAAGCCCCAGAGCATAGATGGAGTTAGGAATATTTGGTGTTTCTACCAGTCAGAGTGCAAAAACTGCAAAACACAAGGGACAAAAAGTAGAACACACTGAGAGTATTGCTTCAGTAGGGGTTCAGATTATACCTGGATTATAGCCTGCTCTGCTCCAGCCTAACAAAATTTAAAAGCAAGCCTCCAAAGGATCAAACTATTTTCAACTTAACTGTGTCTCTGAACAAAGATCAAGAATATTTGAAGGAATACAGATAAACCCAGTACCCAAAAAAGTAAAATTCACAACAGCTGGTATCTAATAAAACATTTACCAGGCATGGTAAAAAGAAATAAGAACATATAACCCGCATAGAGAAAAACCAATGAGAAGAAACAGACAAAGAAATTACACAGATGATAAATTTGCACATAAAGATATTAAAACAATTGTCATAGATTTATTCCATATGTTCAAGAAGGTAGAGGAAAGATTAAACATGTTAAGGAGAAATTTGGATGGCATAAAGAAAATCGAAAGTAAACATCTAGCAAAGGGTAAAAGCAATGTCTGGGATGAAAAGTAATTGAATGGAATTAAGAAAAGATTAGGCACTGCAAAAGGAAAAATTAGTGAACTTGAAGACATAGAAATAGAAACTATACAAATGAAATAGACAAAGAAAAAAAAACAAAGGAAAACTGTGGGAAAACTTCAAGCAACTTAATGTGTATAATTTGAGTTCCCAAAGGAGGATGGGGGATAAAAAATACTTGAAGAAATAATGGTTAAAATTTTTCCAAATTTGATGAAAACTTAAAGTCCACTAATTCAAGAAACTCTATGAATCCTGAACACAAGAACATAAAAGAAAATCCCACCAAGGAATATCATAGTTAAATTGCTTAAAAACTGATAAAGAGAAAATCTTAAGACGGAGGCACATTACATGGAGGGAAACAAAGATTAGAATGACAGTTGATTTCTCATCAGAAACCAAGTAAGAAGACATTGGAGCAACATCTTTAAAGTACTGAAGGAAAAAAAAATCTACTAACATAGAATCCTATACTCAGAGAAAATATCATTCAAAAATGGAGGCAAAGTAAAAATTATTTCAGCATACAGAAATTACCACCATACCTATACTACAAGAAATGTTAAGAGACATCCTTTAGGCAGAAGAAAAATGTACTAGATGGACATATGTATCTTCACAAAGAAAGAAAGAGTATCATAAATAATGAATATGTGGGTAAATAAAAAAGAGTTTTAAACAACTTTAACAATCTCTTCCAAAGATGATTATTTAATGCAAAGATAAGAACAATGCCTACTGGGGTTAATAACATATTTAGAAGTAAAATTTCTGACAACAATAGCACAAAGACCAAGAGGGGAAATAGAAGTATACTATTGTAAGGTTCTTGTACTACACATTGAGTGATGTAATAATTCTTGTGGTAGATGGTGATACATTAAAAATGTATAAGATAAATCCTGAAACAACCACTAAAGCCAAAACAGAGATATAGCTGACAAACTGACAAAAGAGATAAAATGGAGTGATAAAAAATAATCCAAAATAAATCAGAAAAAGTGATAAAAGTGAACAAAGAACACATGGAACAAATAGAGTGGTAGGTTTGAATCTGACCATATCAATAATCACATTAAATATGAATAATCTAAATGTTCCATTTAAATGCCAGAGATTGTCCAATTGTATTAAAAAAAAAAGACCTAGATAGATGCTGCTTACAAGAAACCCTCTTTATATGTAAATAAGAAAATAGTTTAAAAGTAAAAAGGATGGAAAAAAATTATACCATGTTAAGGCTAATAAAAGAAGTGACTATATTAATATTAGGAAAAAAGTAGATTTCAGAGCACAGAATATTATCAAGTATAAAGAGGGCTATTTCATAATGATAAAAGAAAATTACAATCCTAAACATTTATGCATTTAATAAGAAAGCTTAGAAATATATACATGGTATAAAAATTAACAGAACTGAAAGTAGACAAATCCACAGATATAGTCAGAGATTTTAACAGCACTCTTAGTAATCAGTAGAAAAAGTAGACAGAGAATCAGTTACATAGAAGATTTGGGAAACATTATCAGCTACCTTGCCTTAATTGACACTTACAGAACTCTACCTGATAGCAGAAGAATACATTTTTTTTCATGTGCAGGAGGAACATTTACCAAATTAGATCAAATTCTGAGCTATAAGACACTTCTTAAAAAACTGTAAAGGATTCTTTCCTATCAAGTCTGTTCTCTGATCATGATGGCATTAAATTTGAAATCAATAACAAAAAGATATCAGGGAAATCCTCAACTATTTGGAAACTAAATAACATACTTTAAATAACCCATGGGTAAAGGATGGGTACGTTCATTCTCTTTGATTGTAGTGTGAACATGGTTTCATGGGTGTAAACATACATTAAACTCACCAGACTGTATACTTTAAATATGCAACTTAAAGTATTCTAATTATATTTCAATAAATCTGTTAAAAAGACATGAATTCAAAGATTGAGATTTAATAATGAAAATTTTTTTGCTTTATGAATGATATTGTTAAATGAGACTGGCTCTTTTTTCTCTTTTTTTTAAAATGAAGTACAGTTGATATACAATATTATTGTTTTCAAGTATACATAGTGATGCAACAGTTATCTACATTATTAAATGCTCACTTCAACTAGAGTAGTTACTGTCAGTATAGAATGATGTTACAGAATTATTGACTACATTCTCTATTCTGTACTTTCATCCCCATTATTAATTTATATTATGATTGAGATTTTGTGCCTCTTTATTCCCTTCACCTATTTCACACACACCCCCCAAACCCTCCCCTGTGGTAACCACAAGTCACTTCTCAATATACATTAGTCTATGTCTGTTTTATTAGATTCCACATATAAGTGAAATCATATGGTATTTGTCTTTCTCTGCTTGGTTTATTTCACTTAGGTTAAAACCCTCTAGGCAAGATTTCTTTATTTTTTATGGCTGAATAATATTCCATTGTATGTATGTACCACCACGTTTTTATCCATTTATCTACTGATGGGCACTTTAGTTCCTTCCATATCTTGGCTATTGTAAATAATAAGGCAATAAAAATAGTAGTGCATATATCTTTCAAATCAGTGATTTTGTTTTCTTTGGGTAAATTTCCAGAAGTAGAATTACTGGGTCATATGGTATTTCTATTTTTAGCTTTTTGAGGAACCTCTATACTGCTTTCCATAGTGGCTGGACCAATTTACATTTCTACTAACAGTGTAGGTGGGTTCCCTTTTCTCCACATCCTTGCCAATACTTGTTATTTCTTATCTTTTGGATAGTAGCCATTATGACTGGTGTGACGTGATACCTCATTGTGGTTTTGATTTGCATTTCCCTGATGACTAGTGATGTGGAGCATCTTTTCACATGACTGTTGGCCATCTGTATGTCTTCTTTGAAAAAATGTCTATTCAAGTCCTCTGTCCATTTTTTAATTGGGTTACTTGGCTTTTTGGTGCTGAGTTGTGTGAGTTCTTTATATATTTTGGATATTAGTCCCTTATTATATCATTTGGGAAAATATTCTCCCATTTGGTGGATTGCCTTTTTGTTTTGCTGATGGTTGCCTTGCTGTGCAGAAGTCCTTTAGTTTGATGTAGCCCCACTTGTTTATTTTTGCTTTTGTTTCTCTTGCTCAGGGAGATATATCCAGAAAAAAATTACTCATGCTAATGTTCAAGGGATTCTTGCCCAAGTTTTCTTCTTAAGAGTTTTATAGTTTCATGTCTTATATTTAGATCTTTAACTCATGTAGTTTATTTTGTGTATGGGATTACAGTGATCCTATTTCATTCTTTTGCACATTGGCTCTTTTTCTTTTCTTTTATCTTTTTTTCTTTTTCTTTCTCCATCTTTTTTTTTCTGTGCATGTTAGTGAAGAATACACTGTACAGGTACAGTTTTTTTAATAGTACAATTTTGTGTCCTATCTTGAAAAGTACTAAGGTGCTAGCAATTTTGCCCACCATTGGCTTTGCAACATCAGTGCAAAATTAATACAGTAAAAAAAGCAAATTTTACTTTTGTGTTACTATAAAAATTGATTTGACTTTGCAACATCCAAAAGGGTCTAGGGGAATCCCCAGGGGTCCACAGATCACATTTTGAGAACTGCTATTTTAACAGAACATTCTGGTCATTAATGCTTTAGTCCAGGGGCGTCATTTTAAAGGTGGGAAAACAGGCTATTGCAGCTGCATGGAGAAGAACTCTTTGAGCGGTTGGGTCCTTAATGTGCTTCAATCACAATATAGAACCTATACTATAATAAAGATGATAACCACTTCACTTGTGACTAGCACTTATCACTGCATACATAATGAATTTTTTTCCATGATGAAAAATAAGGTCTGAATTGCTTGACTAAGTGTAATAGTCATGGGTTATCTTTGATAGGAAGAGTTTGCGGAAAGGAAAAGTTTCAGTAGGAAAAAAAATAGCAGGCATAAGGGATTTCTGAAAGTTTCCAGAAAAAAATGAGTGAAGGAAGAGGGAAGAAGGATATTTAATGTATAAGGACATCAGTTTAAATGTCCTCATTCTGATTGTTCTGGGATCTATATGTTACTAGGAGACGACTTGGAGGCCACCACCCTGATTCTCACTATGGAAGAAAGAGGATGGTGAAGAAAACATATTAATAAAGAAGGTAAGGATACATAAATAGAGAGATATGTTGGATTTGTAGATTTATGGAAAACTGTCAGGAGAGCCCTCATGTAAAAAACAATTTACTAAAATCCACATCACTTGCCATGTAAAATGTTTTAGATTCATAAGACATGCATCATGGGATGCATTTGTAGTGGATACAGAGACATACTGATGAGGGAAGCCCTCTGCAGCAGCTGCTGACAGTTGGCAGACATCCTCTAGCTGTTAGTTCCTTTGTCTGCAGAGAGCTGCTTGCAGGAAGTCACCCTGTGAGGTGGGGGTATAGAACCCCAGCCATTTTGGCTTCACTGCACCGCAACTCTGACAGGTGATTTCAGCTACCAGGCCTCCCCTGGGGTTGGGTGAGGCTGTGGAGTAGGGGGGCATTTCCCTGCTCACTTTTCCCTTGGCTCTGTCCCAATCCTCCCTCTCCCTCCCTCAGGGGTTTGTCCCAAGTGTACATTCTGAGAGCTAAACTCTGTCTCAGAATCTGCTTCCTGCAGATCCCAAATGGCAACAGCATCTTACTGACTTAAATATAACCAGAATTGGATAAAATTGAAGAACTCTAGAGAATGGCAAATTCTCATAAAATTATGTGTTAACATTTTAACTCAAGCATTTCCTTATTTCTTATTGTGAACTGCTTATACTTGGCATGATATTATCTTCAACATTTTGGTTCATATAGGTTTGCTATTTCCACTTCCCTTTCTTATAGGAATCATATTGTGAAAGGTTGGCCTAAGCAACAAGAGAGGAGACATACTGGGAGATGTGACTGTGGTTTTGTTCTGAATATTGTACCAGTAGAAAAATCTTAAGTGGTCCCATTATCAGATGAACTGAACACAAATATCATAAAGAAGCAATTTAATTTTAAGACTGAAGATTTAAATTGTCACTCAAAACTCTCAGACATGAATAGGATTAGTAATTTTGGACATCAGGAAAGTAGGTACTTTCATCCAGTCTTCCCAGTAGCTCCAGAGGAAGGCAGAACAGTGTATTCCCAGGCTTGTCCTCTGTCTTTAACTCACCTTACAGCCACGCTTAAGAAGATAGAGGGGGTGACCTTCTGGCAGACTTCTTTACCTTCAGATTTCTGCTGAGAAGCGGATCAGTTTCAATGTCCTCGGTCTGATTGTTTGGGGATCTATATGTTACTAGGAGACGACTTAGAGGCCACCACCGATTCTCACTATGGAAGAAAGAGGATGGTGAAGTAATCGTCATGACCAAGACTAGAAACCTGAAGACGAAACTGAGTTTCGTTTTATTTTTTCCTAGGATTATCTTGAAAACTGTGATTTTTGATATTACAAAGTAAATACAATTATATGTAGCTTTTCCTTTTGGGGTCATACATTGGAGAAGATGATTGCCTAAAGAACCACTGTGGACACTTTAGATTTCATTTATTTCAGATGTTTACTTCAACCATACTTCTCAGTTTGGGAGTATAACAGTGTCTTCTATAAAGCAAGATAACTATTTGTCAGAAAAAAGAGAAAAGATATGATAGGCTATTATAAATGAAATACTTTTGAGGGTTCCAGTTCAGGCATTGTACAGGGGAGGCTCCGTTTTCTCATCTGGAAATGGATTAATACCTAACTCACATGGTTGTTAAGATTAAATAAGGGAACATCAGAAAAACACCTAGGACAGAGTTTGGTACAGAAATACTCAGTAAATGTCAATTCCCTGTCCATCCTTTCTTAATGAGCTGTGGGAAAACGCTCCAAAGTTCCACAAGGTCTGATGAACGCTCCTTGCCCTTCCTATTTCCTAGTTTTGACATTGGAGATCATAGAAATGCCTCTTTCTTCCTTTCTTCCTCTCCAACACAAGGAAGTGGTCGTCTCTGTTCTCTTGGGTTCGGAAGCTTGTGCCTCCCAGGATAGCCCAGCCCTGGGTTGCAAATCGTGGGGGAGGAGAGCTGCGGATTCGGCCTGCGCAGCGCAGTGGGGAGGCGACCGCCCGGCGATGGGGAGGCGGGCGCAGTCGACCCAAGGGTGGAGAAGGGGGAAGGCGAAGGACGCGCGTTCCCGGGCTCGTGACCGCTGGCGGCCCGGGTAACCCGGGCCCAGACAGGCGGAGATGGCAGGCGGAGGGGACCGGCGTGTCTTGGGCACCCTCCACCTGCTGCTGCTGGTGGCCGTCCTGCCCCTGGCGGCCCGGGGTGTCAGTCGGGGCGCCGCAGCCTGGACCGAGGAGAAGGTGAGGGGCTGCTGCTGCGCGAGGGTACCTGGGCGCGTCTTGCCGGGTGCGCGGACCCCGGGCCGGGCGAGCCCCACCTAGGCAGCGTGGGAGGCGGGGCAGCCGTCCCAGCCCCTGGCGCCCGCTGGAGTGGGGTCTCTGAGTCCTGGTCAGGCTGCCTCGCTGGCCTCCGGGCTATCCCGGAGACGTCCCGGGAGCAGGGTGATGTTACCAGCCTCCCCTCGGCTACGGTCTGATGCGGGTGCTGAGAAGCACAGGAAGTGTGTCCGGCGGCGGCGGCCAAGCAGGGAGGTGAGCGCGCATCGCTGCGTCACCGCCCACTTGACCCGAGAGGCCGGCGGTCTCCGTGCTCCGGGCAACTGGGGTACCCGGCGCGCCCGGGGGTGTGCCCTCGACTCCCCCACCGCTGCATCCAAGGACGCCCTTGGGACGTTGGCGTTTCCATGCAGTCTCTGGATGGACCAGTGCTGTTTCTCTTTTCGGGTTTTTAAGGGGAGCAACTCCAACCAAGGACCCGCTTAACTTTACAATTTTTTTTTCTTGAAAGAATATAGTGCAGTTGTCAGAGAATTGCATCTTATTGTAGGTGGAAGTTTCACATAAGGAACTTAGGATAAACGTGATTTGCAAGTTCCTTCTGAGGGAAGTAAATAGGTTCACAATAATTTCTTTCTCTTGTGTAACAATTTTGAAATCATGAAATTGTTAGAGACTTACACAAATATTAACGGCATTGGGGGTGAAATGGTATGCTTTAAAGATACAAAGAAAATCAGCAACGAACCTAAAGGGATAAAAACTTTAACAGTGTTGCTAAACAGACCTTTAAATGCTTATAGTATGCCTGTATTCACGGGTAAGTTTGGGGCCCGCGGGGGAAGGCCCAGGCCCTGTGTTGGCTCACACGGCCGTTCCCTCTGGCCACATACACACGGATATGAACGGTCCACTTCAGGTCTCTGGGTTACACTTAATGAGCTTCACCATCCAGGGGGCCAAACGGGCTCCCACTTACACCCAGGGACCACCAGCCACAGGGAACCTGGTGAGGATGTGGGAGTTCAGCTCAAGAGCAACTTCATTTTAAGAAAAACAATTTCCCATGGAGTTACACAACTTCCGTAGAAGTAATATCCATTAAGGAACTTTGAGTTAGATACTTATATCCTCTCCTTCACTTCTCTGTGTATACCTTCCCAGTCAGAAGTTGGGAAGGGGCATTAGGAAACAGAATGTGGAGTCACACAAATGTGTGTTTCTGATACATCTAAATAGGTGGGAATATGGAAGATGGGAGCTGTTAGTTGGAGCTGCTCTTAAAGGAATCATTGTAGGCAGGATGTGTTTGTGGGTGGGAGAAGGTTCTGGATTCTTAAAATGTTTTAAACTAATGAGAATCTAACTTTTGGAAATGTCTTTTGAAGCATGAATCCATTTTGATTTAAAAAAATCTTCTAATCACTGTACTGTTGGGACACTGGATGCTTTTAAATAGTGTAACAAATGAAGCAAATGACCTACATCAGCCGTGACAGTTCCCGATCTGTGGGCCTTCATAAAGGCCTGCAGGTGGCCAGTGCAGTTCGTAATCTGGGTAATGAATGAGTCCATACTAAAACATGTCATCCTGTCCTGTATGGCATTTCATTATTTTTATCATGTGAAGTGTGCCCTTGGTACACTAGTCTGCTGAAAGGTGAGGTGTGGTAAAGAAAACAATGATTCTGAAATCCATTTTCTTTGTTTTGAAATAAAGGTGTGTTTCTTTCAGTGGCATCTAATATGTAAAAACAGTTCAACCCTAGTTTATGGTTGTGTTCAGAAGATTGTGATTTGGTTACCTGAAACCTGCAAACAATTTTCCCATGGAAGCAATGTTATAAGTTGTTAGCTTTGCAGGTGGGCCGAGAAGTATCTATTTAGGGGCATTGCATCTGGCTATTAGGAATCATATGTGTGTGTGTGCGTGTGTGTGTGTGTGTGTGTGTGTATGTATCACTTGAACCTCATAGTGACCCTGTGAACAGAGGGTGTTTATCCCCAATTTTCAGATGAGGAAACATGACCATAACATCAGCAAATTGAAGAGACTTCCTCTTTCCTCCTCTACCTCTTCTCTTAGGTAGATGCATCCTGGCTGAAGAGGTTCAGGCAGCGGCGCCCAGATAGTGAAGGAGTATAGCGCTGGTGGGAGGGTTGGAGGGCCAGAAGAAGAGCTTACTTTCCCCTTTCTTGGTCAACTTTGACCCTAAATGGAGTTCCAAATAGGAATTTTTTTTGGAAACTTCTCTTTTCTCATTCCTTTTTGCCTCCTTGATCTCCATCATAGATTCTCTGGGCATTTGATCCATATTCCAAGATGACTTCTCCCAAATCATGCACCCCTTGATCCCCAATTTTATTTCTTTGGTACAAATCCGTACCTTCAGGACAAACATATCAGCCAGTTGTTAAAAGAACTCTCATTAAATAAGTCCTCCTTTAGGCTTTTAAAAGAACTCAATATCAACAATCCTTGTCAAACACTTGCTTGGCACAGTGGCTGGCATATAGTAAATTCTTAATAAAGGTTAATTTTTTATTTTTAAAATAAACACACATGAATATTTATTCCATGTTAGAGATATGCTGCATAAATTGTTTTATATCTTGCTATGTTGCTTAATTGTATAGTGTATTTCCTTGAGCCAATAAAATGCATTGAAAGCATCATTTGATGACTGTAAAATCAGCATCATTCCATAATATAACTACCCCTTTAATGTTGGATATTTAGAGTGTTTCTAAATTTTGTCATAAAGCTAGAACCCAATGTATTTTAATGGTAGAATCTTTCTTTATTGTAACAAAAGTGAGGTAGAAAAATTTAAGTCATATCGGGGATGGAGAGGCAGATTTTTTAAAGCAGAGGAACTGTATATAGTAAAGTTCTCTTTACATAGGAATCTTCCTTTAGAATCAGCTTTGGCAAATTGTTACTACGCTCTTCACCATTTCACATTCTTCTGTTTCTGGAACCACATGTATTCTAAAAGTCCTCAGGGTTCCCCTCTTCCATAGTTCTAAATGTCCTTAGCCAACACCCCCCACCCCTCCCTAACATACACACACACCTGCCATGATTCTTACGGAAGCAGCAATGAAGACTTCAAGGCAGGGACAGGGAGGTCAGTGGTAAGCTGGGTATTGGGGGAAAAGACAAAATGTCCCATATTTGAGCTTCTACCATCTGGCATGGTAGTGCTATAATGTCCACTTTACAGATAAGGGAGCTTTTCCTAGTTACAGGTTGTAAATGAGAGAGCCAGGATTTGACCCTACACTGATGTGTTCAAAGTCTCTACTGCTTTGCTTGTTCAATATGTGCTTGCATTGAAAAAAGACAGAACTTCATCTTCAGTTCCCAACTCTCCCACAACTGCACTTGTAATGTCAGTGGTATCTGGTACACATGATTCAGTAAATACTGGCTGGGTTGAATTTGCACATAGACACAAATGTTAATCTGAGTGCTGTCTAGGAGATGCTCATAATGGGATGGGAAATGGAATTAGATTGGCTGCACTTCTGTAATGACTCCCCCTTTAATTCAATGGTTTGGGACCTCAAATCCCTTGGCCAGCTGGGCCAGCTCTACAGATTATGTAAGTAAAACCCTCTTTGGCCTGGCATGGTGTGATTAACTTAGAGGGGATGCTTAAGGATATCTGGTTCACACTTTTTAGCTGAAAGATTCTTGTCACCAAAGGAGACTTATTGTCCTTTCTGCCTGGATGAAAAGACAAGGCAGGGGCTGTAATAGAGACTCATTCCTCTGAGAATGCCTGTACCAATAGAAAGTTGTCAACGTGCATTTTAACTGAAATAAACTGAACAATCTGGGTTTTGCATTTAACACTGAGCTCAACACTATTTTTGCCTTATTTACTTTTCCTCATGCTGAAGCCCAGGCTTTCTCTCCAGGTTTCTCCTCTTACTGATCCCTCTCATCTCCTCAGAGATTTTTATATTTATCAAGTTCTGCAAGTAAAGCCCCATAAAAGTCAAATTGATGACATTTAAGTTGGAAAACTCAAGTGCTTTTCCATTCAGGGCTTTAATGAATAGAAAGGCTTAATTAATTAACCGAGTGTGGTTGTTTCCCCTTCTCCATCCTTTCCTGACTTATTTCTGTGATTTCACAGGGGCATCCCTACTCCCAGGGAGGCAGGGAGAGGGTGGGCTCTTTACTGAAGCATGTTAATTAAATGATTGAGCCCAGGAGACTGAGAGACAATACATGTTAAGTCTCTGTCTTCAGGAATGTCAGTGGGCCTGTCCACTATACTTTCCCTTTATTCATCCATTAAGCGTTTTTAGGTGCTATTTGCCAACTTTGTTGCACCTTCTCTATCACTATATTGTGTTTCAGCTAGAAATGCTGGAGGGTTGTTTATTTTGATCCTATTTTTTCTCTAATGTCTTCAGAACTCTTTCAAGCCTCTATAAATCACCCATTTAAATGTGATTTAAACTTGATTTCCTTTCACTGTGGACATGAAGGACCTCATCCACAGTGACCAGGTAGGCTCTGAGTCGGAGTAATGGACAGTAAATAGAAAAAGAGCCACTGGTCAAACAGCCTTTGACCCCAGAGTTCTTCATTTTCCCAGTGACTGTCCTGGGCCAGTCCAACTCTAAATCATCAGAAGCATCGACTGTCAGAAACTCAAAAAGAGCAAAGACCACCAACATTGACCCACAGCACTTCGTGGCCCTGCACAGCAGGTAACCCCCACTGTCTCTCCTGTCTCATTGCTTGTACACTCAACTGATTTGATATTTCTGATGGCAAAAATGCCCATTTTACTTTAGTATTATGTAAATACAGTCTTAGTGAAGATAGTTTCAGAAAGATAGTTCATCTCCTGTTTCCTTATTTGATGAGTTCACCCAGTATTTACTGAGTGTTCGATATGAGCTGGGCACTGTGTAGCTCTGGAGAGAGAATGGGAAATAAGAGAGAGTTTCTGCCCTCATGATGCTGACACCCTGTATGAAATTAGACCTTAAACAAATAAACACACATGTAAGTGACCTCCAAGCTACAACCTGAAATGAGAGAGAGTTAGTCAGGTGAAGAGGAAGGCAAAAGCCCTCAAGCTAGAAGCCTCCCATCTCCCAGCAGATGCAAAGGCCCCATCTGGGCAGAGCCTCAAACCCTGCTCTGGGGCCTGGAAGGGTGCTGGGCTGACAGAAGCATGGTGCGCTGGGGCAAGAGGCCCTGCATGGGGCTTGTGAGGCAACAGGAGAGACCAAACAGGCTCTTGTGGGTCAGGTTAAGTAATAATTAACCATGTAAGTCTTCTGACTTCTTGCCTCAGGTTTCTTTTTTTCTCTTCTCATGTTTTTATTGTTTTATCTTTTATCTTTAGCTTTCTTCACAAACATATATGTGAGAGTTAGCCTGGACTTAGATTCTGGAGATACCGAGGAATTTAAAGGCTACAGCGACAAGTTCATCAAGGAAATATTTTTAAAAAATGTATTATCAGTAACCAAAGACAAACTTGGAGATGTTTGGGCACAGCATCAACATTTGGGAGTAAATGGGAAGTGCGTGGATGAAGCAGAAGGCAGAGCAGAACTAGTGTAGGATTGGAAATCCATCGAGCCAGTATTTTTTCATGGAATTACCCATAACTCTCCTGTGAACTCTAGAAAATCAGGTTTTTATGAACCTCAATTTCCACTGACAGAAATCAAGAAGGTTGGACTAAATCATCTGTCAGTGGCCTTTCCTTCCCTAAATTCTATACCTCTTTCATGTTTGATAGTAGGTAGTGAACTAAAACTTACTGAATATTTACTTTATTACTATTAGCCTAAGAGATAGGTGTTATTACCTCCATTTCACAGATAAAGAAATTGAGCCTTAATGAGCTTAAGTAACCTCACCAGAGGTACAGCTAATAGGTGGGGTGAGGAAGACTGTGTGAGAAGCTGAGTTGGGAGAGTCTCTTTGAACCCACAGCCCATGCTCTTTGCGTGATAGTATCAGAGAGTATCACTGAGACATATCAAGATATAGATGAGTGTAACTAACTTGGCAATAAGCATTCTCTAATTTCAAAGTTTCTCACCAGCCACATGGAGTGTTTACATGGAGTGAGAATACCTATGTCATTGCTTAGACATATTCAGCTAATACTGGTCCTGGAAAAAACTGTAAAAATAGACACAGCCCCCCAATTTCTGGTTGCATCCAAAGAACTTGATATCCTGTATTACCTCCATCATTCTCCTTGGGGAAGAAATCATCTGGTTTATCACCCACTTCCCTGTGGGAGGAGTAACACATTCAGTCATTGTGTGCCTGACAAACCTGTAATGAATAAAAATAATCATTACTAGTATCATAAGAAAATACAGCATGTGTAAAGTAATATCCAAAATACAAATTTGAGTGTTATGTTTATTTAGCTGTTTAAGTTCAGTTCCCTTAACCAATATGTAAGTGTACCTAAGAGTGTGAGAATTATTAGAATATTACAGTAATTTTAGCTGACCATGAAAAGTGTACTATTTCGTGTGCTATAGGATCATCAAGCTCGGATGGAAGGAATTGCAACAATCATCTAGGTTAGAGCTCTTCAACAGAAATATACAAAAAGAAGCACATATGTACTTTAAAATTTTTAGTAGCTACATTAAAAAAGGAAAAATCAATAGGTGAAATTAATTTTAATAATATATAATTCAGTATTTCAAAAATTATCATTTCAACAAGTGCTCACTATAAAATTATTAATGAGCTATTTTACATTTTTTCGTAGGAAGTCTTTGAAATCTGGTATGTATGCTTAAACATACTTAAAGCACAATTCAGTTTGACTAAGTACATTTCAGGAACTTCGTAGTCACACGTGGTGAGTGGTTTCCATATTGGTCAGTGCAGAGGTAGCTCAAATTCCTTTATCAGTTTTTTTGAGAGGAGTGGGAAGTTAAGGGACCTGCCCAAGGTCATGCAACCTACCAGTAGCTGTAAAAGCGTAGAATCTAACTTCTCTGATGCTAAGATAGTGCTAATTCTGTAAACCACATTGCCTGTTATAATGCAATTATGCTAACAAAGTATTGTTTGTTGGCTGCAGTTTTTAAATACTGGGTTTTCTTAAGAACAGGAGATAAATAATTGATATCTTTAAACCTTAGTTTTACAAAGTGGTTGTACTAAAAAATCATTAAAAATTAACACAGGAAGTAAGTTCTCAGGTTCAAACATTCTCAGGTTCAAAGCATTCTATTAACTTTGTAAAAAAAGCCCCCAAAACAGATTAACTTTCTAGATCTAAGGGGGGTAGTTTTGAAATTGAGTATTAGTTTACTTTGCATGACAAAAGAGCTATTCCTTTATTTCGAGGTTCAAAGCAAATAGTTTTCTATTGCAAATGTCTCAGGATGAGTCTTAAACATATCATGAAATGATAGTTAAATAATCTTATTTAATCCTCAGAATTATCACCAGCCGGCCGTTTTGAATTCATCGTCTCTTCGCAAAGTGGCAGAAGGCACCAGTGTTTCTGAAATGTGGCAAAATGACTTACGACCTTTGCTGATAGAGCGGTATCCGGGATCCCCTGGAAGCTATGTTGCTCGCCAGGTGAGAGCAGCTCACAGACTTCAAGGTCACTGAATGCTTGGCATTCACGTGAACGAGAATGTTACGTCTCAAATTTTGAGTTGTCTCCTATTCTGATCTGTCATCTCATTTTTTTATTCACCAAAAGAGCAAGAGAGAAAACCAAGCAACTGAGAGAAAATGCTCTGAATTAAGTGATATATGCTAATCTAAATCAATTTAGGTGTGACATTTCTGTAGGGGTACAACATCAGACAGGGTGCTAAGTATTCAAATCTTGATCATGTCTCTATCACAGTCCCCAGCACCAAAACCAAGTTTCTTGGGTCCTAAATGCCCAATATCAATAGCCTTAGACCATTCTTGCTTGACAGCTTTGGGCCAAGGGTAAGTTACTCTCCTATCAGGCCTCCATTCTCCTGTGGGAAATAGTATCCTCCCTGGAAGAGAGTCAAGATCAGTGATAAGCTACTTTCTTCTATAGTGCTTCTCAAACTTCAGTCCCTGATCTATGGTAAAAAAAAAAAAAAAAATTATGTTTCATACACACAAACAAAGAAAAGTTTAAGTGGTGCAAAAGTTTCATGAGAAAAGATAAAAAACCTCTCTGTTATTACCTGCAGTTTAGTCTGATATTGTTAATTCTATTTTACTGTTTTTTTAAAAATGCTGGTCATGACCCAATGAACTGATTTAAAGACCCACTGGTTTTACCACTGTGGTTTGAAAGACACCACTATAGAGGGTAGATTAAGCCATAAAGTGGGATAGACCTGGAATGTCTCTTTGCCTCCTCAGTGCCAGTCTTTCTAAGCACTCTGAAACCCCAGCTCTGAATGGCTGTTTTTCAAACTAGCTCCATTTCAAGAGGCAGCTTGGGAAGGTATGGGAGAGACCGGCCCCTCATCTCCTCCACTGAGTGTACTCCACCTGCCTAGTTGTTCAGGCCCTGAGACACCCCCCCTGCTGTAACACAGTGACACCTCCAAGGCCCGGTGGCACAGCTGTTGGGCTCTTCCCTTCTCCCCAGTATATGGCTTCTGCCCCTCAAGTCTAGCCCAGATGGTCACTGTCTGTGGCCCCATTCACCCCTTGTCTTCCATCCAAACAGCTCCTACTTCTCCTAAGGAATTAGATGGTGGAAACCCAAAGAGCACCTCAGTTCTTTCTAACCTTTAGGCAGAGTGAGAAATAATGATGCTGCTGACTTTCATGGAGGAGGTATTTCAGTGATTTCTACCTGAGGTAGGAATAAAAAATAAATTAAAAACTGGAGGATTAAGTTTTTAGGCCAGGTTCTTTTCAGAGATCCTTGCACGGGTCCTCTCATTCAGTTCTTGCAGTGCCACCACCTGGGTACTATTATTATCCTAATGCTACAGATTTAAAGAGATCTGAGGTTTAGGTATATGAATGAACTTCTTCAAGGTCACACACATAGAAGTGAGGATGTGGACTCAAATCTGCTTGACTTCCCCATCCTCTCGCTGGAGCGCAGTGACTGGGAGGAACCAACCAGCTTTAGCATGTGCTCACAAATGTCTTCTGTGTCCAAGGTGGAGAGTGAGATGCTTACCACTCATTTCCATGATACTCCCTAAGCCCATCTCCCAAGCATTTTCTTAAAAGAAGCTCAGGGCACACTTACTGGGCTTTCCAAAACCCTCAATTCCTCATCAGAAAAAATGCAGCTTTTAATACTCATACAACTGGACCTTTTTCATTTCCCCACACCATTTGATCAGAAGGCCATATACATCCAGACACATACATGCATATTTCAGACCTGAGTTTCCTTGCCTGCATGCTCTAGAAGTCTGTAAATACAACAGATACTGGTGTTTTGATCTTTATTTAGCTTCAACAGAATAGATGGCATAAATAATATGCACAGATATACTATTGTGATTCGCAAATTCTATATTCACTGAAAACTGTTACTGAACCTGTAATGTCATTTTCCATGTCCTCTGGGGGTGGAGGCAAATGAGAAATCTATTGACAGCATTTTGGAATGTGTTGGGGCCTGTGGCTGGGCTGCTGATGCATGGTCTGGCTGACACGGCAGTAGTCCTAACAGGATGGTTGTGTTAGAAATCGTACAAAAAAGACTCAATTTTAAAATTTTTTGAGGAGAAAATCACCATGAAGTTTTAGAGAGCTGTCCCCCAAGCTGTGGATGATAAAGAGTTTCCACTTTTGAAGGTGAGGTGGATGACATTGAGTCATTCTGAGGTAACTACCCTAATGGCCTGAATTTGACTAGGACGAGTACCTTTCATGCAGAACTAAGTTTTAAAAGAAATGGTGTAAAATGTATTTTTTCTCCCCAGGCCTTTTGGAGCACTGAATCAGATGGATGTTTTATAAATTATGGAATTTCATGGTTATAACTAGAGAAAACTCTCAAATAAAAAAAAATGCAGGCTTGATATAAATTGGTGAAGTTAACTTTTGCAGTTATGAATAAAATGTGCATTGCTATAGATTCTCTTTCAGACAATAATATGGGAACAATTTCCCATAGTCTCTGTTTTTATTGTCTTTGATCAATAAGCCTTAAGATGCCTATTGGATTTTTAGCATATATTTATTTGAGGAGTTAATTTATTTAATAAATAATTTGAAGGCATGAAATTTTTGGGT
Source organism: Manis javanica (assembly GCF_040802235.1). Lineage (NCBI taxonomy): Eukaryota > Metazoa > Chordata > Mammalia > Pholidota > Manidae > Manis > Manis javanica. Next base: position 213,107,570 of record NC_133156.1, on the reverse strand, counting down.
ATTTTAGTGATTTCTACCTGAGATAGGAATAAAAAATAAATCAAAAAAAGGTGGATGAAGTCTTACTGAGGAACAAGCCAAAAACTGTCTAAAAGAGGCAAAACTTAGGGGCTAAAATAATCTATAGATGCACAGTGCATCTGAGAAGCTGAAGCTGGGCTACTTCAGTGGAAGGTTTGTGTGTCTCTGAGTGGAGGGTCCTGGGTGGAGCTGGAGACACTGATATGTGAAACATCCAGAAAAGAGGAGATACCTCAAGGCCCCCCGGGCAGAATTCAGCATCCTGACAATGGTGTGTTTGCAGACTTGGTACAAATACTGCAGGACCTGTTTCCTGCAAACAAAACTGGCCTGCCAATGTCATGTTTCTCGGAACCTGGAAATGAGAGTTTACATTGAATTAAATTAGACCCAGGATCATTCACTAATGTTAACCTAAAATCCCCTGGGCCTTCCCCACCAGGAAGTAGAATGTCGTATTTACCTCTATTTTTTTTCTCTCTTCCTCTCTCACTGTCTGCCTCTCTCTCTCCGGGTCTCCACCTTTATCTTTGTAACTTTTTCTTTTTTTCTGTGCTCTGTTTCCATCTATCTCTGTCTTCATATCTCTGTCTTCATCTATCCATCTCTCTCGCTCTCTACTTACCCCTTCCCCACTTTAAAAAATAGATGTATAATAATCCCCAAGCAGCCTATATTCTAAATTGTATTTAGCATGCTTACGAGACCCAGACATTTACTCCCTGAATTAGGTAAGCCCAGCTGATTTTGATGTCCCCCCACAGCCAAGCACTCCCTGCTACCAGTGAGAAAAGCAGTTTTTGGAGCCTACTGCAGAGAATTGTAGACAATGCCTGAGAACCAACAGCACAGTAAGAGGTACTGATGACCTAACTAGATTATGTAGCCAATTTGTTGAAATTTGTTGCTAAGATAAATAAAAAAAGTTTATACCGAATAAAAAAAAAGTTACTTCAGGGAGTTCTCTTGGAGTATTTGCTGAAGATTTTATGGATTTTAACATCAACATGAATATCAGGAATTTTGGCTTCAACCTGTTAAATAGTTGAGCACGAGTTTGTGTGCCAGACTTCTGCTGGGCAAAGCTCACAGGTATGTTTTTTAGATTTCAGTTCATTTTGCAAGCATGTAGGCTGCTGTTGGTATTGGAGGAGTTCATCATCTGGATACCAGATGTTCTGGAGTATATGCCTCTTTTTTAAGATGACCCCTTTCATGGAAAAAATTTTTTCCCCTCAAGTCTGAAATAAGTCCCTGATAACTTATTTTTATATTCTATGGAAAGCTTGTCTTTGATGCACAATGATTTCCTTCTCTTCAAACTACTAATGTTTGATCTCATATCATTTTATATCTTCTCACTGAGAATAACTCATTAGTTATGACCAACCCATATTACTGATAACCCACTGTGAGCAAAGCTGAGTAGCAAGAGCTGTGGAGAATAACAGAACAAATGAGATATGAATGATTTCAAAAGGTTATAAACATTTCTTTTTATTATATGAAAAGACAACTCATAAGTGTGTGATAACAAAGGTAAGGGGCCATGTGTACATGCTACATAGGCCAAAGTCCACCTCACTACAAAAAGCAAAGCGTGAATAGCTGGGGAACTGTCTCTTTATGGGCTTTTGCAGGATTGACTGTGGAATCACTGTCTTCCCTCTAGTTTAGTTCTCCTCTTTCTGGAACCTTCCTGCCACAGTTTTTCCAAGTCCTTGCCTACGTGTCGTGTCACATTAGCTAGGGCAGGCCACACAGGACTTTTCCGTGAGGGAAAAGAACTATCCCATTCTTTTCCTGTATTAAAAGCAATTAATCTATCACCTCACAGTCCATTCCTACTGGATGTTAATTGAAGAACAAATTGCTAGTTATGTTGATGGTTAGTTGTCTTTTGACTCTTAAAAAATCCTTTAAGCCAACTTGCAAAGGTATATATAATATTTCAAAGTAAAAAAATGAAACTTAGAAAAATAAGGCAAAGGGAAAATAAAGATAGGAAAGGCCAAATGGAACAGCAGTGAACTTACCTATAACTTCTCACAGTAAATCTAGACTCTTAAAGAAGACACTTCCAATCCCTGAAGTGTGTTTCTTTTCCATATGCTGCTTTTTCCTACCAGTCACCATATTGTTCATAAGGCACAAGGTGATCAGGAGAGATGGGAGAAGAAAATCTTTTCAATTTTTACCAGCATTTGTAGTGGGTCTGGACTCCCCTGGGGTGCAGAAGGATAACTACTTGTTATGTCATTATGGTTCAGATTTGCTTTTTGATTCTTAGAGTGGGCAGGACCTCAGGTGTCCTCCAACCATCCCCTTGTTGTGGGACTACATTATTCTACATTATCCTAGGAAGGTGAGCAGCAGTATCTTTTGTTTGTATATACTTGGGAAAGAAGGGCTAACATTGGCAGTTCTTGTCCTCAAAGAGCTTAGAGTGAGAAAGTTGAGATCTTTAGGACCTTAGTATGTCTCATTTCCCAAACCTGTCTTCTTAGCCTCCAAGAAACATTGAAACTGGATGTTAATGCATGCTGAAATGGATCTGTATCTCCTGACAAGTAGAAATGTCCATGATACATTGTTAAGGGGCAGAGTAATGTGTAATGTAGGATTCTATCCCTATAAAAACATACATGCTTTGCCAAGTATATGTTTGCATGCTTGTATATGTTTGTATAAACAATGAGAATGGTGTGGAAAGACATACATCAGACTATTAGCATTGGTCAATATTAACAACTGGTTGGGACTGACTGTCAAGGTTAAGACCAGAGTGAGGGAGAAGAATAGCTTTTCCTTTAAACATTCTTGCTTTTAATTCAATAGCATGTATTGCATTTTTAACTTGAAAGGCATCATATTTAATTTAATTTAATTTAATTTAATTTAATTTAATTTAATTTAACAAATAGAACTGTCTGGATCTGAAATTTTGCCTTTTGTTTTGATCAGCACATCATGCAGAGAATTCAGAGACTTCAAGCTGACTGGGTCTTGGAAGTGGACACCTTCTTAAGTCAGACACCCTATGGGTACCGGTCTTTCTCAAATATCATCAGCACCCTCAATCCCACAGCTAAACGACACTTGGTCCTTGCCTGCCACTACGACTCCAAGTATTTTCCCCACTGGGACAGCAGGGTATTTGTGGGAGCCACTGACTCAGCTGTGCCATGTGCAATGATGTTGGAACTTGCCCGAGCCTTAGACAAGCGACTCCTCTCCCTGAAGGTATCTGTTTCCCTCTCATAGATTCCTGGGATTCAACACATTAGAAGGATAACACAGAGTGAATTGTAGAATCCTTGAGGGAGGGAAAAGGCTTACAGTACATGCAGACTTACAGTACATTTTGTAGTCATTTGTTGATATGAGGTTGAATGAATATTAATTGGGAGATTACATTATTTGAAATGTCAACCATGGGCAATAAACCAAAGATAAATGACAGTGAATTCATTAGTTGGCACCTGATTTCTTAGTTCTGAATACATATTAAATCAGATGCAACATTTCTTTGTGAAAAGTGACAAAGGTGGAAGGTTGGTACAGGCTTATGTTTGAGAACTACATTTACTTTTTCTTGTTTATAGAGCTGTGAGACATCACAACCTTCTCATCTGAGAGATGGTACTCTCAAGCTGGGTGGGGGGAGCAAGTTGCTACAAAGTGGTTCCGAAGCAGAAACTGGGTAATTCAGACTTCAAGATGAAAAGCATGAAGCAGAAATGCATTATTGTTATTATCTGTGAATCTCGGCTCAATTTTATGTAGCAGAGCAGAGCTTTTGTTATGTTCTCAGCTCAGAATACTTCTGGGACTCTCAGATGTTATTTCAGTCTCTGTGTTCTTAAGGGTATACTGGAAAAAAGTGCTAAGCTAGATGAAGACATATTGTTCAGGTATCAGTCATAACCAAGTAAACACAACCAAGCAAAACCAAAAAACTTTGTTCACAGGCCCCACATGCCTTTTTTTCCCCCTCAGAGCTTTGTGAAGGGGCCAGCCTTTGCTACAATGGGGGCAAAGAAGTAAAAGGTTTATCTTGTAATGGAAGTAATAGAGATATTTGGTTCTATTTTTGCTGGATATGCTGAACTTGAAAAAAGCAAGAGTTGTTTATAACCTCTCATATCCTTTTCACTGTTTTTTGGGGTGTGTTTTGTTTTCTGAACCTTCTATAATGTCTTTGCCTCATGCTCTGCTCTGCTTTTAAATAGCACCCTTTGCCAGCAGTCGGGGGAGGGAGTTCAGCAGCTGATGTAAAAGTTTAATTTTTCCTATTTGCATTCTAGTAAAGGACCTGAAATGAAATGCAGTATGACTTGAAGGCACGGTCTGGGTAGTAGGTGTGTTTTCTCCTGGTCAGCTCCTTTACCCTTTTCCATGCAGTGCATACCTGCTTTTGGTGACCAGAAATAGAAAGGGCTGAATGAGGATACCCATTAAAACAATACACATACGTTCTCTTCATTTTCCTTTCTAGTAGAGGTAAACAGTGATGTGGACAGTTAAACAAAGGACTAGTTTTGAATGCAAATGTTGAGAGTATCAGGTTTACTCTTCCAGTTACACTTTAACTAACTTTGTATTCAGGAATTCTTTTAAGTTCTTCAGCTGTCATGGATTGGGTAGGTGGTGGTAGAATGCAACCTGGGAGAGGACTAGATAGTAGACTGGATTATTTTTCCAATTCTTTGTAGCCCTCTGCCCTCTAGTAATAAGATTATACTTATACATTCACATCTTTTGCTTTGGAATTTGGTTATTTGACTTATCTTGGCTAATGAGATGCTAGAAGATGGCACAAACAGGGGCTGGAAATGTGCTTGAGCAATGGGCTTGCTCTCTTGTGCTGTGGCCGTCACCCTGAGAAGGGCATGCCCTGGCTGGCCTGCTGGTCCCAGGAGGAGGGTAAGAGACATGTGGAGCAGAGCCAACCTTGACAACTGCAGGGTGAAGCAAAGCTCCTCCAGCTATAACCATGCTTGATCAGTTGTCCCCTAGTTGACCTACAGACCAGGAGGGCACAATTGTTATTTTAAGACACTGACGTTGGGGAGATTTTGATATCTTATCCTTGTGGCATTAATTAATACTGCTTGGATGGGGCAAGACTGCAGATAACTCACAGACGATGTTAACAACCATAACTAGGCATTAATGGTTTACTATGAAAATGGAAGAGCTTCACAAATCAGGCCACACAGATTTTCCTAGCTCCAAGGTACTAGGCTGAGTTACTGGAAATTGAAGGCTACCAGTTATTTTCATGCCAATCCTGAGAAGAAGCAAAAGAGCAAGTTGCATCATAGGACTCAGGATCATCACCCATGAAAGTCTACTCCCGTCTAAATGGACTGATGCTGAGAACGGAGGGAAAGTAAATCATTGCACTGATCACTGACCAGAGTCGTCTTGTTGTTGACATTTCAGTGGAGCACCTGAATCTTCAAGCCTGCAGAATACGAAAAATCCCTCTCTTTGCTTCTGGCCTGGGTATGAGCAGCATGTCTCTCTGGTCCCAGGTCCTCTCATTCTGCTCCAGTTTGTGATTATGCTATTTGATTTGGAGCTAGAACTTTGGAACCAGTCGAAGCCCTTTAAACAACCAGAAACATCAAATGCCTCCACTGAAATGTGTATTTTACACCTTTTTCCAATGAGGAAATATGTCTGATTACTTAGTTCTTATTAAACCCTGAGAGCATATATATTGGCCAGACAGACACAGCCCATGTTTAATGCTGTCGGGAGTGCTGAGATGCTCAAAGGATGATAAACTGTCATTTTCCTGTGGTCTAATTTAGAAGAGATGTTAAGACAGTGGAAATGATTAACATACAAAGTTCTCTTTGTTTTCAGACGATAAAGGCACTTTTTTCCTTCTTAGGAAATTACCCTAAAGCCAAAGATTCATCTCTGATGAATCTAGGGAACATCTGTTAATGGGAGCCACAATATGAAGACAGAAGGTGAATGAGAAATGGCAAATGAGTAGAGAAGTCCCAGTCCCCAGAGAGAGGAGGAAATGAGCAGGCCAGTAATGCCCTGGCAAAACCCTGGAATGGCTCAGGGATTGGAGGGGATAGTGAGGAACGCAGAAGGGAGGCAGGGCTAGAGAGGAGAGTTTATAAGTCTGGATAAGGAGAATTTAGATTATATTATAGATTCCCTCCCAGTACCTGGCAGATAGGTGAAAGTACCACCTGTACCCTTGCAGATGACAGAATGTTTTTCTGGAGAAATTGAACCACAAAGGTTCTGGATATGGGGACTCCAGATACAGAGGAGGGCAGTCACGAGGTGCCTCATGGAAATCAAGGAGATTAGGTAAAAGTCTGCATATTGAACAGTAAGATTCCAACCTTTTCCCAGTGTCCAGCGGGAGAAAGGCAGCAAATAGGAATAAACCCACTGGATACCCATCAGATAGGAAACTGGAGGGTCCTTCTCTGAGGAATGTGAGCTACCTCATAGAAAAGACCCACAGACTGACATTTGGAGAACGTCAGTGAAAACACTGACAGTGCACCAGAGTGACGTGCAGTGAGGCCAGCCAATCTGTATCTCTAGTCAGTCTTTTAGCACCTTATTCTTTAATATGAATGAACACAAAAGATGGCCAGACATTTGAGGACAGTCTCCAGCATAAAAGAAGGCAAGCAAAACAAATACTACAGATTGAAAAATGAACTGGGACGAAATCAACTACAAGGAGCAGAAGATAACTTAAAGGACACTATTTTTAATATCCTTAGAGAGATAGGAGTTGTATCCATAACAGATTAAGAACACTTCACATTCAGTTCAGTCTCATGGGAGCGTATTCCTCTAGTATTATATTGGGAAAATTGTTGTATGTTTTTCTCCAGCCAGGTTCAATCGCAAGAACGTAGGCACGAGGGAGGCAAACAAAGTTGGACTGAAGGTTATGTTTCTGCCATGGGAGAGTGACTAAGGCAGAGAGAGGGACAAGGGAGTTGAGTGTGTATGTAAGGGAGTGATTAGATTGCTCAACTCTGGAATTTAAACTGAATATAGAGTGAAGTGAGGACATAATGAAGGACTGTGAAAAGGTGAATGATTCAGTAGATTAGGGATTCCAGTTGGGGTGAAGGATTGGGAAGGGTGAGAGTTGTCAGATAGTGGGGAGTATAAAATCAATCAGAATCCTACTCACACCTTTAAATTCCACTCAAACACCATCTTTTTCACAAAGTCTTCCTTGACACCCCGAGAATTGGACCTCACATTCTATCCAGTTACCAGAGGAGTTTTATGTTACTTATATCTGTGACCTTCAGCACATTTTGTCATGTTCATATTATTTGTTTATCTTTCCTCACCCAACTAAAGTGAAGGCTCTTTCAGGGGAGAAGCTTTAATTATTATTCTTTGTGTCTTTGTTGCATCCTAGGGCAAATCCTTTAGCCTAGACTCAATAAAAAAAAAATTGCAGACCTAAGTAAGGTGAGAGGTGAGAAAGGTTTGCAGTTGTTTCAGGCTGTGTTCTCCGGCATGCATGGGCTGATGTGGAGTTTAGCATTTAGGTCGTCCTGGGAGTTGGCCGGGGCTCATCACCTGTGACAGGGAGGGAGGAGAATTGGGAGTAGTTGGAGGGAGAAGTCAAACTGCCATGCAGGTTTAACAACAGCCTCAGCCAACTGCTGGGGAGCACTGGATGTGGAATGGCCCTTTAGAGCCCCTAGGACTGCTTAGATCAGTCATTGGATGTAGGGGCAGTCCCTAAAGGGACTGACAGCGGACAGCTTCCCTGGCTGTCCTTCTGAAAGGGAACCGGGTGGCATCATCTTGTGCACCATAGCAATTCCACAGTTGCGAAATTTTCTGAGGAGTACGAGAAAATACAATACTTCAGTTTTCAGAGGGAGTAGGAGAAGGTGAGTTTATACTGTAGGAAGTGGGATGATTTTTGGAGTGGAAGTGGTGCAAAATAAATTTGGTTATATTTTAATTCTCTTTGGTTTCTTCCTTTTCTTCATGGTACATCAGTCTTTTCGCTCAGCTGATAGGAAAGCATGCTATTTTTTAACCCTCACAGTGTTTTTGCCATATTTTCACTATTCCTTTTGCCAGAACACTTCAGACTCCAAGCTAGATGTCTCACTCCAGATGATTTTCTTCGATGGGGAAGAGGCTTTTCATCACTGGTCTCCTCATGATTCTCTATATGGGTCTCAGCACTTAGCTTCAAAGATGGCATCGACCCCACACCCACCTGGAGCAAGAGATACCAACCAACTGCACGGCATGGTTAGTTGGTAATTTCCATGAGCTGTAGCTGCAGGCTGTGCCTCAAAGGAAGCCGGAGCTAATGCCAGTTGAAGACCTAAGATTGCCATGGCATCCTTGGAGCGGAGTGTTTATAATAGAACATTCCTTGGCAGGCATTAGGTTTTTGAGGAATCCTAGAGCTAAAAAGAATGATTCTGGGTTAGAAGTTGTGCTCAACTGAGCTTAATTAAAATGATGTTTAAAAAAATCAGGTTAAGGAAACATCACATCTGTTTGGTCCAATTAGAGCACATTCCTCCAGTACTCTATAGGGGTGGAAAGAGAAAGTCCCTTTTTTTTGAGGCCTCTAAGATCCTGGGGAGGCTAGGGTCTTGGAAAGTGGGACCACAGTGGAACATAGTGTGGGGATGGGAATGGAGAATTGCCTCGGTGGTTTCAAGGCATTATAATGACTCCAAGTGTGTATGTGACATTTTTGACCTGGGGGTGGAGAAATTTTGATGCTGCCATAAAATCCTACTGTTATTACCAAGTAATGGGTGCAGCACATGACCCCATTTTCATCCCCATTCCTGGTCTGGACACATACTTCATCTGTAATCCTTCAGCCCACCTTGAATTCTGTCCCTACTCTGATTCTCTTCCCATATTTGACCTTCACTCAGTCTTGAGTCCTCACTGACCTTAGCTAGGAACCTCATGCTACTCTTGAGACTTTCTCTTGGACCTTTATCTGTCCTTGACCCTCACCAATCTGTGAACTGACAGCCTATTCCTAACCTCCTCCATTCATCCCTGTCCTTTCAAACTGACCTTCACCCTATGAGTCCACATGGCCACATTAAATGTCCTTTGTGACTCTAATACATCTCATGTTGGCATTCTCTCCATCCCCTTTCTGACTGGCAGCTCATAATGGGTCAAGGGAATATGCTCAGCACACTCATTCAGTCATTTGTGCCCACATGCAAAAAACATTTCAGAGGAGGAGGAGAGACCTGGTTGATCAGTAGGAGGAACAAAGTTACTTATTTGTCTGTCCACTATATGTATCCATAGTGATGGTTAAGACCATTTGTCCAGAAACAAAGTCTGAGTAACTTATCCAATCTTATGAATATACTCCCATTTCAAGCAACCCTAATTTTTTTCAGTAAATATATTTGTCATTCCTGAGTCAATAGATACATGTCTTTAGAATCACAGACTCTGAAAATATTTATCTACTCTGTGTCAAGATCTCTGCTCGACAATTACCTACACATGATCTCACTTACATAAATTAGGAGTTAATAATCTGGGCAGGGAGTAGTCTTCTGGGAGTGCTCAAGCTTTTTAATGTTTTATGGCTCAAATAAGTTAAGAAACACTGGGTTAATTACAGAAGTTTACAACCAGAAGGGACCTTTAGAGTTCAGCAAGTTTGAGCTTCTGGTTTGATGGAAAAGAAAATGGAGTCCCAGAGACATAAGATCACGTAGCTTCTAGTCAAGGAGTTTTTCTTATATGCTGCTTTGAGGAATGAATAATTACTATCCACTTAGTCTCTAATAGGCAGCTGTATCATTACAGACAAAGGATAAAATGGCTAATTAGAATGGAATAGAAGTTCAGACAGGCTTGAACTGCCATCAGAAAATAAACTTAAATCTATGAAATATTTATCCAAATGACCTTTTTCTAGTTTATCCTTAGTGATACCATTTTTGAATTACAGACACAAAGAATCTACACTTTGCCATTTGTCCACATTGTATAAAAAAGGTTTTAAAAGTTCTCCGTAATAATTAGCTTACAATTTTATTAAGTTCATTTGTATGACTCCCTAGCTTATTCTCAATGATTAAAATGCAGTTAGTCTTGACTGGTTGTTTTTTTCCATTGGTGAGTGTGGAATGTGTTTTGGTGACAGTGATTAAACAATATTTTTTCTCTCCCTTAGGATTTATTGGTCTTACTGGATTTAATTGGAGCTCCAAATCCCACATTTCCCAATTTTTTCCCAAACTCTGCCAGATGGTTTAGTAGGCTTCAAGCAATTGGTAAATATCATTGTTATTAAAGAGTTAAACCTGGATTCTTCCTACTGACAAACATTACATTAAAAAAAATCATAATTTGAGTATATGGTTTGAATATATAATGTACTTTTTTGGCTTGTTTTCTTGCTTTATTGATTAGTTTATTGTTCCTAGTCATCTATTTTAGTATGCCCAGTTTATGTTCCTGCATGAAACTGTATTTTGAAATGAAAACATAAAATACTACATTTCATATTTGCATGTCCTTAGAAATGGTTTGAAAATATTTTCCTGGAGTCTTGTTCAAGCATATGGAATGCATTTCTAGGGAAAACTTTACTTAGCAAAGCCTGTTGGCTAATGATGAATGTTATGTCCTTATAATGATACTGAAAGATATTTTTGAAGGTTTCTTGCTTTTCCATCTCAGTTTTTGTCATCTTCTGTTTTGTGCCTTATCCAGACGTGATTTTCCTTTACATCTAGTACAATCTCTGCCTATTTTCCAAAGGAGTAGGAGATTGGGATGCAAGGGGAAGCCAAGATCCTTTAAGCATCATTTAAGAGAAGGCTTAGTGTCAAATAAATATGAATAGACTAGGCCAGACCAGGTCAGGCCAGCCCAGGCAAAGAAACTAAGATAACTATGGCTCAAGAGAGAGGCTTGGAACTTGGAGAAGGAAAAGGAGAACTATTTTTCACACACACACACACACACAGACACACACACACACACACACACACACACACACACACACACACACACACACACACACACACACACACACACACACTTGGTGTCAGGGAGAGATGAAAATGAGGTAGATGAGGTAGACCTTTTTTTACAGAATCCAGGCCAGGAGGCCTGTTTTCAAGGCAAGAACTTCAGGCTTGAAATTCCTTACTAGCCATACAAACTTCTTAGAACAGGATGGAATTGTATTACTTCTAAGCAGTGGGAAAAGCATTGCCATCTCAACTCAAGCTTTTGCCATGAGCTCAGAATTTGCCAATATCCAGATCTAGAATAGTAAGAGAAACTTTTACCTGAACCTCAGATACTGGTCGTTAGCAAATTCCAATTCCTAGTTTGAAAGAATTGCCATTATGGCATCATTAACATAAGCTTCTTGGGCCTCTGCCTTGCAGGATGTTTTCTTACTTTGATGGTAGCCTCAAGAAATTGGGTTTGACCTTCTGTCAAAGATTTTATGTCCTTCTCTTATTTCCTCTACCAGAATGAACTTATATCAGTAACTTGCCCCTTAATGCAATTTTAACCCATTGCTGCCCCCATAAAGGTATTTACACTTAAAACCATATCTTTAATTGTATAAGGTAAAGGAGTCAAAAAAACAGATGGGAATATTGCTTTGGTAGTGGTAAGGGCCTTTCTCAATGTTCCTAAAATCATATTACATATGCCTGCTTACCACTTGGTCTAGTTTTACTCTTTAAATTAGTAATTAAAATAAAACCCACAACAATCCTAGGAAGTTTCATTCAGTTGTTTCATACTTTTTCTGTGCTCTCTTATTATTTTGTAACAGAATTCACGTTACATGTAACCATGGAACATGTGGGTTCTATGTTACAAGATGACAAAGAGTAACGGAATGCAGGCCAATGGTTCTCAGGCTGTAGTGTACATCAGAATCAACTGGAGGGCTTATTAAAACACAGATTGCTGGGCTCCACTCTCGGTTTCTGATTCAGTAGGTCTGAGGTGGGACCAGACAATTTGCATTTCGAATAAGTTTCCAGATGATGCTGATCACGCTGGTCAGAGACCACACTTCGAGAACCACTAGTGCAGGTCATAAGAGGATCTGTTTCCCATAGAGTGGCCACCCAGTGTACTTCATCCCCGTTCTAGTTGAGTATTGCTCCTCAAGAACCACATCTTCTCTTAAGGAATTCTGCATATAGGATCTTGGATCCGTAAGTGTAGCACCAATGTTCCCCCTGACAATTTTCCATTTTCCTCTAGTTTTCTCATTCTCTATTGTTCTACTGAGTGAGTTTCTACCTCTAAGGAGGTTCTCACCCATAAAGCTAGGACCATGTGTGATTCTTCTCTCCTCAGAACTACTCCAAAATATATTCATCTGCTTGTTCAGCCCAGATGAATATAGAGCCTCCTCTATTGCCATGGGTGTGGTTGTGCTCACTGCTGCATAATATTTTAAATTGCATAATATTTTAAAAACAATGGCCACAAGATTTCAAACTCCTTATGCATTCTGAATATTGATTGGATAAAAGGAGATACTCATCTGCTGTATTATTTTCATCTGCAGAACATGAACTCCATGAATTAGGTTTGCTCAAGGATCACTCTTGGGAGAGGCAGTATTTCCAGAATTCTGGTTATGGAGGTGTGATTCAGGATGACCATATTCCATTTTTAAGAAAAGGTAATGTCTATGTGTTTGTGTGTACATGTGCATGGACATGTGCAATTTTTACCTGCTGTATTTACTATATTTTATGTGCATTTGCAACAGTCTGGAAGGGTGAGCAACCACTAACTGTAATTAATTAATTAATTCAATCTCTACCGATCATCTCATGGCATCTATGTTTTTATGAAGGCCATTCCAAATCCTTGAGGACACCTTTATATTCTTCCCTACACTTAAAATACTTATGAAAGCTCATATTTCAATGACCTGCCTTTCTTTTCACAGAGTTAGACTGTATTCTTACACTTTGTGTAACTCTGGTGTTTTCTGATTAATAAGGAAGTAGTATCCTTGATGTCTATGGCAGAAGTCTAAGTCAGCCCAGGGACCTTGCTGTAATCTCCTAGTTGGTTTTCAGCTTTCACTCTTCCCCACATCTTTGCACAGCTTGCTTTCTCTTTTATAATAGCATGTCTCTATTTAAAATAAATTCTTCCTTCTCAAAGAGGCCACCCCTGGCTTTAAATACCCCTTTCTTGGCTTTTCTGCCCCTCATTCTCTATTCCCATACCATGTTTTATTATTCTTTATAAGCTTTATCACCTTCTAAAATTTTTTTTGTTTAGTTGCTTCTTTCTAAACTATTGGAATGTAAGCTCCAAATGAGCAGGGTTTTACCTTTTCACTGATGAGACCTCAATCCCTGGAATACAGACTGGTACATAGTAGGTGCTTTATAATTGTTTATGGAATTAATTAACATTTGTTTAATAAATGATTGACTTTAGAGTTCTGATCCCTGTACACAGGAAAGTCCACAGAAGATGAATTATCAGTTGTCTTTATATGGTACAGAGCTCCCATTCAGACTTCTGCTTGACAAATGACATGTTCAAGTTTACTCATTGGAAATATGCATTTACTTACATATTGGTTCTTTTTTATTAGGTGTCCCAATTTTGCATCTGATAACATTTCCTTTCCCTGAAGTCTGGCACACCATGGATGACAATGAAGAAAATTTGGATGTGATAACCATTGGCAACCTAAACAAAATCATACAAGTCTTTGTGTTAGAATATCTTCATTTGTAATATTCTGATTTAGATTATGGTAATTGTATCTAGTATCACATTAAAAAATCATGGCACAGTTTAAAATAAACTGGCTCTAGGCAAATGCTGTGTGGAAACTTTTATAGATTCATTCTTTTGGTATCTTTGGATATGTGATCAATAAATCATAGGTTTACATCATGTCCTAAATTGCTTATTAATTTTCGTTTAGGGATAAAGATTGGGAAATGTAAGGAAAACAGAAAAATAAATGTCTTTTAAAAACTCCTTTAGATAAGAAACTAAGATGTTAAATCAGATTCATATATTCAGTATCATGGTCTTCTAAATACTACTTAATTATGATGGTGATGTGCAATGTGTAGCCTTAGTTTTATTTTTTATACTTAGGAATCTATTGCATTTATCAAAACAGAGATGTGGTTTGAAAGCTTTCAAATATCTTCGAGAAATCTTTGTATCTTCTTTCTATGGAAATTAAATCCAAAATAAGTGTCATGCTGTAAATTTCTTTTTTTAAATATAGAAGTGAAAATTGTGTAATTTAAAGTATAGCTCAATTTTTACAGTTTTACAAATTTAACATTTTTATTATAAAAGTAATATAATTGGTAACAAAAGAAGAAAATGGAGAAAAGGAGAAATTATAATCCTATTACCTTATCAACATCACCATTCACACTTTAGTTTTTTCTGGCATATTTTCAATGCAGGCTTTTAAAATGGAATTCTAATCAAACAGTATCTACAATTTTTGTGGCCTTTTTTTCTGTCCAATTATATAATTACCATTTACTTGCTGTTTTGATCTTGGGTAGAGATGAAGACAGAAAAAGATGAGTGTGAACTCCAAAGTCAATATGAAGGTAACACAGTAGTAGAATAATAGTTACGATAATTTTTGTGTAGTGAAGTACATGGTATTCAAGTTTGGTTAATTACTTAAAGAAAGCATATTTCTTTCAGGAGATTCATGGAAGCAAAATTATTTACATTAGAAACACATAAGGGATTTACGGATTTTTCTTTAGCTATAGGAAATGATTATCTAGAAATACAAACTTGGTCAATTAAACAATTCGAAATTGTTCTTGCCATACACGTGAAGTTAGTTGGGACCACTGTTCTTATGTGCTCCCTGTTCTGAGCTGACATTTCATAAATACTCCCTAACCTATCGTGGTGGGGCCGGGGAGTATGAGACAGACACGTGGAGGGGGAAGCAATAGCAGCTTTCAGTTCAATGACAAAGGAACTTAATGGGAAAGGAATTTTACTTATTAAAACATATTTTCCAGGTAAAAAAAGAATAAATATAATTTTATGTATGTGACTGTACATAAATATATGAAAGAATAGCCAGAATTATATATAATCATATATGTAACATTATCTGTCTAATTTCATGTTGGTAAATCTTGCAGAATTAGATTTTTCTAGGGTTTCTTTTTATTTTACAAATATGCTCCTAACTTTATGTAAAGGGGTGTTGTGGCTTTGTCAGTTAATTAATATTATGAGCTAACACACTGAGTACTAACTCTGGGTCAGAGAGTGTCCTAAGTGCTTTATATGTATTTTCCAACTTAAACTTCACAGCAATTCCAAGGAGTAAATGGTATTATTTTATGATGCTTAGGGTGGTTAAGTGCCTTCTTCAAAATCACACAGCTAGCTAGGAAGTGGCAGTTGTGGGATTTGAACCCCAGCAGAGGCTCTAAAGCTTATGCTCTAAACCACTGTAGAGTACTGCCTCTTTACATGAAAGAACTTTGCAGAATATTCTTCATGCTTAAATGCAAAGCACGAATTGTATGTCAGAATTTTTATAAGTCATTCTTTCAATCTGGGACAGCATTCTTAAGTCACATGATTCATTCCACAATGTTAGACTTCAGATACATGTCATTTGAATGCAGAATTATTTTTCTGCCATAGCAAAGGCTGATTTTACATAATCCTGCATACAACAGAAATCAACATGAGTGGTCACGGGGCTAAAGAATCTAAGCCACAAAGCAGGATTAAAGGAGGCTGAGTTTTCTGGATTAATTTTTGGATTATGATAAAACATTTGAAAGGGATTCAGGGAAAACACCTTTAAAAAAATAAAACAACAGAAAAGAAATATTTAATTGATGATATTAAAACAATGAAAAGAAGTTGACAGTACTACATATATAATATATATATATATATATATATATATATATATATAAAATATATAATTATAAGCCTAAATAATAAGTTCCTTTTGGGACAGAATGAAGTTAATAGATGTACTACAATCTGTTGAATTGGCATTAGTTGAATGATTTTTTTTAGAGGGCGAAGTTTGAGGATATGTTGAAATGAGATGAAAGGAATAATAAAAGCGTAAGCAGCTTAATCCAGTGAAGGTTACTTTCCTTTGAAATGGCACATCCTAAAATTCTATTCACTAAGAGTTTGCACTAATATGGGAAAAGCAATCATGATGCCATTAAGGGGGACATTTTAAGGTATTAATCCTGATATTAATCTCTGAAATATGTTCTACATGATACATGCCAGTCAGAAATATTACTTTTTAAAAATTGCAGGCTGCAGAGGCAGTGCTCCATAAACATTATGTTGCATTTTGAATTTTTCTATGTGCATTTTGGAGCACTTTACTGCCCCTAGGAGGACAATTTGTGTGTTTTGTCTGTCAACCCTGCAAAACATAGGGCTATTTTTCTTCTTCAAGAGAATGAGTTCAAAGGAAAATATTCATAAAAGAGTATTCATAACCTTGGCATCTAAAAAAATCATGAGTCTGTTATTGTAGCTTGAGGGTTGTGGCTGGGAGAAAAAAAGACAGATCCTTCAAAGTGGAGAAATGTATTAGATGGTGAAGCAGTCATCATAAGAACAAAGCAGCTCATGCTTCTAAACTCCAACTACAAATCCTTTAACTGTTTGTTTCATGGACCTTCTTTCTTCCATCAAAGAGGTACATTCATTATGGTGCTGCAGCATAATCATGTGAAAACCGAACATTTGCTCAATCAACTTCGCTCAGCTGAAGGTGATTATTTCTTCTAAAGAATGGATGGGTAAGACTTAAGACCATTACATTTCTCTAATATGCAGTCCCACATGAGGCTTGGTCATGGTATATTCTGCTGAAAATGAAATCTCAGTCTTTTTGCAAGCTCAAATCCGAGGAATGGAGGTGTGGGGATAAAGGACATAGAAGAGGAGACCGTTTATGGCAGCCACAGTAATGTAAAGCAAAGCTACCATAGGAAATTTGGGGAAATTCCTTAATTTTGCTGTTCATGAAGGCATGAGGCTGTGCTTTTATAGCCAGCCTTCACACAAACTTTTGGCTTCAAAGATGAATGTATGAAAAGACTGAAGTTTCACTCTGAGTTTCAAGGCTACTTTCTACACTGTCTGAAATTCTAAAAGTAGTTTTGAAGTGGTTTAACTGCCTCCCCTTACTTCTCCCTTCTGTCTCACTTCTCTGATTTCTATGGTGCATCTCAGCCTTCAAATAGTTGAACTGCTTTGTTGCAAGTGAGCAGATAACATTGTGTAAAGTCACTGCCGTGTTTTGCAGAAGGGCTGTGGTGGAGAGGAGAGGTTGTTAGCTAGTTGAGCTGGTAGATGGGTGTATGATACCCCTCAGATTCTCCTAACATAAAAATTAGCCCCAGGATCCTGGCACTACATTCAGCAGCAATAATTTTTGGCAGTTTTGAAGAGAGTGGAGATGAAAGCACTGCCTGTGTTGTGGCTGTAACTCTCGGCCTGAATTTGGCTGGTGTGCTCACGCAATGTGAAGTCATCTTACTGTGCTCATATTTCAAAGGCAACACATGGAAAGTAACCCACTCTCCCAACATATCCAAATACGCCAGTGGAGAGTTTAGACTATTTGTTTGAAAGCTAATATTAAGAGCACAAAATTGCCAAGACGAGAAAAGAGCATGGCTTAAAGGAAAAATCCATCAATCAAAGATTGCAAAGGTAACATAAAAAATAGATTCAAAAACTGGTAAATCATAAACTGCACTGAAATGTTATTCTCTTCTATCTGCAGACCACTATGAGGTACAAGAGATCCTTGGCATTCAAGGATCGAACATTTGTGATTTTGGCTAACAAAGCATGACATATAGTAAATTATTCATTGGATGTGGTGAAGTAAATGAATTTGGCTGATTGCCAGTCATCAATCTCACTAGTGTTTTCTAGTCAGCCATGCAGTAACACTTGGGAAGTAATAAAACCTATTTGTTTGTAAAAAATGACCCACAACTACTGCCTCCAAAGCCAAATTCTCTTGCTGGAGATGTAATCAAAGAGGTCTGGAAAAATGATAGTGACTTTATAAAAGTAGCTTTATAAGTAATTTTAATTCTCTATTGATAGATGAATTAGGGGTATGAAAAGATCACTTTAAAATTTCAGGGTTTTAAGAACCGCCTTTTTATGGGACAAATTTTAAGCTACAATGATATTCAAAAGTATTTAGGATATTACCCTTGGGAATGTTAAGGATCCATTTGAGGTTAGCTAGAGTTATTTCCTGAGTAATTTATCACAATGATCCTTGATAGGCTTACCTATATTGCTATATATGATGTCTTCATTTTAAATACAAGTGAATACAAAGACTAAATTATTCTCAGCTAGTGCTAAGACTAGACTCACGGTAACTTGATTTGGCTAATTTCAGCTTGGTTAACCTTAGAGATTTTCTAGTTTATTTGTTCTCAACTTGGGAGAATCCCTTTGGGAGCATTTGGAGCTATGTGTGTGTGTGTGTGTGTGTGTGTGTGTGTCTAGTGGGATAGGTGGTGGATTTTTGGTTGTCATAGTAACTGAAGGGTGCTTCTGGCATTTTGTGGACAGGGGCAAAAACAAATGTTCAGATCAGTTGCACAATAAAGATTGACCAAGTGCTGTTATTGCCTCCACTGAGATACAGTAACTGGTTTTCAACATCCTCATTCTAAAGGTTCAGATATCAAAATCCAGACAGTATGGATCAATTAAGATTCTTTTGGTTACAAATGAAAGAAAACCAAAATCAAACTTACCTAAGCAAAAAAGGAAATGTATGCCATGTCTCTGGTTTCAGGCACAGCTGAATCTAGAACTCTGTGTCTTCTTAGCCCTCTGATGGTCTTCCTGAGTGGGCTCCAGACTTTTCATCCTGAGGGCAAGATGGATGCTAGCAGCCCCAGAATCATATCTCCAAAATTCTGATTTTAGTGAAAGCAGAGTATCCATCTCCTGTCTAACAGTTCCACAAAGTGATTGCCATTGGCCCAAGTGGGGTTCAGGGTCCATTCCTGACTCAGTCTCTGGGCTGGAGAATGGAACGTGTTGACTGATTTAGGCCTGGGGCTCATGCCCACTCCTAGAAATGCAGGAGGGGGAGGTGGTTGACTTCACCAAATCACAGGGCAAGGTGAGCAGGGTGGTTCCCCAAAGGCAGGTCTAGAGAAAGGTTGCTGTACGGACAAGAGCAACAGATGTTCACCACAGCGAGCAAGTGAGTTCGATGACTTTTGCACAGTGCTAAGGCATGTTAGTATGTTGCCTTTATTCTTATCTGACATAGGATATGACGTTATAATGTTTTCTTAAATGAAGATGTACTTGATTTTTCATCAAAGTTCTTAAAATATAGAGTCAAAATCTTGGAAGAGAACTACAGGAGTTATAAGAGTAGATTATGCTTCAGACTTTAAAAATCTGGGTTGGAAGATTCCTAACTCCAGCTGCTTATGCTTCATGTCCTTGTAGTTGGATCCTGCTGTTGGAAATGAGAGTTTGTCAAGGGAAAATAAAGTTGCTTCCTCTAAGCTCTGATTTTCTTCAGGATCATTGTTTTCTTTCCCCAGACCTATTTGCATGTTGATAGAGCTTAGAAAACCACATTTAAGGGAAGGGCATTTTTGAATACCTCAACTAAACATTTCATTTTGGCAGTAGACAGAAAAATTACAGTGTGTGAGATACCAAGAAAAACTGAGGATACTTAGAGATTGCCCAGGAGAGGTAAACTGCTCTGCTATAGGAGGCTGGCAGTCCGGGGTGAGACCCCACCCAGACACTGCCTGAGGCCAGACAGTGAAGCTGATGATCAAGGGCGGCAGGAGAAAGGGTTTGTTGACTTACTGTGCACATTTCAGTCCAGCAGTTCTCAAAATCAGAGTTCAAAGCAGCACTTTGATCAAATAGGTGTTTCTTATACCACTCCACAAGACCCAATAAATGTTACCAAGCCTGTGTTTGAGGGCCAACCAGGTCATATGTCTCCTTCAAGGTCGTTATCAGACCAGAGCATAACTTGAGTCTGAACTGAGATCGTTCTCAGGGTCTGGAACCGAGAGAGTGGGATCCGAGTGTTTTAGAGCTGTAAAAATGCCTTAGAAATCATCAGCTCTGTGGTGTGTACCCTCAGCTGCAGATTTTTCCCTGGGGGTAGTGCTGGAGAGACAGTCCCTCTCCACAATCCTGTCCCTTTCTCAGTTGTCAGAATTTTGTGTTTTAAGTAGTAGAACCCTTTCTTCCCAGGAAATCTTACATGGAATTCCAAAGCTAAAAGAGGAGCAGATCTGACTGCAGCAGGGAGAGGGGCCTAGAATGTTGTTTCTAAGCCCTGTTCAGTTCCACCCACAGGCACTCCACAAAACCTAGGAGTCTATAGAACAATGTTTGCAACTCTGATTTAATTCTGCTTCCTTTTACTCGGTTCTTAGAGAAAATGACTCAGTTGATCATTCACTCACTGCCTTCGATGTCACCACTTTCTCTAGGATTTCCTACCTCCCCAGTCTCTCCTAGTTCCTCTGCTGCATCATTCTCATTTTCCTGACTCCTAAAAGTTGGAATATTCTGGAACTTATTCTTGGACCTCTTCTTCAGCTAATACTCACTCCTCAGGTCATCTCTCAGCCTCACATCTTAAAATTATGTGCAGGCAACTTTCAAATTTATATCGCTAGCCCCAGTCTCTGTGTGAACTCCAACATCTCCATTAAGATGCCCCAAAGGCACCTCGAGTGAAGATCTGCAGAACTGAACTCAGGGTTCCATGCATTCCATCAAATTCTATTCTTCCCATCTCAGTTAATGGAAATTTTTTGACTCAGTTGCTTACTCCTCTCTCTAAATCCAGGACATAGCAAATCCTGTTGTACTCCTTTGTTCTATGTCCTGAATCTATCCAGTTTTGAGCACTGCTCCTGCTCTGGGTCAAGCCGCATCAGCTCTCACCTGGTCTCCTGGCTCCTTCCTCCCTTCCTTGGTCTCCTCTCTGCACAGGAGCCAGAGCATCCTTTTACATTCCAATCAGGTCATATTACTGCTTGGCCAAACCCCTCCAATGGCCTCTCATTTCCCTCGAAATAGAATCCAGTGCCTTCACTGAGGCTGCCCAGGCCTATATGTGATCTGGGCTCTATACCTTTCTACTCTTACCTCCTACCACTCTCTTCCTCACTCACACTGCCTGGGCCACACGGAACTCTTGGCTTTTCCCTAAAGAGTCGAGCATGCTCCTGAGTCACCTGAGGAGCAGAGGCGGCAATAGATCAATGGCTTACAAGCCAGGAGTCTGATACTGAGCTGTGAGCTCTCTGTGCCTGGCCTCCCCTCCCAGGGCTAGCCAGAGGCAAGTTCTGGCTTCCAGGATGGGTTCCCGACAGGTTCTGAGAGTGCTGCCCTCAGAGAAGCAGCGGACTTAGGAACAGAACAGCAACAAGATTTACTGGGTCTACAGAACTTTCTAGCTCTGCCTCTTGCTGCCTCTTACCTCTCACCTAAAAAGAAGAACATTTTAAGAAAGCCCAGGGAAGAGAGATGAAAAAATATGGTGAAATGAAGAACCACCATACTGGGCATTTTTCAGCATTGGATGAAGTTTTGAGTTGATACGTAGATTTGGGTGGGTCGCAAAAGGCCAGAAGCTGACAGTGGAGGGAGGAGAAAAGGTAGGATAGTGGAGGCCCCTTCAGGTTTTGGGTGAGGAACCCACCCTTAGACCCCCAGAATAGTCACCCCATCTCCTTTAGGCTTCCATTTACCAGCAAGGCCTTTGGTTTTAGACTGTTTGCCCTGTGGTAGCAAAGAAGGCCCAAGAAAATTTGCATAGGCAGCTCTAAAGCATCAAAGAAAAAGTTTCTGACTCATCCCCTTGACTCCTTCCTACATCTGTCAACAGGGAAATGCCAGGTGGTGAGGCTGTGTTTCCTGCCTCTCTGTTCTGGACCAGTTTCCTCCCTGGGAGGCGGGTGGTCTATGGAGAGGAATTTCTCCATCTTCAGGATCCCAGGCCGTCTCCCTCCTTCCTGTTTCTCTCTACCACACTCTTTGTTTCCATTTTCAGCTGAAAATGATGGATAGCAAGGTTTATTAAACACATTTTTTAATCAAGAGATTAAACTCTAATAATGGTGGAGTTTCAAACATGAATTATTGGAGAAATCAGATTATAGGTCTGAAGCTTTGAAGATATTTCTGTGTTCTCAGAATCTCAGAAATTAATTCCTAGGCATTGTTTCCTTCTTAGGGCAACTTTAGCATGTTGCCACAAGCATATAAGGCAGGACCCTTGCCAGGGCAATAGGCTACAGTTCTCAAGTTCTAGGATGCTCTGGGCCTGAGAGTCTGTCTTCTTTCCTGGGTTCAGTACATCATCTTCTACCTCCTGCTGAGCTCCCACAAGCTAAGTGACACCCTGACAGTTTGCCCCAGTCAGCTGGCTTCAACCTCTCCCGTTCTTATCTTGATAACATTAGGTAGGCCACAGTCTGTGGGATCTGTTTGGATTGGCAGTTTTCCCTCTGGCCATGAAGCAGATCAAGACAGCAGACAGATTGCTTGACTGAATCATTTTCCTGATATCAGGGCTACAGCTCTGGCTGCTACCAGACCTACACAGTAATCATGGGAGAAGGCTAGGAATGGTGGGGCTTTAAATAGAAAGAAAGAGCACTGAGAGGCATGGAATTTATTTACACTGTTTCAGGGAATCAAAAAAGAAAGTTGTTGGAGAATAGAATATCCCTGGCCTGTGCTGCCCATTGAAATTAGAATCTGTCTTATTTCACCTTCCTAGTTCTCCTCCAACTCACTGTTGGCTCTTTCCCAAGCTCTTCTGCTGATTCCTCTTCATCTCTTCAGGTCCGTTAATGTTGATAGGCCCCAGGGCTGAGTTCCCGGGCCTCTTTTCCATCTCAGTTAGTCCCTTGTTGGCCTCGTCTAGCTTCAAGTCCTCGGATAGCACCTGTGTGTCTGTCGAGGACTCCCAGAGCTCTCAGGTGCCCTCCAGTCTCATGTATCCAAGTGTCTATGAAGAGCTCCACATGGAAGTCACACTAACATACCTCCACTGGACTTCTGCTGCACCTGGGGTCTTCTCCATCTCAGTGGATGGTAGATCAGGCAAAAAACAGTGGAGCCACTTTTGAGTCCTCATTTCCTTTTATATCCCACATCCAGTTAATCAGGAAATAGCCAGGTAAGGTCTATTTTCAAAGTACATGGAGAATCCATTCACCTTTTACTACCTCCATCACCACCCTGGCCCAAGCCATCATCATCCCCTGCCTCAGTTACTGTATGAGCCGCATAGCTTCTTACCAAGTCTTCCTGCTTCTCCCTTGGCCATTCTAATTAGCCATTTTATCCTTTTAAATGCAGCAGGAAGAGTAATCATTCTTCTCCTCAAATCCCTACATCCTTATAAAAAACCCAACATCCTTACAGTGGCCTACTTGGCTCCCTGGGATCCGTCCCCTAACACTACCCTGACCTCATCTCTGACCCATCTCCCCCTTTGCTTACTCTGCTCCAGCAATACTGGCCTCCTTTGCTGCTTCTTGAACGTGCCTCACTTGATTCTGCTTCAGGACATTTACACAGGCTATTTCTTCTGCTTGAAATACTTTCCTCCCAGACACCTTCATGGACGATTTCTTTATCTCCTCCAGTCCTTGCTAAAATCTAACTTTTTCACGAGTCTTCCTTGACTCCATTTTAACTTAAAATTTTAATAATTATTTAATATTAATTTAATTAATATAAAAATTTAATAAACTGTAATACAATTTTTAATTATTAATCTTGATCTCTTTTACTTTTATCACCCTCTCACATACTGTACAATTTACTTATTTGCTTTTTATTGTCTGCTTTCCTCTTAAATGTAAGCTCCACAAAGGCATGGGTCATTTGAACAGGGACTGGCATATGGTGGGTTTGTTAAATGAATGAATGAGTGAGTGAATGAATAAGTGGAATCCAGGACAGTCTTACAAGGTAGCCAAATGAAAGGCAAGACCACGGAGCACAGGAGTTCACATTGTGGTCAATGACCAGAGACTCAAGGTTTTAATTGGAGCCAATATTATGGGCCAGACTGTTCAACACAGCAGTCCTTCCTCTGGGGTCTGTTGTGTGGTCACTGATAATGAACCAGTCTGATTAAAAGAAAAATCACTCATCCTACTATTTAGAACCTACATGACTTCTAGATTGGTCTCTTTTTCCTCACCTTGGTTATTAGGAAGCTATATCATACTTCATAATATAAAAGAATCTAATATGGTTCTTGGTTAGGATATGGAAATGGGTACTTGATTATGCTTTTCCTCTTTCATGCAGACATACAAAATGGAAGTCAAAGTGAAGGTTTCAGGGGAACATTCATAGAACTGGAACTGGAATAAGCTAAATAGCAAATTATTTTTTGTGGTGAATTCTTTGCCCCTCCATATTTGGTGTGTAAGCTGACACTTAAATTGTTTGTGATCTTTGCATATACTACAGCTGCTTCTATCATGGCCTATGGGCTGAGACACAGCACCAGAGAAGTCACACTCGGGTACTGATGAGGAGCAAATTGCTTGACTGTTTCAGGATCCCACCCCAGAAGGATGTCCAAACCCAGCTTCATCTTTCTGCCTCTGGGCTCTAGTCTCAAGTCCTTTGACTTAGGTTCTGGTACTCAAGGTGCCCTTGCTAGCTTCTCTTTCAGCTTGGTGCTTCTGACAATGGCTTTTTGCCTATGGCTATGATGACTGTAATTATTGGTAGCATCCCCTTTCACTCTCAAGGTGATGAAGTTTGGGAGGCATCCTCCATCTAGGGCTCAGGTGGACTTGGGATCTCAGACCCTCCTGCTGGTGGCCTCTCTGACCCCACCCATTGACTTAGGCTGTGGTGTGGAAGTTCACTTTCCCCAGAAGTTAAACGTTTCACTCATCTCAGAATATGTAGCTTGGCCATCGAATAACAGGGTGGATCCAAGAGTTTCTGGTTACTAGTAATGGAGAAGTGAATCTGAGAACAGAAACCCCAGCCCATTCCCTGGGCTTGAGTGACTAGGAACCACATCAGCTGGCTGGCTGTACAGAGGATCTTAGTGTCTTGTGAAGTGGAGTTTGTGGCATTTCTTGTCGGTTGTATAAGTGAGTCATGTCCCTTCTCTGAACGTTGGTGTCCTCATCTGCAAACTACAGGGATTCAGCTTAATGATCTGTTAGGTGCCATCGAGCACTAGGGTCTCTGCAGTAGTACACATGGTGTTCAAGAGCCTGGCCTTTGAAGCCAGAACTAAGTTCAAATACTGGCTCTGTAATGTAAAAGATTTTGATTTTGAGCAGATTATAAACTCAGTTTTCTTATGGGTAAATGGGGTTTATACTCGTTCATATGCTTTTTATGATCATTAAACAAAATAATATGTAAGAAAACATAAGTGTCTGTCACATAATCACTCAGTGAAGGATATTGGCTTCTATAACCTTGCATATGATTTACATGGGATTGTTTTCAAAGTGCATTATTCATGCGGAGCTCACACTGTGGACGGTGAGCTGGGTGACTATTGTTACCTTAATTTTACCAACAGGAAGAGTGAAGCTCAGAGAAGTCAGGTGATTTCACAGAGCTGGTATGTGATAGAGCCAGGGCCTTGCCAGATATGGGGGAAACAAGAGGAGTATCTGTTAGATGTTCATGGAAAGATACACCCATACTCACCAGCCCAGCAGAGCAGACCTTTAATCACAGTCATTTATGTCAGAAAAATTCTCCAGAGATAACACCAAAGGAGAGCCAGTTGTAAGTGCTAATGGGCCATGGAAAATAAAACACTGAACTTCTTCCTAGACAACTAAATAGCGTCATTCTTTTGTTCTGTTGTTCCACTGTCCTGCAGCGTTGCATCAAGAGATGCTGCTGGTGCCACCATGGAGCTCAAACTCTGTTCCTCATCAGCCTCACGGCTCATAGATCCTGAGGTCTGAGTCTCAGTTATTCACCTCAGATCTTTACCACTATTCTAGCAGTTTCCTTTGGCTCTCCTGTTCTCTCTGAAAATGGCATTGAGATTCTTTTTCTTTTTTTTTCAATAATTTTTTAAGTGAGTAGATCTTACATAATTTCACCACACACACACACACACATGCACACACACACACACACACACACACATACTATTGTAATTATGAGGTGATGGATGGGTTAACTAACCTTATTGTGATAATCATTTCATAATATATATACATGTATCAAAGCATCAAGTTGTATACCTTAAACTTACACAATGTTACATGTCTGTTATATCTCAGTGAAGCTGGAAAAATTTTTTTTATTCCTTTGCTTTCTATTCACTGAGGTAATACAAGCTTATTTCAGAAATATTGAAAAATGAAGAAATGTACAGAGAAGAAAACATCAGAAATGACCACTCATATTTTGTACATTTCATTCCAGATTTCTTTCTTTGAGTATATGCACATATTAATTTTACTTAATCATTAGCCTATACACGTTTGTTTTATAACCTTTATTTTGCACATAAAATATTTATGTGAGCCTATTTTTCAGGTTATTAGAATGATTTGAAAACATAGCTTTAAATGGATGATTGAGAGTCCATTATATGCATATACCAAAATGTATTTAACTCATTTCCCACTGTTGCACATCATGTCTTTCAAATATTTCATTTTTATAAATCTACACGATAAAAACTTTTGTATGTAAATCTTGGTCCACATTTCTGATTATTTCCTTGACAGCAACATTTCTTATGTAAGAGGGCAGTAGGACGAAGGGCAAGGATTAATCCAAGTTGGAAGCAATTGAGCAACAGAAATGCCTTTTGCAGGGGCCTTGAGCTGCCAGTAGGTGTCATCTTTGCCTCACGGTTTGTCCCCCTACCTATTAATTCAGGAATTTTTTGAAGCCTGGGATAGAAAAAATTTGTGAGTCAATGGATTTCAACTCTAAATATTAAAGCCTCCCACAAGGGACACAAATCAACAGTGCCTCGGGACTTCAGGTCTGGTTATTTTGATTTCTCTGTTGGATTGATTTTGTCCAACCCATTACATGTTTGCTGCTGACCTGATTTCTGAGAACGGGCATTCAATCTGGATTGCTGGCAAAACTCCATCCTTTCAGACTCTCTAGGAAAAAACACACATAAACGTAAAAACCAACTAGTGCTTATTGAGTGCCTTCTCAAAGCATGAAGAAATTCAAAATACACAATAATTTTAAATGATGAATATTATTACCAACACCCTTTTCTATATTAAGGAAACAGGCTCAGAGATGCTTACTTGGCCAAGGTGCTACAACTATTTAAAGGCCCAAGGCAGCATTCAAACCTAGGTACATTTATCTCTGAAGCCTGTGAATTTAACTATTTTCTTATGCTTGTTAAAAATATAGATTCTGAGGCTCTGTCCCAGGCCTATTGGGCCAGAATATCCTATCACCCGGCCCTAGAATTTGCATTTAAATGACCTTCTTGAGATTTGTATGTGCACTCCCCATGAAATGGGGAGACACCCATTTCATCTATTCTATGACCAACTTAATTAACTAGAGGTCACGACTAGAGAGGCTGCGTTGAACTTAGGTGGTCTAAGTCTTGAGTCACTTGTCTGATTCCCATTTTTATGTCAGCAGCAAAGGTCTTGAAATACTCTAGGGTTGGCTTGGCCCCGGCGCCTATGATATGTTTTGAAATTGAGAGATTTGTTTCCTGGGCAACCACTTTGCTTTCTTTTGCTAAAAAAAGATCTCTGAAACTCTTTTCATTACTTAACAGTGCAGCAGTGTGGCTTATGGACTGGGCCTGTGCTTCCAAGCCAGACAGACCTGGATTTGAATTCTAGCTCTGCTGCTGCTGAGCTATCTGACCCTGGTCAGTTTACTGAAGCTCAGTCTTGGTATCTTCCTCTGGAAAATGGGTATGATCACACCCACTTCACAGGGCTGAAGTGAACATCAAGTGTGCTACTCCGAGTAAAAGCAAGATATCCAGCCCTTGCCTCATAATAGGTGATTAGGAATTGACAGGAAAAAAATTAACCATTTGATTAAAATAAAAGGGAAAGGAAAAAAAACCAAAAATGGCTTTATTGATATATATTTACATACATACCATAAAGTTCATCCATTTTAAATGATGAATATTATTACCAACACCCTTTTCTAGATTAAGGAAACAGGCTCAG
Source organism: Manis javanica (assembly GCF_040802235.1). Lineage (NCBI taxonomy): Eukaryota > Metazoa > Chordata > Mammalia > Pholidota > Manidae > Manis > Manis javanica. The sequence goes on along the minus strand of NC_133156.1, from coordinate 213,079,254 downwards.
AGATGCTTACTTGGCCAAGGTGCTACAACTATTTAAAGGCCCAAGGTAGCATTCAAACCTAGGTACATAAATGTACCTAGTTTGCTGATTTTTAGGAAATATATTGAGTTGTGCAACCACTGCCATAATCCAGTTTTGGGACACTTCCATCGTCCAAAGGGTTCCCTCTCGTCAGTTCATTGATCCGTTGGCCCAGCAACCACTGATGTGTCTCCATAGACTTTTTCCATTTCTGGCTATTTCATATAAATGGGATCATACCACATGTACTCTTTAATGTTCAGCTTCTTTACTTAGCATAATATTTTTTAAATTCATCCATGTTGTAGCAATGTATCAGTAATTCTCTACTTTTTATTGCTGGATAAATTCCAATGTATGAATATAACACATTTTGCTTATCCATTCATGACTCTAGTATTTTCTCCCAAATGTCACCAATGCTTTCTATTGTCATTTTTCTTTTCTGATTCTAGCTATTCTAGTAGGTGTATGGAGGTATTAAATTATTGTGATTTTAGAGAAATTTTCATTTATCTGATGATAATGGAGTTGGTTATCTTTTCATGTGCTTTTTAGCGATTTATAAAATAAATGAATGTCCATTCAAATCTTTTGCCCATTTTCAAATTGGTCTGGTTTATTATTGAGTTGTTAGTTCTCTATATATTTTAGACATTATAAATCCTTTACCAGATATAATTTGCAAATATTCCCTACCCCCCAACCCTGTGGTTTTATTAATAAAGTCTTGAAGGAGCTAAAATTTAAAATGCTTAAATGCCAAGAAATTTGTTCATGTAAACAAATAGAAGTGGATGGATTTAATATTTAATGTCACTCAGTTTTTTGAAACCTTTCCAATGTATAAGCTATTGTGTAAATGATTATTAAAAATATTCTGAATTTTTAATCAACCAACTTGATTAATTCTCTCTTAACTTCTTAATGGTTTTATTGAGATATAATTCACATACTATAGATTCATCATTTTAAAGTGTACAACTCAGTGGTTTTTAGTATTTTCACAGAGCTGTGCAACCATCATCACTATCTAATATTAGAACATTTTTAACAGCACAAAAGGAAGCTCCATACCTTTTAGCAGTCATTCCCCATTACCTCTCCCTGAGCCCTTCACAACCATGAATTTATTTTTTGACTCTGTGGACTTACCTGGAAAATTCACATAAATGGAATCACACAATATATAGCCTTTTGTGACTAACTTCTTTCACTTACAATGTTTTCAATGTTCACTCATGTTGTAGTATTCATTTGGGGACAAGATTTTGAGTGGACATGTGTTCTCAGTTCTTTGCCTAGGAGTAGAATTGCTGGGTAATATGGTAACTTTATTTAACTTTTTAAGGAATTGCCAGACTTTTCAAAAGCAGCTGCACCATTTTATATTCACATCAGAAATATACAAGGATTACTATTTTACACATTCTACCAGCACTTGTTATTATGTTTTTATTATAGCCATCCTAATAAGTACAAAATGGTATTTCATTGTTGGCATTAGTTATTACTAATAACTAATGATGCTGAGAATCTTCATGTGCTTATTGGAGATCTATCTATCTATCTATCTATCTATCTATCTATCTATCTATCTATCTATCTATCTATCTATCATCTGTCTAATCTTTGAAAAAATGCCTGGATAGCTCTTTTTCCTGCTTTTTAATTTGGCTGTCTCTTTTTATTATTGAATTATAGGAATTCCTTAAGTATTCTGAGTATAAATTACTTACTTGTTACATTAGTTAGAAATATTTTCCTCCATTCTGTGAGTTGGATTTTCACTTTTTTTTGGTATGACCAACTTTTACTCATTTGACGTGGCATTTATTAAAATATTTTGCAGGCATATCAGTAATATAACATGTACACCTAAAACTAATACAATATCTTATGTCACTTATATCTCAATTAAAAAAAGGCTAGTTAACACATCCTTCATCACATAATTAACATTTTATTGTTATGATAAACATTTAGAATCTACTCTCATAGCAATTATCAGGTATACAGTAATATCATATTGTTAACTATAGTCACTATGCTGTACATTATATCCAAAGAATGTATGCAACTTATAACTAGAGGTTGGTGCCCTTTGACTGCCTTTACCTATTTTGCCTACCCTTCACCATCCTCCTCTGGCAGCCATCAGTTCGTTCTCTGTATCTATAAGTTGGTTTCTTCAGATTCCACGTACAATTGAGATCATACAGTATTTGTCTTTCTCTGACTTATTTCACTTAGCACAGTACCTTCAAAGTCCACCCGAGTTGTTGCAAATGGGAGTATGTCCCTCTTTTTATGGGTGCATGATATTCCATTGTATATCTGTCACCCTTTTTTATCTATTCATCAGTCAGTGGAGGTTGTTTCCATGTCTTGACTATTACAAGTAATTCTGCAGTGGATGTGGGAGTACAGATATCTTCTTGACATTCTGTTTTCATTTCCTTTGTATACATATACAGCAAAGGGATTGGTGGATCATAAGATAGTTCTATTTAAAATTTTTGAGGAACTTTCATACTGTTTTCTATAGTGGCTGCACAAGTTTATATCCCCATCAAAAAGAAAAGAGATCCCTTTTCTTTGTATTCTTGCTAGCATTAGTTGTCTCTTGTCTTGCAGAAAATTGTCATTTTATTTTCATGCCTGCCTAACTTCTTTTTTACTTCTTCATAATTTCAGAACTGTTCTTTTCACTAAACATATTTACCATAATTTATATTTTATACATGGTATTTACGATACCTATATAAATTGTGGATATGAATCAGTAGTTTTTCTATCCATCAATCATATTGGCTTGTATTCTTGGTTTTATTTTTATTTTTATACTTTTTGGTGGTTTTTAAGTAAGAGCTTGTGTCCCTGAGAACTTCAATCTGTGAAAATTCTTTGAGGATTTAGATTATGTTGCAATCCGTCAGGGAGGATTTATATTTGGGTCTTCTATGTGACTAATGACACTACCAATCTGGGACTACTTTAAGCTAAATTTTCAACTTGAAGGGTTTTTTTTGCCACATGCATATATAAATTCCAGCCCTAGATGCAACAGGGGATCAGTTGATGCATATAAATTCTCAGAGAATATGCTTTTCCCCTCTAGATTCATAACAAGGTGTCAAGGTTCTTTATGGCCTATGTCTATGAGTTATTACTTTTTATTTCTCTGAGGATATCTTGTTTGGATCCATCCTTTATCAGGAATCTTTCATCTGGCATCTTATCTTCCTCAGGTCACCATCTTTGTTGCTTAAGGCTCATTGAAACTCAAGTTCTAGGTTACCAGAAATCAGTAGATCCCACGGGGTCAGCTGTTGGCTTCAATGTTTAGTTATTTTGCTGGATTTGTGCCTTCAAAAAAAATAATAGCTGTGACCATGAAGGATTTCCATTACTTTCTTGCCAGCTCAGCTGCTAGACATTTAAAGAAATGCTTTATGTATTTTTTTCAGCATTATTAAGTGTTTTTTGTTAGGAGAAGCTTTCATGACACTTAGCTATGTTGCTAGAAACAGAAGTTTTGGGACATTACTTTGAAATTTTAATGTGCAAAGGAAATAATGTGATTTTAGACTTGAATCCCTTTGGGATTTCCCTTTTTTTAAGACTTACATTTGTTAAGGGACTTAATTTCAGACTTTTAATTTCTCTGTAGGAGCTTCAGAGTAAACAGACTTAAATTTATACATAGGGCATATAGCCTATGATCACTGGAGTGTGTTTATGATGTTATTTTTGTTTAGACAGAACTTCTGATGAGGTATTTGGACAGTGTGGACGGACTGATTTGAAGTGGCAAATAGAGTAGGGAGTGAATGTCCAACCTTGGATGAGGAGTGGCATTGAGATCAATTTAATTGATGAACTCCAAGAGCCATCTTAGAGCCTTCTGGGAGCAAAATTATCACTGTTCAGCAAAGCCTTTATTAATACTAGAGGTGCTAATATGCTGTCCATCTGTTTTACTCCTTTGTCTCTCTCCATAAATTCAGAACTCTGGCAGAGGAGAGAGTGTGAATTATTGGGTCCTCTCAGGCCCCAAGGCCCCAATGATTCTTTTCATACCACCTAACAATATAATAGCATCAGATAAGTATAAGTCCCCTTTACTTATTCAGTTGATATGTATTGTCCAGGACGTTTAAAATGACTTCCTCCCCACCTCACGAACCACCCCCCTACCATTTCCCCGCCCCAGGTTTAAATCATTAAATTGAGAGACAATCTTTAGCTTTCTAAATCAATGGATCATTCCTTCCAGAAACTGTCTAGTAACATCCTTATAATAAAATAAAATGAGATCAAACCTATAACCAATTTAATGGTGATATCAGCGAGAACGAGGTCAGCTTCGAACACAGCAGAGGAGCTCAAGGATGTCTCTTTTGATAGAGGAGAGTTTGGATGCCCCTTTTCTTGTCAACTCTCCTCAAATACTCCCTTTGGCAAGCATTTCCTTATCTGAGGCTGATAAGGAAAAAAGCAAGAATGGAGTAATCTATTGCTTAATGATTTTTTACTTTATCTGGTTTGCCAAATAGAAAAGATTTAATGGAATAACTATGATTTCTCAAAAGGTAATTTGGTGTCATCTCTGTAATTGAGTGGAATGAGGTCTTCCTTCCTGGCAGTTAGTATAGGAAAGGTGAAGCCCACCGGCATTTATCTGCCCTGGCCTGGAATCCTGTGTCTGGGACCTATTTGCTGTATGACCCTGGAGGAGTTACTTGTGGGGATAGTTGTTTTAATTGCTGTTCTCAGATGAGGAAAGAGACCCTGAGAAGTTGGGTGGGATAATGTCGTAAGGTACTTATCAAGCACTCAATAAACTGGTTACAATAAAGTCTTATTACTTCAGAATGTAATCTCTCATCAGGTAAGCCCAGTGGTCTTTACCAGAAGGTGGAAAAGACCCACATCAAATCCAGAAAGCTTCACAAAGAGACATTTACATTGGGTTTTGTGTGGCATATTCCAAATCATATGAATTCATTATTTGTGTGTGTATTAAGAAATTAAGAAATGACTCAGCATTCTTGACTCATCCCCTTCCTCTCAACCTGGTCACTCTAATACCAGAGACTTAACTATGTATTTTATTTCCTCCCAATGTATAGATATTTTCCCTCTATTTTTCTTTGCATAGATTCACATTATTCTGAAATTTAAGGTTTGCTCTTTTTCAACATATCATTGGCTACAAATATTTATTGCCTATTGGTGAAATCTCTTTTTTGACCATCTCTATACTTTGATAACCTGCTAACTTGTGCTATGATGGTGGGAAGGGTTTTGTATAAATGAAAGAAGAGTAATAGGGTCTGAAAAAGATTCCCCATAGACCAATTCTATGTTATCTCTTGAATACTTCCAGGCATCCTCATATCACTGCTAAAGTAATACAGGATTTTGCTGCTTACTTATATCATATACAGATTATGCAAACCAGTGGTGCCCAAAATAAGACTCTCAAGATGGTCTGTGTGAAAACAAAATAGCTATTATTTATATTCGGTTTTTAATTTCTTCCTTTAAAAAGCCTAAGTTTAATATATTTTAATATACAGTGTACATGTGTATATTTTATAAATAATGTACCTATGTGGTGAGTACCTACACATTTTTTTAACTGATGGGAGAGTAATTAAAACAATTTGGAGACCACTGGTGAAGGGTCCCCACCAGTAAGATGGCGAACTTCCGGCTTCTTTTCGGGGTCCTCGGTTCCCGCCGGCGCCACCTGAAGCCCAATCACCTCTCGCCCCCCTCCCAATCCCAGCACCTAGCCAACAGCCACCAGCCCCGTAGAAGTAACACCACAATCACCCTATGCCCCATCCTATATATCCCAGCACCTTTCCCTAATAAAGCGGAACTCTCCGGTAAATTGCTGTTGTGTGTCGCTCCTTTCCTTTCATTGGTGCCGAAACCCGGGAGACGGGACACCCCAACTGGGCCCCGTCTTCCCCCAACACCAGCAGCAGCTTGCCCTCGTCCTCTTTTTCAGGCGCTGGCTCATCACACTCACCACTCCTCTCTGGCCTTTAGGTAAGTCCCCCCCCCCCCCCCTCCGGGGTGGGCCACTCTTCCCTGAGCTATCGCAGTGCCATTGACCGTGATCGTCCGGCAAGGCCCTGACGCTCGGGGACGAGGAGGGAACGCTCCCCGCCTCAGGCCTTCACGGCTGCGGCGGACCCTCAGGCCCCTCCCCCGACAGCCATAAATCCCTGCCTCAGGCCCTCACGGCTGCAGCGGACCCTCAGGTCCCTCCTCCAAAAGCCATAAACCCCCACCTCAGGCCTTCACAGCTGCAGCAGACTCTCAGCCCCCCCCAACAGCCATAAATGAGGTGACTCCTTTGCGGATGAGAACGCTCCTTTTCCCGCTCCCTCCTCCTTCTGTTCCATCCGCCGAAACCTGTTCGGCCTGCCGAAAACGCCTAGCGCTAGGTACCTCGTGACTCCGGCACTCTGCCTTCTTAGGGAAGTCTGGGTGACGACCCACACTTCCCAAGAAATTCCGACTCGTATACGAGTTTCCGCAGACCACCAAGGATCATCGGGGACGCCCTTTGTCTCCTTGTGGTCTGCCTCCAGTCCGAGGATCCCCGTTCGTCTTCCCCTGTTTGTCTCCTTCTCTGTCCTTTAGCCATTTTGTCTCCTTGTGGTCTGCCTCCAGTCCGAGGATCCCCGTTCGTCTTCCCCTGTTTGTCTCCTTCTCTGTCCTTTAGCCATTTTGTCTCCTTGTGGTCTGCCTCCAGTCTGAGGATCTCCGTTCGTCTTCCCCTGTTTGTCTCCTTCTCTGTCCTTTAGCCATGGGAGCCTCCTCATCCCTCCCTGAAAGTTCACCTCTTGAATGCCTGCTTAAGCATCTAGCTACCCTCTCCCTGACGCCTGATATAAAACCAAAACTTCTCCATAAATATTGCTCCCAAGATTGGCCGACATACCCCCTAGACAATAACAACCAATGGCCCGCAGGGGGAACTCTTGATCCTAACATCACTCGCAATCTCTTTAACTACTGCCAGCGCCTGAAAAAATGGAAGGAGATTCCCTATATCGAAGCTTTTCGCCTCCTAGCTCAAAATCCCAGCCTCTGCACCACCTGCTCCCCGCCCCAAGTTCTCCTAGCCTGCAAGCCGTCTCCCTCCCCTCCACACACTCCCAGTCCCTCTTCAATTACCTTTGACCCGGCCGACGAGCCTCCGCCATACAGACTTCCCCCTTCAGCCCCTCCCCCTCCTACAACCCCTCCACCCTCCGCCGCCACTGCCGCCTCTTTCCCCATGGCAGAAGCCTCCCGTCCTCTCCCTTCCCCTTCTTCTCCTACAACAGCCCCCCCGACTTCCTCTACCGCCGCCACCGCTGCCGCTTCCCCCGCAGCAGAAGCTTCCCATCCTCTCCCTTCCCCTTCTCCTTCTACAACAGACCCTCCCCCTTCCTCTACCTCCACCACCGCCGCCGCTTTCCCCGCGCCACACCCTTCCCCTCCTCTCCCTTCCCCCTCTTCTCCTACAACACCCCCTCCCCCTTCCTCTATCGCCGCCGCCGCCTCCACCCCCGCAGAAGCCTCCCATCCTCTCCCTTCCCCCTCCTCCACCATCTCCTCCTGCACCTCACCACCTCCTCCTCTGTCCCCCTCACCTTCCCCCCTCCCCCAAAACAAGCCTGAGCCTTTCAGCTCCCCTCTAACTAAGTTCCAAGAGCCTCGTCCATCTTTGCCCCCTCAGATTCGGTCCTGAGAGCCTCCCAAAATTATCGCGGCTTTGCCCCCATTACCTGTTTCCCCTGCACAGACTGAGCCAGAACCCTTCAGTCCCCCTCAGACTCGGTCCCGAGGGCCTCCCAAAATTATCGCCCCGCTCCGGGAAGTAGCAGGATCCGAAGGCATCTTGCGTGTTCACGTCCCTTTCTCCTTAGGAGATTTAGCCCAACTAGAGAAACGCCTAGGTTCCTTTTCCACTGATCCCACGACCTACATCAGGGAGTTTCAATGGACCCTCCAGTCTTACAGCCTCACGCATCATGACATCTTCATGCTCCTGGCCAATACTCTCCTCCCTGAGGAGCGTAGACGAGCTTGGGACTTCGCCCAAATGCATGCTACCGAAACCCACAGGACTGACCCCACCTGTCCCCCTGGTCCCACTGCTGTCCCCGAACAAGACCCACACTGGGATTATAACACCGCTGTGGGTCTCCACTCTCGAGATATTTTTGCCTCCTGCTTAATAGCAGGTCTAAAAAAGGCAGCTCGTAAAGTAGTCAATTTTCAAAAGCTCCAAGACATAATTCAAAAGAGAGATGAAACCCCCTCCGAGTTCTTAGATAGACTCACTCAAGCCCTATTACAGTATACTAGCCTGGACCCAGAAACACCTGAAGGAAGACAGGTCCTTATGACATACTTCCTAGCTCAAAGCTACCCCGACATTAAAGCTAAACTCAAAAAGTTAGAACAGGGCCCCGCTACCCCACAGACTGAGATCCTAACAGTGGCCTTTAAAGTCTTCCATAACCGGGAGGAGGAGAAAGAACGCCGTAAACAAAAAGCTGATCAGGCCAATTTCCAGATGTTGGCCCAGCTGATAAAACCACAACCTGGGCGCCCCTCTACAGACAAGCCCCCCCAAGGAGCTTGTTTCAAGTGCGGAAAAGAGGGACATTGGTCAAGGGCGTGCCCCTCCCCCAGATCTCCTACCACCCCATGCCCCAGATGCCACAAAAAGGGCCACTGGGGGTCTGATTGCCCAACCACCCGAAGGGGAGGCTGGACGAACAACCCCCATCCTAAGCCCACCGTAGTGGGGCTGGCAGAAGAAGATTGACGGGGCCCGGGGGCTTCTCGCCCGACCATTTCCATCACCAAACAGGAGCCCAGGGTTACTTTAACAGTAGACGGTCGCCCCATCTCCTTCCTCCTAGATACAGGAGCCACCTTCTCAGTCTTGCGAGAATACCGGGGCCCTACCACGCCAGCCATTACTCCTATAGTCGGGGTAGGAGGTAAACAGATTTTCCCATTAAAAACCCCCCCCCTTTTATGCACAATCCTAGACAGTCCCATACCTTTCTCCCACTCCTTCCTAGTTATGCCCCAGTGTCCCATCCCCTTACTAGGACGGGACATCCTTTCCCTCCTCCACGTTTCCATAACTATATCCAATCCCACAGCCCCCAGTACTCCCTTTCTGATGGCCCTCATAGCCGACAACCCCCCTCTACCCAATGAAAGCTCCAGTTCTGCCCTTATACACCCTGTAAATCCCAAAGTTTGGGACATTACAAGCCCCTCCATGGCCCTATGTCCCCCTGCCTCTATCAAATTACGTGACCCCTCTCAGTATATCTGTCAGGCCCAATACCCCCTAACCACTTCAGCCCTCATAGGCCTCCAACCCATCATTCAAGATCTCTTAAACAAAAACTACCTCAGACCCACTCACTCCCCATTTAATACCCCCATATTAGCTGTTAAAAAAAACAACGGATCTTTCCGCCTTGTCCAAGACCTTCGCCTCATCAACATAGCCGTTGTCCCTATCCATCCCTTAGTTCCAAATCCATACACCCTTTTATCGCAGATCCCTGCTTCTGCATCCCACTTCTCAGTCCTAGATCTCAAGGACGCATTTTTTTCTATTCCCCTAGACCCCTCCTCCCAAGATTTTTTTGCCTTCACCTGGACGGACCCATACACCAGACATTCTGTTCAGCTTACTTGGACAGTTTTACCACAAGGCTTCCGAGATAGTCCCCATATTTTTGGACAAGTCCTAGCTCAAGACCTCAAACAGTTTCACCATGATCACCCCGAGTCCACTTTATTACAATATGTAGATGATCTTCTGCTCTGCAGTCCCTCGTGGGAACAGTCTCAACTTGACACTGCGTCTCTACTTAACCTTCTAGCTTCCAGAGGTTACCGAGTATCCCCTGCCAAAGCTCAAATCTCTTCCCCTTCTGTCACTTACCTTGGATTCCTTCTGTCTCAGCAAAGAAAGTCCATTACCTTAGACAGAAAACGACTCCTCTCTGACCTGCCCGTTCCCAAAACCAAGACAGAAATCCTTTCCTTTCTAGGCTTGGCTGGGTATTTTAGAGCGTGGATCCCTAACTTCTCCCTGTTGGCAAGACCCCTATACGACCTCAGCAAGGGCCCCCCTGAAGAACCATTATCATCCTCACCCCGACACTCCTTCATTAAGCTCCGTCAAGCCCTTGTAAAAGCTCCAGCTCTCCATCTCCCTGATTTGTCAAAACCCTTCTCATTATACATTCATGAGAGGTCCAGTCAAGCTCTAGGAGTCCTAGGCCAATATTATGGCCCATCCTTTGCCCCAGTAGCTTATCTCTCCAAGCAATTAGACCCCACAGTTCGGGGATGGGCCCCCTGCCTACGGGCATTAGCCGCTGGACAGCTCTTGCAGAAAGAAGCTCATAAACTAACATTCGGAGCGCCACTTACCATTCTGTCCCCACATCACCTAAAAGATCTCTTAACCTACAAAAGTTTATAGACTCTCCCCCCCTCCAGACTCCTCACCTTACTGTCCTCTTTCCTCCAAAATCCAAACATTTCTTTCCTCCCCTGCCCGCCCCTAAATCCGGCCACTCTTCTTCCTCTGCCCTACTCTCCTCATACTCCCTCGCATGATTGCCTAGAAGCCCTTCACAACTTCCTTCCATGCCACTCCACGATCTCCGAAGGAGCCCTCTCACACTCCGACCTCATCTGGTTTACTGATGGGTCCTCCTTTAAACATGAGGGCATCCACTACTCAGGATATGCAGTAGTCTCCCTCGAAGATGTCATTGAAGCACGAGCCCTACCCCCTGGTACAACCAATCAGCAGGCTGAACTCATTGCAGCCACCAGAGCTTGCACTCTGGCCCGGGACACGTCTCTCACATTGTACACTGACTCCAAGTACGTATTCCACATTCTCTTGTCCCACGCGGCAGTATGGAAAGAACGAGGCCTCCTCACCACAAAAGAGAATTCCACAACTAATTCAGCCTTAATTACTAAACTTTTAGAGGCTTCACAACTCCCACACCGACTAGGCATAGTCCACTGCAAATCACATCAAAAAGATGACTCCCCCATTGCAAGAGGTAACAACAAGGCCGACAGAGTAGCCCGGTCAGTTGCCCTATCAGAAAACGCACCAGGCAACAATCCGTCTGCCCTTGCAGTTTTAGCCTTATCACAAGATGCCCTCTGCTCTCAGGACAAAGAGTCTCTCTTCCGCCTCTTACATGACCTGTTCCACCCCAGCCCCCAATCCTTAAACCATTTTTTACAATCTTTTTTTCCTCTCTCTCCTGAAGACAAAACCCTACTTAACCAAATCACCTGCAAGTGCACCATCTGCCAACGCACTAACCCTAATACCCCCCTCAAAGCCCGACCCTTCCCGGCTCATCAAGCAAGGGGTAATGTCCCCGCTGCAGATTGGCAAATAGACTTCACTAACATGCCCCCTGTACGACGTACCAGATACCTACTCGTGCTAGTAGATACATTTTCAGGATGGGTTGAAGCTTTCCCCACCACTAACAAACGAGCATCTGTAGTTGCCTCTATCCTCCTCACCCAGATCTTTCCTAGGTTCGGGATGCCCACTTCCCTCCAATCAGATAACGGCCCTGAGTTCACTGCCCAAATTATCCAGAACCTCTCCAAGTCGCTCTCGCTCCCCTGGCATTTACATTGTCCTTATCGACCACAAGCTTCAGGAAAAGTAGAAAGAGCCAATAGGACTCTAAAAGACATCCTGACCAAACTATCTCTAGAACTACACCTTGACTGGGTTCGCTTACTTCCCTTAGCTCTACTCCGCATTCGAGCCCTCCCAAAGAAACCTTCCTTCTTGTCACCCTTTGAGATCATGTATGGCCGCCCGATTCTACCCCCGGGGCTCCCTTCCCACAAAGGACCAATTCCTCCCAATATAGCCCTTCCACTAACTCTCTCTCCTCCGCACTGAATTGTGGAAATATCAAGATTGGCTCCTTCCTGATCCATCCGCCTCCCAAAATCCTCCTGTCTTACAGCCCGGCCAACTAGTGTTTTATAAGCCACCAGAGGATCAGCCCTCTCTCACCCCGAAATGGGAAGGTCCACACCCAGTTATTCTCTGCACCCCCTCAGCTGCCAAGCTCTCACTGCCTGATAACTCTGTCACCCCTTGGATTCATATCTCCAGGTTGAAACCAAATACCCAAGACTCACCTTCTCTGGACACCCAAGACCCATCAGTCACAATCCAGCGTCCTTCGGACACAGCCCAAGACGCTGTCTACTCTACCACGCCTCATCCCTCTGATCCCTTGAAGCTCCGCATCTCCCGTGCACCCTCTTTGCCATCCATACCTGAATCATGACTTTTTCCTCCTTTACTGCTCTCTCGCTTTTTTCCCTCATTCCTATTGTCTTCCCTGCCGCCCCATCCTCCTTTGTATGGCGATTCAAAGTCAAGCAGACTTACACACAGCATCAAACAAAAGTTACTGCCCTCATTGCCACATCAGACTGCCCTCTGAAAGGCTGCTCTGAGCCTTTGTACCTCCACTTTCCTCCCTCCACTGAAGTATTCATTTACAGCTACCTTTATTCTCCCTACCTCTGCTTCCTCTATGACCAAAGACAAGCCTATTGCAGGCGATGGCCAGACACCTACGGGGGATGCCCCTACTGGTCTTGCACCATTCACTACATGGGTGACTTCCAGTACCCACAGTATTACTCCTCCAACCGTTTCATGAAATATCCCAACGGCTCATTCTCCTTATCAATCCCAGATCCCTGGGACTCTCGATGGGCTGCTGGAGTAACAGCCTCAGTTTACTACAAGGGGTCCTCGACCCCCCACGGTACCCTTCATATCTCTCGAGAGTATGTTCCCTCTCGCTCCCAGATCTCTCAAGTTGCATCAGATATCAGACATTCCGAAAAAGTCATTATCCAAACTCTTGACGGCGCCTCTTCATCTTATTCCTCCTACTCTTGGTTACAGCTCATTCAAGACACCACCATCTTTCTCAACCACACCCTCAACACCGCCAATTGTTTCTTGTGCGCATCACTACAGCGCCCACTGCTGGCCGCCGTGCCCCTTAATATTTCCAACTACTCCTTCCATGCAGAAGGACAACCCCTCCGTCCCCTGGCAGACATACCCCTATGGGAGCCAGAATACCCAGATAATCTCACCATCCACCACTGTGTAGGCCCAACTCCACCCCCCTCCAGTGCACTTCACTGCCTCTCTATCTACACCCCTACCTCCGGCTCTAAAACTTTTACACAACCGGGACACTTCTTTTGGTGTAATGGCAGCCTTTTCAACTCACTGCCTCTCAACTCCGATACACCCTGCATTCTCGTCACCCTAATCCCACAGCTTACACTTTACAGCATGGCAGAATTCCTTGAGCTCCAACCTCCCTTGCACTCGCGCACAAAAAGGGCTGCTTTCCTTCCCATCATGGTCGGTATCTCTTTAATCACCTCAGCCATTGGGGTGGGGTTTTCAGGAGGAGCCTTGGGTCACTCTCTATGGGCAGTTAGAGATCTCGACGCCAAACTTGAGGGAGCCCTGGCATCCACTGCCGATTCCCTTGCCTCTCTCCAAAGACAAGTCACTTCGCTAGCTAAAGTCACCCTTCAAAACCGGCGGGCCCTAGATCTGCTTACAGCCGAGAAGGGTGGCACCTGCGTCTTCCTCCAGGAAGAGTGCTGCTATTACATCAACGAATCCGGCATTGTAGAAACTGACATCACCAAACTCACTGACCTTGCCTCCAGCCTCCACTCTGCTTCCAATTCCAACCCATTCTCGTCAATACTAACAAACCCCCTCCTCACCTGGCTCTGGCCCATTGCAGGCCCCATAATAGTCATTCTTCTTGTCTGTCTCTTCTTACCCTGTATAATAAAGTTCATCAAATCCCAAGTCGGGAAAATCTCTAATCAAGCTTTCAACCAGCTTTTACTCAGGAACTACCAGCTTCTGGCCACAGAAGACCCCTCACCCTCACGTGACCTCCTCACCACATGCTGAAATGGACCCCTCTCTCCGCTGGAAACTGTTCCTGGAAACAATGGCCGCAGACGCCTGGCTCCTGACACCCATATCCTCTTGGCACCATTGGAATCAACAGGTCCTCAACCTATGGTTACAGGGAACCTTCATTGATTTCCAACCTGAAGAAGTCCACATCTACTCATCCTTACTGTGGGGAGTCCTGTCAACCCTTTCCTCCCAATCCTCAAACCCTCACTCCCTTCTCCGCCCCTGTTCAGCAGGAAGCAGTCAGAAAGAAAGCAACGCCCACAAACCCATAGAGGAGAAAGGGGGGAATGAAGGGTCCCCACCAGTAAGATGGCGAACTTCCGGCTTCTTTTCGGGGTCCTCGGTTCCCGCCGGCGCCACCTGAAGCCCAATCACCTCTCGCCCCCCTCCCAATCCCAGCACCTAGCCAACAGCCACCAGCCCCGTAGAAGTAACACCACAATCACCCTATGCCCCATCCTATATATCCCAGCACCTTTCCCTAATAAAGCGGAACTCTCCGGTAAATTGCTGTTGTGTGTCGCTCCTTTCCTTTCAACTGGTATAGATTATGTTTGCAAATTTACTGACTTTAACTCTAGTATGGTGTTAATAAAGGCAAAATTAACCTTTAGGAGTAAGGGTATCAAAGTTCACATATATCATTTTTATCCACAATAGCTGAAGTTTAATTATTAAAATGTGTACATTTTATTTTTTTTGTAAAATCATGTCCAGTTTCTGGAGAAGAAAGGAGAGGTCATGCAAGTTTCACCTGCTGCTCACTGGTGCCTCCACAGCTGCACTGGCTTTACGGGGCTGCCAACCATGGCTGCGTGGTGTGTGCTCCATTTTGATTGAGGCCATTAAATCTTGTAAATGTCACCCCTGAGAATAGTTATTTAAATAAATCATCACTCTAAGTAGTGAGGAGGAGTCACCATAAACACATTTTTGAAAAAATTGGTGGTAGAAGGAAGGTAATTAATTATAGCTTAGTGGGAAGGTAAGGTTAATTTATTCAAAAATTTTGTTAAGATTTTTATTTTAATTCTTAAGTGATGTGATTTCAGTGTATTTATTGTCCAACAGGAGGGCCTGAGGCTTGGCTGAGAGCAGGAGAGTTTGGGATCAGAAACATCCGTGTTTGGTTGGCACTGGGGCTGGGGGCTAAGTGTTCCTATTCGGGAAATGAGTTTTCTTCAGGCCTGCCCTTTCTCAGTGTCCTCTAGGCTCTGAGTTAGTAGGTGGGATGAGTGCCCGAATTCATAGATGCTTTCTTAGTTTGGAATCCATCCTGGCCATCTGGCAGGATATGGCTGTGTTTTCACAAGCCATTGCTAGAGGCAAATGACTTGGGAGAAGTCAGGGCCATTCTTGATTTCCTTCCTCTTTTTGTCCTTTAATGGCCAACTGACCTAGTTTCTAATGGAAATAAAGATGCATCAACTTGTTTTAATAATATTTTTACCAGTATAATTTCATCTAAGAGCTTTATGCTTCTGGGTTAATAGAATTTTTTTACATTCACACCTAGTTCCTTCTACTAATTTTGGGTTAAGTTTGTTCTTCTATTCCTAGTTCTTTTAGGTATAAAGTAAGGTTGTTTATTTGAGATATTTTTCTCTTAATGTAGGCATTTATTTCTATAAACTTCCCTCTTTAAATTGTTTTTGCTGCATCCCATATTTTGGTATATTGTTCATTTGAATTGAGATATTTTTTGATTTCACCTTTCAATTTCTTCTTTGATCTATTGACTGTTTAGGAGTATGCTGTTTAATCTCCACATATTTGTGAATTTTCCAGTTTTCTTCTTAGAATTGATTTCTAGTTTCATATCATTGCTTGTTACTCTCAGAATGAATGTATGTACCAGTCCATTTGGTGTCTTCATGGGAAGAGAGAAGTTCAGTCTCCTTATGTTGTCATCTTGGTTCTTGTTAATTTCTGAATATATCATACTATTTTCTACTATGAAATTAATACACTGCAGTTAAAGAAATTTTTTAAGATTAAAAAATAGAGAAAAAAATTACTCTAAGTATTTCTATCCAGATAAAACTACAGTAATAGTTTGGTATATTTCTTTCCAGGCCCCATTCTTTGCATTGTTAACATAGTTGTGATTATACTGCATTCACAAAAATTCTTCCTACCTTATAAGCTTTGTTATAGTATAAATACTTTCTATGTTATAGCAAGTTCTTTTAAACATTTAGTGGCTGCATTATATTCCATTATATGAGTGTGTGGTAGTGTATATAACTACTCATGTATTTTTGCCACCAAGCAAAGCTGTGAACACTGCCAAGGACATATTTGTGTAGTGTGGGTGGTATAGTAGAGAACTTGACAGCTGTATATACATTTATGTTAGGAAGTAATATTCTCTAATGGATATACAAACTTGGGAGTGGAGCATTTTCGAATGATAGTTCCTTAACTCTTTCTTTGTTAGAGTCTCACAGGGCTCTCTGATCATGCCTGGAAAGGGTTCTGGGGATGGATTAGGGTGAGAGACAACAAAGGGACACTAGAAAGTGTTTGTAGTTAACAACAACTTCTTACAGTTTTGAGGCCACATGAAAGACACTGTTTCTCATGGCTCTTGTGCTCAGAAGGCTGGTGAGATTTGACTTGCCTTCAGTTTTCTTGATGCCTCTTTATAGAAAAGATAGACTTATCTGTTCCTTTAACAGTGTTATATGTTGCATTGATGAAAGAAATTGAAGACACAAATAAATGGAAATAGATCCCATATTCATGGATCAGAAGAGTTAATATTGTTAAAATGTCCATACTGCCCAAAGCTACCTACAGATTTAAAGCAACTCTTATCAAAATTCCAATGGTATTTTTCACATAAATTGAAAAAAATAATCCTGAAGTTGGTATGGAACTAGAAAAGATTCTGAATTGCCAAAGCACCTTGAGAAAAAAAGAAAAAAGCTGGAGGCATCACACTTCTTTATTTAAAACTATACCTCAAAGCTATAGTAATCAAAACAGTATGGTACTGGCATAAAAAACAGACACAGAGACCAAAAGAATGGAAGTGAAAGCCTAGAAAAAACCTATGCATATGTGGCCAACTAATATTTGACAAGGGAGCCAAGAATACTTAACGGGGAAAGGATAGTGTCCTCAATAAATGGGAAAACTGGGCATCCACATGCAAAAGAATGAAAGTGGATCCCTATGTTACATTATATACAAAAAGCAACTCAAAATGAATTAAAGTCTTATTGTAAGACCTAAGATGATAAAACTCCTGGAATAAAACAGTGAAGAAGTTCCCTGACATGAAGCATTATTCATAATAGCCAAGACATGGAAACAACCTAAGTGTCCACTGATGGATAATGGATAAAGAAGATGTGATATACTTCACACACACACACACACACACACACACACACACACACACACACACACACACACACACACTGGAATAAAAAAAAATCCTGCCATTTGTGACAACACAATAGACTTTGAAGTTTCTAAATAAAATGAGTCAGAGAAAGCAAATAATATACAATCTCATTTATTTGTAGAATCTAAAAACATTGAACTCATAGAAATGGAGAGTAGAATGGTAGTTGCCTAGAGCTGAGGTGTGAGAGAAATGAGTTGTTGGTTGACATATACAAACTTTCAGTTATTTATAAGATGCTAAGTTCTGAGATCTAATGCACAGCACGGTAACTATAGTTAAGAAAACTGTACAGTGCACCTGAAAGTTGCTGTGAGAGTGGAGTTCTGGTATTCTCACTGTAACTATAAGCACAACAAAATAGTAATTATGTGAGGCGGAGGATGGTTTAACCTATCTGGGTAAACACTTTGCAAGATATATGTGTACCAAGTCACACATTAAGCTTACACAATATTAGATGTCGATCATATCTTAATAAAGTTGGAAAAGAAGCCCCCACCTAACAAACAAAATCAGTGAAGTCTTGGTGTGTTTCCCAGACTACCCTAAAAGTCTGAATGACTCCTACAGTCGCTTCCTTACCCAGTCTAATGATGAGCTATTCTGAGTTATTCTGAGAGGTCGCCACTAGGAGATGCACAAGATTCAAGGAAGTTAGAAAGGGCTGAGCATGGTGATTTTTGTTCCTACTTTATCTGAGCTTTGCAGGTTTCTTTTGTTCTAAACCCATTGAGAATTGAAGGCATAATGCATGTTTCCCAGGTCTCATTAGCTCCCCAAGATGATAAAAGGGTTTACCCTTCCACATAGTGAAATAGAGTGAAGAAATCGGAACCCAGACTCTCCGAGGATAACAGTATGTGTAGCCCTCGATTTCTTTCAGGAGACGTGAACACTGTTCCACCATCCTCTGTGTTTCATTGCAGTGCAAATGCTTAACACTGACTGTGTTTTACTTTGCACCATCCTAACAACTCTATATTCTTTATCACACTTAATTCTCTTCGGTTCGTTGACCTAAAGATGTTGTTATCCCCGTTTTGTGGATGAGGAAACTGAAGCATAGAAAGGTCAAGGAACTTTTCCAAAGTTACCACCTAGTAACTGGCTGAGCTGAGATTTAAACTCAAGGTCTGTGACCCCAGAGCTGCTAGTTTAACCCCTTTATGGTTACCTATAATTAAAGGGTTAACTATAAAGGAGTTAAACTGTAAATTATGCTTCCTGTTATCCTAACTTGGCAGATTAGGATCCTTTCTGATAGAAGTCAGGCCAGTTAAGGTACTGGTTCCTGTCCCAGCTGGCTTGGGAAGAAGCCTAGGTGAGGTGTTCCTTCTCCTTGTCTAGAGTGTCTCCCTTCTTTATCCTGCAGGTTCAGCATCTGTAAAAGGCATGAGAAAGAAAGAGGAAGAGATGAGGCTCATTGGTGGGGACAAGTTGAAGGGATCTTAACACAGAGGAAAAAATAGAATACTGCTAGATGGCGGACTCTCTCTGTGGCCTGTGACACCTTAAGCCTGGCTTGGGTCATGGGAATGACTGGAGATTGCCCATGTTCTGGGTACCAGGTAGAGGAAGCTGGAGTGAATGAGGCAGCTGAACCAAAAACACTATGCAACCCTGGTCAGCTCTGTCAACAGTGGGTGGCAGCAATCCCTTCTTGGGAAGGACAGGTGCCTTGGGTTCTTTTCTGCCGCCCTTGCTTAATTTTGTCCATGGCAGTGTCAGAGTTCAAAGTTAAATGACCTTACAATCTTATTCTTGTTCTTATATGAATTTGTTTTTTCTCTGTCCATGCTTCTGTCTCTCAGCCACTTGTCCTCGAGAGAGGCTTAAAGCTGTCACTCAGGCAACCGTGACACTTATTCACACCCCAGCCCATCCTTGTCATCATGGGCAGCTGCTTTTTCATGGAAACTTCACCCTCACAGCGATTCAGGACTTTAACTCTGGCAGGGCAGTGGAGGCCTCCTCCTGCTGGGTTAAGTCACTGTACCCAGCAGTCCCTTTCTGCAATACACAGCACTGAACTACACAGAGAGATGGCACGTTCGCCTCTCCAGGAGAGGATGACAAAGAGGGCCAGACAGCCTAGTTAAAATCCTCAGAAGCTGTGTGTGAGTGGGTGCTCAGGATTGGGTTCTGGGGCATGAGAGGGAACCCCCAATATTTCTCTTAAAAGACCTATGATGTAAATGAAGAATGAGAAACCCAGGCTCTAAATCTCCCTTTCCTTCCTTCCTTCCTTCCTTCCTTCCTTCCTTCCTTCCTTCCTTCCTTCCTTCCTTCCTTCCTTCCTTCCTTCCTTCCTTCCTTCCTTCCTTCCTTCCTTCCTTCCTTCCTTCCTTCCTTCCTCCCTCCCTCCCTCCCTCCCTCCTTCCTCCTTCCTTCCTTCCTTCCTTCCTTCCTTCCTTCCTTCCTTCCTTCCTTCCTTCCTTCCTTCCTTCCTCCCTCCCTCCCTCCCTTCCTTCCTTCCCTCCTTTTTTTAAATAGCCTTGTAGATGCACGGATATGTATTTCAATCGCTGTCAACTGGTTTGATGATCCTATTTGGTGACCCAGGCTAAAAATATATTGGATTGTGAGTTGGTAGTAAAGGTAGAATTAAAGTAGAGCTGGCTCAACTGGTGTGTGAACCCTTCTGGCAACCAGGTTCCTTTTCTGAAAATTCGAGATTTGGAAAAGAAGAACTTTTGGAAGTTTTAAGACTCTTGTTAATTCTAACATTTTATTTTTGGGGAAAAATGGGAATTTTAAATGGACATTTTGAGTAAGACAATGATACTAACATTTAAAAAAACAATGCAGAGAAGCGTATTGGGGTGGGTCCTTAATCTCCTGGGTTGTCATGGATGCAAAGAGTATGACTCTTATCAAGGCAACCTGTATGGTGTGACCCACCATAGGGTTTCTAAACTGAATCCACATGGACTATTCTTCAGTCTTGAGTGGTAGTTGCACAAAGGTGACCATTTATAACCTGCTGGGGTGTGCTTGTATGTCTTAAACACTCTTCAGACAAATAAATTGTCCCAGTGGTCTATATTTGGTGAACCCCCCTTTTTTCATCCCTCTGTACAAAGCTGAGCTCGCTGCTTGTTCTTGGTGCAAATATAATGGTCTAATTGTCCTCTCATGCCAGGGGGCGGGCTATGGAGTACACCCAGAGCCCTGTGGGAACCCTCAGAAGGGAGGTGGCTATTTGGACATTTAGTCTGTAGTGGAGACAAGTTAACGATCATGCCTGGGGCATTCCACAGTTTATTTAATGATAAAATTGGCCCCAAATTCTCCACTGGGGCTTGTAAGTTCTGTGCAGAGAACGATGGGGTGAGAATGCAGTTAAACACACATCCTAAAGGCATTTTAGCTTGTGAGGAAATGGCAAATCCCCTCTGTGATTTGAAAATACCATTTAAAAAACTGTGCCAAAAGATTTTCCCCCCTAACCCAGATCCTATAAAGCAGAAAACAATGGTAGCTTAATCTATGACCACCCTTGTCAAAACAACTGATTGAAGACTGAAAAATTCATCACTTGTGTCATGTGGATAAAGAAAATGCAGCTCTCTGATTGAATCATATACATACACATTTTACTGAATTCAGTCAAACTGATTCATGTTCTTGTGCCACAGGCCTGAAACTCAGTCTGTAAACTGAACATGAAAGTCTTTAGTAAAGCAATGCACAGTCCCCAAATAACAGTTTTGTAACGTGACTCCGGCAGGTATTGAGTTTTTCTGGAGTTGGTAACAAACACTGGTGAAGGTGTTGCCAAGGCCAGGGGGCTGTTGCTAGGAGGACATCTCTTAGGCTGAGGACAGACTTCTGGGTGTTAATTAGCATGGATGTCAGGGATATTGAGAAGAATGGGAGTCTCATCTTCTGATGACAGAACTGCCACGAACACCTTTTGTTGATGGGCTTTCCCATTCAAGCCTGGGGCATTTTGCCGCTGTCTCCCATTAACTCATTAGTTAAGCTAATTAAGGGGGCTCTGGGAAGGAAGGAAGGTGGGGCCAGAGGTGTTGGTATTGTTTTCCGTTTCTTCTGGTCTGATGAGGACACGTGTGATGGCAAATAAGCGGTCAGGAACAGCACAAATCAGGGGCAGAGTGAGAAAGGCAGTGCTTCCAGCCTTTGGTGATTCTTCCTTCTGTTAGATGTGTCCAAAGGCAAGATTAGGGCCGGCTGACTGCGGGATCTGGGGTGGGGGTGCTTGCAGAAGAAAGTTTTACTCTGACGGAATAGTATAGGTTGGGACAAGGAAGTCTTCGTTTAAATGTACAAATGAGGAGCCAACTATTTTAAAATGTGAAGTATTTTGCTTTGGAAACATAAAGCTCGTCATGAATTTAGAGGAGATTAGACAAAGACATTAATGATTTGGTTGTAGTTTGGGGAAATGGTGGTTCAGGGAAGGGACTGCACAGAAAAGGTGAACTAGGACAATGTAGCGAAAATTAAAGTTCCACAGCCAGGATCCTCACCTGAGACCCATGGTGTATGTGCAATGAGGTAATAGACTATTGCGCAGGTGCATGCTTGCCTACCTGTTGGCAATAAGCCATTACTGCATTACTGCCGGTATTGCTATAAAAAGAGCTCTCCCATGCTAAGAGCGGAGCCTAGAAAAGAGAGCAGAGACTGGAGCAGAGGCAGAGACAGAAACAGACGGGCTTGCAGCATGCAGATGCAGATGTGAGTATTGTTTGACTTGCCACCAGGAGAATAAAGCTTGGTATGAGCCGCTTTTGACCCCTAGCATTCTGTTGTCATTTTTCAGTCTCACTGAATCCAGAGTGAACTTGCCGAGGGCTGAAACCCTCAGGCAAGACAGACAGGAAGTAAGGAGATCCATGGATAGAGAGGCAGAAAAGAGGTAAGGGAAGAATACGTACACCAAAAGTGAATTCTATTGGAAACTATGGGCTTTAGTTAATAATAATGTATCAATATTGGCTTATCAGTTGTAGCAAATGTACCACAGTAATGCAAAAAGTGAATGGCTAGGTGTGGGTAAAAAGTGAATGGCTAGGTGTGGGTAAAATTGTAACATTTCCAGAATATCCCACTTGGCTTTAGTGTATCTGCATATCAATAGGCGTTCAGAGGTGGTAAGAAGTATGGCTTTAGTGTATTTGCATCATTCCTCAGAGGTGGAGAGAAGTTCATCTCCATATCAATGGGTATTGCCAATGGGTTTCAGCCCTGGGCAAGTTCGCTATGGATTCAATGTGACCAAAGAAAATGACAGCAAAACGTTCTTGGGGTGAAAGGGTTATACCCAAATTTATTTCCAGGTGGCAGGTCAGTCACTAGAATCCCATTCACTCAAAGCGAGTCTGTATGCCTCTGGACCCCTCTGTCCCCACAGCCATCCTCTGGGCCTCTCTGCCTGCACAGGTGTCCTGCAGTTGTCCTGCACAGCTGTCCTCTGGGCTTCTCTGCACAGTCGTCCCTCACAGCCGTCCTCTGGGCCTTGTCCTCACGCTGCCACACTTCAGCCTCTGCTCTCCTGCAGCCTTGCAGCCCTGCCACCGTGTCACGCCCAGAGCACTGGGCGGAGCTCTTTATATAGAGTCAACAGCCATGTATTGCCCACAGGTGTGCAGTGAGCTAGTCAACCCCGGCCAGGTGAGAATCCTGGCCACAGGAACTCTCATTTTATCCACATCTGGGTCAGGAGGGCTTATATGTACCAGAGAGGTGAGGGGAGGGCTGGTTTTGCTTCTATTGGAGCAGGAGAGAAGGGCCTAGACTGCAGTTTGTGAGCAATAAATGGATTTTAAACTTTATTTCTCCCTTTGACTGATTTTGGTCTTTAGAGGTATTTTGCCCTGGGATTTCCTCTCCCTGGACTTACATTAGGTGTGGAAAAAATGAAAGTTCCTGTGGCCAGTATTCTCACCTGGCCCTGGTTGGCTCGCTCACTACACACATGTGGGCAATATGTCACTATTGACTCTATATAAAGAGCTCTGCCCAGCACTCTGGGCAACGCGGTGGCATGGCTGCAAGGCTGCAGGAGAGCAGAGCAGAGGCTGGAGTGGTGGCAGTGCCGAGGACAGAGACCCAGAAGCTGGCTGTGTGGGCAGAGAGGCCCAGAGGCAGAGACTAGCTTGCTGCATGCAGACTTGCTCTGAGTGAACGAGATTTTAGTGATTGACCTGCCACTGTGGAAATAAAGTTGGGTATAACCCTTTCACCCAAAGAACATTCTACTGTCATTTCTTAGGTCACATTGAATCCATAGTGAACTTGCCTGGGGCTGAAACCCACTGGCAAGACACTAGGGGAGCTGGGAAGGCAGGTGTATGGGAATTCTGTAATTTCCTCTATTTTTCTGTAAATTTAAAGCTTCCCCTCAGAATGAAGTCTATTAATTAAAAAAGAGACACGAGGAAAGAATGTTGTGGGAAAGCTGAGCACAGAGCCCCAGGGCTAGAGCTACCAAGTTAAGTCTCCAGTTGAGTTCAAATATAAAGGAGAGAAGTTTCAGAGCATTGAAGAAAGACAGTAGGACCTATACTTAAAGTCAAGAGAGAAAATGTAACAGAATTTCCTTCAGGGTCAAGGGAAGTGGGAGTGCTACAGTGTCAGTGCACTCAAAGAAAAGAACTTGGATCTGGCAGGAAATCTTAAGACTGGATGAAAGCTATACCTAAGGAGAAGACCAAGGGGTAGGTATGGGAAGATATTGTTAATAACAATAATAATGGCACTAAAAACCATATAGAGACATTATGCTAAAGTAAGCTCTTTACACACATTGTTTTATTTACTCTCTATAACAACCCACTCCAGTGGGCACCATTGTTATCTCCACTTCCAGGATGACGAAACTGAGGTTCAGAGAGTAACTTAGCCAGGATCACACAGCTTGCAAGTGTCAGGGCCAGAATTTGGAACCAAGATGGCTAATGCCACAGGCTGGGCCTCAGTCATCATGTTTTAGTCCCTGAGAGTGGCTCTTGGAACAGCTTCTTGCTGCAGAAGTCAAGGTGACTACCATGAAATTGTACTTTTAATATTTTGCCTTTGTGTTTAGTTTCTACCATCTCACATGTTCCCTTACTCCACAAAAACACTTCAATTGTTGATGGCATTTGTTTGCTGTGCTGGAGGGAAACACAGAGGTTGAGCTAAAATGTCAGGAAAAGAAGACAAGAACAGTGATTTTCTTTTTTTCCTTAATATGTAATGAGTCCCTGTTTGTTGCAATTAGAAATTATAAGCACAAAGAGCTGTATTCAGCTGAATGTAATGCAACAGGTTTACATGCCATGTGCCAGGCGCAGGACCAGGAGCTGCAAAAGGAAAGACAAACCAGACCTAGTCCAGTCCCTGTTTTAAAGGAGGTCACGATCATGACAGATATGTGAAAATGAAGAGCTCCACTTGGTGTGAGAAATAAACTTGAAACTCCCTTATCCCATCTAGTTTGCACCATGACTGACTCCAGAGAATTTGTGGGGCCAGAGGCACAGTGTCTTCCAGAAGACACTGTAATGCTGGAACTCAGCTGCTAAGTCTTCATTCTGAGCCAGTATGCTGTTGGTGTTTATACACTGTGTGAAAATGGCCCAGCTGAAGAAATCAAAGCTGCATGCAAAACCGAATCCACATACCTCCCGGCATCACACAAAGCTTACACCACATTCCTGGCTGCCTCCAATCTTGGAGAGATACAGAGAAGGAAGCTACTCCAGCACTGATGGGTTCAACCTCAAGTTACTCTGGACCCAGAGTCCCTGTTCTATGTCAGATATGATGATGACAGGCTGAGTCTTCGGGGAGCCAACCAGACTTGGCTCATCGAGCTGTGGAGCTCTGAGATGAGCTGGGCTTAGCTTATCCACCAAGCCTTCTATAGAGTGACAAATAAATGATCACTGATAGACCCATGGTGACTCAGAGTAGTGTACTTCAGCACTCACAGGGACCACCAGCCAGACAGGTTGGCTATGTGCAGTCATCAACAATATAACCAGCTTCCAGTCTCAGGGATGTGCAAGCAAGAAGGCCTGTAAGGACACACTGGATATGTGGTTATCAGGGACTTAAGTGGCTATTAAGTCCTCCCAACTCTTTACCTACAGTTTATAAGTATTCTGTTCATCTCAAGTAATTCCTTTAGCAAATACTGGATGTCCACTATGTGTCAGGCACAGTTCTAGGTACTGGAGATAGAGCAATGAGCAAAACTGCAAGCCACTGTACATATCAATCGTGTGTCAATAAAGTAGTTTTTTAAAGAAAATGTGAGCCATTGTGGATCTTACATTAATGCCTGTATGAGTGTGTGTGCAGTGTGAGTTTGAGAGAGAGAGGGAGAAAGAGAGAGAAGGAGAAACAAGTGGGATGGAGAAAATTAAAGAAGTGGGAGAGGGGAATAGGACTGCTGTGGGTAGGGGTGAGTTGCAATTTTCAGTAGCAAGGCCCTTGATAGAAGGATTGAGTCATGTGACTTTGGGGGAGGAGCATTCCAGGCAGAGGGAAGAGTAAAATGTAAAGGCTCTGGGGTGTGTTTAGGGTGTTCTGGAAGCATCCAGGAGGTATTGCACAGGGACAGAGTGAGGGAGGGACAAATGGAGGGAGGTAATATCAGAGAGGCCATGCAAAGCCAGAATGGCCTTGGCTCTTCCTATGAAGAAGAGGGGTAGTCATTGCAAAGTTTGGGCAGGGGAATGACAGGATGTGACTTTTGTTTTAGGAGGACAATTCTGGATGCTCTGTTGAGAAAAGACTCTAGGGAGTCAAATGTAGAAGGAGGGAGATCAGTTACAGATTATTGCAGTAACGTGAATGCAGGTAATGACAGCTTGGTCCAAGGTGGTGACAGTGGAGGTGGTGACAAATTGTCAGATTCTGGATACATTTTGCAGGTTGTGTCAACAGGATTTCACAAGAGATTGGATGTGGGATGTTAGAGAAAGAGAGGAGTCAAACATCTGAGCTACAGGGAGGGTGGAATTGCCATTAACTGAGATGGGAAAGAATGGGAGGAGCAGACTTGAGGGCAAGTATCAAAAGCAGGACATATTAAGTTTGAGATGTTTACTAGACATCCAAGTAGAGATGGCTATTTTATAAGTCTGAAGTTCAGGGGACAGGTCTGGGCTAGCTATAAATTGTGCTTTGACAGAGAGAATGGGTATTTACAGACACAAGCCTGGGTGAGATCACCAATGTGGTGAGTGTAAACATGGAGAAGCAGCCAGGGCAGAGTTCTGGGGCTCTCTCCTCATCCAGCCAGTGGAGACATGGGAAGGGGGACACGTTGCTGTACAGTGTGGAGTTGTTCCACAGAAATACGAATATATCCAGCTTCTATCATCTCCTTGAAAGAAGAGTTACTTCAGCAAAGATTGTCCGAATCAGCTGGGACATTAGAGATAATTTCAAGTGGAACATCTTATGTTGGAAGTGAAGAAACTGAGACCTAGAGAAGTAGATGGCTCCCTGTAGATAAGATTTCTGGGGCTCCTAGCTGTAGAAGTGTATGTGTGTGTGTGTGGTGGTGGTGGTGGTGGA
The DNA here is from genome assembly GCF_040802235.1 of Manis javanica. Lineage (NCBI taxonomy): Eukaryota > Metazoa > Chordata > Mammalia > Pholidota > Manidae > Manis > Manis javanica. Next base: position 213,052,174 of record NC_133156.1, on the reverse strand, counting down.
CATGGAGATGCTCCACATGTGTTGGGTACCTTCCCCCATTTGCTGAGCCACTGAAGTGACCTTACCTCTTCTCTGATGTGGACCCCTCCAGAGCTGTAGGATCTGAGAAATGGAGGTTTAGGCATGGAGCTAAAATGGAGTCAAACTTTTTTTTCTTTGTGTGTTTTTTTTAAAACCTAGGTAAGCAGGTTCTGAGAAGACAACGTGAGCAGCGCTATCATTTCCCAGAGACCAGAGGGCCACCCTGGCTGTGCCAGGTAGGAAAGGAAGTTAAATATTCTGTCATATATACATGTTGTCTCTGTGGAGGGCATGCTGGGAGGAGAGGTAGGGCTGGAGGGAGAGGAGGAGCTGGTTTAGGTTCTGGAAGGGTAGGCATGATGTGCTGGCAGACAGGTATCTGGTTTGTTTGTGTTCTTTCCTCTTCCTTTTGAGGGTCTTGTGCTCTTAGATTCTATAACAAATTCCCTTTAGGAGATAATTAGGTCTTACGTCTTAAATACTCATGTGGGATTATTACATTTCCTGCACTGGTTCTTCCAGGGATATTTGCACCCTCTCTCTGCCATGGGGGAATGAAAGGCTTTACAATGGTGCAGGTGTGCCCAAGGGGTGTGGTTTGTAGTGTTAGATGCCATGGAGATGAAGAGCATGGGCTTTGGAAACAAAACAGTTGGTTTTAAATCTTGGTTCTGCTATTTACTAACTGTGAGATCTTGGGCAAGTCATGTAGCCTTGAGCCTGGGTTTCCTGTGAGGGGTTGCTGGGAAGATTAAGTAAGATAATACATGTTTAAGACATAGCATGGTGCCTGGTTCATTTTCCAGGATGAATCAATGGTGGAAATAACTACGTTACTAGCTGTTGAGAGGCTGGTTTGTCACTTAGTCTTCAGCTGTCATGCACACTGGTTATTGAGTACTGGCTGCTATATAGATTAGTGTCGCTCAAGGTCTGGAGGGTTCAGGAAAGAGTGAATCTTAACTGGGGCCTTCAAAGATGGGTGGAATTATTTTTTACTGAGAATCAGAAACCTATCTAAAATATCTTATTTAGGTCATTCAATGGTTTAGCAATCAATTCATTTTGAAAACTGCATATTAGGAAGAAATTAGATAGTTCTTGCTTGAACTAATTAGCTATGCATTTCGAAGGATCTTTAAATAGAAAATATTTGGATCACATTTTTAACAGAAGTGCTAAAAGTGTAAAGCCATTAATTTAGTTCTGACTTTTTACTGCCTGAAGAGTTTCAAGAAAAGAGAAGAATGTTGCTTGATTTATTGTTTTCTATATTTTAGTCAGGACTGAAAAATGGGCTTTTGATATTTTTATTAGTCTCTTCAGAATTTCCAGTGCAGAAGATCTTCATGAGGAATTTATTTCCCCAATTTTATCAATCAATTGTAAAACAAAATTAATTTAAATAGTGAAAGAGTTCCTGAACCTAGTAAACCCTTCAAGCTGTTAGGTCTGTGACATTGACACTGAAATTAAACATATCAAAACTGTTGCAACACAAAGTTACTCTTGTCCTCTGGGGACCTCAACAGACGGTTTAGCTAGAGTCTGTTGAAGCCAATTTGAATCACCCTTATTCGTTTTCCTAAGCGTGTGTTTGTCTTTGTGACTGTTGTCAATGCTGAGGTGCATAGCCCATCCCTTGGCCAGCATCAGGGAAACCTTTCAGTTCTGTGTCTTTGACATAACTTAACAGATGAGTTTGCATTTGTGATTAATGGACTAACCATCCAATTAAGAGGCAGAAATTGTCAGAATGGAAAAAAGACAAGACCCAACTCTGTATGACTAAGAGAGATGCTCTTGAAATATAAGATACAGATAGCTTGAAAAAGAATGGATGGGACAAGATGTGCCATAAAAACAACATAGCAGGGCTGAGTTGGCTTTTTTAACATCAGATAAAATAGACTTCAAGAAAAAGAGTGTTGCCAGAGATAAAAAGGAATAGTAAAGAAAACAAACAAATATAAATGTGTATGTGCCTAAAAACAGCCTCAAAATATATGAAGCAAAAACTTATTATAGGAAAATAATTCCAGAATTTTAGTGGGAGATTTTATTAACTATCTCTTAGGAATTGATAAGCCAACAAGCCAAAAATCAGTCAAGGCATAATGGATCTGAACATATCAACTTTCTTGACCTAACTAATTACGGGACCCTTTACTCAACAACTGCAAAATAAACATCCATTTTAGTATACAACACATATTTGTTTTATTGTACATGGTATAGTCACCAATATATACTGTCCTGGAGCCATGCAACAAACCTTAATAAATTTATAAGGACTGAAAAATTACATATGTGTCCTCTGGACACAATAAAATTAATTAGAAATCAATAACATTAAGGGTGAATCCTGAATATTTGCAATTAGAAAACATGTTTTAAAATCCCGATGGGTCAAAGAAGTCACAAAATAAATTACAATATATTTTTAACTCACTGCTAATGAAAGTACAATGTATCAGAATTTGTGGGCTATAACCAAAGAAGTGCTTAGAGGAAAATTTGTGGTTTTAAGTGCTTTTAGTAGAAAAATAAAAGCACAATGACTTAAGATATTACCTCAACACATTAGTAAATTAATCCAAAGTGTGTGAAAGGAAGAAAATAACACAGACAAGAGCAAATATTAATAGAACAGAAACAAATGATCCCAAACTATGTTCTTTGAAAAGAATCAACAAAATGGATAAACTCCTAGTTAAACTGATGAAGAAAAAGGGTGTAAATCAATATTGGGAAGAAAAGAGGAGTTATCATGATAGATCCTACAGGTATTAAAAGGATAATGAGAGATTACTGTGAACAATGTATGCCAAAAAATGAGAATATTTAGATGGAATAGACAAATTCATTGAAAAATGCAACCTAAATTGTATAATAGGAAATAGAACCTGAACAGCCTCTTTATCCAATAATGAAATTGAATTCATTATACAAAATCTCCATACAATGAAAACTTCAGGCTCTGATGGTTTCACTGGTTAAATCTATGGAATACTTAAAGGAATTATAACCTGAACATTTTTGGGAAATAGAGAACACTTTGAGCTCAGTTGTTGAGGCCAGAATAACCAAAACCTGACGAAGAGAATTAAAAAAGAAAATTCCAGACCATTCTCTCACAAACCTAGCTGCAAAATTCCTTGAAAAGATTTAGTAAACTGAATCTAACACCATCTATATAAAAACGATAATACAAAAAAGTTTTTTTGTAGAAACTGAAACACTAATTCTAAAATTTACACAGAAATGCAAATGACCTTAAAAGAGCCAAAGCAATTATTCATTTATTTTTAAATTTTTTATTAAGGTATTATTGATATACACTCTTAATGAAGGTTTCAAATGAAAAAACAATGTGGTTACTACATTTACCCATATTATCCAGTCCCCACCCATACCACAATGCAGTCACTGTCCATCAGTGCCGTAAGATGCCACAGATCCACTGTGTGCCTTCTCTGTGCTACACTGTTCTCCCCGTGATCCCCCACACCATGTGTACTAAACAAAATGCCCCTCAACCCCCTTCTCCCTCCCTCCCCACCTGCCCTCCCACACCCCTCCCCTTTGGTAACCACTAGTTCATTCTTGGAGTCTCTGAGTCTCCTGCCATTTTGTTCCTTCAGTTTTGCTTCATTGTTTTACTCCACAAATGAGGGAAATCATTTGGCACTTGTCTTTCTCCACCTGGCTTATTTCACTGAGTGTAATGTCCTCCAGCTCCATCCATGTTGTTGCAAATGGTAGGATTTGTTTCTTTCTTATGGCTGAATAGTATTCCATTGTGTATATGTACCACATCTTCTTTATCCATTCATCTACCAAGGGACACTTAGGTTGCTTCCATATTTTGGCTATTGTAAAAAGTGCTGGGATAAACATAGGGGTGCATATGTCTTTTTGAATCTGAGAAGTTGTATTCTTTGGGTTAATTCCAATAAGTGGGATTCCTGGGTAAAATGGTATTTATATTTTTAGTTTTTTGAGGAACCTCCATATTGCTTCCCACAATTGTTGAACTAGCTTACATTCCCACCAACAGTGTAGGAGGGTTCCCTTTTCTCCACGTCCTTGCCAACATTTGTCGTTCTTAGTCTTTTCGATGCTGGCCATCCTAACTGGTGTGAGGTGATATCTCACTGTGGTTTTAATTTGCATTTCCCTGATGATTAGTGATATGGAACATCCTTTCTTGTGCCTGTTGGCCATCTGAATTTCTTCTTTGGAGAACTGTCTGTTCATATCCTCTGCCCTTTTGTTAATCAGGTTATTTGCTTTTTGGGTGTTGAGGCGTTTAAGTTCTTTATATATTTTGGATGTTAACCCCTTGTCAGATATGTCATTTACAAATATATTCTCCCATACTGTAGGATGCCTTTTTGTTCTGTTGATGGTGTCCTTTGCCATACAGAAACTTTTAGTTTGATGTAGTCCCATGAATTCATTTTTGCTTTTGTTTCTCTTGCTCGAGGAGATGCGTTCAGGAAGAAGTTGCTCATGTTTATTATTCAGGAGATATTTGCCTATGTTTTCTTCTAAAAGTTTAATGGTTTCACGACTTACATTCAAGTCTTTAATCCATTTTGAGTTTACTCTTGTGTATGGGATTAAACAATAATCCAGTTTCATTCTCTTGCATGTAGCTGTCCAGTTTTGCAAACACCAGTTGTTGAAAGAGGCTGTCATTCCCCAATTGTATGTCCATGGCTCATTTATCATATATTAATTGACCATATATGGTTGGTTTTATATCAGGGCTCTCTAGTCTGTTCCATTGGTCTATGGGTCTGTTCTTGTACCAGTACCAAATTGTCTCGATTACTGTGGCTTTGTAGTAGAGATTGAAGTTGGGGAACATAATCCCCCCAGCTTTATTCTTCCTTCTCAGAATTGCTTTGGCTATTCGAGGTCTTTTGTGGTTCCATATTAATTTTAGAATGATTTTCTCTAGTTGCCAAAGCAATTTTAAAAAGGACTGAGTTCAAGGACTTATACAACCTTATTTTAAGACTTACTAAAGTTAGGGTGATTAATGCTATGATATTTGTGAAAAGGTAATCATACAGGTCAATAAAGGCAAAAGATGAAAAGAAGAGAATTGAGTCTAGAAATAGTCTCACATATGTATGTCCAATTGATTTTCAACAAATGGTACTGGAGTAACTGATCTTCATATGAAAAGAGAAAACATCAGCCCTTATTTTTCTTCATACACAAAATTAACTCAAAACTAATCATAGACATAATTATAAAAGCCAATAGTATAAAAATTTTAAATGAAAACATGGGAGAAAATTTTGTGACTTTGAATAGACAAGAATTTCTTAAAAACAATACATGAAGAACATAACACAAAAGAAAAAAAATGAAAAGTTCTATTTCATTAAAATTAAAAACTTCTGTTCATCCAGAGATGACATTAAGAACATAAAATTCAGGCCATGGAATGGGAGAAAATACTTGCAATACATATATCTGACAAAGGATTGAATTCCGAATATATACAGAATTCTTCTTATAACTGAATAAGACACACAAACTCAGTTTTAAAAATGAACAAGAGATTTGCACAGATAAATATAAAATGGATCAACTCTGTTGGAAGACTGTGGCAGTTTTTAAAAGAGTTAAATATACATTTGCTATACAAACCAGAATACCTTCTCTAGGCATTTACTCAAGAGAAAAAAAAATGTGCACAACAGGTTTGTATATGAATGTTCATAGCATCATTACTCACAGTAGTCCAAGGCTGAAAACAACCCAAATGTCTATCAGTGTTTGCTGATTGGACAAAATATGATATATCATAATGAAAATTCACTCAGCAATTCAAAAGAATGAACTACTGATGGATGTAGTAACATGGATGAATTTCAAGTCATTATGCTGAGTGAAAGAAGCCAGACACTAGAGTGCATACTGTATGATTCCATATATACAAAGTTCTAGAAAATGCAAACAAATCTATAGTGATGAAAAGTACATCAGTGGAGGCTGGAATGGAGAGAAGAAAGAATCTTTTGAGGGTGATGGAAATGTTTTGTATTTTGATTATAGTGGTTGTTTCATATGTATACACTTGTCAAAACTCATCAATTCTAAACTTTAAATAGATGCAGTTTATAGTATTTTAATTACACTTCAATATTTTGATTTTAAAAAATTCTTCAAAGCAAGAAAAAGAAGATATGGACAAAGATTGCAATTGGTAGTTTAATTTAAAAGAGTTACTGGATGAGTCTGTACCATAGTCCTTTAAATAACAATTCATTTTCATTTTCTACCATTGATAGCATGGAGTTCCATATCAGAATAGTCAAACTAATGAATCACTTGTCTCTGTCAACATTATAACAGAAACAGAAAATACATTGGTGATTAAAACTAGTAGACTTTTCATATATCAAGAATAAAGATTAAATACCCCACAATGGATTATTTGCAGAGAAATGTTTCTAAGTAGTATTTGAACATTTTCTCTCATGTCTTTTTTAAAAAAACATAAAATCATAAAACTAAAAAAAAAGTTTTTAAACATAAAGTGTAAGAATTTTAAATAATTGGGTCACAATAAAAAATGAAAATTTTTGTTTTTGATTCATTTAGTCTATAGTTTCATAAATTTAGGCCCTAATTCAAAACATGATGTAAGTCACTTTAAAATCTATTTGCTGAGAAATCATATTTTGTGTTATGTAATTAACTTGAAATAAATTAAGCATTTTATGTTAAATGGTGAAAAGGTGAATGTTTTCCTTGATTTAGTATAAATATTAATATAGTAGTAAGATCTGTTTAATACTGCTTTAGTAATATGCTGCTCTAAATGAAATATGTGTAATGGTTTTCGTCCCTCATTCCTGAGAGGTTGCCTCTAAACCCTTAGAGTTTTTAGAGTCATAGGAGTGTCTTTGATATTCATAGTGACCTGGTGATTTATGCTAGTGAGATGACACAGAAGATGAGCTGGTTACTCAGAAAGACCAATTGTATGAGTAGAAGTTTGGGGCTTTGAACTACATAGTGTCAGCCCGACCTCCACTTCAGTCCAATCTCTGTGGGGGTGGTGGGGGCTAGAGATTGAGTCACATGGCCAATAATTCATTCAATCAGGCTTATGTACTGAAAGCCCAGTAAAAACTCTGGACACTAAAGCTCAGATGAGCTTCCCTGGTTGGCAAATATCCTTTGAGTATTGTCACACTTCAGTGCCGGGAGGATAACACATCCCTGAGGATGACAGAGGCTTCCTCTTTGGAACCCTCCCAAATTTATCTCTATGCATCTCTTCCTTTGCTGGCTCTAATTTCTATCCTTTTGCTATGATAAAACTGTATATAAAGTGCTTTCCTGGATTCTGTGAGTCATTCTAGTGGATTATCAAACCTGAGGGAGTCTGTGGGGATCCCCATTTTTTTTTTTTAGGAGAGCATGTGAGAAGCTTTTATTTAGAGATAAAGTGAGAGGACAGAGCTCCTGGCTCATGCCAGGAGGGGACAAGAGAGCCTCAGGACCCCCAAACTTATAGCTAACTGAAATGAGTCACTCTCTGGAATGAGAGTGGCCTTGGGGATCCCCAAATTTATGGCTGGTATCTTAAGTGAAGGCAATCTTCTGAAGAACTATGTCCTCAGATTTTATAATTTGGGAAATTCATTGCAAATATTTTAACCTAATCTTTCATATAAAATATAAAAATCACATAATGATTTTTGAAAATCCCTAGGAGAATGCCTGAGCTAATATGCTCATTACTATATGGAAAGCATGAAAAGGGTCTGGGTGTGAATATTTATGCAGTGGGCCAGCGTGATCACGGCTTAGGGAAGGGCAGATTCTCAGCTCTGTAACCCAAATGTGCTGCTAGTTTTCGGATGGTTATTTTTGGATAAATATTCATGTTATCTCATGACTGTGGCGGCCATGTGCTATTTTAGCTTATTTCCCCCTTCTTTTTCATATAGACTTGGATTTTCTGTTCAGAATTTACTTCATCCCATCTCCCCAGCCATACATACCATACATATCTCTGTTTCTGGGGCAGATGACCATAACCAGTCTCAGATCCGGAATGTGCCCTTTTTGGTTTAAGCCAAATCAGTACATTTCCTTTTCCCTGAACACGATTGATTGACTCATGTGACCCATTTTGGTCTGATGAACTGTGTGGAGACATTTTCTAGGGGCCAATGGGAAAGAAATTTTCTTGAAACTTCAAAAAGGCTGTCTAACAAGATTCTCTTCTTGCTGGGTGCTAATGAGAAAGCAAAAAGCTCTGGGAGCCCTGGGCATCTGTTTTCTAACCACGGGATGAAACCTTAGGATAAAGAAGACAGTTCACGTATTAATATTGAATTGTTAGACCAAGCCTCACCTGAAGTTTACATGACCCCTGAAATTTTCAGGTATGTGGGTCAATGAATTCCCTCTACTTTTCCAGTCAGTTTGGATCAGCACTTGCTGATACTTGCATCCAACACCTTTCTGAGATAATTAGTTTAATATGGAAGATGATGATTGTTTTGTAGGGAATAAAAATCAAATGTAAAATAATATCATTCTTATGGCAGAGCAAAGGTGTGGTGTATTTAAGTAACTTGACTACCTCTGCCCTGGCTCCTAAATCTCTTGAAATGAAAGGAGAAATATATTCACTAAAGTCTAGGCTGACCACTGTCAAGGAAAACAAGAAAAGGCAACATTAACATACCAGCAGTTGTGAGGAATTTCCTGGAAGATGGAAAGGAATAGGATTGAATTGAATTGATAACACTTATGAAAACCCCAGCCTAAAACACACAGAGAAAATGGCCAGGGAGAGAAGAGCAGATCCTGAGAAATTTCAAGACAACGAAGAACATTTGTAGGGCATGAGGCGGGCCAGTACTACTGAATGGGGGCCAGTTGTGCCCATTAACCCTCTGACACTGAGCCACAGGTCACAGGGGTGGGGAGGGGAAGTGAGGCTTAGACCTCAGGTTGAAACACTGAGATTTGCACACAGGGGCATGACCTGCTGCCCAGAGAGGGCCCCTTGTTAGGATCTGGGAGCCTCTAGAGAGCACTGTCAATCCTCCCATTCAGGCAGTTTGGGGTGAGGGTGAGGAAGCACCTCTGCAACTTCCATGCTGCCTAAATAAAGCTTCCCAATCCTTCATTCATAAAGATGAGTGGGAAATCCAGGAACACCAGATATGTGGGCAGAACCAACAGCAAGAAGGAGAGGATCAAGGCAAATGAACAAATTAGTTGACTCCGGAGGAAACAGAAAATTCAGAGAACAAAGAAGAATTTCACTTTCTATCCTTGGACAAAAAGAACAAGGGTATATTGCATTCATAAAGAATAGGCAGCTATAAGAAAGTAGCTATCAGACATGAGAGGGCTTTTGAAAATTGTAAATAGGGTTGCCAAAGTAAAATTCAACAGAAGGATGAATAATAGAATGAACTCAACTCAAGACTACCGAAATAATGATCTCAGGAAGAGAATGGGATTAGGTGGGCAGAAAGGGGGATTTTTCTTTTTCTTCTAAATATTCCTATATGTTGAATGTTCTCAAAAAGTATTAGTTGGGGGAAAAAAGAAAAATATTAAAAATTAAACACTGACCCAATAATTTTACTTTTGGTTATTACTTTCAAAAATTAATTTAAAGGAGATCAGATAACAGTACAGATAAAAATGTACATGTAAGAATACCTGCTACATCTTTATATTTGTAACAGCAAAACATTGGAAACAATCTACATATTGAACAATAGCAAAGTGACTTAATAAAGTGTTACACATCCATATGATAATAAGTTATATTATTATTAAACATCATGTTTTCATAGGATATATCTCAATGTGGGAAAACATGTAAAGTATATCGATAAAACCATAATAAAAACTCAGTGAATTCAAAATAGAAACTACAACTAAATATTCATTGTGATTATGTCTGAATATATTAGTTTTTGCTTCTGTATTCTCTAAACTTTTTGTATTTAAAATTGATCACTAAAGTACTTAGAAAATATTTTTAGAAAAGAAAACAAATGGAAAAGATGTGGTAGCAGGGAAAATATAGAAGGAGTCCACCCGGTCCTTCTCTTGGCTCTCAGGTGTATATTTCACTGAATCTATGTGCTGGGCTAGAGTGAAATCCTAGATGGAAGAGTCTCTGGCTTTCTGCAACAGATGTGCCTGCTGTTTTGTACTTTTTCTTGTCTGGTTTTCATTCAGAGCAACACTGACATGCACCCACTCAAATAAGTCATATTTATCTCAATCAACTCATTTAGTAGGAACACAATCTTTAACTTAATGTTGGGATGACACATGCAACTCCTATACACACACACACACACACAAAATCTATTCATGTGTTTTCCAGCTAACAAGTGCTGTGAAGTGTTAAATTTCTCTGCATTTTTTAAGCCTATGTTTGGCAGTTTCAATAGTATGTATGCACTGGATCATTTTGCAAAAATATGATATCCTTTGGTTTGAATTTTGTAAAATTTTAGGTAACAGGTGCTTTCTCATAGTCTAGTTGTTTTTAGGAATGAAAGGAGATTATCCATGATTCAAAAGCATTTTATTTTTCTGTCTCTATGAGTTGCTATTTGATATTAGCATTGTCTTTGCAACACTCAGGCACTGCACTGTTTTTTTCCCCAAAGTTACTTGATTAGAACAATAACATTATTATTCCTCATAGAAGCTCTCCCCTTTCTTCTAAGCAATCAATGAAGAGATCGCAGCAGTTTTGAGAAGTCCATTGAAACAGGACTTTGATTTATTTGGAACTGGTTTTTAATGTGAGGATTCAGGGCCACTCAACACACTTATGGAACTTTATTTTCTTTGCAAATCCATGTGATAAATCATTGCCTTATGTTTAAATATAGGAGCTTTCATCCATTCTGCCTTCTCCGGTTTTCATGAGATCAGTTTAGTGTAGTAGAAAACACATGGGCTTTGGAGTTAGACTGGCTTTAGTTGGAATTCTGCCTCCACTATGTCTAAACTGTATGACTCTGGAAAAGTTACTTCTCTGAGCCTCATTTTTTTCATCTGTAAAAAGAGAATAATATTAAGGACTAAAGAGAATGATATTTGATAGAGAAAAACAAAAATACTACCTAGTGTAGAGCTTGGATCGAAGTTGATTAACTGTTTCTACTTATGTGCACTTTGTTATTACTATTTCTATTTTTTTTAGGGGCTTGGTTTGCTGTTTCACTGAATTAGAAGTTGGGAGTCTTAGAATCCAGTATGTTTTACCACTCTTTGACTAGAGAGACCATGAGCCTGTGGAAACTGTAATATGGGGAGATTAGAGGAACTCAGTGAGGCTCTTCCCAGCCCAGAGTGGGAATTTCGAGTAAAAATCTTTTACTTGACCTCATCATCTATGGGACGGGCATTATGGCCATGTCAGAAGTAGGACTGTGTTATGCTGGCCTATGGCACTAGCCATACAGTACTACTCTCAATGTGTATCTTTGGGTTTTGGGCTGAGCAATCTTCTGTCTTTAGAAGTTGGCAGGTATTTCTTAATGTCTCAACTATCACAGACTATTCAGGAAATGAGCTTCAACCAGATTTTCTTGATTGCTTGGAGCCCAAGAGTCCTGTGGGGAAACATATGAACTGTGTCCATTTTTGGAGTTTTGATGTGTACTGAACTTTCTCAGGTACTTAGGGGGTCTACAGGTAGCCAGAGTGAAGAGAGAGATGAAATCCTGAATCAAAAAATCACTTTGTGTGAGGAAGAATTTGGGCAGGTTGGAGCAAGCTAAGCAGCCGGGCCTAACTGATAAGGTTCAGGGATGATGTGCTTATCAGCCCAGACATGGCCTTTGCTTCCCAAATACACCTGCATCTCCCCCAGGCCCCTCTTCCCAGCCCTGCAGTGCCTGTCCACCCTACAGAGAATGGAGCTCTGGTGCAGAGGGGAGGACCGGAAGGGTCAGCCATGCTGGGTCGGAATCCCTTCTGCAGGAGTCCTTTTGAGAAACAGATGTTTCCCAAATGTCTGGAGAGGGAATAGAGTAGCTGAGCTTGGTGGTTTAGAGGAGACCAGTTGGCCTTGAGCAGGTAGTCAGTCGCCTGTGGGTGATGGAGCAATGGTGGTCAGCAGGGCAGGACAGAGAGGGCAGGCAGAGACCATGATCATAGATGTGACACCACCACCCTTTCTTTGTGACTTCTAAGGAAATCCAAGATTAGCGAACATTTGGGTTACAGCCCAGGAAATTCTTTGGACTGGTTGGGGATAATACTTCCAAAAAAGGTTGGACTTCCAGCTAGGAAGCAGGTGTGTGTGTGGGGGTTGGGGTGGTGATCATGGTGCTTTGCTATTGAGTATTGAGAGTTGGATCTTACTTGTAACTTCTCTGTACTCATTGGTTGGTCTAGCTTGGGAAGTACTGGTTGTCCCCAATATTTAGAATCATGACTTCCTGTAGTTAACCTTCTGGTTTCTCTTGTCTATGGCAAGTGATTTTTGCAAAAGCTGCACTAACTCCTGGGGAACATACTGTCCTGCCTTTGGCTGTTCTTACACTGCCTGGTCTTATAATTCCTCTTCCTAGTAGGGAAGCTGTTTCCTTCATCCTTAGATATTTCTCCAGAGTTAACACAAGTAATAGACTAGAGCATTTCTAAAATATTATTTTAATTGTCAACAATACAATTTTTATTTGAGGAATGGAGCTCAATAGAACAAATAGATAAGCAAAAAAAAAGAGGAAATAAAACTTCCATTTAGAGCTACCTACTGTCAATTTGGTATAAATACTTACAGTCTCTATTTATGAGTATTTATTCTTTCAACAAATATTGAGTCTACTGCATTTACAAAAATGAATCACTCTGTACATGCAACTTTGTAATTTTTTTTTTCACTTAGCGATACATTGTGAACAATTTTCCATGGATAAAGTTAAAATCTTTCCTCAGCTGGAGCTTACAAATTGCTTGGCACTTTTTCTTGGGGATGCTCTCTTTAATTAAAATTTAAGTTCCATATACAGATCTTTTCCTTCCCTCTCCACATTTTCTTATCCCAAGGAGCCCATTTGTTAAAAATTATGAACAGAAGGATTGAAAGAAGAGAAGTCTTTCCATTTAAGAACCACATAAAAATGCTCTGAATTTATGTTTGACGTTATCATCTGCTTCACAGATTTCTTTGGCTGGTATCCATTTTAATTGTTTTACTCTGTGCCACGTGGACTCTACGAAACTATCAGTTTGATTTCACCAGGAAGATGTAGTAGAAGGAAGCTGGGTGAGATGTGTACAAGGAGAAGAGCTGAGAGTGACCACCACTTGTAGCTCGCCCACAGCATGTCCTCTTTACTCTAGCAGGAATCATACATTGAAAAGATTTACCTTGGAGGCAAATTTGCCTTTTTCTTCAAACCAAAGAGAATCTAAATGGCCAAATGCAGGCTTTTTTTTGGAGTTAGGGTACTGTGGGGGTAGAGGGCGGTGGGAGGCAATGTTTCCTGCATAATATTAATAGGTGTCACACATAACAAAAAATGGTTCTTGATCAAGCAAACTTAGGGAATGCTGTATTTTAGATACATTTCTTCAAGGCAGGACTTCTCAGAGCATTTAGCATGCCAATAGCATGTGAATCTCCAAGAGAGGGAAGTAGTCAACTTTTCTTAAACTCACACACTCTCTCCTTTGCTGTTGGGTGCACAACTTCGGAAAATCCTAGTCTTAGAGGTACAGCTCTCTACTGATGCTCAAGTCAGGAAAAAACAAAAGTAGTTTCATTGTTTTACTTAGGATTGAGATGTTATCTTGGAATTTGCCTTTCTAAGTGGTACTTCAGCCCAAAGCTGTCTTCCAATTGGGTGGTGGGTGTGAACAAAAGTCATTCTTGGGTATTTTAAGTGAGAAACTCAAAACTGAGATGCTTTCCTCAGCAACCTTTGAGTAAAGTTGATTCTCTTCGTACCTTGCTTGCTAGCAAAGTTTGCAAAATAACAGGTGCTGGCTGGGAAATGAAAAGCTTGTTTATAGGTCTTGGTTTCTTTCCTTTTAAAGAGTTCCTCAAACTCTTCTCCTTTATGAGGCTGTCTTCTTGGAATGAAACTCATGCAGCCTTCCTCCCCAAAGCCCGCTAAAAAGCTCTCCAGTTGCCCTCCCACCCAACCCACGCTTCCTGGAGCCAGTGATTTATTGCCATAAGCTGAGTTGGGGAAAGTCCTTAATGAGCTTGAGGGCCTGGGCTATGCTTGGAGCTGCCTCTAACCACAACTATTCTTATAAAAAAAAATTACCAAAAAACTAAGACCCCAGAAGAAGACCTCTGATGGAGGAGTGGTGGGTGTTTAAAAAAGGAGGTGGGGCAGCATTCCTGGTCCTCCATAAATTAAAACAAACAAAGGAAAATCACATCCAACTGTAGTCAATTGCTCCTGTTAAGAGAAGGAGTGTAATTCAAAGAGGTTTATGTATTTTGGCGGCTGATGGGGTGTGTGTGGGAGTTTAAAAGCAAAGAATAACATGACCAGGAATCAGCTCCAGCCGCTGGCCAGCTCGTGCTTCCTCACTCTGTCCAGCTAATGTGCCTTGAGCCAATTTTTTCCCTTCCTTCTTTATCCCTATTTGATCTCTCCCATGTCTGAACCACCAGGGGGTGTTGAAAGAAGGGCTGCATGTGTCCTTGATAACATCTTGCATTTTATAATTAGGAACCATTTCAAAGCACAGTCATATGTGGTATTCTGTTTTATTCTTACACCAAGCCTGTGCATGAGCATAGGATTTATCCCTATTTTATAAACGAGGAATTAAAAAAGAAACAAGCCTGAAATTACAAAGTAAGTTAATGGCAGAGCCAGGAGAGGACTCTGGGTTCCCAGCCTGGACTCCTGGCTGGTCTAGGGCCCCTTTGATTGTCACGTTGGCCTCTGGGCCTTGACATCTCAAATGAAAAGGACTATTTAAACTTGGGTCACAATAGTCCACACACCGCAGGCTCTCAAGATTATGAAAGGTGTTTAATAGGCAGCTTTTTTTTAGTCATCTCTCAGCACCAGGGATTGAGTTGGGATTGTGGAAATAAATGAAGACTCCCTGAATGGTAACAGGCTAAGGCTATTTATTCAGAACTTGCTATCACAAGAGAGTCAGTCACCATCATTTGCATTTGGCAGAGACTCTAAGGCAGGCAGAGGAGTAGAAAAGCTTTATAGAGGAAAAAAAGGAATGTTTTAGCTATGCCCTGATTAGAGGCTATGGATAAAGTGAAGGCTCCTAGGACAGGATTCTCACCTGGCCCTGGTTGGCTAGCTCACTACACACGTGTGGGCAATATGTTTCTATTGACTCTATTTAAAGAGCTCCGCCCAGTCCTCCTGGGCGACACAGTGGTAGGGCTGCAGGAGAGCAGAGACTGGAGTGGTGGCAGCGCCAAGGACAGAGACTGAGACGGCTGCAGGGGGTAGAGAGGCCCAGAGGCAGAGATCGCTTGCTGCATGCAGACTCGCTCTGAGTGGACGAGATTCTAGTGATTGACCTGCTACAATGGGAATAATGTCAGGTGCTTTATTTAAACCGTTCCATTGTCATTCCTCGGTCTCATTAAATCCATAGTGAACTTGCCTGAGGCTGAAACCCACTGGTAAAACATAGGCTGTTGGCATGGGGAATTTTAGGTAATCCTCAGTGATTAGTTAGGGGTACATACTTGTCTTACTCTGGTTAATCCTAAATTGGAAGTGGGAACAAAAATTAGAGAAACTGTCAGTTATTAATCAAGTCTTGGCCATTTTGTATTGATGGCCACAGGAGTTATTTTTTAGCTTCCTGAACTGGTTACTGAAGACAGGAGGTGGGCTTCCTGGGCAGGTTGCTGCAGGTTGTGGGTCACAGCTCTGTCTTTATGTATAGTCTGTCCATTGCCTGTTTATATATTCAGTTTCTCAGGATTGAGTTGGATTAAGCAACAAGGAGATATGGGAAGGGCATGGAAGTGAGGGCTCTGCTACCACCTGGGAATTATTAATTCCTGCCTTTAAGGCCAGGCATTATTGAGTGGTAGTAGAGACAGAAAGAAAGGGATTAGCGTATTACAGTCTTAGTACCCTCTCTCTGGCCCAATTTCAGTCCATTTGATATTCTTAGTTTCTGCTCTTTGAGAATGATTTAAATGCAGTGGACGGCTGCTTACTATTTCTAAGGCAGTGGCCTTTTAGGTGTTAGTAGCAGATCTCTGCCACCTGGTCCTGGGTCCTTTGGGTATTTTTTGATTCTCGTTCTTTGGGGAGATTCAATTTTGACTGGAGGAAATTGGGACAATTTAATGAATGAGGGGAATAAGAAAGAAACTTTAAAGAATGGAGAGATTTGGGGACAGGTTAAAAGTGTCCTTGACAGTGTTAAGTCCAAGGCAATAGGAGTCAGGGCAAATGTGTGGAACAGGAATAGATTGTGTTCACAGAATGGCGGGTAGCCTGGTATGGGTAAGACTGGAGGGACTTTGAATGTCATTCACAGGAGCTTGGATTTAATTGGTGTGGGAACCCTTCATGTTTCTGAACACGATCTGAAATGATCAGATCAGAGCTGCATACTTAGAAAGATTTTACTGTGGCAGAAGAGTGAGTGTAGACTTTCAAACACAAGGCCATCTTGAAAGTGGGGAAACTAGTCTTTAAACTGTTTTCAACAGAGAAGGAAAGTTTAAACAGAAGTTAACATGTCTTTTGGAAGACAGCTGTCAGTGTACTCCAAATTAAATGTTTTTAGAACATTCAGCTTTTGTGTGTGTGTGACTCATGAATCTGCTCCAGATCTTACATGGGTTTTTTATAAAGCTATTCTTCA
This sequence comes from Manis javanica, assembly GCF_040802235.1. Classification (NCBI taxonomy): domain Eukaryota; kingdom Metazoa; phylum Chordata; class Mammalia; order Pholidota; family Manidae; genus Manis; species Manis javanica. The sequence continues at coordinate 213,035,287 of NC_133156.1, read as the reverse complement.
GGATTAGCTGTGAGCCTGGAGAGAACCATCAATAGCCAATCCTAAAATGCAGCTGGCAACGACAGGTGAGATCAACAGAAGGAGATATGATGTGAAGGCAGGAAGTACCAGTTCAGGGAGCAAAGAGTGTAATTTGATTGACAAAGGGCAATAGGGTATAGAGTAGATTGGTATACAGCAAAATGAAGAGAGAAACAAAATTATTCTAACATGTCCTTGAAAACCTTGGATTTCATTTTTTAACTATTTTAAATTATGCAAAGATTTGGCTACATTTATATTGATCTAAAGTTCTGGTTTTGTGGAAAAATGCCTAATATTAGGTTATTTACTTGTGAAGGTTCTAAAAAACCTCAAAATGAGTGCTTAATCTCTGATCTGATCCATGAGTTAGTCTTACTGAAACAATCAGATGAGTTTTTGAAGATGTGTGAATGAGGATGCTTTTCTCATTATTTATAATAGTGAAAACAGACACTATAGAAAAATGAATACCTTATGACATATGCAGACATAAAAATGATGATATAACTCTTATGTTGATTTGGAAAGACATTCATGGTATGGTGTGCAGTTTTAGAGAAAGGAGGTATTCTAACTATGCATATATTCACATTTAAATAAGAATATATGTATTCTAACTAAATATATATTTGGTTTTATATATTTTCCAGATATTTATACATACATATATATATATATATAATGTTATGTATAAATATCTGGAAGGGCACATAATAAATACTAACAGTGGTTTTATCTAGGCTATTTGATACAGCTTCTTTATTTTCTTTAAATATTTCTGTATTTTCTGAAAGTATTTTACTATAAGAAAATAGAAACTCACTTAAAATGTTTACTTCTATAAAAGGAAATAGGGTGATTTGATCCTTCTGGAACTTCTTTTGCATAAAAATAAATGGTATTTACTCTAATATACATGTATACATATTTATAAATATACAAATATTCACAAATTATATAAATTTATGTATAGTGTATGTTTTTATCTAGTGTGTGTTTGAGTTCCAGTAGTTGTATATGCACATCTATTTATAAAAAGGCCATATATATATATGTGTGTGTGTGTGTATATATATACATATATATATATGTATATATATACACCTTAGGCAACCTTTGGTTTTTCTGATGTGTTTAAATTTCTTTTTGTAACCAGATTGAATAACTCTGTATAACAGTGTGTTTTTCGTTTGAAATTACAGTTCCTTCCAGGTGGGAAAATCACTACATTAGCCCTATATCTTTCAACCTGAGCTTTGGAGAGTCATCACATAGCAACTGTTGTTAGGGTTAATGACCAGTCATGGTTCTCTGGGGAATGATATTGATTTGTACAATAAAATGGTACATTCACATCTTTTTCTGGTTATAATAGGATCAAAGAGCTGCATGAATTGAGACCTTTTAGGATACCTCTGGAAAAAGACTCAGTGGGATGTAGGGCATTTAGTTTGTTCCCTTGGAGATTGTGGCTTGAATACAGGGCAGCCGAGAACACTGAAATTCATGGATGCAAATTCCTAAAGAAATGAATCATTTCCCTTCTTTCCATCAACTTTTACTGAGTTCCTACTAGGTACTAGGCATTGTACTAGTCATCAGGGATGCAGTGATGATAATTGTGGTCTCTATCATCTGGGAGCTTATACTCCAGGGGGGAAGAAAAACACAAAAATTAATAACTTTAATATCTGATGCTAAATGATGGAAGTATGTATGGTGGCATTATGGGATGCAAAGGGTACCTAAAGCCACCTGGGGATTGTTTCATAATCATTCCCTGTGCAGTGACTGCGTGCCTTGACATTGGGGATGTGAAGATGAATGAGATTGGCTCCTGGCCATAAGGATTTTATAGTCTGACAGGGGAGACAGAAAAAAACAGTTCAATTTAATACAATGTGGTAAATGTTCTACTAGACTGAGGATTAAAGCATGAGTGCACAGAGGTAGAGTTTATGAATGATTAATGCCTATTTGATACTCTACTGTTTGCAGGGCCCTTAAAACATAAATACCTCATTTGATGTTTATGAACAGGTAGGATTTCTTTCTTTCACTGATGAAGAAATTGAGGTGCAGAGATATGGTAACTTGTCTAAGGTTGGTGTGTTAGAAACAAAATAGACTGTTAGATGGGTGGCTTAAACCACAGACAGTTTTTTTCTCACAATTAAGGTCCTGCAAGGTTGGCCCTAGTGAGGGCTTCTGCTGGCTTGCTGTGTCCTCACAGGGTCAAGAACAGGAGACCATGGAAACTCCCTGCTGTCTCTTACAAGGACACTAATCCTGTGGGAACAGGGCCCCACCCTGGTGACCTTATTTAATGTTAATTACTTCCTTAGAGAACCCATCTTCAAATATAGGCACATGGATGGGTTAGGGCTTCAGTAGATGAATTTTGGGGGATACACCCATTTAGCTTAAAACCAGCTGGGCTGTCAACTTAGGGCTTCAACCTCCAAAATGTGTGTATTTCCTACACCACACTAGATCTCACAGGTGTTTTTTTCCAGTGTGGTTAATTGGTGATCCTCTCATAACATGCAGGACATAAGAAGCTCTGGCATTTTGGGTCTCTGGTTACATTCCCTCCTCCAGCTTTTAGGACTTCCTGACATGGTCCTTTCCACAGTGCCCTGGGAATATGCACATTACAAACGATGGGGTTGTGGTGGAGACAAAGCAGGGCTTGTGAGGGCAGGGGCTACCATGGTGGGTAGAGATCAGGGCCTGGAGGCTAGTTCTGGTTTAGAAGAGGAGGATGCCTGGGTCAGGTTCCCATTGCCTGATGCAGGATGAGACCACAGCCTGCTCCAGGACCATTTGGAGGAGTAGGAGTGGGGGGGTGGAGGCAGGCCAAGGGCGATAGTGAGGACCTCAAGGCCAGAAAAGGGCATTTTGCCAGCAACAGTAGCTGCTGCTCATATTATGTTTCCTGTCCTCTTTCCCCTTCTAGGAGAGCAAAATGCTCTTCCTGCTAGTGTAAAGCTGATGTTGCCCCTCTGGCCTCCTCCACCCTTGCGATCTTCAATGACAGCTCTTTCAAATTACCAAGGGACATTTAAATAGTGTCAGTGCTCACACCCCATCCTCAAAGATTCTGATTTATGGAGTATGATATAAGGCTTCCATTTTTTGAAAGCTTCTCAAATGATTTTAACATATGGTCAAGGATGAAAATTAGACACATTCCCTCTGCCTTTTGAGGGTGTGAGGCATAGACTGTGACCGTCAAACTTCTGACAGTCTCATCTATTTTGATCTTCTCAAGACCTGTAGGATAGACAGGTGTCACGATCTTAAAAAGGAAAAACTGGGACTGCACTGGCCTATGCATTGGGAGCAGGAAGCCCAGGTAGAAAGAAAAGCCAACCTTAGAACAAGGAAAGCAGGAAGGAAAGCTGGTTTGAGCAAAGCATGAAAGATGCAGTTTCATTCATTTGTTCATTGGATAAATATTCACTGGACATCCGCTATGCACCAAATGCTGTATTAGGTGCTGGGTTAAGAGCTAGCCCTTGGCACCTGGCAGGGGCTGGGGATGGTGGCACAGGCAAAAGGCCATCCCCTTTGAGACCCAGCCTGGGCAGTAGCCCTTTGGAGACCTATGCCTTGTCAGAGCATTGTAGAACTAGAAAAGTACTGCCAAGCATAGTTTTCTTTGCCCACATGACTCATACACTGAAAGAATGAAACAAATTTGTTTTTTCATTTAAAATTAAGCCTCCTCAGAATCTGTAATCCTGTTGGGATGAAGGTTTACAAACTGTAGAAAAGGGTAATTATGCCAGATTTAAACTATGGCTTGGTGACGAGGAAGCGAGAACACAGAGCTTTCGGCTCACATATTCTTCTCTGGTGAAACTGACCACTCTGTCACCCGCAGATGTCCATCCATCTCTGCACAGGGACATTCCACTGAAAAAAGCCAGCTGATAGCTCACATTCTGAAGATTTTTCAAATATTATTACTGAGGCATTTTTCATTGTTTTGGTTTTAATTCAAGAGGGTTTTTATTTAAGATGTGGAGGTCATAAGTTTTATATCCTTAGGCTTGATTTAAGACTAACCATGACAGATCATAAACAGTGGTCTCATTTTCTTGAAACAATAGTTCATGACATTGTGGTAAGAAACTAAACTTGACTGTTAAACATAACATAAGTGTATGGTCTTTGGAGTTTAACAAACCCGAATATGAATCCTGATTCTGTCATTTACATTGTTAGGCTCTAGGAAAAATTACTCAGACATTATGAGCTTCTGTTCCATCATCTTTAAAATGGGGACAGCAATGTGATAAAGTATATATATGCCTCAAACAGTGCCTAATGTGTAATTAGTTTCTGATGAATATTGCTTTCCCTGTTAATAACGACATCATATAGCCATTGATAACCTCAGGGCCCAGGTCTGAAGTCTTGGGTGAAATTCTACCTTGGAAAAGGTGAGCGCATAAACTTCTACTATGAATTATAAATATCCAAGGAAGATAAATGGCATATTCTTTGTGTGCAAATTGCATTTGATTCTGTATGTTTGTGAATAGTGAAATGACAGGCAGACACATGGCTTTAAGTGGAAGTAGCAAGAAAGGCAGTAACACCTGTCAATCGAAGCTGTCTGTGTGCCAGGCACTTTACACATTACCTTATTATATCCTCACAGAGCTCAAAGAGAGGTGTTATCATCTCTATTTATCAATAAGGAAACTAAAGAATAGACAAGTTAATTGTCTTTCCCAAAGTGATACAACTAGTGGTGGACTTGAAATTCCAAGCCAAGGGTTGTCAGTCAATTACTGAAGATGGTGTCTGTTATATAAGAATATTATTTCTGTCTAAATTAAATCATGAGGTTAGCATTCTGATACCAATATGCTAGAACTTGCTGAATAAATGAATAAATAGAATCAGCGCCTGCATATAGGGAGTGCTTAGTTGTCTAAGAGGATTATTTACTGAATGGGAGCTTTACCTGAGCGAATAGAGTGATGTCCCCTAAAGAACCCGGGGTCCTTTGGGACACTGGCATCTACAATGGAATGATTACACATGAATAATTTTAATGTTCATCCAATAGTTCATTTAATGGATGGACAAATATCTCCCTAATTGTTTTGCCTTTGTTGGACATTTTGGTTGAATATAATTTTTCCATATCTTCTATGGACTCTTTCGAATACTTTCCTGAATATTTACTTATTTTGTTTTTTTTTAAACAGTCTTTGCCAGTGCATCTTTTGGATGACTCATACAATGTTTTGACACATATGTTCTAATGAATATGAAGCCTTAAAGGTTTATAGTAAGGCTAGAATTCATGCAATAAATACACTGAGCAATAAGAGAATACGCACTTTGTAGTGATTAAAATCTTAATAATTTCTCTACAGTCAGCCTAATGATTTCAACTGATGTTTAATATACACATCTCTTATTACGAGCATACAGCTTGGATTCCTTTCAGTTCTCCCTTTATACTTATCTTCAAAAATTTAATCTTTTTTTGCATATCAGTCTGTAGTTGGTTGTGTTTTCTCCATTTATATGCATTTATCCGGGTCAAAATGTGGTTAGAGTGATGACATACAAAGGAAATTCAGGATGCTTGACCCAGAGCCAGAGGCCTGAATAAACATTCCGATGTCTGAGATTTTGGTGTTGAGGAAGGTCTCTGGACCTGTCCCCTCAGAATGTCAGGAGCTTACTGCATTTCCAAAAAAGGATGGTGCTTAGAAAATGTAGCCTTTAGTGATAAAAAAAACTCACAATGATCATTACATGGGATTTTGAAATATTAGGCTCTTTAAAAATTAGGCAAATGATGTTAAAAGGTTGTTGGTACTGTAGGTGAAGGAGAGAATGGTCTTAATAATAGTCCTTTATTGTGATAAGCCAGCAAAATCTGAAAGACAATATTTGGGCAAATACTATTAAAATCACAGCAACACAAAATTCACAGGGCTCTACAAGAATACAACCCAAACCAGCTCCAGAACAGACCCAGTAAGGGGATTAATTGTCTGTGTAAGGTGGCCATGGCCAAGAGGAACTGATGGTCAGATCTTGAGCAGTCCTTACATTGCTGGTTTCCCATTAGATTTTATCTTCTGTCTCAAGCAGTAGGATCTGGCAAGAGGGATACAAAAGACTCCATGATTTAACTTTCAGAAGAGCTAGGGGAAGAGGCAAGGTCACACCTCTCTGTTAATGACCATTTAGGTTTTAAATCATGACAAGATTTGGAGGTCTCAAGGCGGAGGAGGCTGCAGCAAGCGTGTTGGCCTGGGGCGAGTTTTAGGGAGTTTTGCATAAAGGTATTTACTTTTGGAATATAATATTAGCTCACTTATTTCCTACGTAAAATGGAAAATACACACCCATTTAAAAATAAACACATGCACATGCTTCATTTCTGTTTGCACCCTTTCCTTGCCTAGGGAGTGAGAAGTGTGTGTGTGTGTGTGTGTGTGTGTACGTGTTTCTCTGGCTAAATTTTGGTTTCAACTTCTTGCTGGCTGCCAAGCAGACATGGATGGATGGATTTTGGTCAGGGTAAAGGCATTTTGCCCATTATCTGCCAGGGTGAGACTTATGCCTACTAGTGGGCAGGCCTCCTTGAAGTTCACTGGTCTGTCGACATGACACTGATGCAAGACTGATGTGTTTCGAGGTGGTACTATTTTGCAGTCTGTTTGGATCAACTCCTGGTCTGGTGCCATTTCTTAGCTAATGATCTATATCATGAACCTTCATTGAGAAAGAAACAACAGGCCCTTGTTTCTGACATGCCCTTTGGCTTAGGGTAATCCTGTATAGCCATAAAAATACTTCTGGTAAAATTCTTTTCTCAGTATCCTCAGAGTGAATCCAGTATGCAGCAAAGAGGAATGTATTGTGTTTGTGGGTTTAGCAGTTTATCTGTCACTGTTCCTGCAAAAGAGCCAGGCTGTCTCACTGGTGATTTGCTCAATGCCACTCTTCTAGGGGAGCAGGGAGTCACTTAATGCATGTGTTGAGTGGGTCTCTGACATGAAAAAAGCTACACTGGTTTCTACATAGGAGCAGTGAGCCTGAAAAAGGAGAACAATTGTAGGCTTATTGAGAATGATGGTATCCTCTCTCTTCCTTCCATTGATTCTCAGCACTGTATCAAGTGTGGTATTGCTGGGGGTGCTGCCCCAGTTACTTGTACTGCACATCAAATCACCCCACAGTTTCACAGTTTTCCAATTGATAGACATCAGGGTTGTTGAAATGTTTGTATGGGCCTACATTTTTATTTGTCTTGCGTAAATACCTAGGAGTGAGATTGCAAGGTCATATAGGAAATTTATATGTCGAACTTTTTAATTAACTGCCATTCTATTTTCCAAGAGTGGTTGTTCCATTTTACATTCCCACCAATAGTGTATGAGAGTTCCTGCAGTTTCACATCCTCCCTCATCAAACTTGATAATGTCAGTCTTTTATCTTAGATAATTCAATGGTATGCAGACGTTTAAATACACATTTTCCTGATGATCAAAAATGTTGAGCATTGTTTCATGCATTTATCAGACATTTCTGTATCTTCTTGTGAATAATTGTTCAAATCTTCTGTCCATTAAAAAAGTTTTTGGCTTCTTTCTAATTATAGTTCTTTAAATATTCTTGATACAAGATCTTCATTAGGTTTCTGTATTGTGAATGTTTTATCCCAGTCTATAGATTGTTTTTTATTCTTCAATGGTGTTTTCGACTAGAAGTTTTTAATTTTGATGAAGTTTAATCTATAATTCTTTTCTTTTATATTTGGTACTTTTTAACTGCTCTAAGAACTTTGTCTATTCAATGGTTATAAAGATTTTTTTCTCATGTATTCTAGAAGTTTTATACTTTTTGCTTCTATTTCTAAGATCAATTTTTAGGTAATTTATGTATTGTGTGAGGTGAGAGAGAGAGAAACTTTTCTAAAACATTGTGTTTTCTGTTTTCTATTTCATTGATTTCTGCTCTTTATTATTTCCTTCCTTCTATTCACTTAGAGTTTAATTTTTCTAGCTTCTTGAGTAGTAAGCTTTAAATCTAAGCTTTATTTTTTAAATTAAGGTACCCTTGATATACAATCTTATGAAGGTTTCACATGAGCAGCATTGTGGTTACAACATTCACCGTATTATCAAACCCCCCACCTCCAGCCTCATCCCCACCCCATTGCAGTCACTGTACATCAGCTTAGTAAGATGCTATAGAGTCACTACTTTGTCTTCTCCATGCTGTTTGATTTTAAAACTTGTTCTTTCTCATGTAACCATTTAAAGATGTATGTTTCCTTTAAGCACCACTGTTGCTGCATCATATACATTTTGGTATGTTCTGTATGTGTTAGCATTCACTGAAAAATATTCTCAAATACCCTGTGATTTCTTCTTTGATGAATGACTTATTTGGAAGTGTTTTACATACTTAAAAAATATGGGAATCCTCCAGTTACATCTTCATTTCTAATTTATTTCTGTTGTGGTCAGAAAATACACTCGATATGATTTTGATTCTTTAAAATGTATAGGGATTTCTTTTATGGCCCAGCATGTCTACCTTGACAAGTGTTCCATTTGCACATGGAAAGAATGTGTATTTGATGATGTTACATGTGATGTTTAAAAACTGTCAATTAGGTTAAGTTTGAATTTTTCAGGTCTTTTGGAAAAGAAAAACCTTGTTCTATCAGTTACTGAGCATAGTGTTGACATCTTTGTGTTCATGTATGTTTGTTTTTTCCTTCTATCAGTGTTCTCCATGTATTTTGAAACTCTGTAATTAGATGCATATATATTTAGGATTGCCAAGTCTTCATGAAGATTGACGGTTTTATCACAAGAAATTGTATCTCTTTCTCTCTGTTAATTTTTCTGGTCTTGATGTCTACTCTCTGAAATTAATTTATTTTCTCCAGCTTTTTTATGATTAGTGCTTACATGGCATATATTCTTCCATCCTTTTACTGTTAATGTCTCTTTTTATATATATTTGAAATATATTTCTCACAGTGTATACATAACTGGGTCTTGCTTTTTAAAAATCTTATCTGACAGTTTATGGTCAATTATAGTGCTTAGGCCATATACATTTAATATATTATCAATATGTTTAGATTTGTTTATCATCTTACTATTTATTTTCTCTTTATCTATTTTCTTTTCTCTATTTTCCTCATTTTCTGACTCTTGGAAAGTTAGCATTTTATTTTATTTCTAATACTGGCTAATTTTTATATTTTTTCCTTGGTGGTCATTCTAGTGTTTATAATATACACTTTTAAGCCATCATAGTCTATTTTCAGGTAATACACCACCCCTTCATATATAATGTAAAAACATTAAAGTTACATTCCTTCTTTTCTCCCCTCTCATCCTTTGTGCTTTTGTTGTTACACTCTTTACTTATGCATGTATTGTAAATCTTTTATCATTATCATTTTGTTTTAAACCATATGTTGTCTTTTAAAGAAATGTAAAAATGAAAAAAAACCACTTTTAAATATTTGCATGCTTACTATTTCTGGAGTTCTTTGTTCTTTTTGTAGATCTGGTTTTCCATCAGTTATCATTTTCTTCCAGCCTGAAGAACTTCCTTTTATATTTAATGTAGTGTAGGTCTGATCATAAATTCTTCCATCCTCTGTTTGTCTAAAAATGTCTTCGTTTTCTTTTATTTTTGGACAATATTTTTGGTGGGTATAGAATTTTAGGTTGACTTTTCTTCCTTTCAGTACTTTTAAGAATGTCACTCAACTGCCTTTTGGGTTACTTTGTTTCTGATATGAGGTCAGTGATTTTTCTTATCTTTGTTCTTCTGTATCAAATGTCTCTTTTTCCCCTCTATTTTTTAGTATTTTCTATTTTTAGTGTTCAGCAATTTTAATATGTACCTTAACATATGTTTTTATTTGTCCTTGTACTGTGGGCTCTATTGATATTCTTGGACCTGTAGTTTTATATTTTTCATCAGGTTTTGAAGAATTTTGGCCATTATTTCATATAATTTTTATTTCTATGCCTTCACATTCAGTGATTTTTTTTCTATTATGTAATCTGCTGTTAATCTCATTCAGTAAAATGTTTATCTCAGATGATGTATTTTCAGCTTCAGGAGCTCTATTTGGTTCTCTTTTATATATTCAATTTCTCTATTTCTTTTGTTTATATTTTCCTTGAACTCTTTAAACATATGTAAATATCACTTTAAAAAATCTCTGAAAGTTCTGTTATCTCTAATTTCTGTGTATGTTTCTATTGAATGATTTTTTTTTCTGGCTATGGTCATATTTTCTTCTTAGCAGGGTAGTTACTTTTGATAGGATACCAAAACATTGTGAATGTCACATTATTAAGTTGATTTTGGTATCTTCTCTTAAAGATTGTTGAACTTTATTTTGGCAGACGGGAAAGTCGTTTACAGGTCAGCTTGATCCTTTTGAGGTTTGTTTTTAGTGCAGGTCTGCAGGAGCCTCACTGTAGTATAGTTTAGCCTTAATACTTGTGGGGTCTCTTCTAAATGCCCTGATTGTTCAATGAGATTTCTCCACCACAACTGGTTAAAACTTGGATGACTCCCAGCCCTGTATGAGTTCTGGGAATTGTTCGGGTTACAGCTCCTTGTTAGTTGTTCTTTCACTCATAGTTATTCTTTGCTTGGTTTCATGGTGTCTTACTGCACATATGCAGAACTGAATATTCTGCCAAAGACTGAAGGGCCACCTATGCAGATTTCTGGAGCTCTTTCTCTATGTAACCCTCTCCTCTCTGAGACTGCCTTGCAAATTCAAGCTGCCCTCACTTCTCCAAACTCTGATATTATTTCTTCAATTCAGAGAGAGCCTGGGATCTACCTGGGTTCCACTTTTATACCTTTGAGTTTCCAGGCAGAAAGCTGGGGCATTTATAAGACTAATATAATTAATTTCCTTATCATTCTTTCAAGGATCAAGCCCTGTGGAGTCTGCAGTCAAAATTTTAAAAGAGTCATTTAATATATTTTTTCATAAAAAAAGTGGTTTAGAGTGGGAAGGCAAGTCTAGTTGCAATTACTATATCGTATATTTGAAATACAAGTTATGAAACTGGATTTTAAGGCAAAATGGAATCACTTTTTTCATTAATTTGTGTAGGAATTTACAGTTTTATCTGATGACTGGTTAACTGAAAAAAAATCCTCTTAGCTCAATTTTTAGAAATTAAGAATTTCCTATAAATGAACTAAACTACTAGAGTTAAATTAATTACATATGCCCTTTGCCCATATGCCCACTGAAGAGGACTTCAAAATGATTTGGGAGGAAATTTAGCTTCAATCTCTTAAAAATATCAAAATATCCTTCATTTTCTCACTCTGCTCTTGTCTACAGAAATGAATTCTAAACAGCTGGTAGAGAGACATATCAGATCAGAAGGGTTTGTGCTGTGCTAGACTGGCAGTTACAGAGCCACCAGTGTGGTATACAAAGGAAGGTCTCTTATTGCTATCCTGGCTTGCATTGTGGTTTTATGTTCCCAGAGTCTGGAAGCTGTGACTTAGGAAAAGCCTTGGTACCTGGCTGACAAACCAGTTGACATAAATGTGTTAACCATATACTGGCAGGTGGCCTAGTCTGCTAGCTGGCTTCTGAGAAATGAAAAACACAGAGGCCTCACAGCCAGATCACCACTATCTCCAGCCTCTGAAAGTTCTGGAATGAGAATCTGGAGCAAGTTCATCGCTGTCTATTTTCACTGGAAATGGACCAAAGAAACTGCCAAAAAGCTAATTTTGTGTTTAACATCCTTCACACAATGAACATTGTTTGTCAGGCTGTTGGGTGGCCCTTGGAAGTTAAATATACATACATACATTATCTATCTATCTAAATATATGTATGCTATAGATGTATATCTTATCTTTATAGTTTATATAATGTTTTAATGTCTAGATGGAACTAGTGGAGGCTAGTTTCTCAATTCCCTCATCTGTATTATAGGGATTAACGTTAATTCCTACTGCAAAGGGTAAAAGGATGCTATGAATTTACACATATAAATTACTTAGTGCCTAGTCCATACTGTTTTAGCTAAATACATTCTTACTACTGTTATTTTATGTATGAAAGCTATTGCTTCTTGGTTATAGACTCATTCATAAGTATGCTGTGAGTTTTGCCCTTCTCTGGACTTGTTTTAGCTTTTTTGTGGTATTTATCTGTATCTATTTAGCATATATTTTTGGAAACATATTTTGATGGTTGAGGTTACAGATCTACCTGAGTGTTCAGATCTCTCTGCTACAGTGAGCAGAGAACTGAGGTAAGAAAATTCAAGTTAAATTGTGGTCATTCATAAATGTTGGGTGGGGAGGCAGACTGCCCACTTTACAGGCATGGTTGTCTTGTCTGAGACTTGGATCCAGGTGTGACAGGCAAGAATGGAACTGTAAAATGTTGAGTGGGAGAGTCACAAGAAGTTGAAAGGCATCATAGAACACACCAGGCCTATTTTAAACAGAAGGAACTGAGAAACATACAACTATCTGTGCTTACCATCTATCTATTGATGCTGAGCCCCAAACCCACAGTTCTATACTCTGTTCTGTGGTGCTGAGGCTGGAGCTCTGCCAAACACACCTCCCGGACTCCTTTGTCAGCTGACTTCCTGTTGGGTTCTGTTACTGTCTGTCACTAGAGGGAGACTGGAGGATGACCTGGGGAGTAAAGGCTGCTTTCTTCTTTCTATTTGGTCTTGTCAGTGTTGCTTGCACTTCGGAAATTTACTTTTGTCTTTGGCTTCTTTTTGCTGTGTCAGGACTATCTATTTCTTACCCACTCAGCGATGTCATTGGTAGCCAGGTGTTTCCCTTTTGCAGTGCCATGGGACTCCTCCAGGATTTTATCAGCAGCTGGGAAAGTACTACCTCCTTAGAGGACTAAGCCCCAGCTTAACAGGTATCCTTTTTCTGAGCTTCTAGGTTTTGATAATCTCAATTTCTACCCTCTTCACCTAGGGTTGGGGATTCTCCTGTTAGTTATTATCACTGTTACCTTAGTTTCCCTTTATGTTCCTTCCTTTCTCCAACACCTGTGAAACCATTCCCTTGTGTTAAACCCTGTTTGTTTAAATATCTGGTGTAATTTCTCTTTCCCTCCCTTCCTTCCTTCCTTCTTTCAGCCCTCCCTCCCTTCCATCCTTCCCTCCTTCCCTAATAGGAATTGTCCTATTAAACAAACTATAAATATGGAATTCTTGGATTAGTCTGATTATGACCTTGGCCTTGAATGTAGCACTGAGCTCCTTTCCAAAGGAATATGAGGCACTCTTAGTACATGGCATGCAGTGGCAGAGTCATCAGATTACCAACTGTGGTCACTTGGGATAAAGTTCCCATTAAAGTGAGTTCCTTAGGGCACAAAGTGACTGCTACACTTGACTGTTATGTAGTAATAATGATGACGAGGTCTCCTAGCATGAGATGATTTTCTCAGTCTGCATTGGAAGAGTAACAAAAAGAAAGTGACAAGCTCAGGGTTTTCAATTTTCAGCCTAAGTCTTAGTCAGAGAATTAGGGATTTTCTATAGTTGCCTTATAAATTATATTAGATAATAAATATAAATATATTATGTGATAAATATATTTTATTATATTTCTTGTAGTTTTGATGCAAATGTTATTAAAAGCCAAATTTAATTGTGTGGACTGCAGAATTACAGTGACTCACAGGTTCACTGAATTTCTTATGTGAAAATTAGGGACTTGGTTGGCATGGAGTGCGGCCCTGAAATTTGTAATGAGAATATTCTGGATAGTCCCAGAAAAAGCTGAAGTTTTTGAACTTTTCCCAAGTGTTCCTAGACTTTTCTTGCTAGCAGAATGAGCTCCTCCTTCCATATTTGGGAGTCTCTCTCCCTTGCTTGAAAACTGTTTAATCTCACCTAACCCTGTTGTCTTGTGAGAGCCAGTCCCATCAAGGCCCATTTTGCATTGTCTCTAGACTTAGAGCTAGAGTCAGATCCCATCAAGTATAGGACAAGTATAAATCTAACCTTTGAAGAGATAGCATATAATCCAATAAAAGTGCATGCTCTAGTTGATTTATATCAGCTGAAACCTAGGGTGTATGGAATATGTGTGGGAATAAATTCTAAGTGTATTAGGTCAAGGAGAACATAATATAATATAAGGTCAGGTTGAGTGTATTGAAATGGGTACATTTACCAGAGATTCTGTGGTAAATATATTAGCTGAACTAGCTACAAGTGACTCTGACAGTATGCTTGATTTGTTGACCTAGACTTGGACTGAACAGTGGATTACTTCCTGTGAGGCTGAGATATCAGAACTTCTGTGGCATAATATAGAGCAGGGGGTCAACAAGTTATGGCCTATAGGTTGAATCTGAAAGCTAAGAATGGTTTTTACACTTTAAAAGGTTATGGGAAGGAGGAGGAAGTGGAAGAAAGGAAGGAGGAGTTGGGGGTCGAGGGAGACCGTATGTGGCCTGCAAAGCCTAAATTATGCACTATCTGGACTTTTACAGAAAAAGTGGAGGACAGCTGATTCTGAAAAAAGTCAAAGGTTTAAGTGAAAGGAATAATGGCAGTTTTGTCATAGGTAAACTCTCATCTTTTCTATATCATCCAGGTATGTTTGAGCCATGCGGCACCATGCCTGAGCCACGGCATATGTGGGCTCGGGCTGAACATAAATGGAGAGAAGGTGATTCCCTCACTCCTCCGTATTTACACTGAAGGGAGAAGAATGATTATAAAGACTCCTCCCTGCCTGTGTGCCTGCTCTCTGGTACCCTTGGGCGATGGGGGATGTGGGATGTTAAAAACCAGTTAGCCTTTGGATAAGGACTGGTTGTCTGTTGAGTCTTATCTTCCTTTAGTGACCTGGATTCCTGGGGAAAAGAGAAGACTTAGACATTCCTGGGACCCATACCTCAAAACATCTAATTCAGGCTGAGGTTGTTTCCTAAGAGTCATTGTGCATAGCTCCACACATCTCCTTAATAGTAGGGCTCATAAAGGGATTGCTGATTGGGTGATTGGTTTCCATCATTCAAGAATCATTCAAGGGACAGGAACCCGGTCCCCTCTGCGGGCTCAGCCTTTGGTGCACAGAGTCATTGTCAAAACCTGTTTCCAGAGCTACTGAATTTTCTTAAAATTGCTTGGCAGCTCCTCTCCCTAAGTGTCTGGAGTAACTCCTTCCAAGGGCCTTATTTCAAGGCAGCTTGTCCCTGATGGAAACCAAGATCATCACTGGCTAAAGAATGTAGCAATACCCTAAAGTGGGCTCACCTAATACATTCTTATAATCTGCAAACCAAAGTGTGTGTTTGGGGTTTGGGCTCTATTTCATGTCCCTATCATCTCAGAAGCATGTAGATGGTCAAAACCGTATCTGGCCTTTGGGATTATTTTCAGAATAAAACTGTATCTGGATACATAATGTAGTGAAGACACCTATTGAGGTTATTCCTCCCATGCATTTGCCCAAATTGAGTACCGAGTAAATAGCAGTTCAGTACATACTCTGTTTTCTGACTGTGGCACAGTGGGGGCTGGGGAAGAATCTTTTAACTTTTTAAGTCTTCACTTTTTAAAAAAGCACAATAAAACCTTAATTTAAAAACAGATGTCCAGGCTCAATTGCTGGGTCAAAACTAACAAAACTGGAATTTAATATAAGTGCAAAAATCCTGTGATTAGGTTAAAAAAAATTAGTTTCCTAAATAACTACCAGGTGGGGAAGCTCTCTATTTTAGTCAAAGGAATCTTTTTCTATTAAGGGGACTAGTACCACTTCTACCAACCCCCAGGAAAAGCTTTTCTTGAAACATGTGCAAACAAAGAATAATTTAAATCTCATTTAAAAATGAGATTAAACAGAATCTTTCATTGTTGAGTGGTATCCATTAATTAAGAGCAAAAGAATAAAAGCATTTTAACTATACAGCTGAACTAACAAAACTTGATATTTAGGTTATTAAAACCTAAAATCCAGATCAATCATTGAAAATAAAATTGGACACATACAGGAAGTAAAAATATTACCAAGAAAATGCAAGTGGCTACACAGAGAAAAGGAGAAGGCATTGGGGTCCCATGGACAATCTTCTATGAGCTAAGTATGTTGGGTAAGCTTAGGTTACCCAACCTGATTAAACCCAGGTTGGTTTTGGCATTTGTGGGGGATGAAAGAAGGAAATGGGCTCCACTAAGTTACATGAAAATGGCTGATGCCAGTCAAAAGTAAGACCCATAAGAAAGGCCATGCATGGCTGGTCTAGAATAAGACTTCATATGCCATGGAGTGTTACAGTTTCAAATCACCTTCACCTTCATTATCTCTTCTGCTCCTCCTGTCTTACAGATGTGGTCACTGAAGGACTGAGAGAGGAAACTTGCTTTCAGTTCTCAGAGCCAGTTAGCAGGGCTGGGGTTGGTCTCCTAGGCCCCTGCTTTTTGGTAATAATTACCTCCCCTAGTCCTTCAGAATGTTATGTTATCCCCTAAGTGGTAACCTTAATTTCTGCCTTGAATTAAAATTGGTTGGGGATATAAAGGGGGTTAAGTGGCTCCCTATCCAGTCTCTCTTCTTCCCTGGGAGGGTCTTTGAGCCACTTTTATGTCATCTGGGTCCCCGATTCTTGTTTCCTTGCACCAGGGTCTCCAGACAGGCTGAGGGTTGGCAGCATCAGCTGGAGCTTTGGGGTTGCTCAGGCTGGGTTGCCCCTTCTTGAGCCAACCCAGCCTGGGATACTCTTTCCAGGAAGCAATGGGATCCGCTGAAGTTGTCACTTCTCAGCTAAACTCAGGTGCAAATGCCCTAGTCTTTGCAGATGGCAGAAATTCTGGTGGGTTGGGTACTGAACTGGGGGAACTTTTGCCTTATAACTTCCCCTATTCTTTTTTCTTATATTTATTCCTCTTTTCCCCTTCCTGCTCACCTTTCTGGCTAATCCAGAATATTATCTCATCCTTGTATACCTGGCGTTACTGGCTTGTAAATGAATACTCATACTCCAGCTTTCTTGATGGGTTTGGGGTTCTCAGCCACATGATCTCATCACAGGTCTTGATCTAGATTCCCATGATGTCATCTCTGGCCCCTGTTGGGGCAAATCTCAACCTGTCAAACCAGTCCTGCTGCGTCACAGGCTCATTTAGCTCCTTTACTTTATTACTCACCTCAACACCACTCTTTGCTCCTACCTCTCCATACTTTGGCCATATATCATTCCATATCTCTGTTCCCTGTGTTCCTGAAATTTAATTGCAAGACTGAAATTGCATGGATTCAGTCTACTCATTGTTGCAATACCAAGAGGTATTTATTAAGCACTTAATTGTGCATGGTTATATATAGAAGGGGCTGACTTTGTGATGTGAAAATAATAATGATCCCTTACATTTTTTTTTTTTTTTTTTTTTTTTTTTTTTTTTACATTGCATTTTCCTTTATTTGCAACAAAAAACATCCTGACAAGGAGTCTAGCAGGTACCATATATCTGGGAGGAAAGTCCAGGTTTTAGAAGGTCAACAAAACTGGACAGGCAATGTAAATGGTTTTATAGGCAAGAGGTCAAGTCTAAGGAAGTCACTGGAGGCAGGCCAGGGCCTCACAAGGTCAGGGGAGTGGTTAGAAATACATTAGAGAGGAGATATTCAATGTAGGATTTGCTCTTTCCAGAGACATAACCAGGTTCTACTTTACTGGGAACAAGCTGGTGGGGGTCTGAGTGAGGGCCCTGGGCTGAGTAGATGAAGCCCTCACCATGAGTGTTAGAGGTAGGTGAAAAAAGGTGCCACCCATTTCTAAACATCTCATGCCCTTGTTTTCACAGTTCCTCTAAATTCCTTATCACCTAGTCTTTTTTTTTTTTTTTTTTTTTTTTTTGAGAGGGCATCTCTCATATTTATTGATCAAATGGTTGTTAACAACAAATTCAGTATAGGGGGGTCAATGCTCAATGTACAATCATTAATCCATCTCAAGCCTAATTCTCGTCAGTCTCCAATCTTCTGAAGCATAACGAACAAGTTCTTACATGGTGAACGAATTCTTACAGAGTGAATAAATTCTTACATGGTGAACAGTACAAGGGCATTCATCACAGAAACTTTCGGTTTTGATCATGCAATATGACCTATAAACCATCAGGTCAAATATGAATATTCATTTGATTTTTGTACTTGATTTATATGTTGATCCCACATTTCTCCTATTATTATTATTATTATTTTTATTTTTAATAAAATGCTGAAGTGGTAGGTAGATGCAAGATAAAGGTAGAAAACATAGTTTAGTGCTGTAAGAAGGCAAATGTAGATGATCAGATGATCAGGTGTGTGCCTATGGACTAAGTATTAATCCAGGCTAGACAAGGGCAGCAAGACATCCACGGATGCAGAAGATTTCTCTCAAAGCAGGGGGGGTGAGGTTCTGAGCCTCACCTCTGTTGATCCCCAAATTCTCACCTGATGGCCCCCCTGCGACTGTGCCTGTCTTAGGTTGTTCCTCCCTTGAGGAATCTTACCCGTCTCTGGCTAACCAGTCATCTTCCGGGGCCATACAGGGAAATGTAAAGTTGGTAAGTGAGAGAGAAGCCATATTGTTTGCAAAGGTTAGCTTTTAACTTCTTTGCAGATTTATGCCCTGTGGCTTCTATGCCCAGCACTTGTCTCGAGGTATCTTTACCACCTGGAGGAATTATGATACTCGGTAAATTCGATATGAGGCACGAATTCTATTTAAGGTTTGTAATTAGGAAGGAAGAAGAAAAGCTATAGATGTAGCATATGAAGGAAACTTGGGAGGATTGATTATTTCTTTGACATATCTTCCTGTATAGCACCTTAAGCATGTACAGGTTTCAAACCACTAACTAATCTGCACACACATATTAACATAATAGGAATACGGTGACACAAACAAAGCAAATCTACAATTACCAGCCATCTCCAGTGAAGCCAAGAAAACCATTTAGGCACCCCAGGCATTTGTGAAAATTTATCCATGATATGATGGATATTTTCGAACTGTACTTGAACCATCAGACAAATTAAAGCAGCCCATTTCTGGGATCTGTTCACATCCCATATGTTCCTTTAACCATAGATAGTCTATAGTCATGAGATTTTGGGGCGCTACAACTTGCACCCCTCCCAACTCCTGGTTGAGTTCCAACAGTACAGATCCAGTCAAATTCGTTGTCTCACTGTATGCACATGCCAGCCTAGACATCTCCCTCCTCCTTCTTATGGCAAGTCCAGGAGACGGTGGGCTGGATGCAGCCACAACCGCAGCATCGTCCGGATCCCTGTGGAGGCTTTTTGATGATCATCCCCCGGCACGAGTCCTCCAGAGAGTGCTGATGCCGGAAGCTCCTCCTCATATCGTATCTTAGTTCATTTTCTGGGTATCCAAGCCAGGCCTTGATCTTCTGCCTAGAAACAAACAGACCCTTTGCCCACACTCCGACATGCCCTCTATACCACTGTGCAGAACTCATTGGAGGTCAGCACACAGTAACTGCTTTTTTTTTTTTTTTTTTAATTAATTAAGAGAAAGGAATATTATCAGAAAAGAGCACCTCCATAGCCGATCATCCGACACCCTTTAAGTGATCAACATTAAGGATATTTAAAGCATGCGTTGATCTTTGATTTACCAATAGTTTTATCCTGTTAAGGAGTAATCCCCCTTTTCTTTCTTTCTTTCTTTTTTTTTTTTTAAATTTTTAATCTACACTTACCTGAAGAATACTATGTTTACTATGCTCTCCCCTATATCAGGTCCCCCCTAACAACCACATTACGGTTACTGTCCATCAGCTTAGCAAAATGTGGTAGAGTCACTACTTGTCCTCTCCGTGTTGCGCAGCCCACCCTCCCCTTTCTCCCTCCCCCCCATGCATGCTAATCCCAATACCCCCCTTCTTCTTCCCCCCCCCTATCCCTCCCTGCCCACCCATCCTCCCCAGTTCCCCCCCCTTTGGTACCTGTTAGTCCATTTTTGGGTTCTGTAATTCTGCTGCTGTTTTGTTCCTTCAGTTTTTCCTTTGTTCCTATACTCCTCAGATGAGTGAAATCATTTGGTATTTCTCCTTCTCCGCTTGGCTTATTTCACTGAGCATAATACTCTCCAGCTCCATCCATGTTGCTGCAAATGGTTGGATTTTTCCACTTCTTATGGCTGAGCAGTATTCCATTGTGTATATGTACCACATCTTCCCTATCCATTCATCTACAGATGGACATTTAGGTTGCTTCCAATTCTTGGCTATTGTAAATAGTGCTGCGATAAACATAGGAGTGCATCTGTCTTTCTCAAACTTGATTGCTGCGTTCTTAGGGCAAACTCCTAGGAGTGGAATTCCTGGGTCAAATGGTAGGTCTGTTTTGAGCATTTTGATGCACCTCCATACTGCTTTCCACAATGGTTGAACTAATTTACATTCCCACCAGCAGTGTAGGAGGGCTCCCCCCTCTCCACAGCCTCGCCAACATTTGTTGTTGTTTGTCTTTTGGATGGCAGCCATCCCCACCGGCGCGAGGTGACACCTCATTGTAGTTTTAATTTGCACTTCTCTGATAATTAGCGATGTGGAGCATCCTTTCATGTGTCTCTTGGCCATCTGTATTTCCCCTTTGGAGAACCGTCTGTTCAGCTCCTCCGCCCATCCTTCAATTGGGCTATTTGTTTTTTGTTTGTTGAGGCGTGTGAGCTCCCCATATATTCTGGACGTCAAGCCTTCATCAGATCCGTCACTCTCAAATACATTCCCCCACACTGTAGGGTTCCCCCTTGTTCCATTGATGGTGTCTTTCGCTGTACAGAAGCTCCTCAGCCTAATGTAGTCCCACTTGCTCATTCCTGCTGTTGCTTTCCTTGCCCGGGGAGACATGTTCAAGAAGAGATCACTCATGTTTATGTCTAAGAGGTTTTTGCCTATGTTTTTTTCCAAGAGTTTAATGGTTTCGTGACTTACATTCAGGTCTTTGATCCATTTTGAGTTTACCTTTGTATATGGGGTTAGACAATGGTCCAGTTTCATTCTCCTACATGTAGCTGTCCAGTTTTGCCAGCACCATCTGTTGAAGAGACTGTCATTTTGCCATTGTATGTCCATGGCTCCTTTATCAAATATTAATTGACCATATATGTTTGGGTTAATTTCTGGGGTCTCTAATCTGTTCCACTGGTCTGTGGCTCTGTTCTTGTGCCAGTACCAAATTGTCTTGATTACTATGGCTTTGTAGTAGAGCTTGAAGTTGGGGAGTGAGATCCCCCCTACTTTATTCTTCTTTTTCAGGATTGCTTTGGCTATTCGGGGTCTTTGGTGTTTCCATATGAATTTTTGAATTATTTGTTCCAATTCATTGAAGAATGTTGCTGGTAATTTGAGAGGGATTGCATCAAATTTGTATATTGCTTTCGGCAGGATGGCCATTTTGACGATATTAATTCTTCCTAGCCATGAGCATGGGATGAGTTTCCATTTATTAGTGTCCCCTTTAATTTCTCTTAAGAGTGACTTGTAGTTTTCAGAGTATAAGTCTTTCACTTCCTTGGTTAGGTTTATTCCTAGGTATTTTATTCTTTTTGATGCAATGGTGAATGGAATTGTTTTCCTGATTTCTCTTTCTATTGATTCGTTGTTAGTGTATAGGAAAGCTACAGATTTCTGTGTGTTGATTTTGTATCCTGCAACTTTGCTGTATTCCGATATCAGTTCTAGTAGTTTTGGAGTGGAGTCTTTAGGGTTTTTTATGTACAGTATCATATCATCTGCAAATAGTGACAGTTTAACTTCTTCTTTACCAATCTGGATTCCTTGTATTTCTTTGTTTTGTCTGATTGCCGTGGCTAGGACCTCCAGTACTATGTTAAATAACAGTGGGGAGAGTGGGCATCCCTGTCTGGTTCCCGATCTCAGTGGAAATGCTTTCAGCTTCTCGCTGTTCAGTATAATGCTGGCTGTGGGTTTATCATATATGGCCTTTATTATGTTGAGGTACTTGCCCTCTATTCCCATTTTGCTGAGAGTTTTTATCATGAATGGATGTTGAATTTTGTCAAATGCTTTTTCAGCATCTATGGAGATGATCATGTGGTTTTTGTCTTTCTTTTTGTTGATGTGGTGGATGATGTTGATGGATTTTCGAATGTTGTACCATCCTTGCATCCCTGGGATGAACCCCACTTGGTCATGGTGTATGATCCTTTTGATATACTGTTGAATTCTGTTTGCTAATATTTTATTGAGTATTTTTGCATCTACATTCATCAGGGATATTGGTCTGTAATTTTCTTTTTTGGTGGGGTCTTTTCCTGGTTTTGGTATTAGGGTGATGTTGGCTTCATAGAATGAGTTTGGGAGTATTCCCTCTTCTTCTATTTTGTGGAACACTTTAAGGAGAATGGGTATTATGTCTTCTCTGTGTGTCTGATAAAATTCCGAGGTAAATCCGTCCGGCCCCGGGGTTTTGTTCTTGGGTAGTTTTTTGATTACTGTTTCAATTTCTTTGCTTGTAATTGGTTTGTTTAACTTTTGTGTTTCTTCCTTGGTCAGTCTTGGAAGGTTGTATTTTTCTAGGAAGTTGTCCATTTCTTCTAGGTTTTCCAGCTTGTTGGCATATAGGTTTTCATAGTAGTCTTTAATAATTCTTTGTATTTCTGTGGAGTCTGTCGTGATTTTTCCATTCTCATTTCTGATTATGTTGATTTGTGTTGACTCTCTTTTTCTCTTAATAAGTTGGGCTAGAGGCTTATCTATTTTGTTTATTTTCTCAAAGAACCAGCTCTTGGTTTCGTTGATTTTTGCTATTGTTTTATTCTTCTCAATTTTGTTTATTTCTTCTCTGATCTTTATTATGTCCCTCCTTCTGCTGACTTTAGGCCTCATTTGTTCTTCTTTTTCCAGTTTTAATAATTGTGATGTTAGACTATTCATTTGGGATTGTTCTTCCTTCTTCAAGTGTGCCTGGATTGCTGTATACTTTCCTCTTAAGACTGCTTTCTCTGCGTCCCACAGAAGTTGGGGCTTAGTGTTGTTGTTGTCATTTGTTTCTATATATTCCTTGATCTCTATTTTGATTTGTTCATTAATCCATTGATTATTTAGTAGCATGTTGTTAAGCCTCCATGTGTTTGTGAGCCTTTTTGTTTTCTTTGTAGAATTTATTTCTACTTTCATACCTTTGTGGTCTGAAAAATTGGTTGGTAGAATTTCAATATTGTGGAATTTACTGAGGCTCTTTTTGTGAGCTAGTATGTGGTCTATTCTGGAGAATGTTCCATGTGCACTTGAGAAGAATGTATATCCTGTTGCTTTTGGATGTAAAGTTCTATAGATGTCTATTAGGTCCATCTGTTCTAGTGTGTTGTTCAGTGCCTGTGTGTCTTTACTTATTTTCTGCCCGGTGGATCTATCCTTTGGGGTGAGTGGTGTGTTGAAGTCTCCTACAATGAATGCATTGCAGTCTATTTCCCTCTTTAGTTCTGTTAGTATTTGCTTCACATATGCTGGTGCTCCTGTATTGGGTGCATATATATTTAGAATGGTTATATCCTCTTGTTGGACTAAGCCCTTTATCATTATGTAGTGGCCTTCTTTATCTCTTGTTACTTTCTTTGTTTTGAAGTCTATTTTGTCTGATATTAGTACTGCAACCCCTGCTTTCTTCTCACTGTTGTTTGCCTGAAATATGTTTTTCCATCCCTTGACTTTTAGTCTATGCTTATCTTTGGGTTTAAGGTGAGTTTCTTGTAAGCAGCATATAGATGGGTCTTGCTTTTTTATCCATTCTATTACTCTATGTCTTTTGATTGGTGCATTAAGTCCATTTACATTTAGGGTGACTATTGAAAGATATGTACTTATTGCCATTGCAGGCTTTAGATTCGTGGTTACCAAAGGTTCAAGGTTAGCTTCTTTAGTATCTTACTGCCTAACTTAGCTCGCTTATTGAGCTGTTATATACACTGTCTGGAGAGTCTTTTCTTCTCTCCCTTCTTATTCCTCCTCCTCCATTCTTCATATGTTGTGTGTTTTGTTCTGTGCTCTTTTTAGGGGTGCTCCCATCTAGAGCAGTCCCTGTAGGATGCCCTGTAGAGGTGGTTTGTGGGAAGCAAATTCCCTCAGCTTTTGCTTGTCTGGGAATTGTTTGATCCCACCATCATATTTAAATGATAGTCGTGCTGGATACAGTATCCTTGGTTCAAGGCCCTTCTGTTTCATTGCATTAAGTATATCATGCCATTCTCTTCTGGCCTGTAGGGTTTCTGTTGAGAAGTCTGATGTTAGCCTGATTGGTTTTCCTTTATAGGTGACCTTTTTCTCTCTAGCTGCCTTTAAAACTCTTTCCTTGTCCTTGATCTTTGCCATTTTAATTATTATGTGTCTTGGTGTTGTCCTCCTTGGATCCTTTCTGTTGGGGGTTCTGTATAATTCCATGGTCTGTTCGATTATTTCCTCCCCCAGTTTGGGGAAGTTTTCAGCAATTATTTCTTCAAAGACACTTTCTATCCCTTTTCCTCTTTCTTCCTCTTCTGGTATCCCTATAATACGAATGTTTTTCCTTTTGTATTGGTCACATATTTCTCTTAGTGTTGTTTCATTCCTGGAGATCCTTTTATCTCTCTCTATGTCAGCTTCTATACGTTCCTGTTCTCTGGCTTCTATTCCTTCAATGGCCTCTTGCATCTTATCCATTCTGCTTATAAATCCTTCCAGGGATTGTTTCACTTCTGTGATCTCTTTCCTGACATCTGTGATCTCCTTCCGGACTTCATCCCACTGCTCTTGCATTTTTCTCTGCATCTCATCCCACTGCTCTTGCATTTTTCTCTGCATCTCATCCCATTGCTCTTGCATTTTTCTCTGCATCTCTGTCAGCATGTTCATGATTTTTATTTTGAATTCTTTTTCAGGAAGACTAGTTAGGTCTGTCTCCTTCTCAGGTGTTGTCTCTGTGATCTTTGTCTGCCTGTAGTTTTGCCTTTTCATGGTGATAGAGATAGTTTGCAGAGCTGGTACAAGTGACCGCTGGAAGAGCTTCCCTTCTTGTTGGTTTGTAGCCTTTTCCTGGGAGAATAGCGACCTCTAGTGGCTTGTGCTGGGCAGCTGCGCGCAGACAGGGCTTCTGCTTCCTGCCCAGTTGCTTTGGGGTTTATCTCCGCTGTTGCTGTGGGCTTGGCCTGGCTGGGGCTGTTCCTCCAAAATGGTGGAGCCCCGTTGGAGGGGGAGCAGCCAGGAGACTATTTATCTCCGTAAGGGGCCTCTGTGCTCCCTGCTGCCCAGGGGGTTAGAGTGCCCAGAGATCCCCAGATTCCCTGCTTCTGGTCTAAGTGACCTGTCCTGCCCCTTTAAGATTTCCAAAAAGCACTCTCCAAACCAAAACAACAGCAGCAACCCCTTCACAAGGCGCTGGGTTCTTGCAGGTGTGGATGTGGTCTGGATGTTGTCCTGTGTCCTGTGGTCTCTATTTTAGGAAGATTTTTCTTTGTTATATTTTCATAGCTCTATGTGTTTTTGGGAGGAGATTTCCACTGCTCTACTCACGCCGCCATCTTGGCTCCGCCTCCCTGATCCCTTACATTTTATGACAGTTAATGCTATTACACCTATGAGTTCCTTTAATATATCAGCTCCAGCTATGACTCACACATTTGTCTCAGGAGATGTGGAGTACTTTTGTCAGACCTAGGACATTGCTTACAGGAAGGAAAACTAAGTCTCGTGGGGAAAGAAACTATGCAAAAAAGACTTAAAGGACAGTTTAAAGGCTTTTGAAATTTCTCTGCCTCTGACTTTTGAGTAAAACATCCTTATAGGGAAACAGGTGTTGGGAGTATGGGGCAATAGACATCTCCCACCTCTGTTTAGGTCCTTGAGAAGCTAACTTGGAGGAAGCGCACCAAATGTGGCATTAAGGCATTGTTTAATGTCAAATAGTAAACTCAAAAAAGATGTCACAACTATATAGTGAGATGTTAACAAGTAGGGCACAACAAAAGGCATTCATGATCAAGAGAAATAAGACATTAGGAAATGAAATATCCTTAACATACATTGGCATATTAAAGCCTCTGGGAAATTCTGCCACAAAGAAAACATTTTAAACCTCCTTTGAAGTAAAGTTTCCCGAAAGTCTGGGATCATAGAACCACTTGGGGAAGGGCCATCTTCGAACTCATTTTGCGAAGTGCTGAATTTGACAAAGTTTTGTAACAGAGGTAAATGTAATAATGAAAGAAACAGTGTTAGGGATGAGGAGGAAAAGGAACATGCCAGTTAAGAAAGGTAGAAGTCCTGGAGCAGAGGTGGTGCCTTGGCCTGGCTGCTGTTGGTCATGGGGAAGCTTACTGTCCTGAGATTGCCAACTCCGTTGTCACACTGTGAGTTTTCCTTTGGGAAGAATGGATTGTTTATCTCTCTGGTCAAAGCATACCTTCAGTTTAAGGCAAAGTCAGAAGATTCTAGGGCAGGGTTCTGGTAGAGTTTGAAACTAGGATCAATGGATTCAAACCTGCACTCTTGATTTCTTCCCTACACTAGGGTGTGACTAGGAAAGAGAGCCTCATTACAAATTATATTGTTGACCCTTCACCCACTTTTAGAGATTCTCCTCCAGTTTCTGCATAGTTTTCCCTGGAGGAGGTTTGGAATCAGTTTGTTGCCAACGTACCAGATGACTTGCACCCAGAGCTGCTATTTCTGGAAATTCTTGACCATATAAAAATACCTAAAATGTTTTTTCCCTTGTCCAAATATAAGACCTGGACTTCTTGAGATTTTAATCATAACTCGATTTTGCTTGGAAAAGCCCCAGTATTTGCTCTGTTTTTTAGGATGGACTTTGAGGTTCAGCTCTAGGGCTTTAGCACATGTTCTTCAACAAATAACTTGATGTGTTTGAATGGTGCTCCTAAATTTCTGAAACAGCACTAAAAGTTGTTATTTTTTGGTGTGGCTGAGAATAAAAATAGTCTGTTAAACTTTTGACCCAAACATCCATGTGCCTAGCTAACTGGGCAGATTGGGAGAGAGAATGCCTTCTTTTTTTTTGGAGGGGTGTGGTATCAAGCGAAATTTTCCCCCAACATAGTTTTGCTTTATTTGAAGAACTTTATTAGACAAGGCTTAGTCTCTAGGCATTAATAGAGATTCTTCAAGAACCAAATATTTACACTTTGAACTAGCTGTACAAATATTTACTGATTTTTGTGATTTTAGCTTAGGCCCTTTTACTCACTGTATTTGTGTCATGCTTTTGCTCTTGGGAATGAAGTTTGAGGTAATAGAGGAAATGTATTAATAACGAATGCATTGTTGAACTGTAGAAAATTTTTCCATTGAGAAAGGTTTAGGAATGATTTAAAAGAAATCTGAAGCTGGTTTTAAACTTTAGAACACATTTTTGAAGTAAGAAGGACATCTTTTAAAAATAAATATGCTTTCATTGAATTATTTCTGTGATTCTTTGTATGAAGAGTAGGACTTCTAGGAAGGGGGATGGAACATTTCATAGCTAAGATCTATTTTGATGTCTTTTTGCTATTGTTTTTACATGGGTAAATGAAGGGTAGTCTAGCTGTCAGTATTTTGACATTTTTATTAGATAAATTTGAAAATCACTTATTCACGCCAATTCCCTATCCTCTAGAGCTTCAAATGAAAGAGCATGAAATATCCCAGTCATGCAACACCTCAAAAAGGGCTTAGATTTATCCTTAAAAAGGAAGTTTCATTTCGTATATGTTTGGCCGACATACTGCAGTTCTAAAAACTTGTGCAGACAAGCATTTTGAAAAGATTATTCCACTAATTTAAAAGTTATTATATAACATCTGTGAACTCAGTGTACATTTCAAGAAAAATGCTGTTGGCTTTGTCCAGTCTTACATTAAGCAGTGAAACCTAATGCAGAGTGTCCTTCCAAGCCATCATTATTGATTCTTCAATTGTCCTCTCTTTCATGTTTCAGGGTAATGATTGCATATGAATGAAATTTGAATTTCATGTAGTAGAGGTTTTAATGGAAAAAAAATTTCTTCCAATTGCTTTCTTTTTGTTCAAGGATCCATTTCTTGTATTGTGTTCCCTCAAACCAGAATTCTCAAGTCTTCAGTACAAATGGAAATTATACATAAAGAAGCCAAGCTGGTCTCAGAGTCCTCCAGATTCCTCCTGGGGATGGGCCCACTTTGCATAATTTTGTGAATGGTCTCAGACTGTGTTATTTCATGTATGATTTTATGATATAGTGGTAATTTGGTGAGATTTCAGTTTATAAGCCACTGCTGCTACTTACATCATTAAAACAACAACAAAACAGATTATTCTGCAGGTAATTGGAAAGATTCCTACTTAAGATTTTGGGGTGATCATATGCAGAAGCATAGTTTTGGCTCCCCTTTACATTGAAGGAATAAATGAGTGGATAGAAAGCCAATCACTACCTTCCCTCTATCAGAGCCAAGCTGTGAAGAAACTTAGTGGATCTGCTGATAGTAAATTTGCAAAGATCCGGTACCGTTATTTCAATGTATAAGCTCAGATGTCATTACTCCTGCTGCCCTCACCTTAATTCAGACCCTCATCACCTTATACCAAAGCTGCTATAACAACTTCCTAGCTGGTCTCCTGCTTCCAGCCTCTCATATCTTCTAGTCCACAGTAGGTCTAACTGGCTGAGAAATTTCCCTAGAATGTCGTGTACAAACAGCTAATCCTTTCCCAAGGCTCCCCACATTGACCTCATCAAGTTGAAACACCTTATTCCATGTAGTGACTTGAGGCTCTGCTTTGGCCCAACTGAGTATGACTCCATGCTTTTATTTATACTTCTTTTTATTTTTTTTGGGTCACAGCTACTGTGTTACTCAAGTTTGCTCTGGTAGCAAATGACACACAATCGCAGTGGCTCAAACAACAAACATTAATTTTTCCCTCATGTTGGAGGAGAGCTGTGGCTTGGCTGTGGATGTGTTCAGGTTCTGGGATATGTTCCACATGTCATCTCATTCTGGCTCTCAGGCTAAAGAAGCAGTCTTGCTCTGAAATGTCCCTGTCCTTTCAGCAGAGGGGAAGAGTGAGAGGTTGACCCAAAACCATACCATTTTATTTGAAGCATTAGCTTGGAAAGATGGCCTGTCTGCTCATATTCCATTGCTCAGTGTAAGTCACATGGCTAAGCCCAGCATGACCATGGCAGGGACGTATACCCTACATGCAACGGGACGGGAGAGTTATCTACCATAACCACCAGCATTTTGCTGTTTGCATCCTTTCAGACTTTTCAAATGCCAGGCCATGTGCAAGATCACACATATACTTTTTAAAAATGACTTGTGCTGTGAAATTACTTACCTAAAACTTAAAAGAAATTATTTATTTAAGGTGTCATTGATACACAATCTCTCACACCACCATTTTTAATCTCCTCTAAAACTTTTGATGGACATGTTTCTAAGTCAATATATATGTATGTGTATATATATTCTTTTATGTTCATTTTGCTTAGCTACATAATGTTCCACTTGGTAGAGACACCATCACGTCCTTGACTTTTTCCCTGCATATGGACATTTAGGTGGTTTACTTTTTTTTTCTTTGCTATTATTAACAATCCTCCTATGAACATTTTTGTTCATATATCTTTGAACACATCATTAAGATACATTACTATAAGAATCACTGGGGCATTCAAAATTCACACTTTCAAGGCTGTTGGTACATGTGGCAAATTGCCCTCTAGAAATGTGACTTACATTCCTGTCAAAAGTGACAATATTCGCTGACAAGTAAAAATGTATTTCCTCTTCTGGATTAAGCTTAAATTCAACTTTGCACATAACTCATTTTCCTAATAACTCCAGCTAGAATTAACATGATGTCTTGAATTTCAGGTTTTTTTAATTTTTAATTTTGGTATCATTAATCTACAATTACATGAGGAACATTATGTTTACTAGACTCCCCCCATCACCAAGTCCCCCCCACATACCCCATTATAGTCACTGTCCATCAGCGTAGTAAGATGCTGTAGATTCACTACTTGTCTTCTCTGTGTTGTATAGCCCTCCCAGTGACCCCCTGCACACATTATACATGCTAATCATAATGCCCCATTCCTCCCCCACCACCCACCTTATCCCTCCCTTCCCATCCATCCTCCCCAGTCCCTTTTCCTTTGGTAACTGTTAGTCCATTCCTGGGTTTTGTGATTCTGCTGCTGTTTGACTCCTTCAGTTTTTTTCTTTGTTTTTATACTCCACATATGAATGAAATCATTTGGTACTTGTCTTTCTCACCTGGCTTATTTCACTGAGCATAACACCCTCGAGCTCCATCCATGTTGTTGCAAATGGTAGGATTTGTTTTCTTCTTATGGCTGAATAATATTCCATTGTGCATATGTACCACCTCTTCTTTATCCATTCATCTACTGATGGACACTTATTAGGATGCTTCCATTTCTTGGCTATTGTAAATAGTGCTGCAGTAAACGCAGGGGTGCATCTGTCTTTTTCAAACTGGGCTGCTGCATTCTTAGAGTAAATTCCTAGGAGTGAAATTCCTGGGTCAAATGGTATTTCTATTTTGAGTCTTTTGAGGAACCTCCATACTGCTTTCCACAATGGTTGAACTAATTTACATTCCCACCAGCAGTGCAGGAGGGTTTCCCTTTCTCCACAACCTCACCAACATTTGTCATTTGTCTTTTGGGTGGTGGTGATCCTTACTGGTGTGAGGTGACATCTCATTATGGTTTTAATTTGCATTTCTCTGATGACTAGCGATGTGGAGCATCTTTTCATGTGTCTGTTGGCCATCTGAATTTCTTCTTTGGAGAAGTGTCTGTTCAGATCCTATGCCAATTTTTTAATTGGATTATTTGCTTTTGTTTGTTGAGGTGGGTAAGCCCTTTATATATTTTGGATGTCAACCCTTTATCAGGCCAAACCCTATCATTTATTAATATATTCTCCCTACTGTAGGATGCCTTTTTGTTCTATTGGTGGTGTCCTTTGCTGTACAGAAGCCTTTCAGCTTGATATAGTCCCACTTATTCATTTTTGCTTTTGTTTTCCTTGCCCAGGGAGATATGTTCATGAAGAAGTTGCTCATGTTTATGTCCAAGAGGTTTTTGTCTATGTTTTTTTCCACGAGTTTTATGGTTTCATGAGTTATATTCAGGTCTTTAATCCATTTCAAATTTACTTTTGTGTATGGGGTTAGACAATCATCCAGTTTCATTCTCTTACATGTAGCTGTCCAGTTTTGTCAATACCAGCTGTTGAAGAAGCTGTCATTTCCCCATTGTATGTCCGTGGCTCCTTTATCATATATTAATTGACCATGTATGTTTGTGTTAATGTCTGGAGACTCTATTCTGTTTCACTGATCTATGGGTCTGTTCTTGTGCCAGTACCAAATTGTTTTGATTACTGTGGCTTTGTAGTAGAGCTTGAAGTTGGGGAGCGAGATCCCTCCCACTTTATTCTTTCTCCTCAGGATTGCTTTGGCTATTCGGGGTCTTTGGTGGTTCCATATGAATATTTTAGAACTATTTGTTCCAGTTCATTGAAGAATGCTATTGGTATTTTTGATAGGGATTGCATTGAATCTGTAGATTGCCTTGGGCAGGATTTTGACAATATTAGTTCTTCCTAGCCAAGAGCATGGGATGAGTTTCCATTTGTTAGTGTCCTCTTTAATTTCTCTTAAGAGTGTCTTGTAGTTTTCAGTTTATAGGTCTTTCACTTCCTTGGTTAGGTTTATTCCTAGGTATTTTATTCTTTTTGATGCAATTGTGAATGGAATTGTTTTCCTGATTTCTCTTTCTGCTAATTCATTGTTAGCGTATAGGAAAGCCACAGATTTCTGTGTGTTAATTTTGTATCCTGCAACTTTGCTGTATTCTGATATCAGTTCTAGTAGTTTTGGAGTAGAGTCTTTAGGGTTTTTTATGTACAATATCATGTCATCTGCAAATAGTGACAGTTTGACTTCTTCTTTACCAATCTGGATGCCTTGTATTTCTTTGTTTTTTCTGATTGCCATGGCTAGGACCTCCAGTACTGTGTTGAATAACAGTGGGGAGAGTGGGCATCCCTGTCTTGTTCCTGATCTTAGAGGAAAAGCTTTTAGCTTCTCACTGTTCAGTATGATGTTGTCTGTGGGTTTGTCATATATGGCCTTTATTATGTTGAGATACTTGCCCTCTATACCCATTTTGTTGAGAGTTTTTATTATGAATGGATGTTGAATTTTGTCAAATGCTTTTTCAACATCTATGGAGATGATCATGCAGTGTTTGTCTTTTTGTTTATGTGGTGGATGATGTTGATGGATTTTCAAATGTTGTACCATCCTTGCATCCCTGAGATGAATCCCACTTGATCATGGTGTATGATCCTCTTGATGTATTTTAAAATTTGGTTTGCTAATATTTTGTTGAGTATTTTTGCATGTATGTTCATCAGGTATATTGGTCTGTAATTTTCTTTGTGGTGTTTTTGCCTGGTTTTGGTATTAGAGTGATGCTGGCTTCATAGGATGAGTTTGGAAGTATTCCCTCCTCTTCTTTTTTTGGAAAACTTTTAAGAGAATGGGTGTTATGTCTTCTCTATATATATGACAAAATTCAGAGGTGAATCCATCTGGCTGGGTTTTTTGTTCTTGGGTAGTTTTTTTTTATTACCAGTTAAATTTCATTGCTTGTAATTGGTCTGTTTAGATTTTCTGTTTCTTCCTTGGTCAGTCTTGGAAGACTGAATTTTTCTAGGAAGTTGTCCATTTCTTCTAGGTTTTCCAGCTTGTTATCATATAGATTTTCATAGTATTCTCTAATAATTCTTTGTATTTCTGTGGGGTCCATCGTGATTTTTTTGTTCTCATTTCTGAATCTGTTGATGTGTATAGATTCTCTTTTTCTCTTAATACATCTGGCTAGGGGTTTATCTATTTTGTTTATTTTCTCAAAGAACCAGCTCTTGGTTTCACTGTTTTTTTTCTATTGTTTTATTCTTCTCAATTTTATTTATTTCTTCTCTGATCTTTTATGTCCCTCCTTCTGCTGACTGTGGGCCTCATTTGTTCTTCTTTTTCCAGTTTCAATAATTGTGACTTTAGACTATTCATTTGGGATTGTTCTTCCTTCTTTAAATAGGCCTGGATTGCTATATACTTTCCTCTTAGAACTTCCTTCGTTACGTCCCACAGAAGTTGGGGCTTTGTGCTGTTGTTGTCATTTGTCTCCATATATTGCTTGATGTCTATTTTAATTTGTTCAGTGATCCATTGATTATTTAGGAGCATGTTGTTAAGCCTTTAATCTCTCTCTGCCTCAGCTTCTCTGTATTCCTGTTCTCTGATTTCTATTCCATTAATGGTCTCTTGCACCTCATCCAGTCTGCTCTTAAGTCCTTCCAGAGATTGTTTTATTTCTGTATTCTCCCTCCTAACTTGATCCTTTAGCTCTTGCATATTTCTTTGCAGGTCCATCAGCATGGTTATGACCTTTATTTTGAATTCTTTTTCAGGAAGATTGTTTAAGTCTGTTTTCCCAGGCTCCCTCTAGGAGGTTGGGTAATTCTGGACTGGATCAAATTCTTCTGCCTTTTCATGGTGATAGAGGTAGTCGTAGGCAGTTGGCGCATGTATCAGCTGGGAGAACAAAATCCCTTCCTGCTTGCTGGTCACCCTGCCCCTCTCTGCTGCTTGTGTCAGTTACCTACACACTGGGAACAGCCCTCCGGGTATCCCAGAGTCTTGTGGGAAGTGGCAGGCACACTGGGTGTGCTCTCCTGAGAGAATGGCACCCCTTTGCACCCTGCTCCTGCTTCCTCTGCCTGTGCTGGGCAGCTGCTTGGCGGTGGTGGCCCCAGGACTGGTCCAGGCAGCTGCATGCTGGGAGGAGACTCTGGGCAGCTGCTGTGGGCGTGGCTGGTCTCAGGCTGCCCTGGGAATGAATGGCAGGCTGTTTATCACTGTGAGGGGCTTCAGAGCTGTGCTGCCTCCCAGAGGGATGGGGCGTCCCAAGCTCCTCAGAATTCCCAGCTTGCTGGGCCAAGTGTGCTGGGACGATTCCATCCAGCTGTGAGGCCCCTGTCCCTTTAAGATGTTCAAAAAGTGCTCACTTTTCTTTTGTCGCAGGGGAGTCAGCTGCGGGACCCGCTCGCAGGTTTCACTTTTCCATTTCTCTAATATCCAGCACACTATGCAATGTGTGTCTGAGCTCCTGGTGTGGATTACTAGGGCTGATTACTTAGCTGTCCTGGGCTCCTACTCTCTCCCCGCTCTGACTCCTCTCCTCCCGCCGGGAGCTGGAGTGGGGGGAGCGCTCAGGTTCTGCCGGGCCACGACTTGTATCTCACCCCCTTTGTGAGGTGCTGAGTTCTCACAGATGTAGGTGTAGCCTGGCTGTTGTACTGTATCCTCTCATCTCTCTTTTAGGAATAGTTGTATTTTAAAAAATATGTATGGCTTTGGGAGGAGATTTCTGCTGCCCTACTGATGCCACCATCTTGGTTCCTCTCAAGCAGTCGAATTTCATGTTTTAAATGTAGAATTATGTGTGTGCTTTATCATCTCAACTATCTATACGTTTCTGGAGGGCAAGCACTATTCCTCAAACTCTTATTTTCCCAAAATAAAGTTTTCCCAAAATAAAGCCTCAGTACTCTGGGTTCTGGCCCCCCTGTGTCCCCTTCCCCACTCAGGGAGGGCCTGTCATTCACATTCCCTCAGAGGAGGTACCTGGGGGGGAGGAATGGATGGTAGAACACAGGCAGAAGCAGGGCAGGTCTTTCTAGTTTTGTTTTTAAAACATTAAAGCCCAGAGATGAGGGAGAATTCCCAGGCATTGAAGCAATAAAGGAGAGAGTAGGACTTATTTCCAATTTTCGGTATTGATTCCCCTGGACTGGGGAGAGGGGCATGGAGCCCTCTGAGGCATCATATCCTGCCTCATGGTAGGACAAAGGCTGTGAGACCAGAAAGTAGTGCCTAGAGGGAGCATCCAGGCCTGAGCCTTACTCTGGCAGCTAAAGGAAGGAATGCTCTCAGATGGCCTTTGTTTCCAGCATTTTTCAAAAATATTCTTGTAAAGAAATTACCATCATGTGAAGTGCAAGAGATTTACTGGGCCACATTCCTGCTTGGAAACTCTGGACAGGGGTTAATCAGTCCTGGTCCCTTTGGATGGGACACGAGTGCTCTTGATTGCCACAGTTTCCATTTTGGAATGTCCTCCTCTACCTGGCTTTGCTCATTTATAGCCTTTGAGCCTGGTCTAAGCAGCCTGTTGGAAACTTCCTGTGCTCCAAGTGTGGATTAGAAATAGCAGAGCTCCAATGGGCAGCTGAGCGTCGCTTGTATGGCACTTAGTGTGATGATTGGGGCCCCCTTCCAAAGCTTAGATGTGCTAAAATCCCTCAGCACTTGGCAAAACCTGGGGTAGAGGCAGGGCCTGGGAATAACTGAGGTTAATTTTCCTATCATCTCTTTGGAATGAGGCTCAAAACAGAAATGAAGTTGTTCATAGGAAGAAGAGCTCAGCCATTTCTTGCACAGGTGAGCAAGATTCATACCCTGTTCACACTTAAAAACTTCATTAAATGTTTAGTGAGTTGATACTGTGGCCAGGCACTTGGATATAAGTGTGAATAAGACAAAATCCTTTCCTCATGGAGCTTGTATCTCACCCAACAGTCCTCATCTTACTTGATGTATCAAAAGCATTTGATGTGGTCACTGGCTCCATGTTTCTCAGAACACTGTCTTCATTCGGCTTCCAGAACATGCACACCCTGGTCTTCCTTCTCACTGACTGCTCCTTCCTGTCTTCTTTTGCTGGTTCCTCCTGGTCCTCTTGATCTCTTACTAGTGGAGAACCTGGACTCTACCCTGCTTACATCTCTTCTCTTGTCTTTTTACTTTTACTCTTATTGGGTTATTATTTAATCTCCTAATTTTAAATTGTGTCTATTTGTAATGACTCAAATTTGTATCTCCAGCCCAAATTACTCCGATGAAGTCTACTCAACTTCATCACCCTGAGGACTTCTTTAGCTCAGTTAGTGACATTCCATCTATATAGTTGCTCAGGCCAAATCCTTGGTTGGAATCATCCTTGAAGACTCTCTTACAAACACCACATCCAATCAACCAAAAATGTTTTGGGCTCCACCTTCAGGATAGATCCAGAATCCAACCACATCTCAACACACCTCCTGCTACCAGTCTGGTCCGAGCCACTGTTTATTCTTACCTAGGTGATTGCAATAGTCTCCCGCTGGCCTTTCTGCTTTGGTCCTTGTTCCTCTTCTGTCTGTGTTCTATAGAGCCCTCAGAATATGCTGTTAACATCTTGGTTATATCATGCCTGAAACTCTAAAACCCTCAATGGCTTCCCATTCCCTTGATTAAGACCTGAAGGATGACGCATGAGGCCCTGTATTATCTAGCTCCTCATTGCCTCTCTGATTTCATGGCTGGTCACTCTTCCCTAGCCATATGACCTTGTGCTATCCCCAAGACCTTGCATTTGCTGTCCCCTTGCCTGAAACCCTCTTCCCTCAGATATTATACCTTCTCAATGAGGCCTTGCCTGACTACTATATATATAATTGGAGTAACCATCTAGCTCCTCTCCTTAACTGACTTTTCCCATGACACTTATCAATACATAAATACTGTGCATTTCACTTATTTTATTAACTACCTGACTTTCTCTCATTAAAATATAGTCTCCC
The DNA here is from genome assembly GCF_040802235.1 of Manis javanica. Classification (NCBI taxonomy): domain Eukaryota; kingdom Metazoa; phylum Chordata; class Mammalia; order Pholidota; family Manidae; genus Manis; species Manis javanica. The sequence continues at coordinate 212,998,470 of NC_133156.1, read as the reverse complement.
TGAGGCAGGATTATTGCTATTTCTGCTGCATCCCTAGTGCCCACATTGTGCTCAATAAATATTTGTTGAATGAATGAATAAAAGATGCATCTCAGAGGATAGTGTACCTGAACTGAAAAGTGTGTTATAGGGAGAAGGTGATTTTGTTTATTCCACACCCATGTATTGAGAATCTGCTATGTGTTCAGCAATGTGATCATTACTGGGGAAAAAAGAAAAAAATAAGACTGCCCTCTCTCTATTTTAAGTCCATATGGTGACATGCCCTTACTTATTCAGAATCTGCCCCAGAGGCCAAGGATGATTTAGTTTACTTAGGCAGACTACTTAGGGAGCTGTGGGACAAGTGTTTCCATCTTTTCCTTTTGAAAATCTAAGGAATTGAGTGCTTCTGGAAACCCTTTTTAGAAATCAGGTTGCATGAAAATTTTCTATCTGCCTAATGGAGCTGCAGGGGATCAGAAATGAGAAAGAGACAAACTTGTAATAAACCAGTTTTACTATTAGAAAATCATGCAACTGCTTTTGTGGTTAGACTTAAGAAAATCAAGTTTTGGTGTTACTTTTTGATGTAAATGTTTCCTTATGAGCTTATTTCTCTGTCCCTGGGATAATAGAGATGTAACTGGATTGCCTTTTTTGTAAAGGGTAGGGCCGTATGTATTCAAATTGAGTTTTAGAAGGAACCACTTACTATCACTATAGGTCTGGGTCAAATGCAGTGTTGGGCAGCAGTAAAATGGTTAATTAAGAATTATTTTATGTTGAAATATGTTTTCCAAATGTTATTTTAAAGGAGCTTAGAAAAGCTCACCATTTTACAGGGATGTTAAACCGCTTGTCACACATTCACGTGGGACTCACTATCAGGTGAGGCCAATGTTCTCAGTCAGATAAAAATTGTGAACATGAGTGGTCCATAATTTTTATAAAAATGGTGTAGCATTCTAAACATCCTTCTAGAACACCGAGAAAGTCATGTCGTAAACGGCAGGGTGCTCAGAACATCATAGAAGCAGTAGGAGTGGAGACATGTCCTCCCTGTTAGAGAAAGAGGTGGCCATTGCTGGAGGAGGGTTTGTGCACATCTTCCATGCTAAGCTAACTTGAGATAATAAGGATTTTTCATAAACATAATAAACAAATCATAGACAAACAGAAACAATGCAGTTCTTTCTTTTTCCCTTCCTCTCTCTTTTTAAATTGTTTGGGGGAAAGCCACTGGCATTATACTTACCCCCATTGCTTTCCATGACTATATACCAAACATTCTCTGACATTTAATAGGAAAATGGAAAACTTCAGAAGGCCCAGGTAGAGTTTTGGTGAAAAAGACTAACGAAAGCTTTAATCTCAGACCCTGGGAGATGTCTCGCCTTTTTAAGTAGAAGCAGATTTGATATCGTTCCTTTATTAAAACCATCTGAGGCACAAAACTCCTTCTCAGTTGCCCCGAGTAACTTATTTTCCAGCTCTGTCTTCAAACACTTTGTCTTCTAATAAAGCATGTTATAGTTTGTTCAGAAGACTGATAACCTGAGAGTTGTGAATAATGGAAAAATGACAGAAATTGCTATACATAATCAGTTGGCAAAGGAGAAGAAATAACAGCTGCTTGACTGTTGTAACATAAATTTTTAAATTGAACTTGTAAGTCAGTATGTATGGATGCCAAGTAACAGATTTTCTTCAGCAACATCAAGATGGCTTAAGGCCACGCAGATAACAGTTTGCTGGTGGCTTTCTTCTCCTGTGAGCCTTTGACTTTGGAAGGATATTGGCCAAAGAACGATGGGAAAGGGTACTTTTAGAGCCATAGTTGATCAGGGTCCCAGACCGCCCCAGTGCAAATTCCTCTGAAACCAGACAGTGACGTTATTACAGACACATTTTTGTCAGCCGTACGGTGTCAACCTCCATGAATTCAGGAAGGTACTGATTTATGGGAAAAAAATCAATGGTATCTTGAAAAGTTGATTGTCAGATTGATCAAAATTAGTATTCAATGTAATAATGGAACTTGATTTTTATAGGATACTATGGACAGTCATTTTGCAAGAGAAGGAATTTTTGGAGGAGCATGTTAATTCAGGTGACCTAAGTAGGAATTTCAGCTCTTCCCCTTTCTGGCTTTATGATGGGTGCCTGGGATTTAAACCTAAGGAACCCATCTTATCTATAAAATGAACTGTATGATCTTATTTGGGAGGGTCTATCAAAATGAGATCATGAATATATGGGATTTGTTGGTTTTTGTTTGCTAATTTTTAAAAATTAAGAAATTGAAATACAGAGAATAATCTGACAAATACCCATGTACCAACCACCAGACTTAAAAAGTAGTAACATCTGCCTTATTTTCTTCTTTTCATTTTTTAGAAACAAAATATTAGCAATGCATGTGGTTGCTCTTTATCTCTTTCTTTACCTTCCTTTGCAGAGTTAACCACTATCTTGAAATTGGTGGTTTACTTTCCCATCTGTATTTATATGCTTACTATATACATATGAATCCCTAAACAATATATAGTATTGTTTTGCAGGTTTTACATATTTACATAAATGAAATAGTTTTAAATCATTTTGTAGTTGCCTTTCCTCACTTGATCTTGAGATTTAACTGGGGTCGATACATTCATTAACAAATAGTGTGTATTCATTTATGCTGCTGACAAATGATCCATTATATGTAATTATTAATTTCCTCAGTAACAACTTTGAGCTTGCCTCTAAATTTTTGCTCTTCAAACAACGTTTCAATGGACATCCTTGTACCTCTCATCTTGAACTCACATAGGATGCTTCTCTAGGTTTTGCATCTAGAAGTAAAATTCTGGGCCATAGGTATATGCCTCTTCAGCTTTGCTAGATATTGCCGAATTACTCATCAAAATATTTGTACAAAAAATATTTACCACATAGGAGGGTTCATTTCTCCCCTTCCTCCTCAACAATATTTTAAACATCTTGTTTTTCTGAAGTGGTATTTCACATCACCTTGTGTTTCCTAGATAGTTGCCAAGACTGGGAAATTTTAGGTATCTCAGTTTCTCTTCTGTGAATCGCCCGTTCATAATCTTTCCTCATTTTATTGTATTCATATTTTTCTTAGTGATTTGCATAACAAATGGCTCTTCCCAAGTATGTGGTTTGTGTTTTAACTTAGTTTATGGTACCTTATATCACGAAAAGTTTAATTTTCAATATAGTTAAATTCAATATAATAAAAAAAAGGAAATCAACCTTTTCCTTTAGATTTGTGCCCTTAGCATTTCTCATAAGAAACAATTCATTTCCCTATGTTCATAAAAATATTCTCTCCCTATTTATTTCTTGCAAAGTCCTAATACTCACATTTAGGTTTTTAATCTGTCTCTGAAGTAAGGTTGAAATAAGTTGTATTTTTTTTTTTGCATGTGGACAATCTTAATTATAGCAATATTTATTGTAGAGTTATCCATTTCCACTGACTTGCTATGACACCTTGTATACATGTGTTTTTTTCTCCCTTCTGAGCTATTTCATTGGTCTACTTCCTCTTTCTTTGGACAAATACCACATTTTCTGAAAGTTAATGTAACTACTTGTTTTCAGACTTGCATATCTCCCTAGTCATCAAATGGTTGTGACTATTCTTGGCCCTTTCCTTTTCCATATGATGTTTATCAGCTTGTAAAATTCTGCAAAATAGCCTGTGGCAATTTTACAGGAATTGCATTAGAATTTATAGATCAATATGAGAAGAAATGATATTTTAATGATATTGAGTCACCCATCCACTCATTACCTTATATATTTCTCCATTTACTTTATTTTTTAATGTCATACAATAATATGTTAAAATTGCCTCCCCAAATTTTGAACATCTTATGTATCTCCTATTAATTTTTTTCGTTGTTTCTGTGCATGGATCCTTTTTAAAATTTAAAATTTTCTCCTTAGTTGTTGCTTCCAAATAAGATTTTACTAATTTTTACAATATTTTTTTATAAAGCAACTTTGCTGAATTTGCTTAAGTCCCAATTATTTTTCTGTGTATTTCCTTGTATTTCTCTGCCTAATTGAATTATTAGAAAATAATGATAATTTTATTTTTTCTTTCTAATCCTTAATTTCTTTCTTATTTTTCTTATTGGATTGGCTAGAACCACCAATATCATGATGAGTAGAAAGGGTAATAACAGACAGCCTCATCTTGCTCCCAATCTTAAATAAATTTATCCTAATATTTCACAAATAAGTATATGATATTCACTGTAACAAAGCACTCTATTGAAGTTATATCCTTCTATTCCTAATTTGCTAAGAGTATGTTTTGCTTTTTAATCATAAACCTATGTCAAAATTTATTGGAATTGGGTTTTTTTTTTTTGTTTGTTTTCTATGTTAAAGGGGTAAGTTATATCAATAGATTACCAATAGTTGAACCATCCTTGCATACCTGGGATAAACCCTACTTAGTTGTAACTTAACACACTCTCACACGCACACACGCACTCAGTTGGATTTATTTTGCTTGTATTTTATTTAGGCCTGTTCTATCTATATCATTAGTGAGATTAGTCAGTGATTTTTTTCACACAGTACTTATTCAATTCCAAGTATTCAAAATTTCCAGAATGATGTTTTGATTGATTATGAAAGACTTAAAGTCATGTTTTTACATTTCCAAATGTGTTTGTTCACCTATCTTTTAGCTGTTGGTTTCTGATTTTATTCCTTTCTGTAATCATTTAAATGCTGTTACTGTTTGTCTCCTTCAAATTGTTCTCTCTTCTATCTAGCTTTAGGGTTTTTAATTGAGCCTATTGTCATGTCTGTTGGTTTTCCCTTATTGCAAATAATGTCCAGGTGTTGATTCATTGTGTTATTCATTGTGAGCTTATCTGTGGTGAGATATTTTCACACTGGCTTCCTGTGCTTTCGGTTGTGGACATTTGTCTATAAGGTATTTTGTATTTGTTTCTACTTGAATCCCTAGGATTCCCATGGTCTGGGACCTGTTTTTATATTAATTTCTCAGTTTGCCATTGCTTTATCACACAGGCAGTGTATATCTGACCCCAACATTCACCTATGTCCCAGGCTGGGATCTTTCCTTCTTCTCAGATGAACTCTTTCTTTTTCCTAGAACCCCTGTAGATGACAAGCTGTACCACTGCTGCTTTGGACTAGTGAAATGCTGCCCTTCTGGAATCCTTGTTTTTTGGGAGATTGCAGTTCCCTTCTCTGCCCTGTTAAGAGACCAAAAAAAAAGTCTTGTTTCTTCATGTATATTGAAACTCCAGTCCCAGCCAGCATACCTCCTGGGCCACTGAGGCCCTCTGTTTGTATGCTTACCACTCTAGTGTTGAGTCACTTCATTTCTGTAATTCCCCATTGAGACTGGCCATATATTAGATACAATTTAGGTTATATTTTAGAATTTCTTATTTTCTAAGGATAGGAGTGGATACATCATTAGAGAAGATTAACTTGTTATAATCTATGTAGAATTTTATAAATGTAAGCTAGAGGTAATTTTTATCTTGTACTGCAGACTTTTATTCCTGGAGTCAATTATTCTTGTAAATAATTGTTTTCATGTATAAGCTTAGCTTAAAACAGGGTACATATAATTTCTTTAGGTTAACTTCACTTAGAGGAAAACTAAGTATGAATTGCAGTTCTGTTCTAAGGCTGTCATAGAGCCTTGGAAAAAGAATTATGGGTCCTGGCTGCAGGGAGAAAACATAATTCCTTTTACTGCTGATTTATAGGGATATTTATATTTACATCAGTGTTAATTCTCTGGACCAGGATCAATCAGACTCTGCTGGGCAGTATAAAGCCAAGAAGCTCAAAGTGATGTGCGCCGCTTTCTATGTCTAAAAGGATTGATTTAAGCATTTTGATAGATTGACAAGCTTTCCACTTATCTGCTTTTTCACTGAATTCTAAACATAGAAATGGGCTTCTTTCCCATATGGAGGACACTAAAAATTATTTCCTGAAGAACAATTTTTCCCACTTTAGGCCTCATTCTCTTTGACAGGCTGAAGTTTTTGTCAGCAATAGATGAGATTTCTGATGGTTACCCAGATTGCCTCTCTACTGAAGTCCTGAAATACTAGCTGATACATTCAAGTTAATATGGATTTTCTCTCCTTTTAAAAATGTTGATGACTCCTAGTTTCTAACTTTGCACTGTTATAGAAACTCATTTCAAAAAGGAGAGGAGCAGTTAGTAAACCCAGACAATTCCACAGCAGAACTGCTTATTGTTTTATTTTGAAAATAACTGGACAGTTTAGGAAGAAGCAGTAACTCTATTATGTGAGCTGACACCTTAAGGTGTTATCTGAATTTAGGTACCTACTATGACAAGGAATCTACTAACAACTTTGAAAATGTTTATATGTTAGTGCATTTAAAAGACAGAGCTCCTTGAAATAGTTGGTAAAGGAAATACAAACAAGATCCCAACGAATAAATATCTAGTTGTCCTTCCCAGCTTTTGACATTGACAGATATTTAGTCATTGAAAAAAGGGTGACAAGAAGTTTGTGTCTGATTGAAACAAAGTACTTTAGAGGGGATGGGGGAGAAACTGGAGAGAAGGCCAATCAACCATCACTGTGACCACGACATGCTCACCTGAGGTTAACCCTAAAACATCCTCAAATAATCTTAAATGAAACTTGGGATATGTGGGCAGTGATTTCATTCATGATATGAACAGCCTAACAATTGGTAATTGAGTCTTCTTGACACTTTCTAATATTTTGACTCTTTAGAGTAACTCACACTGAATTCATAGTGCACAAGTAGTCAAATATTATTTGGCATTCCACTGGCCAGTTGGGGTAGGTAATATCTATTCCTGAAATAATACCTTCATTAGCATTATATGGAAGCTATTTTGAAACACTCTCTCAAAGACACCTTTCAGTGATTAGGGAGAGAATTAGTCTGGTTCAAATCCCCACTCTGTCCCTATCCAGTGGCTACCCTTGCAAAGTGGCTTCAGTGTCTCATTTTGTAAAATGTAGATAATAAGAGTACCACCCTTAATGGGTAGTTGAGAAGATTAGATTAGACATAGAAATCATGTGTGTCCCACATAATGAGCATTTAGTGTCAGCCATTGTAATTACATATGCATATTCTGCATGGAAACACACTCAAAGTACTTAAACTAGAGCTCTTACCAACATACTAATGATTACAACAGAATCTAACATTCTTTTGGGAAATAAAATTTGATTTTTCTCCTGAGAAAAAAGCAGTCTATGTAGGTGATGATTCTTTGGGGGAAAAAAAGCGCCTCTTTTTTTTCAGATATTTCAACCTCTTTAGGAGTAAATCCTAGACAAGCAAATGCAAACTTTAGCTCTAGCTGTGTTTTGCTGATTACTCATTTTTCTAATCCAAAATTTAATGAAAGAAATCTGATGTCACATCTGGGCAAGGGGAACTTAAATCAATTTTTTTATCATGCTGCTTTGTCCAATTCCTTTGCCTTTGCAATGTTACTTTAGTGCCCCTCTTCCTCTTCTTTTGCTGTTCAGAATAGAGGTTTTTCCTACTGGACTGTCTGCTCTGACTTTTGAGACGTTGGCTTGCCAGCTGGGAATAGAGTTTGTGTAACAGTAGAAAGCCCTCACTTGTGAATCTCTGGTTTGCATTAGACCATTATGGTTTATTGTTCTGAGGACTCTTGAAGGTGGATTCAAACCCATGGTGCCATGCGACCTCTCCAGGGTGAGCCATTTCTTTAAAATGGATGTTTACTTGACATTGCTGAGTTTAGAAATTACTTGGGTAAATCTTTAGATACAACTCATCACCATCATGTATCAAATAAGGATAATCTAAATGCCTTGAAGGCATGTATAAAATATGTAATTGCCCTTGAAAATAAGCACAAATAATTTACTGGTAAACATTTGATTTACCAGACCACATCCCACTTCCTCAGGCTGCAGTCTGTTCCACAAATACTGTTAAAACCCATATTTATTTATTGGTTCACTGTGATCCTAAGTCAGTGGCTACTTCTAAGGCTTTTTTTCTGAGTCAAAAAGTAATAAGAGACAGAGTAAAGGATATTTTATTGATTCAACCGTTGACTTCTCTGACTTCCATTGCTCCCTGGGCTGATTGGCGGGCTGATGCTCATTAGACCTCACCTAAACCATTGGCAATCAAGATCGCACCTACCCACCTCCAATCTGAATTTTGTGTGCTTACCTCTCTGATCCTCCTAGCAAGATTTTCTTTCTTTTTTTCTTTCTCTGCAGCCAGGTGTGTAAAGACCAGCCCTCAAATCAGTTGTCCTTATTTGTGACTTCACACTTTGTCTGAGGTTCTCTTCCTCTCCTCCCAGTTCTGCATTCTCATCTCCATCTCTCCCTGACCTCCTGGTCTAAAATTCTCTTAGACTTGACTGTTCACCCCCATGACCCCCATCCCCAAGAAGTTGTCATGTCCAATTCCACTGACCTAGACATTCCTGAGTATAGAAGTCAAACTGTGTACACAATGAAGAATATTCTTCTATTTCGCTCTGGGCTTTCAGCATTCCCAGTGTGAACACTGGTGGTCCCCACACCTGCTCTGGGCCACCCCAGTTGGATTGTATGGACAAAGATAGCCTTTTATTTCTTTGGCATCTCATGTTGAAAAAGCACTCTACCATCCATGTCTGTACATATATTTTGTTCACTGTCTCATCTGGGTCTAGTGTATCTTTGTTTTCAAATGACTGTTAAAGTGTATATTAAGTATTTTATTATTGAAGGCAATGTCCACAATAAGTTTTCATATGTGCTCTTTCAAATACAGCATAAAAGTGATATATTGTTTTATTTGTATGTATTTGCATATATCTACAAATACATATTTACCACTAAATTATTCGTGCTTATTTTCAAGGCAATTACATATTTTATACATGCCTTCAAGGGATTCAGATTATCAAATCATGCTGATGATTTGTATCTAAAGATTTACCCAAGGGATTTTTAAACTCAGTAATGTCAAGTGAACAGCTGTTTTAAAGAAATGGCTCACCCTGGAGAGGTCACATGGCACCATGGGTTTGAATCCACCTTCAAGACCCTTCAGAACAATATATCACTTATCTTACCTTCTCATTGCCTACAAATCTAGAAGAAAGATGGGGTAAAAACAGCAGCAGGAGAAAATGGAGAGATTGGAAAACCTTGTCTCGAGTCAAGAATGGGCTTCAGAGATACGTGGAAAATTGCACAAAAAGGAATAAAGGTTTTCCTACTATATGATATGTCCATAATTGCTTGTTCATTTCTTTTTCATAGTGTTATTTGCCTCACCAAACTAAATCATCATAAGAAAAAGAAAGCTGGTTTATTTTGTTTAGGAAGGCACCTTATTAGGCTTTTTGATTTATGTGTATGGATATACCAATTCAGTTTTCCTGGGTCTCAACCTGTAAGATCAGAGTTCTGAACAGGGCTAATAAATGAATTTGATTGCAGTGCACCTGCTTAGTCTGCTAATATATAGTAATTTATGAATATTATAATTATTCACAGCTATTTAAGAATGGAGAATATTCCAAGCATGCTTAACAAATCCATTATGCATGAAGAACTGTATGTATTTAGATGATTCCTGGGGGTAGTAGCATTATTCATTCCACATGTTTGAAGATGTTTTCTTGAGAATTTCAGTGTGTTACAGAATCTCTGCCTGCAGACCCCAGTGATATCTGCTTACCACTGGAAGCAAGTTCTTTGTACCCAAAATAGCCCTTTTTAAATTTTACTATCCTTGGGACTTGAAGAAAAAGAAAGGAAAACCTAGACCATATTTACTTGTAAGGATGGACACAGTCCCATGAGGCATTTTGCATTAAACTTCTGGAAAAGCATTTCATATGTTGCTCCTTGTAGGAAGCTGGGATAAAGCAAAGAATTCTGCTGACATCTGCAGCTGTTTTAACTTTTGAAAGCTTATAAATGTGCTATGACAGCTAAGCCTCAATACCAGTTTTTTTGCATTCCTTCATGAATTCATTCACTATAAAAGTACTGAGTGCCCATGATGTACAAGCACTGTGCTTGGTGTTAGGAGCAGTGTGATAAGGAAAAGAGGCTCACCTCTTGGGGTTTACATTTCAGGAGGGGAGACAGATGGTAGGAAAGTAGTTATGCAGTTTTGTACGCACAAACACACACACATGTATTAACCATTAGCTGTGGGAGGTGCTAAGAAGGAAAGGTCCAGGGTGCTCTCCGAGTGTCCAGGTAACATGAGGTCGGAGAAATCTTCCTTAGGGCACTGAGCTTTGAGCTGAGATGTGAGGGAGGTGGCATTAATCAAGATGGGTAGAGGTGTGGGTGGATGGGAGACAGAAAGTGTGACTGTGATGGTTACATTGATCTGTCAGCTTGGTTGGGCTGCGGTGCCCAGTCGTTCAGTCAAACAGCAGTCTAGATGATGGCATAAAGTTTTGTCTGTGTGTGATTATCTTTTAAATCAGTAGACTTTGATTCAGGCAGATTACCCTTCAAATTGTGGATAGCCCTCATCTAGTCAGTTGAAGGCCTTAAAAGCAAAAACTGAGGTCTCCCAAAGAGGAAGGAGTTAAAATGCTGCCTCCAGACAGCAAAGTAGAAATTTTGCCTGAGTTTCCAGCCTTTAGACTCAAGACTGCAACATCAACTCTAGCTGGGGTTTCCAGCCTGCCAGCCTGTCCCATGGGTTTTGGGCTTGCCACCCCCCACAGTCATGTGAGCCAGTTCCTTAAAATAAATCTCTCTGTTTGCCTGTCTGTCTCTCCTTTTTCTCTAGATAGCTAGATAGGTAGGTAGCTAGCTATCTAGCACTAGAGCTGTAGATGTAGATGTAGTTCTGTCTGCTATTGGTCCTGTTTCTCTGGAGAACCCTAATACAGGAGGTGAGGAAGACTAGCACAAGGAACCACATGGACAAAGGCTCTGTGGTGGGAGACTGGCATTTGAGGGAATAAAAAATGGGCAGTATTACTGAAGCACAGAGAGCTCAGGGCTGAAGGAGTAGCCAGGCCAGAGTTTTGTGCTGAGAAGCAACTTTATGCAGAGCTGGGACTTTAAACACAGCTGCAAATATTAATTCCTTGAATTTGTCTATGACTCTATTCTTTAAAATCCACTCAACCTTCAGAATTTTCAATTATAAAATATTATATTTTCTTATGCTTTTCTTACCACTCTATAAGATTTCCAATCAATCACTTACATATACTAAAATTCTTTTCCCTCTTCTTATCGCTCTCCTTTCCCTTATATATAGTCTGCTGCCTCCCTAAACGTTTCCTCTTTTGACCTTCAAATTACCTGTGATGTTGAGCATTTCTGCTGAGTCTTTAGGTCCAAATTTGAACTTTGGTTGCAGTGTATCCACTCAATTAATTTTGCTCCCATATCCTTTGCTGTGACATTTGGTTGTGAGACCCTGACTTTCTTTTGAGAAATTATGCCTCTCTCATTCTGAACTATCTTGGAGGCTGCCAGTAAAGGTGCCCTGCTTTACCTAAGCTAGTGTGTGGGATCTTGGGCAGGAGAGGAGGTGGCTGGACCTGATTCATCTTCCTAGTGTCTCCTTGAAAAGAAGGCCCAGCTGTTCTTGCTATCTAGGTCCTCAGCTCTGCCCTGGCTTCTTTCCTTTCTGAAACCAGGATTTCCAGTTTTACCTTTAAAGTTGTAAGCGACCCCATATACCCCTATTAAGTCCCTTCTTTCAAGTTTGCTAGGAACAGTTTCTGAGGCTTGCAACCTAAACAGCCTACTGCTTCAGCATGAAAGGAGAAGCATGAAGAGTTAGGTGTAACTGCAGATCACAGTATGGGTGAAGCCAGAACCAGTTGGGTCCATCAGTGAGTCTGTTATTGAAGAGTTTCAGAACTTCTCCCAGAATTCCAAGAGAGGTGCAGTCTCGGGGACATGGCATGAGTTCTGTGCAGAATGTAGGAACTTAATCCTTTATTTTGTGCCACAGAAAATGACTGGTCAGCCTGGGTTGTAGAGAATAGATGCCCAATAAAGCAGTGTCATGGAAAAGAGCTCCCTGAACCTGCTACAGGTACCCGCCATGACCCGGATCAGCTTGGAGGTCACAGCCAGAACCATCGTCCTCTTAAGGCCTCAAAGGGCCAGAGAGCTCACCTCCTGAGAGAACTCCATGGCCATAAGGGCCTTATTCTAAAATGGCTATTCATGCAACTCTGTTTCTGCGGGAGGAATATGTAGCCCAGGCCAAAATGAGGATTACGGCTTGTCTAGCAAATAGAGTCAATGAAAATAAATATGCTGACAATTTTGCTTCTTACATGAATCTTGTGGGATTAGTTAATGTACATCCACTGCTGAGACACTGATCGAATACCTGAGCTTATGAATCTGAAGATTGGGCTATAGAAGATTGGGCTGTGACTATCTATGGTCAGTTCATTCATTCAAATAACATTATGAAACCATAACTTCTTTGCAATTCCATAAAGTCATATTTTTCCCTTATTTTATCTTACAGGCAAAGGTTGCCTGTCCAAGAAGTCTCTCTAGGACAGGAATGACATGATCACATTACAAAGAATCCTGGTTGTGGGACAGAGAGACTCTGGCAGAAGAGAGAGCTGGTAAGCAGTTCCCATGAGGGCCTTGAGGAAAGTTGAAGAGATCTGCCCTGAGGCCATGGCTGTGGGGACAGGGTGGGATGCCAGCTGCTGGATTGAACTAGGGTCTTATACCTCCAGGACCTGTTGGATGTAAAGGGTGAGGGATTGGCTGGAATCAAAGAATGCTAAAGAAAGCTTTGTCATTTTTCATTCGTTAAATAGCCTTGTCTGAATTCCCACAAACAATGCTGTGATAATTAAATTGTGACAGTATGAAAAACCAAATCTGAATTAAATTAGTGCTATGTCAGCCCATCGCACAAAACCACAAATTCCCTAAGAGGTTTAGCAACATATTGGATAAAGTGAAATTAATCCTTTAGAGCCACAAGTTGACATATGCGTATGCTATGAATCCATAAACTGTACTGTGGGCATTAGAAAAGGAAGCTAAAAAATGCAGGCAAACACATCTGTATTCTGTCCTGCAAATAAAGCCTAGTTCACGATGTCATTTTCTTTTGTAGTGTTGAACCAGGAGGAGGTTGGGAAATGTCCACCTCATTGACCTTTACAATCCACTGTGCTGTTGATTATACCCCCACACAAATTGGATGGCGCTGTGCAGTCAGGTCACTATTTAATCTGACTCATTAGCCTAAATTTAGACACGGCTGTGATTCTAACAGCAAGTGACAAAAACCAGAGAATTTCAAGTTCTTGTTGGCTGCTCAGGGTTACATTCCCCTCAGGCGAAGTCGGAGCTGCCAGCCGCATTAATGAAAATAGCCAGCCTGTTAGGAGAATAATAACCAGGAGGTGCTGCAGATAAGAATTGTAGAGGATTAAAACTCTCTTCAACTTTTGGCTTCCTAGTTAAAATACTTCCTTTGTTTTGCATATTTTTAAAAGCAAGACCTGTAAGCAAATTTGGTGACTGTCCACTAGCCTGCATGAAATAAAGGGCTGTGTGGTTATGTGATGAATTGGAATCATTACTGTAAACAGTCTTGATGTTGGGAGCAGATTTTTGGCTTTAATCTGTGTGAAATAGTTGCAGATTTGCCAATAAGTCATAGAATACAGTAGTTCGTATGTGATTCTGAAGCCCTAGTTACAGATATTTTGAAAACTGGACCCCACTGATGCCTGAAAGAACCAGAAACGAGTCTCATCTGATTCCTTTGGACTTACTAATACTTCACTTTCAGGGGTACAAAGAGGGCTTTGTACCCCTGAGCTGATAGGCCCCGCTGGAGGGGATGTGCATGGCAGGGAATGTGCCAAGAGACTTAAAAAAGAAAATAGAAAGGCAGTGTAGACACTGTCTAAATGAAGTGCCATGTTTTTGTTCACTCTATAGAGCCCCGTTTTTGTGCACAGCAGATTCAGGAACATCCAAACACTGGCTTTGCTTAAGTTAATGTGCTCACCTCCTTTATATTCTCTTCTAATTAGCAATGCTATTATGCTTAACATGCTTCAAATGCCAATATGCTTAATTTTATTAGGAAACAGCACAAGCCTCTCGATTTGGGATAATAAAAATTATTTCTATTCTTCTATTTTAACAGATGGGTGTAGCTAGAACTCTTGCAGGGGTAGATTTCCTGGGTTCTAATCCCCAGTTCAGGAGTTGCAACATTTTTGCAATCAATGCTGCCTTTTGAATGATGGTAATTTTGATGACAATCTCCAAACATTAAACTGGACAGCAAAACACTAGTGTAACTAGTCCAACTGTGAAGCCATGTCATCTGCAGTTATTATCACAGGCACAGTCACTCCGCAAATGGTATAGCTGCTTCAGTAGATTGACTGCTCTGCCCACCGTCTCTTATGTACTCACGAGGAGAGTATATCACATTCCCAGTAAGCACACTGTCTTTCTTTGAATACTCTGCTTCTTAACATTTGTTCTAAACTTGTGACTCCCTGCTCTGTACCCCACTCTGCAAACCCACAAATCTTAAACATTCCGTCTGGCATGCATTGCCAGAGTGGTGAGTTTTACTCTGTTGCAGCAAAAATAAATTTTATACAGAGATGAAAACTTGGCAGCACATTTATGTGGCTTTTGAGCATGCCTTGGAAAACTGCCTTTGCACAATATTAACACCTCAGATAATCTCAGGCAAGTCACAGAAATTGTGTCTTGATTTCTCCTTCTGCCAAATCTGGGTAAATCTGGTTTTTACAGAAATACCAATGAAAGCATCGTGAGTACTCTAAAGGCAAACAGTTATGCAGGTTGGATTCTCTAGGAAACTGACTGTGAGATGGATCAGCACAGCAGAAGGGTACTAGGGAGTATTCCTGGGATTAAGAAGTATGGAAGAAATGGAACAAGGAGGACATGGCAGAGGAAAAACTGGCTTTGGTTCCATCTAAGGTCAGCCAACCCCATGAAAAACTCTGAGGCTGGCATGGTGCTTTTGGGTTGTGCCACTCTGAAGTGAGGGAGCGAACTCTTTGTCCAGGTTGACCAGTCATTGAACACAGTCCACCCTAGGAAGGCATGGTGACTTAGGGTGCAGGGGCACTCTTGTTTTGAGGCAATTTCTGGAGTGAGTGTTCTGCAGGGATCTGTCATCTGACAATCTTCCCAGCAAGTGGGGCACCAAGCCTTTATTCATGAAGTGGGGGTCTAGGATGCCCAGCATAGGACACATGAGAAAAACCAAGCGAGAAGCTGTTTAGGTGAACTGCTTTGCGTTGGTTTCCCAAGGAGACAGAATTATGACACGACTGGTTGCAGAGAGGATCCCTTTTCTTTACCTCCAGCACAGTCACACAAAGTACCCGTGCTCCCTGATGACTCAGCATTCTGAGGAAAGGTCTGTAAGTTTCTTACAAAGCTAAACATATTCTACACTAGGACCCAGCAATTCCTCTTCTAGGTACTTATCCTAGAGAAATGAAAGGATGCGTTTATAAGAATTTTCGTAGAAGTTTTGTGCAAAAATTTTGCCTAAGAATCTTTGTAGAAATTTAATCTGTAATAGCCAAAGCCTAGAAACAATCCAGGTGGAATAGTTATCAGCAGTAAAAAGGAATGCCCTACCAATACATGGAGTAACATGGGTGATTCTCCAAAACATCATTTTGAGTGACAGAACCTAGTTCCAAAAAGTATATACTGTATAATTGATTTATCAGAAGTCCTAGAATGGGCAACACCAATCTATGGTGGAAACCTCAGAACAGTGTTTGCCTCTGAGGATGGGGGGTGAGAGAGGGGATTGACTGAGAAGGGTTATGAAAGAACCTCCTGGGAACGGTCTGCTTCTTAATATGGACATGCATTTGTTAAGACTCAGCAATGTAGTTTAATATTGGTGCATTTCATTATATGTAAATTTCCCATTAAAAGAAAAATTGTAAACAAATATTGAACTCTACTTAATTATTTACATACAGATTATTTGAGGGTAAACTGTAGTGACACACTTTACTTTGTAATGTGTCAAAAAATAAAATGGATTAATGGGTAAAGAAAACATGGATAAATGTAAAGGCGTGCTAATCTAAGTATAGTAAAAACTTAATGATACTGCCTGGGTGGTGGGTATATGAGTGCATATAAAATCCTTTCAACTTGGTCTTTGAAAATGTCAAAATAAAATGTTAGGGTCAATACATTTGGGGACAATGGGGATGGTTCAGTAAGAGTGGGATATTAGGTGATTTTTAGGGAATTATTTTTTCAAGTGTTCTTTGGTGGTTTAGTGGTATTGTGGTTATGCTTGAGAGCTTATTCTTATGAGAAGTGAACTAAAACATTTAATAATGAAGTATCATAATGTCTGCAACTCATTTGAAAATGATTCAATAAAATTTAGATAATTGGGCAAATAGGGCAAAATGTTAACAATTGTTGAATCTAGACCATGATTACTGGGATGTTTATTTTTCTTTTTTTTTATTAACGTGTCATTGATATACAATCTTATGAAGGTTTCACATGAGCAACATTGTGGTTACTACATTCACCCATATTATCAAGTCACCCCCACATCCCATCGCAGTCACTGTCCATCAGCATAGTAAGATGCAATAGAATCATTACTTGTCTTCTCGGTGCTATGTTGCATTATGTGACCTACCTATATGATGTGTGCTGATCATAGTGTCCCTTAATCCTCTTCTCCCTCCATCCCCACCCACATTCCCAACCCCTTCCCTTTGGTAACTGCTAGTCCCTTCTTGGAGTCTCTGAGTCTGCTGCTGTTCTGTTCCTTCAGTTTTGCTTCATTGTTAAACTCCACAAATGAGGGAAATCATTTGGTACTTGTCTTTCTCCACCTGGCTTATTTCACTGACCATAGTATCTTCCAGCTCCATCCATGTTGTTGCAAATGGTAGGATTTGTTTCTTTCTCATGGCTGAATAGTATTCCATTGTGTATTTGTAGCACATATTCTTTATCCATTCATCTACTGATAAACACTTGGATTGCTTCCATATCTTGGGTATTGCAAATAGTGCTGCAATAAACACAGGAGTGAATAAGTCTTTTTGAATCTGTGATCTTGTTTTCTTCAGGTAAATTCCTAGGAGTGGAATTCCTGGGTCAAGTGGTATTTCTTTATTTAAAATTTTTTTTGAATCATTAGTATACAATTACATGAGCAACATTGTGGTTACTAGATTTCCCTCATTATCAAGTCCCCACCACATAACCCATTACAGTCACTGTCCATCAGCATAGTAGGATGCTATAGAATCACTAATTGTCTTCTCTGTGCTATACTGCCTTCTCTGTGCATCCTCTGCCACATTATGTGTGCTAATCATAATGCCCCTTTTCCCCCTTAACTCTCCCTTCCCACCCATCCTCCCCAGTCCCTTTCCCTTTGGTAAATGTTAGTCCATTCTTGGGCTCTGTGAGTCTGCTGCTGTTTTGTTCCTTCAGTTTTTTCTTTGTTCTTATACTCCACGGATGAGTGAAATCATTTGATACTTGTCTTTCTCTGCCTGGCTTATTTCACTGAGCATAATACCCTCTAGCTCCACCCAAGTTGTTGCAAATGGTAGGATTTATTTTCTTCTTATGGCTGAATAATATTCCATTGTGTATATGTACCACATCTTCTTTATCCATTCATCTACTGATGGACACTTAGGTTGCTTCCATTTCTTGGCTATTGTAGATAGTGCTGCAATAAACATAGGGTACATCTGTCTTTTTCAAACTGGGCTGCTGCATTCTTAGGGTAAATTCCTAGGAGTGGAATTCCTGGGTCAGATGGTATTTCTATTTTGAGTTTTTTGAGGAATCTCCATACTGCTTTCCACAATAGTTGAACTAATTTACATTCTCACCAGCAGTGTAGGAGGGTTCCCCTTTCTTCACATCCTCGCCAACATTTGATGTTGTTTGTCTTTTGGATGGTGACCATCCTAACTGGTGTGAGGTGATATCTCATCGTGGTTTTAATTTGCATTTCTCTGATGATTAGCGATGTGGAGCATCTTTCCATGTGCCTGTTGGCCATCTGAATTTCTTCTTTGGAAAAGTGTCTGTTCAGCTCCTCTGCCCATTTTTTAATTGTATTATTTGCCTTTTGTTTGTTCAGGTACATGAGCTCTTTGTATATTTTGGATGTCAACCTCAAATGGTATTTCTATTTTTAGTTTTTTTGAGGAACCTCTGTATTGCTTTCCACACTGGTTGAATTAGTTTACATTCCCACCAGCAGTGTAGGAGGGTTCCTCTTTCTCCACATCTTCGCCAGCATTTGTTGTTTCTTTTCTTTTGGATGTGGGTCATCCTAACTGGTGTGAGGTGACATCTCATTGTGGTTTTAATATTTTCCTGATGATTAGCAGTGTGGAGCATCTTTTCATGTGTCTGTTGGCCATCTGAATTTTTTCTTTGGAGAACTGTCTGTTCAGCTCCTCTGCCCATTTTTTGATTGGATTATTTGCTTTTTGTTTGTTGAGGTGCATGAGCTCTTTATATATTTTGGATGTCAACCCTTTATCAGATCTGTCATTTATAAATATATTCTCCCATACTCTAGGGTACCTTTTTGTTCTATTGGTGGCATCCTTTTTGTACAGAAGCTTTTCAGCTTGATATAGTCCCACTTGTTCATTTTTGCTTTTGTTTCCCTTGCCTGGGGAGATATGTTCATGAAGTAGTCGCTCATGTTTATATCCAAGATATTTTTGCCCATGTTTTTTTCTAAGAATTTTATGGCTTCATGACTTACATTCAGGTCTTTGGTCCATTTCAAATTTACTTTTGTATATGGGGTTAGACAATGATCCAGTTTCATTCTCTTACATGTAGTTGTCCAGTTTTGTCAACACCAGCTGTTGAAGAGGCTGTCATTTCCCTATTGTATGTCCATGGCTCCTTTATCATATATTAATTGACTGTATATGTTTGGGTTAATATCTGGACTCTCTATTGTGTTCCACTGGTCTGTGGCTCTGTTCTTGTGCCAGTACCAAATTGTTTTGATTACTGTGCCTTTGTAGTAGAGCTTGAAGTTGGGGAGCAAATTACCCAAGCTCTATTCTTTCTTCTCAGGATTGATCTGGTTATTCAGGGTCTTTTGTATTTCATATGAATTTTAGAACTATTTGTTCTAGTTCATTGAAGAATGCTGTTGGTATTTTGATAGGGATTGCATTGAATCTGTAGATTGCTTCAGGCAAGATGGACATTTTGACATTATTAATTCTTATCCATGAGCATCGTATGTATTTCCATTTATTGGTGTCTGCTTTAATGTCTTTCATGAGTGTCTTGTAGTTTTCTGGGTATAGGTCTTTCATCTCCTTGGTTAGGTTTATTCCTAGGTACTTTATTCTTTTTGATACAATTGTGAATGGAATTGTTTTCCTGATTTTTCTTTCTGCTAGTTCATCATTAGTGTATAGCAATGCAACAGATTTCTGTGTATTATTTTGTATCCTACAACTTTGCTGAACTCAGTTATAAGTTCTAGTAGTTTTGGGGTGGATTCTTTAGGGTTTTTATGCACAATATCATGTCATCTGCAAACAGGGATAGTTTAACTTCTTCCGTATCAATCTGGATGCCTTTTATTTCTTTGTGTTATCTGATTGCCATAGCTAGGACCTCCGGTACTATGTTCAATAAAAGTGGGGAGAGTGGGCATCCTTGTCTTGTTCCCAGTCTTAGAAGAAAAGCTTTCAGCTTTTTGCTGTGTGATGTTGGCTGGGGGTTTGTCATACATGGCCTTTATTATGTTGAGGTACTTGCCCTCTGTACCCATTTTGTTGAGTTTTTATCATGAATGGATGTTGAATTTTGTCAAATGCTTTTTCAGTACCTATTGAGATGATCATATGATTTTTGTCCTTCTTTTTGTTGATGTGGTGTATGTAATTGATGGATTTTTGAATATTATACCATCTTTGCGTCCCTGGAGTAAATCCCACTTGATCATGATGCATGATCTTTTTGATGTGTTTTTGAATTCGGTTTGTTAATATTTTGTTGAGCATTTTTGCATCTATGTTCATCAGGGATATTGGTGTGTAATTTTCTTCTTTTGTCAGATCTTTGCCTAGTTTTGGTATTAGAGTAATGCTGGCCTCATAGAATGCATTTGGAAGTATTCCCTCCTTTTCTACTTTTTGGAAAACTTTAAGAAGGTATGGGTATTAGGTCTTCTCTAAATGTTTGATAAAATTCAGCTGTGAAGCCATTTGGTCCAGAGGTTTTGTTCTTAGGTAGTTTTTTGATTACCAGTTCAATTTCATTGCTGGTAATTGCTCTGTTCAGATTTTCTGTTTCTTTCTGGGTCAGCCTTGGAAGGTTGTATTTTTCTAGAAAATTGTCCATTTCTTCTAGGTCATCCAATTGTTAGCATATAATTTTTCATAGTATTCTCCAATAACTCTTTGTATTTCTGTTGTGTTCATTGTGATTTTTTTTCTCAGTTCTGTTTATGTGTGTAGACTCTCTTTTTGATAAGTTTGGCTGGGGGGTTTATCTATTTTGTTTATTTTCTCAAAGAACCAGTTCTTGGTTTCATTAATTCTTTCCAGTGTTTTATTCTTCTCAATTTTATTTATTTCTTCTCTGATCTTTATTATGTTCCTCCTTCTACTGACTTTGGGCCTCATTTGTTCTTCTTTTTCTAGTTTCATTAATTGTGAGTTTAGACTATTCATTTGCGATTCTTCTTCTTTCTCGAAATAGGCCTGTTTCCTCTTAGAAGTGCTTTTGCTGCATCCTACAAAAGTTGGGACATTGGGCTGTTGTTTTCATTTGTCTGCATATATTGCTTGATTTCTGTTTTAATTTGGTCATTGATTCATTGATTATTTAGGAACATGTTGTTAAGCCTCCATGTTTTTGTGGGCCTTTTTGTTTTCTGTGCACAGTTTATTTCAAGTTTTATACCTTTGTCATCTGAGGTTTGTCATTTGGTTGGTACAATTTCAATCTTTTTAAATTTACCTGTGCTCTTTTTATGGCCTAGTATGTGATCTATTCTGGAAAATGTTCCATGTGTACTTGAGAAGAATGTGTATCCTACTGCTTTTGGGTGGAGTGTTCTGTAGATGTCTGTTAGGTCTACCTGTTCTAATGTGTTGTTTAATGCCTCTGTGTCCATACTTATTTTATGAGTGGTTGATCTGTCTTTTGGAATGAGTGGTCTGTTGAAGTGTCCTAAAATGAATACATTGCTTTGTATTTCTCCCTTTAATTCTGTTGGTATTTGTTGCACATGTTTGGGAGCTCCTATATTGGGTGCATATATATTTATAATGGTTATATCCTCTTGTTGGACTGACGCCTTTATCATTAATGTCCTCCTTCGTCTCTTGTTACTTTCTTTGTTTTGACATTTATTTTATCAATATAAGTACTTCAACTCCTGCTTTTTTCTCCCTATTGTTTGCATGAAATACCTTTTCCATCCCTTCACTGTTAGTCTGTGTATGTCGTCTGGTTCGAAGTGAGTCTCTTGTAGGTAGCATATATATGGGTCTTTCTTTTTTGTTCATTCTGTTAAACTATGTCTTTTGATTGCTGCTTTTAGTCCATTTACATTTAGGGTGATTGTCGATAGATACGTACTTATTGCCATTGCAGGCTTTGGGTTTGTGGTTACCAGTGGTTCAGGGGTAGCTTCTTTACTATCTAACAGTTTAACTTAACTTGCTTATTATGCTATTCTAAACACAATCTAAAGATTCTTTTTTTCTCCCTTCTTTTTCTTCCTCCTCTACTCTTTATGTGTTAAGTGTAATATTCTCAACTCTTTGTGTATCCCTTGACTGACTTTGTGGGTAGCTGATTTAATTTTGCATTTGGTTAGTAATTAACTGGTCTATTTCCTTTAATATGGCTTTATTTTCTCTGGTGATAGCTATGTAGCCTTAGGAGCACTTCCACCTATAACAGTCCCTTTAAAATACACTGTAGAGATGGTTTGTGGGAGGTAATTCCCTCAACTTTTACCTTTCTGGAAAGTGTTTAATCCATCCTTCAAATTTATATGATAATCTTGCTGGGTAGAGTATTCTTGGCTCAAGGCCCTTCTGTTTCATTGTGTTAAATATATCATGCCACTCCCTTCTGGCCTGTAAGATTTCTGCTGAGAAGTCTGATGATAGCCTGGCGGGTTTTCCTTTGTAGGTGATCTTTTTTCTCTCTCTGGCTGCTTTTAATACTCTGTCCTTGTCATTGATCTTTGTCATTTTAATTATTACATGTCTTGGTGTTGTCTCCTTTGGATCTCTTGCATTGGGAGATCTGTGCACCTCGGTGGCTGAAGAGACTATCTCCTTCTACAGATTGGGGAAGTTTTCAGCAATTTTTTCTTCAAAGACACTTTCTATCCCCTTTTCTCTCTCCCCCTCTTCTGGTACCCCTATAATGCAGATATTGTTCCTGTTTGGATTGGTCAGAGAGTTGTCTTATTATTCTTTCTTTCCTAGAGATCCATTTTTCTCTCTCTGCCTCAGCTTCTTTGTATTCCTGTTCTCTAATTTCTATTCCATTTACGGTCTCCTCTACCTCTTCTAGTCTGCTTTTAATTCCCTCATTGTATGTTTCATTTCAGATACTCTGTTTTTCAAAGTGTCTATCTCTCTCTCGAATTTGTTCCTTAGATCTTGAATATTTTTCCATAGCTCCATTAGCATGTTTATGATTTTTATTTTGAAATATTTTTTCTTTTTTGAAAGATTGAAAAATTAAAAATTATTGAAATATTGGTGATTTCAGTTTCACTGAGCCCCTTTTCTGGCGTTTGAGGGATTTTGGATTGAACAAGATTCTTCTTCCTTTTCATAATCCTATTGGATAATGTTGACTAAGAGTTTTGTGTAGGAGGTGCCCTCTAGTGCCCAGAAGTTCTACTCTTTGGAACTGAACCTGGAGGGATGGTGGAGGTCCCAGGTGAATGGTGCCGGTGACTGCTGGGATGAGAGAGCTCCTTCCTGCCTCTTGGTTATAGCGCCTTCCTCCACTGCCAGGGCCAGCAAGCCGAGTGCACAGGGAGCAGCTTCTTAGATATGCTCCTGTGGTTGTTATTGGCTGGCTGCCCTCTTGCTGGCCTGGAGTGATAGCCAGGGTCAAAGTTGAGCAGCAGCAGTGCATGCCAGGAGGAGAGAGAGCTCTTTCCTGCTTTCTGGCTGCAGTGCCTGCCTCCGCTCTTAGGGCCAGTGAGCTGTGTGCGTGCACGCAGGGAGCACACTCTTGGATATGCCCCTGTGGCTTCCATAGGCAGGGCTGCCCTCCTGCTGGCATGGAGCAATGGTTGGGGTCACAGGTGAGCTGCGTCAGTGCCTGCTAGAGGACAGAGCTCTTTCCTGCTTCCTGGGTGTAGTCCTGCCTCCAATGTGAGGGCCAGTGGGCTGAGTGTGCAGGGAGCAGCCTCTTGGATATATTCCTGTGGCTGCTGTGTAGGCAGGTGCCTTCTGGATGGCCTGGAGTGATGGCGGGGGGAGCAGGAGCTGGCCAGGAGGAAGGAGCGGCAGGCTGTGCTATCTGGTGTGGGGCCTTGGGGCTGTGTTGCCAGACAGGGGAATTGGGTTACTTTCAGGTTAAGCTCCTGAAAGTTCCCAACCTGCTGGGCTGAGTGTGCTGGGACAATTTTGTCCACCTGTTCCTTCTCCTGAGCAGCAAGCTCTGTGTAATCCTTGCCCTTTTAGCAGCCCTCTCACTGTTGGGAAGTCTTTCAAAGTGCCCACCTTTGTTTGTCCCAGAGCAGCCAGTTGTGGGAACCTGTTCTCCACTAGCAGCTAGAATCTCAGTCTCTCTGAGTGTTCTGCTTGTTTTTGCTTTCCAACCCTTCTAATCTCCAGAGCACCATGTAATGTGGGTTTGTGCTCCCAGAGCAGATCTCCAGGCCTGGGTATTTACTCCCTATCAGCTCTGTTTTCATTCCACCTCTGAGCTGGGGTGGGGGAGGACTTGGGTTCTGCCGGATCACGGCTTTGTTACTTTACCCTTTTCTGTCAGATCTTCACTTTTCTCAGATGTAGGCTGGCTGCTGCAATCTTCTTTCTGGTCGCTCTTTTAGGATTAGTTGTATTTGCTGTATCTTTGTGTTATATATGGTTTTGGGAGGAGATTTCTGCCTCACTTCTCATGCCACCATCTTTCTTCACACTCCTTTTCTTTTCTTTCATTATAAATTATTTAAAAAGTAAACAGTAGCTGTAATGAGGTATTATGTCAAAGGGCAGAGAATAAAAAGAATGGAATCTCTACACCTGAGAGATCTACTTTTTCCAGTACTCCAAAAGAACTAACTTTAGGTCAGTAGCTATATGGACCTATGCTGGACCTGGTTCAGAAGATTATGTCATTAGCACTTTCTTCTTGCCTTCTGTATTATTTCACTTCTCTGGACTGTTCTTATTTTAGAGTTTGAAGGCAACCACCTGTGTTTGTGACCTTAACTTCTTGTCCTCATTCTGGACTACATTGTTTATGAATTTGATGCTACATCTTTTTCACCATTGATTAAGAGCTGGGTTTTCAGATTGAATACAGTCATTGGATCTTAATACTAGAACTTTGTTTCACTAGCAATCTATTAGACTCTTAACACAAATTTACTGCCAAAAAAAATTGTAGGAGGTAGAGTGAGTAAAAACAGCAAGATGTCTGTAATTGTTTAGAATTAGCTTCTGTTGTGTGACAGAACCCTGATAAATGACATAGAAACAGACAGTGCACACAACTCTGAGCCTGGGGATGAGGCTGGGGGACATATGTCCTTGCAAAGACCAAGTAATCATGGCCCCAGTGCTGTGAATGTATTGGGAAGCACCATTTGGCTATCTTCTTGGTCTCGTTCTACTCGTTCTATGTTTTTGTCTGTGTCTGGGTACATGTACAGCTATGAGGGCTTACTCCAGGAGCTTGAAGGCCTTCTTTGGAAAAAATCATGCTTTGCTTCATTTCACTGAAAATTCCTCAGCTAACATACTTTCCTATGATGGAATTGAGCTCTCAAGGGTTTTGTGGATGAAAATAAATAAATTTCTAGATAGAAAATGTAAATATAATGAATCTTAGAGTATCTCAAGCTACCTCCATTTTAACTCTCTGTGTGATTTCTGATGAAAACTTGGGTGCCCTTTATATTGGATACTATAGTGGGCCCCCAAACTAGCTGTCTCCAAGGTTTTCATGCCCTTTCCATTGGATACTCTAGATTTGTGGGCTTCCAAACTGACTGTCTCCAAGGTCTTCATGGAGATCTATTTTAAAATGTAGATTCCTAGGTCTACCCAAAAATCCACAGAATCAAGATATTTGGGTGATGGGCCCTTGGAATCTTTTTTTTAAGCTACCCAAGTTGCTCAGATGGTAAGCAAGTTTGTAGGTCTGTAGACCAGTGCTCCTCAAAGTTTAATGTGAGTCACCATCATATCTTCTTAGGATGCAGATTCTGACTGGGTAGGTCTGAAGTGGGGCTCATTTTAAACAGAGCGCCCCAGACTAGACCATACTGTGAGCTGTGAGGTACTAGATCATGTCCTGAAATCTTTCCTTAAAGTTAGTGTTCTGTTTTCCTTTGCAGAGAACCTACTTGGCCAGCATTCAGCATGTGACAAACTTTCTTCTCACTTCCTTGCTTGTTACTCTTTGCTTCGAAATATTGCTCAGTTGCTAACTTGGATTAGGATGACCTTCCACCTCAGTTTGTCCAGCAGAGTCCTAGTTTACATCTACTGTCCTGGCATAGTTATTAATAGAACTTCTGCCACATTTACTCTTAGCAGTGTCTCCATTTGGAAGATAAATTATAAGGTGACCCTTCCTAAGTCCACAAACATTAAGATGTGATACAGTATAATGAAAAGAACATAGGCTGTGTAGCCAAAACCCTGTGTGGGTTTAAATCCTGGCTACATTATTCTACACTACATCTATAACCTTAAGCAAGTTAAGCCTCAGTCATCTCTTGTGTAAAACAATAGTGGTTTATTATGAGGATTTATCGAAATGAAATAGGAAGCTTCTGGCATAATTACTGGCATGTAGTAGACACTCATTGACTTAGGCCTCTATGTCCTTACAGACAATGAAGTGATAAAAATAGAGTGCTACTGGCAAGTTGGATCAGAAGCAATTATAGTATTGAAATGATGCATCTGCTAAAACTTGTATTTCAGCACAACCTTCATGAACCTTCTACAGAATTTCTCTCTAAACCTAATAGTCCCATGTGATTTCTGTGTTATCATGTTTATATCAGTACTATGTTGATAAACCTAAATCCTGAACTAGGGAAGCAAAGGTATTAAGACTTATTGAGTTTCACTATGTACCAGATGGAGAGAGTTCCAAATTGGAACAGATCACTAACATTACTGAAGGACAATGTATAGAAAAGTTTAACTCATCTGTGAGCAGATGACTTAACAGATTTCCTGGATAAACCTCTACATCCAGTAGTTTAGACCTTAAAAGCTCATAAAAAGTCTTTGTTATGACTACAAAAACAGGAAGAGGAAGTGGGTAGGAACAACAAAAAACCTGATGTCTTGGTTTCACTCTTACTAGAGTAAAATCCCCAGGAAAACACACCCAACAATTAAGGAAGTTTGAACAAGACATAACCAATCATTGGTTCCTAGAACTCCTTGCAATGAACTACATAGGCCCACCTGGGTAATTTCATTAACCTTGCAGTAACATGATTGAACGTTTTAAAAAATTAGAAATTTGGGGATACTATTTGAGTATTATGGGAGGGTTTTCATTTATTAGGAACCTGCCTAGGTCAGGTATGTGCTGTACATGAGTTATCTTATTGCACATCCAAAATAACTTCATGAGGCAAAGAGTATTATTCTCTTCATTTTACATGTGGAAATTCTGGGACACAGCAAATTTAGTTTCATACAAAGTCACGTTGCAAATGAGAGATAGAACTGAGATTTTAACTTGGGCATGTCTAGCCTTAAGATCCTTATTGTTAACCACCACATATGGTTTCTGTGTGTTAATTAATCCTTCCATTCTTTCCACAGTTGAAAATAAACATTTTATTGCTCTATAACCTAGTGTGCCTATAAATTTAGGAATTGGGCTCAGCAGCAGGGACTATGTGAGGTACATCTAAATATGGAGCAAAGACAGTAATCTACTGCATTGACTTGGTGTTGGAGCAATTAAACAAAGTGTATTAAATTATGTTACAACTTTATTGAGGTAAATTGAAGTACAATGAACTGCATGTATTCAGAATATAGAATTTTATCAGTTTTGACAAATGTATAGACCATGAAACCATCACCATAATCAAGTTAACGACTATTTCTATCTCCCTGAATTTTCCTCCAGCTCCTTTGTAATCCAGCCTTCCCTCTGCCAAGATCCACAGGCAACCACTGATCTGCTCTCTGTCACTGTAGATTAGTTTACATTTTTTAGAACTTCATATAAATAGAATCATACAGTAGATACTTCTTTTTGCCATACTTTTTCATTTAGCATAATGATTTTGAGATTCATCTGAAAATGCAGTTTGTTAAGCCTACCAATGGTTTGTTTCTTTATACTGCTGAGTAGTTTTGCATTATATGGGCATACCACAAGTTGTTTATTTATTCACCTGTTGGTGGACATTTGAGCTGTTCCCAGTTTTTGGCTATTACAAATAAGGTTGCTATGCATATTTGTGTACAAGTCTTAGGATATGTTTTTATTTCTCTTGGGCAAAAACCTAGGAGTGAACTAGCTAGATGGTATGTTGAGCCTTTTAAGAAACTGCCAAACTGTTTTCCAAAATGGTTGTACTATTTTACATTCTCAACAGCAGTTCTCCACATTCTCACCTTTTTATTATTGGTTTAAAAATATATATTAGCCATTCTATTGAGTGTAGTGTATGACTTTAATTTGCATTTCCCTGATATCTAATAATTGGAACATCTTTTCATATGTTTATAGGCCAGCTATAGGTCTTTTTAGGGAAGTGTATTTGAATTTTTTGATTATTTTAAAAATTAGATTGTTTATCTTCTTGCTATTGAATGATAAGCATTCTTTACATATTCTGGATTCAAGTACTTGTCTACTATATATTTGGCAAATATCTTTTCCAGGTCTGTGGGTTTCTATTTTGTTTTCTTAGTGGAGGCTTTCAAATAGCAAACATTTAAATTTTGTCAAAGATCAATTTATCATTTTTTGGCTTGTGCTTTTTTGTTTTCCTATTCCAAGGTTGTAGTTTTATGCTTCTTGTAGAAAATTTTAGAGTTTTATGTTTCAAATTTAGGTCTGTGACTCATTCTGAGTTAATTTTTATGTATGGTGTGAGGTAAGGGTCAGTGTTAATTTTTCGATTGTAATGTATTCATTTGTTAAAAAGACTTTACTTTCACCACTGAATTGCCTTGGTATATTTTTGTAAAAATTCTATTGACCATATGTCTATGTTTTTTTTCCTGAATTCTTTATTCTCTTCCATATGTTTATGTATGTCTCCCTTTTCACCAGTACCACACTGTTTTGATTCCTGTAGCTTTATAGAACTTTTGAAATCAGGTAGGCTAAGTTTTTCTATTAAAAAAGTGCTTTGCCTTTGGTAGTCTAGATCTTTTGCATTCCTATATACATTTTATAGTCAGTTTGTCAATTTATATCAAAAAAATGTCTGCTGTAATTTCGGTTGTTATTGCATTGAACATATGGATCAATTTGGGGAAAACTTTTTCAATCTATGAATGTCATATATCCTCCATTTATTTAGGTTTTCTTTACTTTCTCTCAGCAATGTTCTGTAGTTTTCAGTGTGGGCATCTTGACTAGATTTTTATTTTTTGGTGCCACTATAAATAGAATTAAAAAAAACTCATTTTTGAATTGGTTGTTGCATGTATATTGTAATACAATGGTTTAAAAATATCAGCCTTGTATTTTGTTAAATTCACTTATCAGTTCTAGTAGCTGTTTTGTAGATTCTCTGAGATTTTCTACATAATCAATTTTATCACCTGCAAATATAATTTTACCTCATCCTTACTGATCTTTATTCCATTTATTATTATTTCCTTTTTTTCTGCTCCGCCCCCCCCCCACCTTTTTATACCTGCAATGACTTAGACTCCAGTATAATACTGAACAGAAGCAGTGAAAGTGAGTGCTGTTGCTTTGTTACCAGCCTCAGGTGAAAACAATTCAGTCTTTCACCATTAAGCATGATGTTAGCTGAAGGTTTTGTATAAATGCCCATTATCAGTTTGAGAACATTCTCTGATATCCCTAGTTTATTGAGAATTTAAAAAAAATCATGAATGGGTATTTAATTTTATCAAATGCTTTTTCTCCATCTATTGAAAAGGTCACATAGGTTTTCTCCTTTATTCCTTTATTCTATTAATTTGGTGAATTAATTATCTCCTTTATTCTATTAATATGGTGAATTATGTTTGGTTTTCAAGTTTTAAACCAACATTGCTTCCTTGGGATAAATCTGACCTAGTCATTTTGTATTATCTGACTATGCACTGTGGGACACAATGTAATAATATTTTGTTAAGATATTTTGCATTTATATTTTATATTTTCAAAGTCCTCTAGTAATTATTTTAAAAGTTTGGTGATTTTAGTTTATTCAGTGGGAAGGATGCTCTGGAGTGGGCTTATGAAACAATATGGAGCATGTGGAACCAAAATATATAATTTTTAAATATTAAATTATTTTCAAATGATTCTGCAGGTGAATCTGGGCTGCTGATTGGCCAAAGATTCTAGCTGATCTCCTCAAATATTGTAAGACATAAATGTCCTTACAAAATGCAATCTAAAATTTTTGCTGTGTATTTCTAGGTGGATGCAAACAAGACAATCCTTTACTGGCATTTAGAACAAAAGACTCCCATCAGACTATAATATACACAGAAAGCTAGATTTTTTTTGTTGTTCATTCTTTTTTTTGTGACTAATGAATGTTAAGATATATAAACTACTCAAGTTCTCAATTTGGGGCTTTATTTTTATAAGATCTCAATCCCAGATTAGCATAGAAACTTTATCTGGCAATGAGAACTTGCTAAGTAGAAGCTCACTGAGTACTAGTATGTTTGTGGAATTATGAACTACCAGATTTTGTTGACACCAGAGGTAGAGGAGGTTGTCTTTTTTGGAGATCTTACATCAGGTTGAGACTATGGTTTGGGGCTCTTACACAATTATCCTAATCAGGGATAAAGATATCAGAGAATTTTGTGTGCCTACTTCTAATTGGTAAAAAAAAAGTCTGAAGCAATGTGATCTTTTCAACTAAGGTGCCAGAAGACTTCATTGAAGAAGTCAAAAGGTGTGGGAATAAGTGTGTGGATTTCAAATAAGATGAACATGGATATTACTGTCTTTAGCATAAGGCTATGTCCTGGCCCTTTCACTTTCTGAGTCTCAGTTTCCTTGTATCTGTTTATGAAGATCTTTATAAAAATTAAATGAACAGTATATGTAAATCCCTTGACATGCAGTAGCAATTAAATAAATGTTGATTCCTTTATTTTTCATAGGTCAGTACTTAAAACACTGAAATGGTATATTCACCATTTTTTGAGAATTATTTTTGAAAAGTCCAGGCTTTTTGATAAGTTTTCTTCTATTTCAGTAATTCAGTTAAGAAGTGCTTTGTTCTCTCTTGACTATAAGCTTCATAAAGACAGCAAACTTGTCTACCTGGTCCACAGTTATATTCCCAGATATTGTCACATAAATTGGTACATAGTACACAATAATATTTATTTATTAAATAAGTGAATAATGCTGTTTGCAAGTCATTCCTATACAACTGTTGGTCTCTGGAAAGCTTCTTAATTGCCTGTTTTTCTCCAAGAAAGGCCAAGATACAAGAATGTATTCTAATTAGCAAAGGCTATGAAAATGAAAAAACATACACAGATGGCTAGAGATGGTTCAATTCATTTTTCTTCATTCCAGAAAATAATTCCCCAAATAGAGTACTTTTTGGATAGGGATATTTTGTCTGGTGGGGTGGCTAATAGCTAAACCAAAAAGGTCTTGGTTTTGAATGTTGTGGCTGTCCCATTTTTATAAGTTAATTCTGAATAGTCCAGGATTCCTTTTTCTGCTGTAAATTATCTTCATGCTTAGCATCTGTTTAACTTTGGGAAAGCACCTGCTGTATAATCCAACCAAAGGTAAAGTCCTGTCTGCAAAGTTGAGAGCTATTGAGATTCTGGCTATTTAAGACATTCAAAAAAGACTTTGAATGACCACGTGCGAATCAGATCTCTCCAGGAGTGACACAAGAATAGAGGCTCTTAGGTGTAGTGATGGAAACCCAGAAGAGTCCTGAGAGGCGTGCAGGGATGGTGACAGGTTAGTGTTGCGGCTGGCTTCTCAGCTGGATTGTTAAGCCAATTAATGATAAGGTACACCTGGCAGCTGAATTTTCCCCCTCTCATTTCTTTTCTTAAGAAATGTATATTTATAAAAGAAAACTAGGCAGAAAGAAATGCAAAAAAAAAAAAAAGGGAAAAACAAGAAGGCATGCCACTTGATTTTTTTTTTTTTACCATTTATTCTTAAATTTTTCTTTTTAGATATAAATGCTAGAATGTGTTTTCAGAACCATCTGGAAAAAAACGTGTGTTTCTATTTCCAGTAGGACTTGAGCCAGGTTTGAGATAATAAGTTTAATTGACAGCTCTTTAGCAGAATGGCTAAAAATTCAAATCCTCAATCCTCCCTACAAGTGGAGTTGTTCTTTAAGACTGTCAAATAAATATGTTTTAGAAAGATAGTAATTAAGTGTGAACAGATGGTCCTTCTTAGCTGAGATTTTAAGTCTAGATATTTAATAGAATCACTTGCCTGTTGGAGTCAGTAGGTGTAATGTAGTATATACTAGTTAGCAAGACATCAAGTTTGTCAAAGCTAATTGGGACTATGGCAGAGATTCACATTCATGATATGGTTTGAAGGACTGGGGCAGCGTTAGAGTTAGAGGAAGATTATGACACTGTGCCAAAACCTTAGGATGCAGCTCTGTAGACTCAGCAGTACCCAAAACAGAAATACACTATTGTCAATGAGTGTCACTGAGGTAGAGTGAAAAGGGCACATGGTACCCAGGTCTACTCTCTGCTTTGCTCTTCACTCACTCTGTGACCAGGGCAAGTCCCCGAATCCCTCTGGGCCCCTGAGTCCTCGTATGTCAAATGGAGAAGGTGGAATTAAAAGGAAATGGAGTTATTTTCCAAAGCATTGTCCAGCTAGGAGGGCATTACTAGATCAAAGAATCCTTCTATGCTTTTGTGTATTGTGGACACTTTTTTGTCTTCTTGTTAGTTGACAGCAAAGTACTACTGGAAGCTTTTAAGTGCCAGGGTTTCAGTCTGTATCCCTCTGCATCTTGCACTTTATATTTCAAGGATTTGAAAGGCTAGAGATGTGTGAGCAGCAGATTTCAGAAAAATCCAGGAGCTGAGCTCATAGCTAAGAATATGTTAGGGGTTGTTAAGCATCTCTGAGGTTTGTAAGGGAAGTCCATTAAGGCAGCATGGAGGAGGCGACTAGAACATTCCCTACCCGTCCAGCCCGTAAGAGTGAGGTAAAGGACAGATGGAGAGCTGTGGATTGTTCAGCTTTCAAATACCGTCTACTCATGCTGTGCTTATATATATTTAAATAAAAGTTTTTCTCTGAAAAAACTTGTGATTAGCATGTGGTTAAAAGACTTTTGGTTAGACCAAGGGAAGGAAACTGTTATGAGGGCAACTTCACAAAAAGGATAATATTTAATGAAACAAATTACCCAGGGAACTCAGAGAAGGAAGGGCACATGCCCTAGGTGTAGTACATTGTACAACTTCACTTTTTAGAAACACTCACTTACTCTTCAGAAACAATAATAGGTATAATTTCACTAAAGGAGAAGGAAGGTCATATCTTTACAAGCCCAGTGTTTACTGAGTATAAAAGTCACCTAGGAAAAGGGAATTTATGATCATAATTATCCCTAACATCTTAGCCTCATTATTGTGAAGTACCTGTTCCTACAATCACACATTAGCAGCTAGGTCTGTCTTGTAGCTAATGGACACTTGTGGACCTTAGACATGGATAACAGCTTCCCTGAGAGAAGAGAGACTTGGGAGATGATACTGCCTATGTTGACACCCAGCCTCCCATCTTGGTAGAGGAAAGTCAGGTCTGAGACGGCAATGCTCCTGCCTAGTTCTGGCTGAATCAGGTTGGGCACTGGACCCCCTCATCCAGAATATTTGGATGCTTCTATCTAGCCTGAACAATTGGCCAGATGGATTATAGGTCTGCCTCGGGTAGGGTTTCTTATGGTTTTAATTAGACCTGAATTTATCAAATGCATGGCAAGTGCCCAGAATTAGGCAAGGACGAAATGCCTTTCCAGCAAGCATTTTTCCCCTCTCATAATCAATGTCAAAACATTTCTTGCTTTGTATACAATCTGTCTGACTGTGTGAGTCTAAAACTTAGAAATTTCTCTAAATTTACTTTTGAACAAGATTTCCCCATCCCATAATCTCTTGGCCTCCCCATGGAGCTATGCAGTAGCTTAGGTTATAGAAGGGATTGCAAAGGATGTGGAGAAGATGGTAATTGCTGTTTGGAAACTCTAAATGATTGAAAAAACAAATGGCAATATCAAGCCCTCAGAACTTAGTTTCTATCCAACAGTCGTCTATATAAATTCTTCACTGTGACTATGTGTCAGATACATCAAAAACAACCAGGTATGGAATGCAATCAGGAGTGAGAATCTCACCAATTAAAAAAAAATTTATATATAGATGGATAGATAGATATGCTTTGTTAGTGAGTTTATCTTAAATAATCACATAGCAATTTAAAAAACCTAAATGTGAATTAAAACTTTAGTTTGAAACACACAAATGCCCATTGTTATCTTAAGTCATGGTTGTTGATTATTTAGCTCCCACATATGATACATGGCTGCCTCCTCCTTATCTTTCAGGTCTCATGTCTTCCCTATCTAAAAAACTTTCATCTAAAAAAGCCCCCATCTCTCTATTCCAGGGTACAGTGGCCCCCAAGACAATTACAGCAGAGACCACAACTTGTGTCTTTTAATCCTTTCTTATTAAAATAATAGAACTCTCCAAGTATTAGCTGGGCACTTGAATGCTGGAATACATCCTGCATATTCCAGTTGTCCTTCTAAGTAGTGACCATGTGACTAGCTGTGCGTCAAAGGGAATCGAGGGGAATGAAAATATATCACATGTCCATCAGCTCCTTAAAGACAAGCCTCTTGCCCTGGACATTCCTTATTCCTTTCCCACAAGCTGAAGGGTAGACATGATGCTGGTGAGCTGCTCAGCCATGGGCATGACACTACCCTAGACACGGACAGCAAGAAGAAAGGAATGTTGGTTCTTAGAAGCTGCTACAGATGGAGCCAACTTCCACCGCTGGACAGGTCACCTCTGGAAACAAAGCAATATACTTCTATTTTCTTTGAGCATCTGTACTTCTCATCTCTCTTTCACTGAAATTCAGTAATTTTGTATCCCCAGCAGCTAGAACAGTACCTGGCACATAGTAGGGCTCAATAAATATTTGCAAATGAATGAATGAGTTAGTTGTAGTTTGGTAAGCAGTAATTAGTGTGTTAGTTATAAGAGTACATTTGAATGGATTTGTAAACCTGTGAGTTAAGGGATCACTGAATATCTGCAAGAACGCGGCTCTGATGCGAGTCGCCAGTATCATCTTTCACTGGTTAAGTCAAATTGTTCTTCCTTGTGCCCACATTCCAGCTTTGCAGAGAGGAGGCCAAGGCCTAGGGCTAGTTTGAAAGTGGCAATTATGTAGCCCTTCTGTTGTTTCAAATGGGATAGTTCAGTAGGTTAGGATGAGAAGAGAAGAAAGAGGCAAAAGTCATATTCTTTTCTATCTAAAACTTGAGGACCCTGGGTAGGGTGACTGGATAATTCAGTGGCCAGATTGCACAGTTTGGAAGTTCTGTGACTAATCATACTGGACAGTAAGTGCAAACACGGCCTCTTTCAGGCAGACCCAAGCCACCACCTGGTTCAGTTAGAAAGCTTGCCTGCTCTCTGGAAGGATTGCAGGCATCCGGGCAGGAAAATGGCACTCTCAAGGGCTTCATGAGTGACCAGCTCACCAGGAAACATGGAAGTGGCCCTGTTTTCTTCTGTGATTGGCCATTTTACTGAAACATGAGTAAGTCACTCAATACCTCAGCTCCCAGAATGTGTAACCTCCAGATTAATCCCACTCTGATTCATGAATGAATGTGAAGTAAAAGTTGAACAGTAGGCTACAAGTCAAGAGAAAATGATTAAGGTTTGGAGATCAGGAAAGGCTTTTGTGCAGGAAAATTGTTTAAAACAATTTACTTTCAGTCATAATCTACAGGCAAAAAGGACACATTTTAGGATATCTATAAGCTGAGCAGAGCAGCTGCCAGTTCCTGGGTAGATATAAACATTTTGAACAGAGGGTCCTGGAAATGGGCCAAATATGAACACAAAAAAACACGTGACAAAGAGGAAGGTAAGGCAACAACCTGCAAAAGGGAAGATGTATATATGATGAGAATTTTAGGAAGGCATCAGAACTGCAGGGATCTGTTCTGGGTTATAATAGGGCCCAGAGGATTTTTTGAGTAGATCCTCAGCTGGTTTATGATACATGTGAGGAGACAACAGAGCAGTGGGATTCACTTGGCCATTCATTTCTCATAAATTTATTGGGGTCCTACCAGCCACCTAGTGATAACCTGGTAATGTGAGGGGCTTATCCTTTTATGCTCATGTCAGGATCAACATCAGTAGGCTAAAT
Source organism: Manis javanica (assembly GCF_040802235.1). NCBI lineage: Eukaryota > Metazoa > Chordata > Mammalia > Pholidota > Manidae > Manis > Manis javanica. The sequence goes on along the minus strand of NC_133156.1, from coordinate 212,962,540 downwards.
GTCTCCAAAGAATGGTCACAAATCACAAAAGAGTCATACAAATCAGGAACTTAGCCAAGAATGATGTTTACAGCTAAATCTGTAACAAGGGGAAACCACAGAGGAGCACAATGCCATGGTAACACTTATTTACCCAGCATGCCTGTTCTGAGAGTGTTTTATATTATAGAGAGAGATGCATTCTCTCTCACAATGAAATCAGGATGCAATCTGACTCCATATTCATAAAATGGTGAGACAGTTTGTACCTAGACTTTTCTGACTAGTGCAACTTATTCAAATCCTTTAACCTGAGTTTTCACTGTAACTAATAGAAAGAACAATAAAGCAGCTGAATTCACTTGACTTGGATATGGGGGTATTGTTGGGAGAAAGGAGAGGGAGATTGAGGTTTCTCGTTAAATAAATCCTGCTTGGTTTCAGGGGAACAATTCATTTAAGAGTAAGCTCCGGATTATAGTGGTTCTCAAACTTTACTGTGCATTAAGGGCATGCTTAAAATGCAGATTTCTGGGCCCATTCCCAGAGATTCAGGTTCAGTGAGTCCAGGGCTAGATGGAGAAAACTGCATTTGAAATAAACTTCCCAGGTGATTTTTGAGCAAGTTGTTCTTCAATAACACCTTGACAACCACTGTCCTTAGAAAAACCACCCCAGTTACCTGGGAGCCTCTGATGGCACTGCAGAGACCTGAGGCAGGATTTTGGAACCTGGTAAAATTTCCCAGAGGACAAGCTGCTGCTTTAGTTTTCCATCTTTGATTAATAGAATCTGGAGCGTACAGTAGCTGGCACACAATTTAGAGCTATTTTAAACAAGACAAAACAAATGATGTGCAGCTGGAAACCACTACCTTGAAATATAAATTCAGCTGCAATTTGTATTCAATTTCTTACAGATGTAGCACAGCAACTGGATAGCACTTTCTGAAGTCAGTAATGCTGGAGTGGGGACCTACAAGAATCTAACAAGGACAAACTGCACTGGGACACATGTGACCACTATTATTTCTTAAAGTTATGACCCTGCAAATATGCAACACGGCCAGAGCTGAAGCACCTCAGCATTTCATTTCTAAGGGGCACTTCTATTTCCCTGACTGTGGCACAAAATCACTTGCGAGTATATTGTCTCTGTGTTTTATTTCTCTTCATGGGAAATACTATAGCCATCATATTGCATTAACATTTCATCACAGTGACCTTAACTTTCACACAGACTTGCCACATTTCATGGCATGTGACTCTGTAACCCTGGTTATAACTGCCTAGATCAGGGACTGTTGCCCATTTCAAAGGCAACTATTTAGAAAGAAGGTAACAATCCATTTGTTTGGGGAATACAAGTGGAAGATGAATCTAGGAAGCCCTGGGAAACTGTGTTTGAGGCAATGACAAGATGTCAAGGGCTCTACTAGTCAGAGCATGATCCATGCATCTGTGCTGATCTGTCAACTGTCTGTTCCAGGTATGTGAAGAGACACATACGGAACTTGAGAGAAAGAGTAAAAATTTTCATAGTGACTGAGCATTGCCAGAACATCCAAGCACATGGCTAGTTTATACTATATTAGTTTATTAGCATATTAGTGTATAGTTTATTAGTGTATTAGTGAACCTATTAAAATGCAAAATATCCCCACAGTTAGTAGCTTTAAACAGCACTAAACATTTATTATGCCACACAATTTCTGTAGGTCAGGAAAACAGGATCTGCTTTACTGGTTGTTTCTGGTCTGGGATCTGTCATGAGGCTGCAGTCAAGATGTTGGCTGGGGCTGCAGTTATCTGAAGGGTAGACTGAGGCAGCAGATCCACTTCCAAGAAGACTCACTCTTACACTTGTTGGCAGGAGACCTCAGTTCTTCTCCACGTGAACCTTCCCAGAAAGCTGAAACAGTGTCCCCACGACATGGCAGCTTGCTTTTCCAGAGCTAGTGATCCAAGGGAGAGAAGCTGCAGTGCCTTGTGTGACTAGCCTCAGAAGGCACACGTGGTAACTTCTGCCACATTCTATTCATTAGAAGCAAGTTACTAAGTCCAGTCCACACACAAGGGGAGGCATGTTGGACTGCACCTTTTGAGAAGAGGAGTGCCGAAAGATTTGTGGACACTTAAAAAGGTTACTAGTATGTATGCATCCTGTTGAGCAGAGTATAGAGAAGTTTGCATATTATAAAACTTGCATATGTAGTTGCATGGACCGCTTATTCCATAAAAATGTGCTTACTCAAAGAAATAGCCCTTTTATCAGGGATAGTTTTAGAGCACTACGTTAGAGCCTTCTGTCTTAAAGCTGTAGTCTTCAAAGATTTGTACTCATATAACCCCAATAGAATTTTGAAAATCTATGCATCATCCATAACGTATTTTAAAGTTAACACTAAAACATCTTATCACAGTTTTACAAAATTTAAAGGGTATTATTTCTGCATATTACAAATACTGATATTTCAAAGAAAATGATGACATATCTCTTAATTGTATTCAAATGGACTCCAAATAACACAATGATTGGATAATCAGCATGTATAATTAAAAACACTTGAACTAGACTTTTTAACATCTGGAAATTATATCTTTCCTTTGGTCTACATTACATCTGCCTATCATTTATCTACATTTATATATCTCCTTTAACTCACTCTTTCATTTCACTTCACCCCAAAAAAATTATATTAATGAAAACTAGTTTTTACTGAAAATTAAAAATTCATTTGGTTTTCTGTAACTTAAAGCTCTAAGTGTTAAAATATTTGGTCTGAATTGAGTTATTATATTAAATATTATTAGTATACATTTGATCAAAATATAAATATATTTGAAATATTGATAGATAACTTAAAAAAGGCAAAATTTTATTGTGATTGCTTCTCTAAATGAGATAGAGCATTTACTAATTTAGTTTGTGATTCCATTGGATGAAAAAGACTTACTGCCAAAGTCAGAGGGAGTTCAACATTAATTTTATAACTAGTTTTAATTTTTATAGTTGTCTGTGTAAGAAATCTTGTTCTCATGAACAGGCGTGAATAGATTGTTGTGTTCTTCACATACATTTTGCTTATCAATTCTATTGACTACTTCTGGATTCTACACCAAACATCACATGGGATGTATCATAAAGAAATATTTTTAATGATCTAGTAGCTGGTAATTGGATTCTATTCCAATTTTGTTAAAAGTAAAGATTCTCAAATAGTTCTGCCCTTCATTGGGAATGTTATGTAGTTATTAGAATCATTCATTTCTTAGTTTCTGGGAAAATACCAAAATAAAAGCCTTCCCCAAGTCTTAATAAATGAAAGAATATTAATTTTGTCTGGTACTCTTACACTTAGAGGCAGTCCTTTTTACCTAACATGTTTAGAAAGGATTAGAAAATAGAAATACAGTTAATTTCAACAAAATTTTACCAATACACTATTTTCTTTCAAATGCTTTTGTTACATGCTTTGGAAATATACAGTGAAAATTTTCAGCTCATTCAGCTTATGAAAAACGTCTGCCATCTGACCCAAATGTTAAAGCCAGTCCCCTTTGTCAAAGATATTAGCCAAATCAGACACAATTTATGTTAGAAAAAGTCTAATCCCCTTTTTTTTACAATAAATATAGCAACATATTTGTTATTTTATAAAATCAACTAACAATAAATTATAAATCTTATGATGACAATAATTGTGTCAAGATTAAATTGTTATAGGTCATATAATTAATTTTTGTTATATATGAAAAAAGATAAATCTGTTTTATATTGCTTTGTTATGAAGCATTTATTTTATATCCTGTATCATAGTTCTACTATCCAATGAATTTGCGTATCTCCTCTTGTTTTATTTTCCTCTGAGTCTTCTGATGGAATCTTGCTTCTACATCTGCTTTGTGATTTTTTGTTGTGAGCTCATATTAGTTGTAATTCTGTCAGTGGGATGTTCTTGAGGCTGAATTTGAGCATATATTCTCCTAGGGAATATTTTTGTTGCTTTACCAGGCACCTATGAGTGTTAAATCTGAGTCCACTTTAAATTAGACATTAGAGCATGGTCCATGTTAAATCATGCCTTTTTTCATAGTTTTTACAACTGTGCAAAAAGTATAGATCCAGTTCCAAAATGTATGTGAAGGCTGGACTTTGGACATTTATCTTCAGAGAACCTTTAAAGAAAATTTCCCCTTACCCCCATGTCCCAGGCATTAGTCCTTACTGTTGGCTTGTGCGAATGAAGGGGCTTTCATATTGTTCGCCCTTTTCCTTGAGCGTCTGTTTCCTTCCTGGGTCCCCATATTTTGTGTGATCCTAACGAGGGCTCCTTTCCTTGCCCTGTTCCAAGGCTGTTTCTTCAGTGCCCTCTACAGGCCAAAGCCCTAGGCCACCTGGATTCACCTAGGCACCAAGATCTAGCAGCTCCCGGTCACATAGTTAATGTTATTTCACTCGGTTGTTCTCTCCCTTCCTATGTTTTTACCCACAGACAGAAAGATGCCTCCATTTATTTAAAAAAATATATTGAGCATGCTCAATTAATCCTGCTTGATGACGGAGCTGCAAAGAAGAAACAAAACATAGCTTGTGTTCTTACGGAGTTCCCTGTCTAAATACAGAGACATTTGCAGAGGCAAGTTAAGTGGTAACACAGAGGGATTAGAAAGGGCCTGGGGAAACAACTAACCAGATGAGAGACAGGCAGGATACCAGAGATCTCACCCGCTGTAGTCTTGAGAGAAGACTAGGACAGTCCCTCACAGAGGCAAGGGCAAAGGCTTCATGCACACTCCATTGAATTTCTTTCCCCATCACTTGGTATCTTAGGCAGATTCTATCACTTTCCAGTCATTTATTTCAATTAAAAGCTGCCCTCAATCCTATCTAAATCTCCCCTTCTCACCTCAGCCCCCTGCAAGCTTCACCTGCCATTGAAGGACTGCCTTGGAGTGGTCTGCTCCTTCGCATCTCCCCTTCACTCTAGCCCTGGAAACTGTCTCAGGAGGCAGTCAGCTCCATATTATTGAAGCATGTTATTTAAGCATAATTTGAATACCACTTAGCAGGGATGTCATCAAGACACTTTAACAATAGTTGTAAATCATGAGTTGACTTTCAGTATTCCTCTCTGTCTTTTAGTTCTTCAAGAGATGGCTACAAAATAGCTAATCACTTCAGCCGATCTGTATGGTGGGGTCAACACTCATGTAGGGTCTGATTCTCAGCTTTTTAGCTCTGTAGTTAAAAAAAAAACCCACAGTATTTGCAATTCTCCTTTGTTATCTTATAAAAAAGACAGTATTCTGATGTACTAGCTAGAATGTTTATGGGTTTATTTTAGGAAGAGTCGTGTTTGTTGTATTTTCAAAAATATATGTGGTTTTGGGAAGAGATTTCCGCTGCTCTACTCACTCCGCCATCTTGGCTCCGCCCTCTATGGGTTTATTTGAGCAGGAACACATGTTTTTAGGAAAAACATTTATGTCTTCTTTTTAGGGTACCATTTTACCAACATCAAGGCACTTACAAAATAATTCATACTCAAAAGTTTTTATTGAGCAAATACTCAAAACCAAGGTAATTTCATATTCTCACAAAGAGCACTGAGAATGATTGCTCTTCTAATATATACTATTCCTGGAACAATGGTGTTTCAGTGCCGATCCTTATGAAGCAGATTACAGTTAAAATTCCAAGGGTCTTTCTTTTGACCCTGAAAAGGTTATTTCAAAGGCTAATTAGAAGAACAAACTAGAGAAAGTAGACAAAATTTTTGCAAATAGCTTATAGCCCTATTTATATTTTATTAAAATGCTATAATACTGTATACTGTATAATATTGTTATAAAATAGATTGATGGAAAAGAATAGTAAGTCCCAAAATAGACTCTGTTGGATAAAAGAAAATATTTTTAAGAAAGCGTCATAAATCGGAAAGGTGAGAAGGATTTATTCAGTAAATTTTAGTTACACATACCTACTTAGCAATACAAGATGGTGGAAAAAACAGCTATTGATCCACATTTCATACAATACTTCAAAATATGTCCTATGTTAATTACGTAGGTATTATTAATAAAACCTAGATTAAAGCAGAGGAATATTTTAGATCTGAGGATTAGGAAGGTTTTTAAATGAAGTGATAGGCGAAATAACGGAAAGAAAAATGTTTCAATTATGGAGAAATGTAAAACATGAGGAAACAAGCTATGTAATTAAAAGGAGAAACTGGTGAAAATAGTTGGCGATACGTAGGACAAAGTGCTTAATTTTGTTACCAAATAGAGCTCGTTCAAATTCATACGAAGAGTAAAACAAATGGGACAGAAGGCATGAGCACACATTTCACAAAAGACAAAAATCGAATGACAAGCATAGGGAAAAATGTTCAGCCTCATTAAGAGATGTGAATTAAAATGAAGTATAACTTCGCCTTCTAAATTATCAAAGAATTAATTGTCTAGAAGACGAATGATACTGATGAGAGAGCAGAGAAAGGCAATTTAGTAATACGCATGGAGAACTTTCAAATGTCGATGTTATTTGGCCCTGTCCTCCTATTTCCAGAGTCTGTCCTGAGAAAAGAACACAAAGTAAAGCAAAAGCTTTGCATCTGTGCAGGATATTGCAAATCAGAAATATTTTTTAAAATACTAAGAAATAAGGCAATGATTAAGTGAATAATGGCATCTCCATGTTAAGGAATAATGTGATGCCATTAAGGTTGTATCTTGGAGCAGTTTTTAGAAATGCTTGTATGATAATGCTTGGCAAAAAGATGAAAGTATGTAATTTCTTACAGTATGTTTTACAAAAGAGTAGATGGAGGGTCATCAAAATATTAGCAAAAAATTGCCATCAGTGCCAGGGATAATATCAAAGTATTTTGAATCATGTTGGATAAACCCAGCCAAATTCTGTTCCTTGGCTCTATTTTCTCTCCATGCCATGTGGCATGTTACCCTTCTGTTAACTCATAATTTCCTCAGTCAGATGCTAATAAATGTAATTTGATTACCTCTTTCTTTCCATTAGTACTATCAGCAGGTAACCTTGATTACGCTTGAGATGTTTGGCCTCTTAATCAGGTTTGGGAATCTCTTTAGATTTTTGAGAAATACATTTGCAAACATATTTGGATAAAGTTCTTTGGCAGATGTCTGCTGTCACTTATATTTAAGTTGATTCTACTAGCTTTTGTTTTATAGACTATCGCCCTCTAAACTGGTCTACAAATTCTGGGACTGTATTTCCTTGGAGCCTATAGCCTTTCCTGTGCTGACTACACCATCTGTTATCTTTTGTCTCCCTCCTTACCTACCTAACCTTGATTTTTCTTTTTGTTCGCTACAATGTCAAGTTTGGCTGTCTGAGGGCTGCACGTGTGGGTGCAAACTTTTAAGCAGTCTGACCTAATTTAGAAATCTTGGTCTTGTTATTTTAGTCTGCTGAAATGTGATTAATTTGGGGGTAGAGCCCTAAATTCATTTAGCATCATCAAGTGCTGTCTTTCAAACTTCCCTTACCTCTAGGTCTTTGATTCCCTACTAATAATGTTTGTTCTATTCTTTTCAGTTGGAAAGTCATTCTTGCTGGAAAAGATAAAGCCACAATGGAATGAAGAAACTGTTTTTTCTATGTAATTTGTTTAGAATTATAGAATATTGTTCTAGCTAGTACAATATTCTGATATACTAGATAGAATGTTTATGTGTTTATTTTAATAGGAACACATGTTTTTAGGAAAAACATTTATGTCTACTTTTAAGGGTACCATTTACCAACATCAAGGCACTTACAAAATAATTCATACTCAAAAGTTTTTATTGAGCACCTTCTCTAATAGATTCAAGGCCTGCTGATTCTTTTTACTCTAAACATTATTAATGGACTTAAATATTTTCTATAAATCTCAGCTGCTTAATCCTGCTTGGAGATTTGTGACCATCTTTTTCTGTGACCTTAGACAAATTATTTAACCCTGGTTTCCTCATCTGTAAAAAGGGAATAATAATAATAGTATTTTATATCATAAAGTTATTATGAAGATCAAATGAATCAATATTTGTGAAGGGCCTAGAGAGTCAGCACTACATGTCTGTTAAAAAAGTCTGTGTTCCCTAGAGAGACCCTCCCCCATCAGCCTTGCTATTTATGAAGCACATAAAATGTATTCGATCATTTGGTGCATTATTTACTGATAAACTCTTTAAATCACTTAATCACTTTTATTGTAGCTCACCAAACTTTTCAGTGTTTATAAATGATAACTTGAAAATGATTTTATGACCTCTATGTGTTCTGGATTTGGGATATGTTTTCTTTTTCAGTTTATTAGAAGACATAACTGATACCATTTCTCATTCTTACAGAGAACAATCAGTTTAGTACAAGGCTTTCTCTTCCCCACTAATACATGTTTGAATGATGACAAAATGATTTAAATCTCATCCACTAAGTTATATATGACTTGTAGCCCTTATCTACAGATAGCAGATTCATGTGCTAGAAAGTTCTGGTATTTAACACATATTTATGAAGAACCCCTATGTATCTATATGTATACATACATATTTTGTCTCTTTTTCCTGGAAGATACATAAGACTCAATGTTAAAGTTTCTAAAGTTTTTTTCTCCCCTTCTGAGCAGTAGCAGAGAAGCTTTATAGGAAATGTGTAGAATTTTTAGTGATTTAGGAAATGCACAATTCCTTGAAATACTTTTAACAGGATTTGGCTAAGTGAAGAGCAGAATATCATGTAAGTACTTAGGAAATGAATCATTTACTATAAAAGTAGGCAAGGTATTTCCAACTTCTGGTCAGGAGGACAGTGTGGGGCCGTGTGCCTGTGTTCTGCTGGGGTTATAACTCATCCAAATGAGCAGCAAACGGAGGGGTTAACAGTGTTTCATGCTTAATGCTTGCTGTACACTCATTACCTCTGTAAAGAATCTGACACAAGTGACCCTGAAGGATGTTTAAAGGTCTCTTTTCTTGTTCCAGACTGCTTTCCCAGCCTTATACTCTGAGACCTCCCTGCACGAGCCTGACATCCTGGCTGAACTGAAATATTTGCTACTTTCTACATTTATCCCCTGCCTTCTGCCATCTACAGCTTAATCTACAACTGAAGCTTTACTATTTAGCACACTAGATGTAAAAAAATTTTTTTTGATAATTGCTTGAAACTAGTGAATTTTGAATTTGCATAATAAATGCTGGGAATGGGAGCTCATTGGTGACATGGAAAGTATTCAATTCATGTAGGTTGGTGAAAATACATTAAAGACACTGTCTCCACCCTTAGAATAGAATTGCAGAATCTGGTAAGGTTTGAGACGGTGGCAGAGGCCTGGTCCCTACTTGTTTCTGTGTCCAGGCCTTGGCTTGGGTCAGGATTTCTCAACCTCAGTACTACTGACATTCTTGGCTGGAAAATGCTTTGTTGTGGACGGTTGTCCTGTGCCCTGTAGGAGGTTTAAGGGCATCACTGGCCTCTACATAGCAGATGTCAGTAGTGTACTTTCCTCAGTGTGACAAAGAAAATGTTTTCAGACATTGCCAATGTCCCCTAGAGGGCAAAATCACCCCAGTTGAGAACCACTTGTTTAGGGTTTTTTTTTTCACTGCATGATTCTGATTAGAGGAAATGGAACATTGTCTAAGGTATGTGGCCCGTGCCTGAGGGCCACCGAGGTGGAGACCCTAAAGGATGGCTGTGACTTCCCTGAGTTACAGAGTAGATTGCATGAGCAGTCTGTGCCTGCTATGTTCCTGGATGTTTGTCCAAAACATCTCTGTCTGGCATAACTGGGTCTGAGCCTTTCTTTCATTATAACCTAGTAGTGGGGCTGGTGGTAGCTAGTTAACTGACTCCAGCACAGACTTCTTTGATGGCTTCTGTGAGTCACTGAAAGAACCTGAGAGTTGTGACCAGACTAGCTTTGGCCAGTTCACAGAGGCTGTCCTGTCGTCCTGGACTTGCAGAGAGCCGAACCGCCTGTCACACTAGTGCAGCTCTGCTGGGAGGGGGGCTCCAGAGAGGTGCGCCTGAGCCCCGCAGACGGGCCCAGTATCAACCTGCAAATTTAGGGCTGACGCTGGGCTCTGATGCCAGTTGCCACTTCTTACAGATTCTCTCTGTCTTTAAGGTGATTCTTTTGCAGCCCCCATCAGTATCCCCGGGGATGCAGGTTGAAGGGAAAGGGTGGGGACAGCCACACTTCCTCTAGGCTTTCTGTTTCTAACCCCAGCTTTTCTAGGTATCCGCTGGGTAGAAATGAGCAAATGGAGGTACGGTGGGTACTGCCTCTCTTGTATGCTCGAGGAATCGTCTTGCTCTTCAAAGTTCAATGTTCTCTTTAGAAAGTAAGGTAGTTAGCACCTCTTGGTGCTCAGCTTGAGGCCTAAGTTATAAATTCAAAAATAGCAGTTATACCCATTCAACATCCTGTTATGAAATACCAGAGTAAAAGCTGAAATCCCTCTTGCTCACTTAATGTTTTCCTCCACTTAATCTTTTCCTGGAAAGTTTTAAAAGAACTAAAAAATGTAGAGAGTAATATAGTAAGCTACCACTACTCAATGGTACCAGCTACCAGCTACTGTGTACCAGCTACCACTACTCAATACTGCCAAATGTGTATTTTCACATTTTCTTCTGATTTTTAAAAGAAAAAAACCCAGAATATTACACAGTTGAAATCTTTCTTCACTTCCAACTACATCATAGGCCTCTTCCCAGAGACAATTATGATGATGAAGAGGATATGTATCCATGTTTTTATAATAATACATCAATGAATCAGCAAGCAATATATATAATTTATTTATATAAATTATATGCTCTATGTATTATTATGCAAATTAACTTTATCTTTACTCAAATTTGTTTTTATTGTGTTTTTGAGATCTCCATTAATATTTGATCATTTTTAACTTGTATGTAGTAACTTATTATATTAACACACCATAGTTTGTTTAACCATTCCCTATTGATGGACATTTAAGTTACTTGCAATTGTTGTTATTTTTATAAGCAAAGGTACATTGAATGTATTTATCTATAGCTCCTTGTGCCCAAGTGCAAGATTTTCTCCAGGACATATAGTTAGAAATGAAACTGTTGGGTCACATTTTTAAGGTCACTATCAATGGCCACATTGATTTCTAATTTGAGTAGGAGTTCTGGGTGTGCCCCCTTTCCTAGATCTCACATCTCCTTTTTGGGTGATATGACAGCTCAGTGTGACCCACCTGGATTCCCTGTTGTGAATCAGGTCTCCCCTTAGTGACTTGAGCTTCTCCTGCAGTTTCTGATCATGAGCAGCAGGCATCTTTTGGTGCCTGGGGGTCTGACTCCCTGATGCCTCTGCCTGCTGCCTGAACAGCAGCTGGGCACTGAGGGAGTTCAGAGCAGGGGTTGCAGCTCCATGTTGCTCTTTTCACTACCAGGGAGTCCTTCTCATTTCCCATTTCACACGGTGGCGCTGGCTCCCTTAAGACCAGGGTATGCATTCCCCTTAATGGTGTTGCCCAAGAGAGCTGCAGGGAGTGAAGGCAGGGCCCTAGCGCACTTGTGGGATGAGACGTACAGGAGAGGTGTCATGCAGTGTGACAAAGCTGAGAACGTCGCTGGTGAAGACAGCAGAGTTCTCTGGGTGGGAATCAGGATATTTAAGCCCTTCTTGGGGTTCCTCTTGTGTGGCATGTGCCCATTGATATGATAGAAATGGGGAAAAGGACAAAACAAAACAAAAGAAAACCTCCCCAACACCAGCACCTGGTGGAGCCTGAAGAGTGGTTAGCTTACAGCTTGAGCTGTCTTGGCCTTTGGAGTTTTGTGGGCTTCTGATCACCAGATATGCCCAAGCCTGCCTCAGTCTACCCAGCCCCACAGCTGAGCAGTGGAGGTGGGCCAAATGATTGTTGACAAACCATTGTAACTATAGGACTTAGCATAATAACGTAGGGAATGGACTAGGCTGCTCTAACAAAGAGGCCCCAAAATACATTGACTCAAACAATAGTATTTCTCTCCTTTATAACAAGGCATGTAGAAAGCCCTGCCCAATAGGGTCATCCAGTGATTTGGTTCCTTCTGTCTTGTTTTTTCTACTTAAGAGGGTGGCTCCATTCACATGGTTGATTTTTCAATACCATGTCCTGATTTTGGCTCATTGGAAAGGGCAAAAGAAGGAAATGGAGGCAAAAACTTTCTTTGAGAAATAAGATGTGGAAATTACACATATTACTTCTTCTGCCCATTTCCTTTGGTCAAAATTTAGTCATACGGCCATACCTTTATGTAAGAGATGCTGGGAAATGTATATTTATCTGGGTAGTCACTGTCCTGCTAAAATTATGTTGGAGGAGTGTTCTTTTATTAAAATAAAGACAGGGGATATTATCCTGGGGAATATTTGGCAATCTGCCTCATCTAGTTCTTAATTCTGATACCCATGTTCTTAATTGCATGATACAAAATCAAAACATACATGTATGGACATATATCTAGATCTATCAATCAATCTAGATTTACCTATATTTCATCATTTCTAAGACACATATTTTTACCTTGTAGCAGCTTTGAAATTGAGATGTGTCTGCATTTATGGTATCTGACAATCTCAGCTGGGAAATTATGATGGTGTTCTTGTTATTACCAGCACCTTCATAAGATTGGCAATTTAAAGAATAAACTCTCCACATGAAAAAGAATATTTAAAGGCCATTTGAGGAAGGACTATGAGTATTGGTTTTGCTTTATAATCTGTAAAAATCAGAAATGCTTCAACATCAAAGACTATAGAATGGTATATATAACAGTGTTGTATTGTATCCTTAAAAATCTGTTAAGAGGGTAGTATTGCAGTAAGTGTTCTTACCACAGTAAAATTAGAAAAAAAAGAGAAAAACAGAAATTGCAGAATGGGTGTCAGCTTCTTGGAAGGAAATTTCAGAGAAAAGGGCAGAATGTTCAAGAGAAAGTCTACACTGCAATGCTTCGGATGGTGTGGGGAACACTAATAGGTGGAGATATGCAAACTTTCATGGCTCTAATTTGAAAAATGAATGATAAGAGTTTGACTCTGAATGTGAATGCATAGAATTCTCTAATTTATTTGAGTAACATTCCTTTGTATGTATGCACAAGACAGATAGATGACAAAGCTCTATTCTAAGTAAGTTCAGAGGAGCTCTAAATGACATGAATGCATTGACACTGTCAAAAATATTATCCCAAACTTGGAAACAGATAAAAGAAATTATTAGATGCTTTCAGTACAGTGCTGGGTTTGATTTGCCATTTACTTGGCTGTTTTACAACTCTGTAGGGGCAGAGGTTATAGATTTATGTCTAGTAGAAATGCAAATAATTTTTGTACAGTAGAACAGATAAGATTATGGCTACAGTCTTATCTGACATTAACTAGTTTTTTAAAAAACCTAACCCAGGAAACTATTAAATTGCCTCTGTATATGTAGTTTCTCAAATTTCTTTGGACTGGTTTTACCATCTTGCTGGTTCCCTCAATAATGAATGAATTAAATAAAATCTTTGATGCATGTCTATTTTAGGCTGCACAAGTGTTGTCCTTTAAACTTTTGATAACTGTCTTTTAATGCATCATAGGTTACTTGGCAGCATTTCTTCAGTGGTACATGAAATAATGTCATGACTCATGATGGATGGCAAGTTGGAGTATTGGAGTTATCACTCCATCACATGATGAAGTTGATAATATCACTGCAATGTCCACTTGTATCTGATCAGTGAGCCGGTTAAAAGAAATTAGTGAAACCAAATCACAAGTGTTGTGAGCATACCCATCTCAAAATATCTTAATGAAGATTTAATCTGGAACCTTCGCAGGAAGTGTTTGTCATTATTTTTCCTTCCCTGCATCTGAAACCTTGATGCCTATGCGTGGGGAATTTCCTACTCATGATATCTTTTTATTATTATTTTTATTTTTTATTATAGACTTGTTTATTTATTTGCTTACTTACTTTATAATAAACCTTAAAGCTATATATAGCTAATTCTACACTGGTTGGAGATAATTCAGCCAGATCCTTTATCAATCCAGGTATTTTCGAATCTCCTTTTTTGCTCTGTCAATTACTTTTTGCCCGTATTTGGCTGTATTTGGGGGCCAGGTTTGTCTTCACTTATCAGTGGTAATAACTGTGTATATCAAGGAAGTTGATCAAATCCAACCAGTGTTTTTTTTTTTTGTTTTTTTTGAGAGTGCATCTCTCACATTTATTGATCAAATGGTTGTTAACAACAATAAAATTCTGTATAGGGGACTCAATGCACAGTCATTAATCCACCCCAAGCCTAATTCTCAACAGTCTCCAATCTTATGAAGCATAACGAACAAGTTCTTACGTGGTGAACAAATTCTTACATAGTGAATAAGTTCTTACATGGTGAACAGTGCAAGGGCAGTCATCACAGAAACTTTCGGTTTTGATCACGCATCATGAACTATAAACAATCAAGTCAGATATGATTATTCGTTTGATTTTTATACTTGATTTATATGTGAATCCCACATTTCTCCCTTATTATTATTATTATTTTAATAAAATGCTGAAGTGGTAGGTAGATGCAAGATAAAGGTAGAAAACATAATTTAGTGCTGTAAGAGGGCAAATATAGATGACCAGGTGTGTGCCTGTAGACTAAGTATTAATCCAAGCTAGACAAGGGCAACAAAACATCCACAGATGCAGAAGATTTCTCTCAAAACAGGGGGGGTGAGGTACTAAGCCTCACCTCTGTTGGTCCCCAACTTCTCTCCTGATGGCCCCCCTGTGACTGCCTATCTTAGGTTGATCCTCCCTTGAGGAATCTTACCCGTCTCTGGCTAACCAGTCATCTTCCAGGGCCATACAGGGAAATGTAAAGCTGGTAAGTGAGAGAGAAGCAATATTGTTTGAAAAGATTAGCTTTTTACTTCTTTGCAGATTTATGCCCTGTGGCTTCTATGCCCAGCATTTGTCTTGAGGTATCTTTACCACTTGGAAGAATTATGATACTCGGTAATTTTCGATATGAGGCACGAATTCTACTAAAGGGTTGTAATTAGGAAGGAAGAAGAAAAGCTATAGAAGTAGCAGACGGAAGAAAACATGGGAAGATTGATTATTTCTTTGACATATCTTCTTGTAGAGTAACATAAGCATGTATAGGTTTTAAACTACTAATTAAATTGCACACACACATTAACATAATAGGAATACAGCTACATAACCAAAGCAGACCTACCATTACCAGCCATCTCCAGTGAAACCAAGAAAACCAGTTAGGTACCCTAGGCATTTGTGAAAACTTATCAATGATATGATGGATATTGTCTAACTGAATTTGAATAGTTTGAGAAAAATCAGACAAATTAAAACAACACATTCCTGGGAATTGTTCACATCCCATATGTTTTTTTAACAGTAGATAGTCTATAGTCGCACGATTTTGGAGCCCTGCAACTTGCACTTCTCCTAATTCTTGGTTGAGTTCCGACAGTATAGATCCAGTCAAATTTGTTGTTTTACTGTATGCACAGGCCAGCTTAGATATCTCCTTCTTCATTCCAATGGCAAGTCCAGGAACCGGTGGGATGAATGCAGCTACAACTGCAGCAGCGCCAGGATCTTTGTTGAAGTTTTTTGATGTTCATCTTCTGGAATGACTCTTCCAGAGGATGTTGATGTTGGAAGTTCTTCTTCATATTGTATCTTAATTCGTTTTCTGTGTAGCCAAATTAGGCTTTGATCCTCTGTATAAACACAAACAAACCCTTTGCCCACACTTTGATATGACCTTTATACCATTGTGAAGAACCTATTGGAGATCACCACACAGGAACTGCTTTTTTTATTTTTTAAGAGAAAGGAATATTATCAGAAAAATGTACTTCCATAGCTGATCATCTGACACCCTTTAAAAGATCAAAATTAAGGATATGTAAAGCATGCATTAATCGTTGATTTGCAGTTAGTTTTATCCTATCAGGGCCTACTCGTGATACCTTACAGAATGTTGAGCTGCTTTCCTACTTGAGCAGCTGAACATGACAGTGACTTGTATTCCCAGTCACCTTTGAACCCAGGACACAGGAACATGACACAGTGCTCTAGACTTTAAATTGGACTCTGGTGCCTCAAGAAAGCAGGATCTACAGGAATCCTGTCTGGTGGTGGCACTGGTTGTTCTAAGACAGAATTTCCTCAGGGTGCCATAGCTGAGGCAGGAGCAATAACTGGGGTATCCTCATACAAAAGTTGTGAATCCAAAGGGATATTGCACCTGTGAGGAAATTGTATAAATTTACTTGATTCTCTAGCCTTCCTGACTATTCATAAG
The DNA here is from genome assembly GCF_040802235.1 of Manis javanica. Taxonomy (NCBI): domain Eukaryota; kingdom Metazoa; phylum Chordata; class Mammalia; order Pholidota; family Manidae; genus Manis; species Manis javanica. Next base: position 212,946,178 of record NC_133156.1, on the reverse strand, counting down.
CTGCCCTGTATCCTTAAAAAATATTATTCTGCTTAGATCAGCTATAGCCAGTTTCATTTGCAATGTCTTGATACAACCTTATATGCTTGTATGAATTGTATTTCCCAGTGACTTACATAATTAAACCTAAAAATAAGAAAAAAGAAGGTACAGTCTTGGCAGTTGGTGTATGTATCAAAGGTTAAGTAGCTGCATTTTCAGTGGAGAAAAACTACCTCCTGTGGTGAAATAGCTGTGAGCTTCTGCAGGCACTTTGTAGTTTACCGACTCTCCAAGAGGTCAAGGTTAGACACCATCTTAGTGATTTAAGCAGTGTGTGCCCACCCATTTATTAGAGCACAAGCAAAAGTCTTGAGGTTTGGTTAAAATCAGAATGCCTCATTATATGTAACAGGGATCTAGGGAAATAGAAATAAATCTAAAATCTCCAGGATCACTCTACCACGAACAAATTATCAAGATTCATGTTGCCATTCCTGGAGAAATAATAACTAGCTTCTAATACGAAAATAGTTCCAGGAAGAACAGACATTTAGAAAATACAATTTGCAGAGAGAACAGCAAGCATAGATATAAGGGACCATAAAACCCTCTGTATAATAAATGCAGTTTAATAAAAAAAAAGGCAAAATTAAATTATGCTAAAAGAATTAAGATAGTCTCTTGCTGCAGAAATGACCGAAGCCAAACTTACAAAGACACTGTTTATCTTTGTTTGTATAATATTAGTTTATATATTCCTGGCCAAAACCAAGAAAATAAATTACAGAGGGTTTTTTGTTGTTGTTTTTAAATCTGAATCACCAGGAAGTATAGATGTTTTTCATATTTAAGCATTTGTTCATCAAACTCAGTCTTTTCAGAACCTCTCTTTTCTAGGCACAGGAAAAGCATGTCAAGGGCTGGAGCATAAATAAACACATACACGGTACTACATTTGAGCAACTGAAAGCAGTTGTTGAAGCATAGAGAGCATTAACGGCTGCAGATAAGCAAGGACCAGATGATGTGGTCCTTTTAGATTGTGTTAGAGAAATTAGACATTATATAATATGTACTGGGGAGTCATTGAAATGATTTAAGTAAGATATGAGCACAGTCAGATTTGAATCTTAGAAAGATCACAGCTGTCACAAGCAGAATGGAATGGAGGAGCCAAGACTGGGGGCACCAGTGTCAAGTAGGAGGTGGTACAAGAGCTCAAGGGAGAAAATGGACCAAATAGCTGGAAGGATTTAAGATAAATGAACAGGCAGCGAAGTTAACAGGAATTGATTAGGCAAGTGTGTGTGTATGTGAGGGGCAAAACCAGATTCTGATTTGATCTTTAAGGTGGATGGTGATGCACAAGAAGTTACAAGTTATACAAGAAGAACAGAATTGGGGGTGGTGTAAGCAATGAGCTCAGTGTGCCAGGTCTGTTGAGTTCCAAGGAACATATGAGTTAAGATGTCCAAGAGATTTTAGAATGCATGAATCACAGAGTAAAGATCTAGGCTGAAGACAGGGACTTTAAATTCATCAACCTCATTGCACAGGTGGTTGAAGCCAAGGCTTGATTTTTTATGTAGGAGAGAACCGTGAGGGACAAGCTAAAGGCTGTGGACTCCACAAAGACTGAGAATAAGGAGACAAGTCAGGACTAGGGATGCCCTAGAGGCAGATGGAAGAGATTCAGGAGGGGGGGAAACCGAGTAAGCTGCAGATGGAGAAGCCGATGAATTTAGCTGTTAGGCTCTCTTCTGTGAGTTGCCTCTATGGAAGAGAATCACGTTACCTATTGGAGCAGGGCAGTCCCCCTCCTCCTCTCTCCTCCTCCCCACTTGCTCTCTCAGAGCTACTCCACACTTTTCTCTTCTTCATTTCCCTCCTCATACTCCTCCCTTCCTCTTGTTCTTCTTCAAAAACCTCTCACAGTCTATGACCAATGGGATATTAAAAAATTCACTACATTCTTCACATCCTATAGTTTTTTGTGTGGGGAAGCATTTTCTGTAATCGCCAAGGACAGACTCAACTGTCCCTGCCTTCTTCAGGTGATGGTTCTGGGACACACCTTGAAGGGGCAGAGAGAGCTCCTGAATCACAGAAGATTTGGTTGGAAAAGGAAAAATTCCCTTGCAAAGTTCTAAATGGAGAGTTGGGTGGGAGGGATTCAAACATCCTTTTTAGGGAGAAAGAATATGTGAATGTTGATCAGAGGGAGGTGGGGGTGAGGAGAAAGAGAGGGGGAAATAGGTCAGATTAAGAGTCAGGCAACTGGACATATGCAAAAGGAAGATAAGCATTCAAGAAGTCTAGACTTGGAGAGCGAGGGGGAAAGTTCACTTTCAGTGTTGCCAAAGCAGAAAAGCTCGAGCAATAGATGTTAGGCTGGCAGCTGTGGCTGGGTAGACACGAGAGCCCCATGAACTTTCCCTCTCTGAGGGCCCTGAATAAAACTCTCTCCTCTCTCCTATTTTCTCTTTGATTTCTTCTATTTGGACTATCCTCTATCTCATTTTCTTTTATTCATTCTTATACAACAAATATTTGTTGAACATGTACAATGCATTAAGTAGCAGATATACAGATGAAAAAACAATGTTTTTGGCCTCAAGCTATTCAAAGCAGAAATTGCAAGACTCACAAACAGGCCTTCAATTTGCTATGACAAGTGTTGTAAGACAGTCCACTGAGGTCCTGAAGCAGAGGGCACCTAAGTCTTTTTGGGCTGTCAGGGACTGCTTCAGAGAGGAACCAACTTCTGTGAATCCTTCTTCACAGTTTCAAGTACCCCTTGTATTGAGTAGCCTCTGTGACCAATCTCTCCTCTCACTTTCTGGGTCTCCAGGGAAAATGGGTCTTGGAATTCTTACACTAGTTTCTCTTTGACTCCTCACTTAGAACCTCTCAGATGGGTGTTTTGTTCCAGGTCTCTCTTAGCAGCTTGCTAGTTGTGGGTGAGAAGCTCTCCTTTTTCTACCTACTCCCTGGACTATGGTGTCCCATGAACTCATTGACTCATGGTCCTGGAGTGAACATTTCATCTCTTTTAGTCTATTATTCACAAATTAAAAGTTCAGGATATAATCTCTGGAAATTTCTGATCATAATATTTAAAAATTAAAATATGAATGAGAGCCAAGATGATTTTTAGGATTGTGAAAATACTCTGTTCGATATCGTAATGGTGGATGCATGCCATTATACATTTATCCACATTCATGGAATATACAAAAACATGAGTGAACCCTAATATAAACTATAGACTTTGGGTGATGTGTCATTGTATGGTCATCAACTGTAATAAATGTACCCAGTTATTGCAGGGTTTTGATAGTTGGGGGGAGGCTGTGCATGTGTGGTGGGGTATGTGGGAAATCTTTGTACCTTCCTCCTAGTTGTGCAGTGATCCTAAAACTGCTCTAAAAAACAAAGTCTATTTTTGAAAAATTAAAAATTTAATTAATTAAAAATATATACGTGTTGAATTACTAAACATGTAATAAGCTTGTAATATCCCCAGATAGCACAGAAAAGAACTTATTTATATTTTAGCTTGTGAATTGGCTTCTATTATTGAGCTCTTTTGGATCCAACAGTGAAAGGGATGAAAGTCAGTCTCTTGAGAGAGAGAGAGAGAGTTCTCAGAAGCTGAACAGAGCATAACTAGCCTGGCCAAATAGAGAAAAAAGAGAAAACATTTGCATACAGTTACAGCCAACATCTTTCAATTAGGGGAGGTGGTAAGCCAGCTAAATTCCTTCTCTGCCCTGCTCTGCCCTGCGCCTAGTTAAATCGGTGAACTCTGTGAACTCCAGCAGCCCCGTCCCTTGCCCTCTGGTTTGCAGTGTCCAGTGACTGGAGATTGCAGGACAGGTAGAGGCAGGTTAGAATATTCCCCCTTGCTACTCCCCCTTTGCCTTGGCCCAGTTCTGATAGTGGCCACGCTCTTCCATGGCCACAACCCCCGTGGGCCGCCTCTTCTGTGGCTGCTACTCTCACCAAGTTCTGGTGACATTCGCTTCTCTGCTGCCCCATTAGGCCTTGGGGTGGTAATGGCTTCCTGCTGTTGACAGCCATTGGGCTCGCCAACGTCCATCTTGGATCCCTTAATCTTGAAGAATCTCACCACTAAAAATCTCTTTCAAAATTTCAACAAAATGTGCTGTGTGTTTCCTGCTGGATCCTGGCTGACACAGGCAGGAGCCAGTTACCTGCCTGAAAGATCCAAAAACTTCAGTGAAGTTTATCTGACTCATGTTCAGTTTTGTGCTTCCTACATGTTAGAGTGATACAATCTGCTTATGGTTGCTTTTGTATCATTTAACAAGGCAAGTGCCCACACCACCTTCTTCTAGGCCCTTGTGGTTAGCGGAGCTTGTGTTCAGGTTTGGCCACCAGGGTGGACGGTGAGCCCTCCTCTCCTTGCTGGTCTCTTGTTGAGCTGACACTTGCTACACACAATACCCCGGCCTCTGGCCTCCCAGGAATCCTTGGCAGAGCCTTCTTTTGCTCTGAATGAACCTAACCCTGCTGGGTCAGGTGGGTTTTATATTTTGATGTCTGAATTCAGCAATTATGTGCTGGGTGTAGAAACTTAATAATAATGAAAGAAAACTGAAACCACAGAATCACTGCTAACCCAAATTTACTAAGATGAAATTTCCTCAAACATCAGTGTTAATTCAATCCTCATATGAACACTGGGGTGACATATGAATCCTCTGTGTTGTGGATGTTGACAGGTTCAGACTTTATGGAAAAAGGGACTATAGCCAATCCCAAACTTGGGCCTTTTCCAAAAATAAAGCTGTGTCCTCTGGCACAACACCAAATTACCCAACCTGAGATCCATGGGCAGGATTTTGTGTTACTCATTTCTATGGCCTTTTGCCTAAGGTGGGTGGCACACGAAAATTTGTATTTTGTTAAAGTTTCAGATGGACTAAGGTTTAAACTGATATTGCAAAATCTATACTTATTCCAACTTAATAAAGATGTCACCATTTAATGGTTAAATCAATATAGCTACAAGAATAAAAGTTGTGAAAACAGGAGACCTTACTTTGCAAAACAGCTCTTGGTAGTCATTGGATTTAGTCATCAATATTCCCTCCTTCACTGGGACCGCACTTCCGGCCTCTTTGGGATTAGCTATTGCCACATGGTATGTTTTGTCCAATGAAATGTGAAAGAAAGTGGCACGGGTCACTCTTGGGGGGAAGATTTAGGCATGTATTTTCTTCTACCATGTGACCTAGCAAGGTTCCTAATAGCGGCTATTCCATCAGGGCAGGCCCCTTAGTTAGCACCAGGGGCGGTAGCCCCACTACCCACGGTGATCCTGTAACGTGAATGGGCAATGAAACTTTGTTGGTAAGCCACTAACATTCTGGGGATTTTGTTCACCATGAAACTGATCATCTTGACTGATACAGAAGAAACAGGTTCTTGAAAATTCCATCCTAAAGCATAAAAAATACGATCCTACAAAAACATTAAATGAAGAATATTGTAATTGGAAATTGCATTTCTAGTCAAAGACTAAGCAGCAAATAAATATAGCAATAATGCTTATAATTTGTAGATATAGATATGTAGGTATACATAGATAGGTATATGTAGATATAAGCAATTTTACATGAGACATAGATGTTGATAGTATAAAAATGCAACAACTCTAAAATTTCATTATAACTTAAAATAGACTTCTGCAATGTGCACTGATTCTGTAAGAAACCCCAACTCTTCTGTCATTAATTTTTCCTGCCAGATATGATTTAATTTTAGAAGTCTGACTTCATTGTTTTGCTTGCTTTCTTAAGACGTGTATTGCTCTGGTGGAAGCAGGGTATGGAGATGAGGGGGAGAGGAAATGATTAGAAGGTCTACCAATCTTCAGAAAGTCCATGCCTTCTTTATTTAATGATAAATATGGCTACTGGATTCTAAAGTCATTCAAGCTTGGAAGCACACTCAAAATTGCATTTGTCTATTAAAAAAAAACGTCATGAGATCCAAATAGTCACAGGCTCCCCCAAGCACTTCAGCTCTGCAGGCTTAATGAGGCAGAGATTCTTGCCTTTGTCTGGCCCACTTGCTCACCAGGTTTGCTCTCCCCTTCTCTTTCCATTAAATGACACTGGGTTAGATTTCAGGTGAAGAAATTTGTCTAAGGAGTGTCTGAGGACTGTGCGGAAGCAGGGAGACAGGAGTCTATAGTCGTGGCATTTATTTATTGATAAATATTTCTGATTTTTTAAGACAATTTTTTTTAAGAGAAGTTTTAGGTTCACAGCAAAATTGAAAGGAAGGTAGAGTGATTTCCCATATCCCCTGTCCCCACCATCAAAACCCTGCATCCAGTGGTACAGCTGTTAGAACTGATGAACCTACATTGACACATGATTATCACCCAGAGTCTTCAGGGTTTATTCTCTGTGTTGTAGATTTCATGGGTTTGGACAAATGTGTATGACATGTATCCATCATTATAGTACTGTGCAGAGTATTTTCACTGCCTAAAAATCCTTTGTGCTTCACCTGTTCAGTTCCCCCCAACCTTTGACAACCACGTATCTTTTCACTATCTCCATAGCTTTGCCTTTTCATGATTATTTTTAAATACTAGGCAGTAGAGACTTTGCTCCCAGCACCTCTCTGAGTCAGTTCCTAGTTTCAGCAAAAGTGACCCTCCAGACAGTTACTAGTAACTTCAAAGCAGCCAAAAGGCAATCCCCAGTATTTTCAGTGAAGTATTGGCTTTAGCTTTCTGTGGCTTTCTGTGGGTTGCCCATTTTAAACCTCTGTGGGGACAAAGGTTAACTTACGGGCCTTTTTCAAAAGAGATGCAAAAAAAAAATTCCTGTCTACTGGAAAAGATAACCCAAAAGGTTTATTGCCACCTAAGACATCCATCAGTTTTTTATATATACATACTTTCTCCAATGTTTTCTGAATGAGTTCTAATGCCTTACTTTTTACCTCGTTAATTAATGAGTTACATAAAATACTTGACAAGCATTCTTACTATATTTGCCTTAGAGTCATGATTCTGCCTCTTCAAAAATTATATGTTAACAGATTCTATTTCTGTGATGTAGCCTGGGAAGCCAAGCGTGGATGGTGGTCTGTGAATGGAAAGGGAGCCTGAGCACAGACACTTGGCTCTTACTCACATCGTATTCTTCTGACAGGACCGTGGATTATTGTGTTATGAAAGCAGACCTCTCTCTTTAAAGTTGGCAGCTTTAATTGAGAAAGACTGGTTTTGGGAAGACACTGACAAATCAGTATCGATTTTGTAATCGGGGCAGCAACTATTGCCAGCATCTGACTCAGCCCCAGCTCCTGTGGTCACGGTAGATAGTAGCAACTCTCCAGGTAACTGAGCCCAGGTAGAAGGGGACCGCGGCTCTGCACATGCGCTGGGTGTCCCTCCCTCACGGTGGTGGACGCACATGTGTGCCATGGATGTTATGTATATTCAGGTGTGCTCTGTGTTTACAGCTACTTGATAAAAGTTATTTGAGAGGACCAACAGAGCCCCGAGAAGATAGGTCAAAGGGAGATCAACTTGTGGGGTATAAAGAAGGTAGAAGACAGACCTGAAAGTCCTACAAATCCAGCAAAAGCAAAGGCCTGCAGTTCAGAGTCAGGGTGTCAGTAGGGGCTGGAGAACACTAGGTTCTGAGCCTCTTAACCCGTGAGACATTTTTCTGTGTCAGCACAGCCTTGCGTTTGGTACTTAATAGAAGTATTTTAAATGAATGTTGGCTCAGGTGATTACGTAAAAGAGAAGGCTTGAAGTGAAAACTAGCAGAAGTTTTAGAAGGAAAAACTGGCTGAGCAAGGCTTTGGGAGGCTGAGCGGAGGACTGGGAGCCGCTGGAAGGGAGGAGGGCTCGGGAAGCTTTGTCTCCTGACCCAGTGAAACCCCCATCCTCGCTGTGCTCTGCCATCGATGCCCCATGACAGGGATTAAGTCTCTGAACTCTCCCCGCACGGCAAGTAGAGTAACTCCCTCCACTCTACCTCCATCACGGGGAAGTAGAGGCTGAAAGGAAATCTGTGCTCTGCTACCTCCACCCACACTCCCATCTAAGTATTCACGTGACCAGGTGGTGCAGCAAAGGTGGGAAACATTGTGTCACCCACCAGGGCAGAAATTTAAAGCCAAATCCTAGAGTCTCTTAGGACTGCAAGCAGTTTTCACATGATCCCCAAACCTTCTAATAGCAGGAAAACTAAGTTCCTTGGGAGCACCCCTAGGTTTCTGACAATCGTTAGATTAGGAAAGGTGTTTGTGGTAGAAATGCCAGCAGGGCGCCCCTCCCCTGGGCTGCATCCAACCGCAGGGCTCTGTTTTATTTGGACTGAATTTGCTGATGTTCTGTGACCACCGGTTCCGGGTATTTTATAAACAATTAGCCTGACAGTTTGATGGACGAGAGTAACGTTTGTATATCATCTGTACTGCAGTGAAAGACGGATGATTATTTTTGACAGAAACCACCACTGGTAAGTGGAAATGGAGAAGAGCCCTGAGGCTCATACTTTCTTAAGATGTGGGCCTGATCAAAACCCACTTGTGATGAGGCCCCACAGCCTGGGTGACAGTCCTGATCTGGACATTGGCAGTGTTTCAGGGCACACATGTTATAGAAAAGACTGTATTTGCAGTGTCAAATCTGAGTGAAATAGAGAGAAAGGAGGGTAGGTTCAGCTATGGCAATAGTAAAATCAACAGGCTAGCCTGGGATTTGGGATTCACTTTGACTCTTGCCTTTTTATTTTTATTTTTTAAATTGTATGACCTATTTTTATTTCTTAACCAATTTTTAAATTGGTGTATAACTCACATGCCATAAGCTTCACCCATTAAAAATGTACAGTCCAGTGGTTTTTCATATAGTCACAGATAATGTGCACCCGTTACTAGTGTCTGGTTGCAGAATATTTTCATCATCCCCAAAGACAGCCCTGTTCTCATTAATGGTCATCCCCCAGTCCCCTTTCTGTCCCAACTCTGGCATCCACTAATCTGCTCTTTTGTTCCTGTGGATTTGCCTATTCTGGACATTTCATATAGTCTTTTGTTGTCTGGATCGTTTCACTTGGTATGATAGTTTTGAGGTTCACCTATGTTGTAGCATACATTGGGGCTTTATTCTTTTTATGACCAAATAATATTCCATTGTATGATTGACTACATCTTGTTTATCTACTCTTCAGTTGATGGACATCAGGGTTATTTCTACTTTTTGACTCTTATGAATAATGTTGCTATGAATATCCATGTGCAGGTTTTTGTGTGGATATGTATTTTCAATTCTCTTGGGAATATAGCTGGGAGAGAAACTGCAGTGTAGATGGTAAGTCTTTGTGTAACTTTTGGAGGAACCATACCTTTGATTTTTAGATGAACCAGGTGAATATCAAAGCATCTCCTCTCTGTAAAACTCCCTGAACTCTTTGGGAAGAGAATGTGTAGGCCAGGTGGTTTGAGGAGTGGCTTGAATGGGAGCTGCCCCTTCAGATGTCTGAGTCTCTGACAGCAGCAGAAATGTTGGTTTCTCTTAAGAAAGGAAGTGGCTCCATGCTGTGGCCGAGGAGCAGGAGCTTCTGGATTAGCCAGGACTGCCAGTGAGGATAGAGCCAATGACTTAACAGCTGGAGTGACAGTTTTCCCTATTTTGTTGTGTACATTAGGCATCCAAAGATATAAATTCACACCTACTGTGTACCCAGCACACTTTGAGTTTGCTCTGAGGGGCACACGTGGCCTTGGTTCTCTAGGACTTGATAGGTTAGCCTAAGGAGCAAGGCACATATGTTGAGCAAACATTTTTGACAAAATACCAAGCTGTGTGGTATAGATCATAGGCTTTCCAGAGAACAGAGCATTCAGTGTGGGCGGTGAATACATGTGGGGGCCCCACATTCGTAGGCTCCCCAGGGAGAGTGATGTGAGGGTAAGTTGGCTCAAAGTGTGCATACGTAATGCATCTTGAGATGGAAGGCATCCACTTTGCCTCCTTTTCCTCCCCCAGACATTGTCTGGCACAAAAAGTCTTAAGACTGATGAACCCTGCTAGGGCAATGATAGGATCTGTTTTGGTTACATGGTCACCCTGAGCAATAGCGCCTGGGAGACATATGGACTCTCTCCTAATGTTCTATAAAGACAGTGAGTCACCTGGGCAAGTCACTCAACCTTCTAGATTCTGGCCATAGAAAAGAGCAGGTCTTTCTGGATACCAGATGCCCCTGTGATTTGATTTCTTTCTGGCATATGACTCACGTGGAATGATTTAAAAAATGTGGACTAAACAGTCTTTATGATCTTCTGTGCAGCTGAATCTGGGTACAAGGAGATGAAGCTCAACTAGTATTTTTTTCCCACATTTAATTCAGTTCAGCACTGCAGTATCTGGATGAGGCGAAAGATCAGGAATGGAAAAGAACCCAGGGTGAGTGTGAGACAGGAAAGGTCTGGTTCAGCTTGAAGTTACACTCACACCAGGGGCAGACAAGGCATTATGCTAATCAAAATGTTGTTTCTGAAACAGAAGCATAGACATTTTGGGCAATAGAAATAGGGGACATTGAGCTGCTTAGGGGAGTTTTGTTCCAAGGGTCATATTTGAATTTCCTAGAAATCTCTGTTCTTATCATTTCCTTAAAGGATACAAAGAGTGATGGTTTGGCTTTCTAGTCACCACTGACAACTTAATACTGTTAACAGTAGTATAGTAGTTTTGCAAAAAGGGAAAAAAGATATCAGAGCTCTTCAGGTTTAATAACACACAGTGATTTAGAGCAGATACACTCAACACCAGCATTCAAGGCCAGATACTCAGAAGACAGAAAATGTTTTTTAGGTCAGTCAATCCAATGCATTTGAAAATAAGTGAATTTGGTATAAATCCTTCGGAAGGGCAGAGTTATAGGGATGGACCCCGCCAGCATGTTGGAGATGCCATATGGGATGGCGACCAAATAACTAGAGTTTGAGGTCCTCATTGACTGTCTAGACAGGCCTTTGAAAATACAAACTAAAATTTTATGAGAGCTTATTATGTGTGCCAGACACTGTTTTGAGTATTTCACATATATTAATTCCTTTAATCCTCAGAACAATCCTATGGGCATGATGGCTGCAAGTTACCCCTAGATACTTCAGGAAGCCAAGATTGGAGAGGGAAAGAGGGAGAATGACACAGCAAACAGGGAAGATATTATGGAGGGGTAATCTGAGTAAACAGTAATAGAATTTCTTTGTACAATTTTAGCAACTTTTCTGTAGCTTTGAAATGAAATCAAAATAAACATTTACCAAAACACCCCTATGAAGAAGACCTAGTTATTATTCTCCTTTTAAAGATGAGAAAACCGAGGCACAGAGAAGCTAAGTGATTTGCTTTTGGCTACTTGATACTAAATGGTGGAGCCAGGATTCCAGGTCATTGTTCAGGTAGATTGACAAGGTAAGAGGGATTCAGAGGTAGAAATACTATTAGCTGTTCAAGTGGTAATTTTGGCTTTGTCACTGCAGAAGCATAATGTTGATCTTGCCATCAGGCTCAACATTTGGGTGCTTGGCAATTACATGGAGGTGCAAAGTAGAACTTCACATACGGTACCAAGTCCAGTGCTCCTCAAAGTATGGTCCCTGCCCTGCCACTCATCCTATACTGTTACCCATCTGTAAGAAGATAATATCGAGGGCAAGAAAACTCTTACATCAACTTGACATTGCTGCTACATCCAAACATTATCATTTTTATTTTTTTCTTCATTAATTCAAAAATTTATTAAGTGCCTACTACTCAATATTTAATGAAACTTAAGTTTGCTAAAGACAAAGTTAGAGCAGTAATTATATAATGTCCTATCTCAAATATGTAGCAATTTCAAATGTGTCATATCAAAGCTTTTCTTTTTTAAAAATCTCGGTGTGTTTTTTATGGAGGTGTAATTAGTGTATAACATCATGTTAGTTTCAGGTATCCAACCTACTGATTAGGTATACGTATATATTGAGAAATGATCACCACAAAAAGTCTGGTTAACTTCCATTACCACCAATAGTTACTTTTTTCTTGTGCTGCGAACTTTTAAGATCTCTTAGCAACTCTCAAATATGAAATACTTGTATTATGAACAACAGTATTCATTTCTGTGGTATTTTAAAAAAGATGAGTCCCCAACAGGTTGGGGGTGGGGGTAGAAAGAAAAGTCTTGGTCCTTTGTCATAGATAGTTTGAAAAGCGCTAGTCTAGTCATTCTCTCTCTCCTCTCTCTCTCAACAGATGAGAAAAGCAAGGCTCAGAGAAGTGAAGAGCTTTGATGGTCTTTTAAGTAGTCAGTGGGAGATCGGGAAGTAGGACGGAGTCTTCGGTCCCAGCTCTGGTGCCATGTGCATTTCTAAGGAATGCTATTCCCTGTGTGCCTTCACACAACCTAAGCAGCCATCAGGGCAGCCCGGGGCCCCTCTCTCCTCTATCTTCAAATTGCCCCTGGACACGAAAATAGAAACCAGAACTTGGCTCAAGACTGCCCATATCTGTCTTTGTCGGATTCGGGCTCTGGCCTTAAGTACAGAGGAGACCTCTCTGGAAACATTGCTGCTGAAGTCTCATTGTTTCCAGCCTCCTCTGCTCACTTACTTGTTATTGCTTAGAAAACATTGATCACTGGTGAGAATAAATAGGAATCCAAGTTATTGGGAATGTTTCCCAAGGAAATAGCACCTTTTTAATCCCAAAGAAGTTCATAAATTGTCCAGCTGTGCCAGAAGCACACACGTGGTTGCAGCAGTGGAAGCCAACTGGCTTTCTGAATGGAACAAACGGAAAATTTTGGCTGTGGAAGCCAAAAGGAAATCTTCACCTTAATTAAGAAATAACTCTGCAATATTAAAAGTCTAGGTAGAAAAGGCAAGACCTGGCTTCTGACTTCGTTAAAATGAACCCTGCTTCATTAGAAACTAGTTAACACAAATTGGAAAGAATCAAGCCTGTTAATAAAGCCTGTTAAACTTGGTCCAGTTTAGGAATTAAAATCCTGTAGTTCAACTCCTTGCCTTGAAAACAGTCCTCCACCTTCTTAGGTTATACGCGAACAACCCGATTCCCTTCCAAAGGAAACAGGAGTAAATCATTTACTTCTCTAGGGCAAATGGCCTCTGGGGTTTTTGAAATATTACATTTAAAGGGCAATTTTTATTTAATGGCCTCTAATTCAATAAATATGAAGCTTCACATCAACCAGAGCTTGTGTAGGATCATTTTTGCTGTCTGACTGCTTGCAAAAGTCAAATCAGTAAACTATGCAGGACAAAATGTTACTCAGGTTGGATAACTTCATATTAATGAAATGTAAGTAAAGCCAGAGAAAAAAGGAAATTTCAGAAATTCAAGTAAACATCCTTCACGTGATTTGTCTTCCCAAACAGTTTCTCAGATTCTCTTTCTTCTGTGGTCACGTCTCAAGTGCCTTTTACTGATAACCCTGGATACTCCACATTTCAGCAAGATACAAATATTTTCTCTCGTGTTCTCATTTGCTAGTTCTGTTAGAAACACGAAAGCGTCATGAGCTAGATGGAAATCCTAGAGGGGGTTAGGAAGAAAAGTTCAATTGTTTGACAATAAGCATGCCAAATTCCATGTGATTAAATAAATGCTTATAAATGAAAGCAAGAATATTGTGCTTTGAATGGTTAACTATAACGTTAGGACTAGAAATGCCTGTGCAGGGTACCTGTTGTTGTTGTTGTTGGTGGTGGTGGTGGTGGGGGAGTTGTATGTCAACACAAAATCCAAAAGTCTTAGCTGACAAAGCAGAGATCAAGAGCCGTGTGAGAGCCGGCTTTTTCTATTACTGAGGTTGTTTTGTTCTTGGCTTAAGAAAATGGACCTGGGATAATCTAGTTTTTATAACCTTTTGCAAATGAAGTGGCTTTGGTTATGTTGTCTTTATTGAAAGGGAACAGCCCTTCTCTGTAACCTTGATGTGAATCTGGGAAATGGAACATAAGCCTGTCTTTCAGGGCTGACAGGCTGGAGGCACCATTCTCCAGGACCTCTGTGTCTTTCAGAAAAGTCAGTTCTCAGTTCTGTCCTGGGAAAGCCCCCTCCCTCTGTCTCAGGATCATGTGAGATGCACCACGTAACGCTCAGAAAACATGAGATCATCTTTACATAATGAGAGAGTGAGAGCTGGGACCTGATTTCATATTTTTTTCCCACAGATTTTGCTTTCCACCCTTGTCAGTCATATCTGAAAGGCTGACAGTTACTAGGGGCTGTGGCCAGGCATGAGGGAGAATGTGTCAGGGCTGGCGGTGGTGGTCACAGTGACATGTCTGCCTCAAAGCAGATCCAGTGTGGACAAACAGAAAAATGTGTCAGAAGGTGTGCAACTGAAAGAGACCAGTGGTTTCAATGACCAATAACAGGATGTTTGCAGTCATTTTACTTTTCAATAAGTTATCAAGCTGGCCAAGAAAATAACTGATGGTGGTTTATCACTAGTTGGCAACTTATCAAAATGTCTATGTTGGAGAAGAACCCTCTTTTCTCATAACCTCAGTCAGCACTGAATTACATCAATCAACAAATCTATCAAACAGCAAGACTATTGTGTTGGTGGCAGCTGAGACATCAATTATAAAAAAAGACGTATTTCTTATTCACAAGAGAAGCTCAGAGTCAGTGGGAGAGAAAGTGGTATAAACATGTTTCTCCAAAGCGCTAAGATGAGAACTATAATAAATATATGGAGAAGGAACACAGATGGAGGGCCAGTTGATTCTGCTTGGGAAAGTCTGAGAAAAAATTAAAATGGAAGAACATTTAGCTTCTGGGAGGAGGAATAGAATTTACCAAAAAGAAGGATCTAAGTAGAGAACATCAGCCATGAAGGCAGGAATCAAGGGTATGCTTGGCAATTTCAGTGTTCGGTAAATTAAGCATAGGGTAATTTCATTGTCATTATGTCTCTGTGCCAAGAGGGACATTCTCCAATTTTCAAGGCTATTGTCTCCCTTTGGACTCAAAAATCTAATCTGAAATGCAATGACCTCTTGCTTCAAAATTGCTTCAGACCATTCCTTAGATATGACAGAGCATTGGCCCTGCAGGTGGAATTGCTGCTAGGGAGGTTGGCTAGTCTCACAGAGAAGCTCCTCAGAGCACTGCATCCAGCCTTGATTAGGTGGTATCACCTGCAGGGAAAGACAGAGAGCAGTAGCTCTTCAGGTCAGCCAGGGCCAGGGTCAACACAAGGAGACAGGGGCTTGCAGACTAGAGGCCGAAATGGGATCCATGGTCGTCAGCTGCTGGGACCAGCACAGAAGACCGAGAGAGCTTCATTCCAGTAAATACCAGAAGAGGATTGCCTCCTTGAAGCTCAGGTTCCTCTTTTGTAAATGAACTAGGTTGACTACATCAGTCATTGGCAACCTTTGGTCATATTGGGTTTCGTAAATGATCTTCAGTACCTGGAGATGAGAAAGAGTAAGGACAAGCTGGAAGGCTAACCCACCCCTCCCTTACTTCAACCAGAGTACTTTGATTCCATTTGTTTTCATATCGGCAATGTACAAGAGATGTAATTTGAAAAAAGTACATTATACTGTTCAGAAAAAATTGCAGTATCTTGGACAAGAGAATCAAGTTCTTCTGTATGATTCTAAGACTCTCTTAACTGCCTCTGCAATCCCACGATACTCAATTTATGCCTCCCTGTAACACTTATCCAATTTTACCTTTTATTATTCTTTTTTTTTTTTTTGAGAGGGCATCTCTCATATTTGTTGATCAAATGGTTGTTAACAATAAAATTCTGTATAGGGGAGTCAATGCTCAATGCACAATCATTAATCCATCTCAAGCCTAATTCTTGTCAGTCTCCAATCTTCTGAAGCATAAAGAACAAGTTCTTACATGGTGAACAAATTCTTACATAGTGAATAAGTTCTTACATGGTGAGCAGTACAAGGGCAGTCATCACAGAAACTTTCGGTTTTGATCATTCATTATGAACTATAAACAATCAGGTCAATTATGAATATTCGTTTGATTTTTATACTTGATTTATATGTGGATCCCACATTTCTCCCTTTATTATTATTATTATTATTTTTAATAAAATGCTGAAGTGGTAGGTAGATGCAAGATAAAGGTAGAAAACATAGTTTAGTGTTGTAAGAGAGCAATTGTAGATGATCAGGTGTGTGCCTGTAGACTATGTGTTAATCCAAGCTAGACAAGGGCATTAAAACATCCACGGATGCAGAAGATTTCTCTCAAAACAGGGGGGGTGAGGTTCTAAGCCTCTCCACTGTTGATCCCCAATTTCTCACCTGATGGCCCCCCTGCAACTGTGCCTGTCTTAGGTTCTTCCTCCCTTAAGGAATCTTACCCGTCTCTGGCTAACCAGTCATCTTCCGGGGCCATACAGGGAGATGTAAAGTTGGTAAGTGAGAGAGAAGCCATATTGTTTGAAAAGGTTAGCTTTTTACTTCTTTGCAGATTTATGCCCTGTGGCTTCTATGCCCAGCATTTGTCTTGAGGTATCTTTACCACTTGGAGGAATTATGATACTCGGTAAATTCGATATGAGGCACGAATTCTATTTAAGGGTTGTAATTAGGAAGGAAGAAGAAAAGCTATAGAGGTAGCAGATGGAAGAAAACATGGGAGGATTGATTATTTCTTTGACATATCTTCTTGTAGAGTAACTTAAGCATGTATAGGTTTTAAACTACTAACTAAATTGCTCACACACATTCACATAATAGGAATACAGTTACATAACCAAAGCAGATCTATAATTACCAGCCATCTCCAGTGAAGCCAAGAAAACCAGTTAGGCACCCGAGGCATTTGTGAAAATTTGTCTATGATATGATGGATACTGTCCAACTGTACTTGAACAGTCTGAGAGAAATCAGACAAATTAAAACAACCCATTCCTGGTAACTGTTCACATTCCATATGTTCTTTTAACAGTAGATAGTCTGTAGTCGTAAGATTTTGGAGCGCTGCAACTTGCACTTCTCCTAATTCTTGGTTGAGTTCCAACAGTATAGATCTAGTCAAATTTGTTATTTTACTGTATGCACAGGCCAGCTTAGATAACTCCTTCTTCATTCCAATGGCAATTCCAGGAACCAGTGGGATGAATGCAGCTACGACTGCAACAGTGCCAGGATCTTTGTTGATGTTTTTTGATGATCATCTTCTGGAATGACTCTTCCAGAGTATGTTGATGTTGGAACTTCTTCTTCGTATCGTATCTTAGTTCATTTTCTGGGTAGTCAAATTAGGCTTTGATCCTCTGTTAGTCCATTCTTGGGTTCTGTGATTCTGCTGCTGTTTTGTTCCTTCAGTTTTTCCTTTTTTCTTATACTCCACAGATGAGTGAAATCATTTGATGCTTGTCTTTCTCTGCCTGGCTTATTTCACTGAGCATAATACCCTCTAGCTCCATCCATGTTGTTGCAAATGGTAGGATTTGTTTTCTTCTTATGGCTGAGTAATATTCCATTGTGTATATGTACCACAACTTCTTTATCCAATCATCTACTGATGGGCACTTAGGTTGCTTCCAATTCTTGGCTATTGTAAATAGTGCTGCGATAAACATAGGGGTGCATCTGTCTTTTTCAAACTTGAGTGCTGCGTTTTTAGAGTAAATTCCTAGGAGTTGAATTCCTGGGTCAAATGGTAAGTTTATTTTGAGCATTTTGATGAACCTCCATACTGCTTTCCACAATGGTTGAACTAATTTACATTCCCACCAGCAGTGTAGGAGGGTTCCCCTTTCCCCACAGCCTCACCAACATTTGTTGTTGTTTGTCTTTTGGATTGTAGCCATCCTTACTGGTGTGAGGTGATATCTCATTGTAGTTTTAATTTGCATTTCTCTGATAATTAGCGATGTGGAACATCTTTCATGTGTCTGTTGGCCATCTCTATTTCTTTTTTGGAGAACTGTCTGCTCAGTTCCTGTGCCCATTTTTTAATTGTATTATTTGTTTTTTGTTTGTTGAGGTGGGTGAACTCTTTATATATTTTGGAAGACCTCCTGTTTTATGAAGGTAAGTTCCCACCCTACAGCTAAATCAGTTTAGCCAGGTTTTCTTTTTGTCTATAACATCCAAACCCATGACCGTGCAAGTACTAACAATAACTGGACAGAGTAGTGAAAAAAAAGAGCATGGGGTGTGGAGTTAGGGATCTGCATGTGGGTCTGAACTGTGACAAATAAGAATGGGGTGATTTTCAGCAAGTTCCTTAACCTCTCCCGGTTTCAGTGTTCTTATTTATAAAATGAGGTAGTAATTTACCTGTTATGCAAGGTTGTTATGAGGATTACATAAAGAACTATATGTGAAAAGTGCTTTGTAATCTGTAAAGGACCCTGGCAGTTGTGGCTTCTGAAGAATGAAACAGTAGAAGATCTCAATGCTAGGTTACCTTTGAGCCAATACTAACTATATGGCTTCTAGCACTCATGTAATTTCTCTGGAAGTGGAAGAAGGCTACCCCTTTCTTTCTGAAGGTAGGAAAGTACATCAGATGATCTAATTGAAACATCTTTCAACTTTATCATCCAATTTATGATTCTGGCAAAATTACTAAGAAAATATTCAGCAAAGTGAGTATTTTTATTGACACAACAAGGCTTTCAAATTAGTAATCCCTCTGAACTGCCCCTTTCAGCCCTGTAGAATCATCTGTTACCATTTGGAAAGGCCCCTATATTTTGGAATGTATGCTAATTTCTGTTTCCCCACATTTACCATGTGCCTCAGCCTCCTAGATTAAAAAAAAAAAGAAAAATTTCATGTATCTATGGAATGCATCTGACACTTAGCTTGAATTGCCTCCCCCAGAAACTATTTTATATTTATTACCATTGATATATAATGCTTGGACACTTGTGGGGCAATGTGTTTGGAGGTTTTGAACACTGAAGAGTTGAGAATTTGAGTTTTTGTCCTAGTTCTATCTGTGACTAGTTAAGTGACTGCAGGAAGGCTGCCATTTCTCTGGGCCTCAGTTTCCGTGTGTGTGTGTGTGTGTGTGTGCATGTGTGTGTGTAATAGGGGGGAAATCACATGAAGTGCTGGCTGCAGACTCAGGGAGAGAGCTGCCTGTGCTTAAGAACTCACCTTATATGGGTATGTTTGGTTATGGAAATGAGACCCACAGGGCACTGCTTCGCTGGACGAGGAGTGAAACAAAAACAATCACGTTTCTCTACATTATAGAAGAAAAAGATATAAGTGAGGTGACCCAGGGAGAGAGAGATGCTGGATGAGGGGCTGAGAGCTGGGGGAGGGAATGGTCACAAGCCAGCAGAAGGGCCAGTATGGGACTCAAATGGAGAAATGGCTGCTGAGAAACCCTGAGTGAAGGGAAAGGCCGATGGACTCTTAGAACAAAGACAACGAATGTCCAGGGAGGATCTATTTTCCGGTAGGACCGAGGAGCGAATCCGCTGGGCTCACACACGCATCCGCTCTGGGAGCTGTCCTCTGAACACTTACTCTTCCTTTTTTTGGCTCCAGTTCTCTGCAGGGTTTCTGCTTCCCTTCGGGTCCCCCTGGCTGTGCCTGGGCCACCAAGTCCCTGGCCCTCTGTTTACAACTGCCTTTTTAAAGAACATCTCCTTTCAGCAGGAGTGGTGGAAAATACTGGTGCTCCTACCCAAATCCCCTCAGATCTTTTTTCGTCTCCCTTGACCATGTTTGTGTGCACACTCCCTCACACTTTGGTGATACTTTGGATTCTAATTAACAGCATTTGACGATCTTTGGAAATCTGTTTTTAGTTCTACCAGAACCTCTGCAAAGCCCTCAACCCAAAGTGCTTGGAAATTTGTTCTCCAGAGCCCTGCCTGAGGCCTTTGATCAGTGGCCTACACAAGTAAGGGGGAATGAAGGCCCAGGACTCTTGCCTCAGCTGGTCCTCTTGGTAGCTGTGACTTCCTCCTCAGAGGTTCCCTCGGGGACCCCACAGAAGTCACCCTCTGTGGGGCTTTGCCTGACACCACAGCCTTGCTTGGAGTCCTTCCTCCCCCTCTGCCTCCTCTGCTCTCTTGCCAGGATCCTCTAGAAGTACTTAATCATTTGCTCACAAATCTCGAATACTCACCTCAAGGAGCCCAACCTATAAACAACCCTTATCTCCTAAAGCTTACCTTTCTGTAAGAATCTGATGAAAGTTCTGCGCAGTTTTCCTAACAGAAAATGTGCATATGCATGAAATCAACTTGCTTTTGCTCCCTGATCTTGGATATGTAAGAAATATCTCATCCTTAATTTTTCCAAATCTCTCCTGACTCAGCCTTCCACCCACCAGGTGGTTGAGAAATCCAAGTTCAATTTGTATGGGAGGGCCTTTCCCTTTCTTCCTTTCTATTCACTTGTGATTGTACAGGAAACCTGGCCTGCAAATACTGGGGAGAGCCTCAGGACTTCAGTCCAACACCCTTGAGGGTTTTGTTCTTCATTCAGAGGTGCAGGTGGTAATGTGTGTTTCTGCTCAGGGATCTGTGCTGAGGTCCCAGACTGCAGCCCTAGAGTTTAGACTCTCTAGGTGTCTCTGCAGGAAATTCATCCCCAACCATTCTCATGTGAGGCCCTGATACTGCTGGCCTGCTTCTGTGTGATCCCTGTTACTGGAAGAACTTACATCGATAACACCTCTTTGCTCACTCCCGGCCAGCAGTTCTATTCTCAGGAACTCTCTCTTACTACCACACCAACGCAGACCGTCCTTGCCCACCAGCCAGCTTCCCCTTGTCTTCCCTCTCCCAGAGCAATTCCCATCTCTGTCCTCTGCCTTCAGCAAAGTAGTGGATGGAGGTGCTCTTCAGGGTAGAACTAGGTCTTAGGAGTACTGGTGCTCCTGGCCAAAGGGAAACTTGTCTTTCTCTCTAGAAGAGAGAAGAGAGAAATTTCACTTTTATTCATTTCCTGCAGACAAAAACTGATTAAGGAGACATTAATTACTCAATAAAATACTTCTGCTCACAAACAATATTGCATTTTTTGTATGAACTTTAGGAAGTAAGTTCATAGTTCCCAGGACTCCAGGCTGTGAACACCTGACCTAAAGGAAGGGAATTACGAAAATGAGCTATCACACATGCTATCTACCTCAACCAGCCAGTGATGATGACACTCAACTCTTGAATGAAAATGCTTCTCCTTGATCTAGAATCTCTTGCTTATGCTGGTGGCTTCTCCCTTGTCAAATACCTAGGTTGCTTTAGTTGAAAGATAAAGTGAGGCAAGAATATTAGTAACTAGAACCTTTGGTTTTATCAAAGAACCCCATTAATAAGCAGCAGAGGGACTGAAATTAGGGTATAGATGTTGTATTGAAGAGGTTTGAGGGATAATGCTCCCCAACATCCCTAGGCTCAATGCTAAGAACATGACATTGGTGCCATTTTCTTACCATTGTTGACATCGCATTGCTGTTATAATACTTGTTGAATCTGTCAAAATCAATGTTATTCAGAGTTTTGACTCATGTAATGGTGACAGGCCTTGGGCAAAATATTCCCAGTAAACATTCCCAGTGGTCAGAGAGTGGTTCAGAGACCATCACCATCTCATGGATAGGGACCATGTATTATCCATCTTTAAATACTATATGTACTTTATATAGCAAATAGCATAATACTGAGCACATTATTAATAAATGTTAAGTTCATCTAATTCATGCTATATAAACTATATTGGTCAGTTAGCATGAAAGATTATATTGACAAACTTTATATTTATCTTGCACTTGACCTATACCTCACCATCTTGAGGGAAATATACAAGATCACAGCTCCTTAAATATTCAAAGTAAAAGGACTCTGAGACTCTATCCCATTCTTGCACAAATGTCTTTTGTTACCAGAGTCCCTCCTCTTGTACCTAATCCAACAGTTTGCCTAACCCAGCAACAAGGCGGCTGCTCCCACCTTGTACTGCCATGATAGTAGGAACCAGAAAACATAGAGGACTCAGTTTGGGGCCAGCTACTCCAGAAAGAGCCCCTCTGTGATCTTGCTGCCACCATAGTTTGAGGTCCATTACTGCTGCTGAAAGGGGGCAGTGTGAAGGCGTGGCTCCTCCCCCAGCAGGGGGAGCACATCGCTCCCACCCCTTTTGTCGGTCCAGGAGGTTATTCTTACTGTTCTTGACACTGTCACTGGATAAGCACTCAGATGTGGCCTCCTCGGAGCTGGAGACATCATAACCACTGCTTGATCTTTAAAAAGGAAACTCAGCCTTGACATTACCAGAGGGGAGAAGGCAAGTATGCGTCTATTTGGAAGTATATATATATATGACTCCTTTCCTATTGTGAAAATAGTCCATACCACGTAGGTGAACCAGGATTGCGCATGTTCTTAAGTTTGTGAGGCTGAGGTGTTATTGGAAGCCACTCTTCCACAAGCTGCTGTGTAACAGCTTTGGTTCATCTGATCACCAGGAAAGAATAGCATATTACTATTCCAGTAGAGCTCTTCACAAAATACAGAACAATAGCACTGATTATTGCAAAGAGAAATCTTGATCTTGACACCAAGTAACAATTATGGGGGATTTTTTAGGCTTTGCTAGAAAAAAAGTTATTTGAACTTGTCTAATTTTTAAATCTGATTCCAATTATAATGAAATAGAAATTTCTTAATTTTGCTACTCCTTAATTATGTTACTCCTGCTCATCATGTATTTTGGGCATGTAAGGAAGTGGTTATAATATGGTCAAGTGGTCTGCCACTGACTGAAGCCCAGCCAGAGGTCACGCCTGAGCCCCTCCGCTGCAGAGCAGGTGCTCTGGAAATCACCATGTTGTACAAAATGTCTCCATTTAATTGTCATGTGACATCCACATAAATAGACACAGTGAGAGGAAACTTTTAACATCACACAAGTGAAATGTCACTTTAAAGAGAATTCCTGACATTTGTTTCATTTTGTTTGCTGGTGTCATTTCTCTTGAAAGATTTATTTGTTTATACCAAAATTTTCTCCAAATGAATCAAATGGTTCAAATAATAAAAAACCCACAAACTATTAAGACACATAGAAAATCAAACCCATATAAGGGAATCAGCAACAAATATGTTAACTAAGAAGACTAAATTAGTTACTGTGATTAAACATCAATTCTGACCCAAGAATTCAGGAACCCCGGGCAAAAAAGGTGACATGATAGGTGTTATAATTCTTATCTGCTTGGAGAATGCATGCCAGTTCTTCATGAAAGAGATCCCTTTTCTAGTAAAAAATATTAAAGGAATCGGTGGTATTGAGGAGGCTCAGGGTGAAATGAGCTCTCTAAGGAAACTTTTTTTTTAATTTTAATGAAATTAAATAAATTTTGGAAGTCATGTCTTCTGTATCTCACTGTGGTAACAAACCCTCAACATTCGGTGGCTTAATCCAGGAAATTATTTCTTGTGCACATCACACCGATGCTGCCAATTAGCTTTCCTGGGTAAGAAAGAGAGAAGGTGGGAGAGAAGTTCTAGAGACAAAGCCTGAAAGAGATATATTTCACTGGTCAGAACTCAGTCACATGCTCCTAATTTATTTGCAAGGGCAGCTAGAATATGTGGTGTTGCTGTGTTCCCAGGAGGAAGAAATGGGATGGATGAGCATCTGGCCAATTTCTGCCAAGTTTAGTATTCATCTTAGGGCTTTTCTTCCTCCCATCTCTGAGTCTGTTTCACAATACTTTATAGTCCCTAGGATTTCCAGAGGCAAAGAAGTCCACCAATTATACAATTGTAAAGTAAAATTATTTTACTAATATAATGTAATGAAAAATATATTTATCTGTATCAGTCAACTAAACAATAAACATCGGGATGATTTTTAAACATGTTCCTATAAATGATGAAACTTTTATGCACTCAAAATAAATATATACAGTAATATAGTCATTAAATAAGGTAGCTCAGTGTCCTCCCCTCCTCATCCAGAGTGGCTCTGATTTTAATTGATTATATACTGGGGTTCCAAATAAGATTCTTTCATACAAGAATTTCTGTTCTGAAGAAAAGATTTGAGAAGTACTGAATATAGACAGGCTACTGCCTTGCCTCAGGCCACTTAAGGAGCAGAACCATCTTACATTAGGTTGCAGGAACCAGAAAGGATCTTCTCACAAATGCAAAGAAGGGGTGATCAGAGACCTACTAGAATGAAAAGAGAGTTTTCGTTATATCCATATTATTTTTGCTTTGAGCCTTAAGTCATACCAGTTTGATCTTTAGCTGATCTGAAACATTGCTCAATGGAGTTTTGGAAAATTCAACAGCTTCCATTCATGAACTGTTGCATTTCCACACCTTCCTTTTATGACATTTCACACCCATAATTTGGCTTTGAGGTTTGCTTCAGTCAGATCCACAATGGAAAGTCCTGAATTCCTGTCACAGCCAGGATTTTCTTCAGCTCCAGGGATTTGTTTGGTTTTGTGCCATTTTATCCCAAGTTTTATTCCTTCCATCTGACTCAAATGTTTCATTACCAGTTCAGAGTTGTTCTCAACAAGAAGAAAAAAAGAAAGATTGAAACGCAGCAGCAAAAATGGCGCATCTCTTTAAATAGGAAAACATTCTGGTTTGAATTTCCTGTCAGATTTTGGGCAGGTTAGTTGGCAGCTGGTGACCTGGATGTATTTCAGATTTCAGAGTAAATTTCACAGTTTTGTGGCCTCCCTCTGGCCCCCCCGCTAGAGAACAGTAAGATGCTAGGGGCGGCTTAACAGCCACTCTCTCAGGAGTCGGCTGCTCTTCCCGCTGTGCATCGCAAGCGCTCTACTACATCTGTGTGATTGGAAAGGGACCCTGAATCAGCGGCGGCATTTTTTGGTGAGGGGGAGAAAGGGCTCAGAAAGAAAGAGCCTGACGTCACGCCGCCCCCAACAGCACAGCCCGGGCCTTTTCTGTTGGTGATGCTATCATCTTAACGGGTGCTTTTATTTTAGGGAAGTCGCAAAGGCAGTGCAAAGAGTTCCTACTGACCCCAGTGCTGGCATCTTATACGATGATGGTGAATTGTTCAGCCTAAGGAGCCAATCTTGATACATTATTGTTATTATTATCTGAAGTTGATATTTATGTGAGTTGTAATCCGAAGTCCATTGTCATGTGTGTGTGTGTGTGTGTGCGCGCGCGCGCGCGTGTACCAGGCTGTTATATAATATGCAGGTCATGGCCCCCAAATTGAAAGCCACTGGTTCAGAGCAAATTACAGTTACCCACTCCTCTAAGCTCCTAACAATAGTGGAAAGGATGATGTTAAGGAATATTTCGAATATGAGAAGTATTTCCAATGCTACTTTGTTATGGTCAAAAAAAAAGAATAGGAGATAGTCATATTTATAGAAAATAGAACAGCAAAATAGAAGGTATCCTAGAGATGGAGAAAATGCAGGCCTAAATACCGTTCAGGTCTATAGGGACCTATAGAATTTTCAAAGCAAGCACTAATGTGTTTCTGTTAGTGGTGTTCATTTCTTTCAGGAATGCTGTTTGTGCTTAGTGACTCATAGCGACTCTTACTGATTTATTTTAAAGTTGTCAGATGTGGTGAGTTGCCTAGATCTAGAAAGCGTTTGGTCCACAGGTTTGGGCTTCATTGGCTGTTTCCCATGGGAAAGTTCGTTGATTAGATTAAAGATGAAAGCCTGTCCTGGTCAGCTGTTCTAGGCCATACACAGATGGAAGGAAGCAGGGACGGCAGGGCATGTACACTTGTCATAATACGGAGGCCAGATAATTTAATATGGACTTCTCGCCTTACTGTTGGTGGATGAAGGGAGTGGTAAGGTCGAAGGTGATGAGAAATCCTAAAGTATTTATTAGTGCTCACAGTGTAACTCTTAACCCAGCAAATTAGTGCATTTAGGGTGTCCTTATTGGCTTTGGAAAGGTGATGGAAGAGAGACAGAGAGATAGAGATGGAGAAAAGAATGGATTCAGTGTTTCTGGGTACTTGAGAATGGGATCTTGATAGAGTAGGCAAAAGGATTTGACTGGGGTAATTCATCTTTATGCTTCTAGCCAAAGTGAACAGAATCCATACACTTAGTGGTTCTAAATAAATAAGATTTATATTAATGTTTTAATTTTTAAAAATTTATTTCCTGACCTTATAATCCATTGTTGGAACACATTTTCAGAGACTTTTAATCTTTCTCTTTACCTCCAGGTAGGTAACTTGATCATAACCAGCTGTATTAAAAAATGATTTTTACTTTGATATCCTAGGTCTTTTTGATTTTGGTAATTAAAATGAAGTTAGATAGATTACTTGGAAAAATTAAAACAGGATAATGATCATCCTAAATTGTAGCAACTTCTTGATTAAACATTGTCTGAAGAATTTATGGCTTATTCAACTCTTCCAAATTTATTTCCCTTCCCCTGTTCTCCACCAACTTTTGACTACTTCACTGAGTTATGAAAATAGCGACACAAAACAGAATAGAATTGAGTCCATTCCACTACTCACCAAGTGATCTGGTAGTTTTGGCTAAGAAGGGAGTAGAAAAAGAGAAATAATGCATCTATAGTAATTACTTTTCTCTCATTAAAACTGTGAGGAGAAAGTTATTTCTAGGTTTTGGATATTTACCACCACCTCCTCCTCCCAGTGAGAATGGACACACACCCCAGCCCCCCTCAAATCTTCAGTTGGGGTAGACTTCACCCTAACAACATCTTAGCACCTGTTTGGCTTTTCATATTTACTTTGGACTCATTAAATACACTTTGCTGTTTCCAATCTGCTTGGCTTGGCGTTTCTCTTGGGAAAGTGAATGGCAAAA
Source organism: Manis javanica (assembly GCF_040802235.1). Classification (NCBI taxonomy): domain Eukaryota; kingdom Metazoa; phylum Chordata; class Mammalia; order Pholidota; family Manidae; genus Manis; species Manis javanica. Next base: position 212,919,324 of record NC_133156.1, on the reverse strand, counting down.
GACCATGTGACTGCCAAGGGCAAATGCTGCAAGGCCCAGCGCCTAAGGCGGAAAGCATGGGCTGGTTGGAAAGACAAGGCAGAGTGTGCTGGAGAGGTTAGCAGTTCGGTGTCTGCTCCTTCCCTGGGGCTCCATTGAGGTCCTCCAGGAAGCAGACACGAAGACAGAATTACATGCAAAACATCCACTGGGGGGTCCTGCTTGTGAAGGAGAAGGAAGGGAAGGAGCAGGAGCCCATGGGGAGAGCTTACGGGTCTTGATGCAAGTCCACTGTCCAAGAAGAGAGAACTGGAAGGAAGAATAGGCAGTGAGTTTCAGACTGCAGGGCTGCTCTGAGAAAGTCTTGGCTAGGCTGACAGGGAGCCCCAAAGCACCGATTCCCACTGGGGGAGCTCCTCCACTGGGCAGGATACCTGGTTCTAGCTGATCTTCCTCCCCTGCCTCCCTCCCCCAGGCTCAGTCATTGGCCCGGAGCTGCTCTGGAAAAGCACAGCCTTGGTGTGAATGCTGTAGTAGATCCCAAAGCTTCTGGAAGTGGCAGGCTGGTGGATAAGTACATGACTTAGGAAAGAATCTCTCTTAAAGGGAAATCTGAGCAGGGCCTTTCTGCAGCTGCCACACTCATGATTCACATTAGTATCAGAGCTCAAAAAAAATGAAAAGGTAAGAATGGATGAATTCAATTTTAGATAAATCGTCACCCTGCTATCATTTCCCCCCCACAGCAAAAATGGTAACAAGAACCACAAAATTGTGTTATAGTACTAAGAGCTTTCCTTTATCTTCTGAAATCCAAAGACAGCTTGCAAAAGTTAGCTTGACCCAGTTTGGTTTCTTCCAGCTACGATATGTGGTCCCCAAACCACCTCAAACGCTTTGCAGCATGCTGACTCAACTTGTTCAAGCCTCTTGGCAGGAATGAGAACCATCTCACCTCTCAGATCTGGATGGAAAGGGAAACTGACTCACTGCTGTTTTCATTCTTTTTTCTTTTTGTAATGTTGCATTTAAGTGCTGGAGGTTTCAGAAACATAAATCCTTTTCTAAGGTGAAGGATTAATTTTCAGAATGGAAGAAAGTTAGTTTCTTCTTGTTTTACACTTTAGGTGTGAGAACTGATTACACAGAAGCAGTTGATCCAACATACTGATATGGGGAGAACAGGAGCATAAATGAACTATAAGCCAAAAGGTAGTTTCTGAGCACCTCTCTATAGGTAAATCTAGCTTTTCAAAATCATTAGACCACTGAAGTTCAGTTGAGCCTGTCATGTAAATGATCTTCTCATTTACTTTGATCAACATGTTTTTACAGCTCCTTCTTATATTCTGCATCTCTAGATCCAGATAATAAAATTATCTCCTTGTGAGAGATACTTTGGAGGCTGACAAAGTCAAAGGTTCAAAGGGACAAGATATTCTACCTTCACATCAACAATTGGCTTCTCCCAGAGTTTCAGCTTTTCCAGACACACATTCCAGAGATATTCCACAATCAACCTCTCAGACCGTAGCCCAAGTAGGCACCCAAGGAATGTATGTGGTGCAAGGGATGCTGGGAAGGTGGCCAAGCTTAAGTGGAGAAGGGATGATGGGAGTGGGTGTTGGTGAAGGTTGGAAATCTTTGTGGAGAATCTGTTTTGTATGTGAGGCCTCCTTCTGTCCTCTGAGCTGAGCTTCCTTGGAATATCCTATCAATAGAAAAAAGGAGTGACAGAAGGTGCTTAATTTATTTTAAATCCATTGCTTGACTTCTTATAAGCTGTTTTCATTTCTTTAAGATCAAGGTGTATGTTCATGTCCTTTGCTTGCTAAGGAGTTCATTTTTAATGACAGCACAATGAAAACCAATGGTTTTCAAAATTATTTTTAGTAGTGGAGCTCTTGATTTAAAAGAAATATAAAGTGGAAGCGAAGATAGAAGAGAGAGCTTCTCTTTTAGGCACTGCCCCAAATTTCAAGGCTCTATGGGACATAGTTTGAGAGTCACTGTTCAAGTGGAAAGAGGTTTTGAGTAGGAGTTTAAACCTGGAGCAGAGATGATTTTAGTTTGAGTCCAGTGACTATTTCCTTTTTGTAACCTTGAGCAAATAACAACAGTAGCAATAATGGTGACAATGTAGTGCTCTATAGATGCTTATTATTATAATTAGAAGAGTTTGTTATTATCATTAGTGATAATAATTATAAAGATCATTTATAGGGCATGAGCCATGTGCTGAGCACTGAGCTCAATTACTTACACGCAGTATTTCCTTTAAATACAACAAACCTAAGAGGTTTAGGTGAGGCAACTAGCGTTAGAGAGATTAAGTTAATTTGCCCAAAGCGATACAGCAAGTGATGGGGCTGAGGGGACACAAACCCAGGAATGTCTGCCTCCACAGCTAGGGCACCTGGTGGGAAGACAGGCAAGCTAGAAATTCTGTTTAGGAAGCTGGGAGCCCAGGGAGATGAAAGGAGAAAACCTCAGGAGTCAGCCTGGCTCTGTAAGGACATTTTTGTGGCCTTTAAATCCCTTCCTACCGATTTTCTGAAACTCTTTGGCATCGGAGTCTCTCCTGTTCTCTTTCCCCTGTCTGTGTGGCATAGCTGTGGTTGTACGTGAAAGAGAAGACTCAAAACACCCTGTTACACAGAAGAACATGCTGTACCACCTTGCAGAAAAGAATCCAGTGACCGTCTGGACTCCAAGCTGCATTCCTCAGCTCCCCTAAGGATGTAGTAAACAAGTTTGCTGGATCCAAATGTTCATGACAAGAAGCTTCAACATCGTGAAATACTTTCGGCGTCGTAGCTGCTTCATTCGCACCATACCATGCTTGGTGAGAAAACAAGTATTTTGACGATTTTATAGACTGCTCCAAACCCACCAACTCCTCTCCTCTCTGCTTTCTAAAATTGCTCTAACAAAAATATAAAAAAGCCCAACTAACACAGTATTCCAGGAGGATGGAAAACCAAACACTATGGGTTGACAGGATGATATAAAGTGCATCTGTGAGCTTTCAGTTTGACCAAATGTGTGTGTAAATTCATAACTGGAACCTGTAAACTTGGATATTCTAAGTTGGTTTTGGGAAACTACATAGATGTACATGAGCCAAAACCTGCATGAAGTATTTTACTAAATAACTCTTTGAGGGTTTTTACTTCATTTTGAGGATTAACTTAACCCACCTTGGATAATTCTGTTATGATTTCCCCACGTTTTTTTTTTGCAATGCTTTTTTTCTTTTTGAGAGGGCATCTCTCATATTTATTGATCAAATGGTTGTTAACAACAATAAAATTCTGTATAGGGGAGTCAATGCTCAATGCACAATCATTAATCCACCCCCAGCCTAATTCTCATCAGTCTCCAATCCTCTGAAGCATAACGAACAAGTTCTTACATGGTGAACAAAGTCTTACATAGTGAATAAGTTCTTACATGGTGAACAGTACAAGGGCAGTCATCACAGAAGCTTTCGGTTTTGATCACTCATTATGAACTATGAACAATCAGGTCAAATATGAATATTCGTTTGATTTTTATACTTGATTTATATGTGGATCCCACATTTCTCCCTTTATTATTATTATTATTATTATTTTTAATAAAATGCTGAAGTGGTAGGTAGATGCAAGATAAAGGTAGAAAACATAGTTTAGTGTTGTAAGAGAGCAAATGCAGATGATCAGGTGTGTGCCTGTAGACTATGTGTTAATCCAAGCTAGACAAGGGCAACAATACATCCACGGATGCAGAAGATTTCTCTCAAAACAGGGGGAGTGAGGTTCTGAGCCTCACCTCTATTGATCCCCAATTTCTCACCTGATGGCCCCCCTGTGACTGTGCCTGTCTTAGGTTGTTCCTCCCTTGAGGAATCTTACCTGTCTCTGGCTAACCAGTCATCTTCCGGGGCCATATAGGGAGATGTAAAGTTGGTAAGTGAGAGAGAAGCCATATTGTTTGAAAAGGTTAGCTTTTTACTTCTTTGCAGATTTATGCCCTGTGGCTTCTATGCCCAGCATTTGTCTTGAGGTATCTTTACCACTTGGAGGAATTATGATACTTGGTAAATTTGATATGAGGCACGAATTCTATTTAAGGGTTGTAATTAGGAAGGAAGAAGAAAAGCTATAGAGGTAGCAGATGGAAGAAAACATGGGAGGATTGATTATTTCTTTGACATATCTTCTTGTAGAGTAACTTAAGCATGTATAGGTTTTAAACTACTAACTAAATTGCTCACACACATTCACATAATAGGAATACAGTTACATAACCAAAGCAGATCTATAATTACCAGCCATCTCCAGTGAAGCCAAGAAAACCAGTTAGGCACCCTAGGCATTTGTGAAAATGTGTCTATGATATGATGGATATTGTCCAACTGTACTTGAACAGTCTGAGAGAAATCAGACAAATTAAAACAACCCATTCCTGGGAACTGTTCACATCCCATATGTTCTTTTAACAGTAGATAGTCTGTAGTCGTAAGATTTTGGAGCGCTGCAACTTGCACTTCTCCTAATTCTTGATTGAGTTCCAACAGTATGGATCTAGTCAAATTTGTTGTTTTACTGTACGCATAGGCCAGCTTAGATATCTCCTTCTTCATTCCAAAGGCAAGTCCAGGAACCAGTGGGATGGATGCAGCTACAACTGCAGCATTGCCTGGATCTTTGTGGAGGTTTTTTGATGATCATCTTCTGGTATGACTCTTCCAGAGAGTGCTGATGTTGGAAGTTCTTCTTCATATTGTAACTTAGTTCATTTTCTGGGTAGCCAAATTAGGCTTTGATCCTCTGTATAAACACAAACAGACCCTTTGCCCACACTTTGATATGCCCTTTAAACCATTGTGTAGAACTCATTGGAGGTCACCACACAGGAACTGCTTTTTTTTTTTTAAGAGAAAGGAATATTCTCAGAAAAGTGTACATCCATAGCCGATCATCTGACACCCTTTAAGTGATCAAAATTAAGGATATTTAAAGCATGCATTAATCATTGATTTACAGTTAGTTTTATCCTATCAGGGAGTAATCCCTCTTCTCTTTCTTTCTTTTTTATTTTATTTTTTTCTGTTATCTTTAATCTACACTTACATGAAGAATATTATGTTTACTAGGCTCTCCTCTATACCAGGCTCCCCCTATAAACCTCTTTACAGTCACTGTCCATCAGCATAGCAAAATGTTGTAGAATCACTACTTGTCTTCTCTGTCTTGTACAGCCCTCCCCTTTCTCTCACCCCCCACTATGCATGCTAATCTTAATACCTCTCTTCTTCTTCCCCCACCATTATCCCCCCTGCCCACCCATCCTCCCCAGTCCCTTTCCCTTTGGTACCTGTTAGGCCATTCTTAGGTTCTGTGATTCTGCTGCTGTTTTGTTCCTTCAGTTTTTCCTTTGTTCTTATACTCCTCAGATGAGTGAAATCATTTGGTATTTCTCTTTCTCCGCTTGGCTTATTTCACTGAGCATAATACTCTCCAGCTCCATCCATGTTGCTGCAAAAGGTAGGATTTGCCCTCTTCTTATGGCTGAGTAGTATTCTATTGTGTATATGTACCACATCTTCTTTATACATTCATCTACCGATGGACATTTAGGTTGCTTCCAATTCTTGGCTATTGTAAATAGTGCTGTGATAAACATAGAGGTGCATCTGTCTTTCTCAAACTTGATTGCTGCATTCTTAGGGTAAATTCCTAGGAGTGGAATTCCTGGGTCAAATGGTAAGTCTGTTTTGAGCATTTTGATGAACCTCTATACTGCTTTCCACAATGGTTGAACTAATTTACATTCCCACCAGCAGTGTAGGAGGGTTCCCCTTTCTCCACAGCCTCGCCAACATTTGTTGTTGTTTGTCTTTTGGATGGCAGCCATCCTTACTGGTGTGAGGTGATACCTCATTGTAGTTCTAATTTGCATTTCTCTGATAATTAGTGATGTGGAGCATCTTTTCATGTGTCTGTTGGCCATCTGTATTTCTTTTTTGGAGAACTGTCTGTTCAGTTCCTCTGCCCATTTTTTAATTGGATTATTTGATTTTTGTTTGCTGAGGCATGTGAGCTCTTTATATATTTTGGACGTCAAGCCTTTATCGGATCTGTCATTTACAAATATATTCTCCCATACTGTAGGGTTCCTTTTTGTTCTATTGATGGTGTCTTTTGCTGTACAGAAGCTTTTCAGCTTAATATAGTCCCACTTGTTCATTTTTGCTGTTGTTTTCCTTGCCTGGAGAGATACGTTCAAGAAGAGGTCACTCATGTTTATGTCTAAGAGGTTTTTGCCTATGTTTTTTTCCACGAGTTTAATGGTTTCATGACTTACATTCACGTCTTTGACCCATTTTGAATTTACTTTTGTATATAGGGTTAGACAATGGTCCAGTTTCATTCTCCTACATGTAGCTGTCCAGTTTTGCCAGCACCATCTGTTGAAGAGTGTCATTTTGCCATTGTATGTCCATGGCTCCTTTATCAAATATTAATTGACCATATATGTTTGGGTTAATGTCTAGAGTCTCTAGTCTGTTCCACTGGTCTGTGGCTCTGTTCTTGTGCCAGTACCAAATTGTCTTGATTACTATGGCTTTATAGTAGAGCTTAAAATTGGGGTGTGAGATCCCCCCTCCTTTATTCTTCTTTCTCAGGATTGCTTTGGCTATTCGAGGTCTTCGGTGGTTCCATATGAATTTTTGAAAAATTTGTTCCAGTTCATTGAAGAATGTTGCTGGTAATTTGATAGGGATTGCATCAAATCTGTATATTGCTTTGGACAGGATGGCCATTTTGATGATATTAATTCTTCCTAGCCACGAGCATGGGATGAGTTTCCATTTGTTAGTGTCCCCTTTAATTTCTCTTAAGAGTGACTTGTAGTTTTCAGAGTATAGGTCATTCACTTCTTTGGTTAGATTTATTCCTAGGTATTTTATTCTTTTTGATGCAATGGTGAATGGAATTGTTTTCCTGATTTCTCTTTCTATTGGTTCATTGTTAGTGTATAGGAAAGCTACAGATTTCTGTGTATTAATTTTGTATCCTGCAACTTTGCTGTATTCCAATATCAGTTCTAGTAGTTTTGGGGTGGAGTCTTTAGGGTATTTTATGTGCAATATCATGTCATCTGCAAATAGTGACAGTTTAACTTATTGTTTACCAATCTGGATTCCTTGTATTTCTTTGTTTTCTCTGATTGCTGTGGCTAGGACCTCCAGTACTATGTTAAATAGCAGTGAGGAGAGTGGGCATCCCTGTCTAGTTCCCAATCTCAGAGGAAAAGCTTTCAGCTTCTCGCTGTTCAGTATAATGTTGGCTGTGGGTTTATCATATATGGCCTTTATTATGTTGAGGTACTTGCCCGCTATTCCCATTTTGCTGAGAGTTTTTATCATGAATGGATGTTGAATTTTGTCAAATGCTTTTTCAGCATCTATGGAGATGATCATGTGGTTTCTGTCCTTCTTTTTGTTGATGTGGTGGATGATGTTGATGGATTTTTGGATGTTGTACCATCCTTGCATCCCTGGGATGAATCCCACTTGGTCATGGTGTATGATCCTTTTGATATACTTTTGAATTCGGTTTGCTAATATTTTATTAAGTATTTTTGCATCTACATTCATCAGGGATATTGGTCTGTAATTTTCTTTTTTGGTGGGGTCTTTTCCTGGTTTTGGCATTGGGGTGATATTGGCTTCATAGAATGAGTTTGGGAGTATTCCCTCCTCTTCTATTTTTTGGAACACTTTAAGGAGAATGGGTATTATGTCTTCTCTGTGTGTTTGATAAAATTCTGAGGTAAATCCGTCTGGCCCGGGTGTTTTGTTCTTGGGTAGTTTTTTGATTACCGTTTCAATTTCTTTGCTCGTAATTGGTTTAACTTTTGTGTTTGTTCCTTGGTTAGTCTTGGAAGGTTGTATTTTTCTAGGAAGTTGTCCATTTCTTCTAGGTTTTCCAGCTTGTTGGCATATAGGTTTTCATAGTAGTCTTTAATAATTCTTTGTATTTCTGTGGAGTCTGTCGTGATTTTTCTGTTCTCATTTCTGATTCTGTTGATTTGTGTTGATTCTCTTTTTCTCTTAATAAGTTTGGGTAGAGGCTTATCTATTTTGTTTATTTTCTCAACGAACCAGCTCTTGGTTTCATTGATTTTTTCTATTGTTTTATTCTTCTCAATTTTGTTTATTTCTTCTCTGATCTTTTTATGTCCCTCCTTCTGCTGACTTTAGGCCTCATTTGTTCTTCTTTTTCCAATTTCGATAATTGTGATGTTAGACGATTCATTTGGGATTGTTCTTCCTTCTTCAAGTGTGCCTGGATTGCTATATACTTTCCTCTTAAGACTGCTTTCGCTGCATCCCACAGAAGTTGGGGCTTAGTGTTGTTGTTGTCATTTGTTTCTATATATTCCTTGATCTCTATTTTGATTTGTTCATTGATCCATTGATTATTTAGTAGCATGCTGTTAAGCCTCCATGTGTTTGTGAGACTTTTTGTTTTCTTTGTAGAATTTATTTCTAGTTTTATACCTTTGTGGTCTGAAAAATTGGTTGGTAGAATTTCAATATTTTGGAATTTACTGAGGCTCTTTTTGTGAGCTAGTATGTGGTCTATTCTGGAGAATGTTCCATGTGCACTTGAGAAGAATATATATCCTGTTGCTTTTGGATGTAGAGTTCTATAGATGTCTATTGGGTCCATCTGCTCTACTGCGTTGTTCAGTGCTTCCGTGTCCTTACTTATTTTCTGCCCAGTGGATCTACCCTTTGGGGTGAGTGGTGTGTTGAAGTCTCCTAAAATGAATGCACTGCAGTCTATTTCCCCCTTTAGTTCTGTTAGTATTTGTTTCACATATGCTGGTGCTCCTGTGTTGGGTGCATATGTATTTAGAATGGTTATATCCTCTTGTTGGACTGAGCCCTTTATCATTATGTAATGTCCTTTGTTATCTCTTGTTACCTTCTTTGTTTTGAAGTCTATTTTGTCTGATGTTAGTACTGCAACCCCTGCTTTCTTCTCACTGTTGTTTGCCTGAAATATGTTTTTCCATCCCTTGACTTTTAGTCTGTACATGTCTTTGGATTTGAGGTGAGTTTCTTGTAAGCAGCATATAGATGGGTCTTGCTTTTTTATCCATTCTATTACTCTGTGTCTTTTGATTGGTGCATTCAATCCATTTACATTTAGGGTGACTATTGGAAGATATGTACTTATTGCCATTGCAGGCTTTAAATTCATGGTTACCAAAGGTTCAAGGTTAGCCTCTTTAGTGTCTTACCGCCTAACTTAGCTCGCTTATTGAGCTGTTATATACACTGTCTGGAGATTCTTTTCTTCTCTCCCTTCTTATTCCTCCTCCTCTATTTTTCATATGTTGTGTGTTTTGTTCTGTGCTCTTTCTAGGAGTGCTCGCATCTAGAGCAGTCCCTGTAAGATGCCCTGTAGAGTTGGTTTGTGGGAAGCAAATTCCCTTAGTTTTTGCTTGTCTGGGAGTTGTTTAATCCCGCCATCATATTTAAATGATAGTTGTGCTGGATACAGTATCCTTGGTTCAAGGCCCTTCTGTTTGTTTCATTGCATTAAATATATCATGCCATTCTCTTCTGGCCTGTAGGGTTTCTGTCAAGAAGTCTGATGTTAGCCTGATGGGTTTTCCTTTATAGGTGACCTTTTTCTCTCTAGCTGCCTTTAAAACTCTTTCCTTGTCCTTGATCTTTGCCATTTTAATTATTATGTGTCTTGGTGTTGTCCTCCTTGGATCCTTTCTGTTGGGGGTTCTGTGTATTTCTGTGGTCTGTTTGATTATTTCCTCCCCCAGTTTGGGGAAGTTTTCAGCAAGTATTTCTTCCAAGATACTTTCCATCCCTTTTCCTCTCTCTTCTTCTTCTGCTACCCCTATAATACGGATATTGTTCCTTTTGGTTTGGTCACACAGTTCTCTTAATATTGTTTCATTCCTGGAGATTCTTTTATCTCTCTCTATGTCAGCTTCTATGCATTCCTGTTCTCTGGTTTCAATTCCATCAATGGCCTCTTGCATCTTATCCATTCTGCTTATAAATCCTTCCAGAGTTTGTTTCATTTCTGTGATCTCCTTTCTGGCATCTGTATCTCCCTCCGGACTTCATCCCATTTCTCTCGTGTATTTCTCTGCATCTCTGTCAGCTTGTTTATAATTTTTATTTTGAATTCTTTGTCAGGAAGACTGGTTAGGTCTGTCTCCTTCTCCAGTGTCTCTGTGATCTTGGTTTGCCTGTAAGTTTGTCTTTTCATGGTGATAGGAATAGTTTGCAGAGCTGGGACTAGTGATGGCTGGAAGAACTTCCCTTCTTGTTGGTTTGTGGCCTTCCACTCCCCCTTTGTGAGGCTCTGGGTTCTCGCAGGTGTTGATGTGGTGTGGATGTTGTCCTGTGTCCTCTGGTCTTTATTCTAGGAAGAGTTGTCTTTGTTATATTTTCATAGATATATGTGGTTTTGGGAGGAGGTTTCTGCTGCTCTACTCACGCCACCATCCTGGCTCTGCCCTTGCAATGCTTTTAAAGAGAAGTTTAAGTTACAACAACTAGAAGTATGTGTTGCGACCCTTCAGGGACCGAAGCGACATGCCCAAGGTCTTTATTCTTCTCTAGGCTTTATTGTCTAATCTCTCGTGGCGGTTACAGCAGTTGTCGGGCAGCTCCTCTCCCTCCCGGCGGGCTCCCTTATATTCAGTCACCCAACCAATCCGGGACAGTATCATGCGTGACCTTTAAGCGGATAGGTGTCACGCGCCACTCTAAGCGGGCAGCATGAGCTGTGCACGGGTACGGAAGTCTGCTGGGCCAATCCCCAACAGGGAAGAGGGGAAAGGGTGGTGAGCAGGTGTCCAGCTAGAGTGGGGCTCAGCCTCGGCCGTAGGCCAGGCCCCCACATCTCCCCCTTTATTGTTTTATAACCAAAAGGCTGTCGGGATCATGCCTGTCTTAGGTCGTCCGGAGTCTGCGGCATTCTTACCCGTCCTCAGGCAACAGACAGCTTAGGTCTGTGCCCTGTCTTAGGTTGATATGCGCAGCTCCCGATCTTACCCATCCTTGACTACTGATCCAGCATATTAAGCCATACTCTAGGGGAGATGCCTTCCTCTAGTGCTGCCATGGCCTGCAACAGGACCTTCCGTTCTCCCCGTTGCTGTTTATGTAACAGACTTTCCTCCCAAGCAGGAGAGGCCCACAATTAGCAATACCAGTAATACACCCTCATATACGCAGCCCACAGATAAAACCTCCCCCAAGAGGTCCAATTGTTCTTGAAGAAGGTTCATGCGTTGGTTGACCAAGGCCATCCCATTCTTAAAATGGCCATTGATGACGTTCTGCACTGTCATTGCTGAGGCAGTGGCCTGGGACAGACCATTCAGCATCTCTGCCGTAGGAATGGTGATAGTCAGTGCGGCGGTGGCTGCAGCTGCAGCTCGGCTCTGCCGTCGCCTGCTGTAGGATCCACGGCAGGAGCAGAAGCAGTGCGATCATCTTGTACCTCTGCTCCGGGGTTTTCCACTCTGAGTATCAGACGTTCAGGCACCCAAACGGGGTTCTGCTGGTCCTGTGGAAAACACAAACCGAGCCTCGGGTCCAGATTATCACTGGGTCCGGGCCTTTCCATGTTCCTTCCAACACATCCTTCCACAAAACTTTAGGCATGTGTTTTGGATTGGATTGTTGGCTGTGCCGCTCTGGTGCACTGTGTCCATTTTTGTCCAGTGTTCTAAAGTCTTCTCCTATTCCCCCTTTTTGTTTATATAAGGCATTCTTGAGGGTGAGGTGGGTGCGTTCCACCATACCCTGACCCTGAGGGTTGTCTCTAGCTCCCTGCTGCTCTCATGACACAAAAGGATGTCATCCATATAATGATAGATGATTATCAGGGGAAACTGTTTCCTGACAGTTTGTAAGGCCTTCTTTACATACACATGGTGGGGCTATTAGCCATGCCCTGTGGCAATAAACCTTTGACAGTCTCTGGGGTGAAGCGGGATGGAGAAGAAACAGTCTTTGATACTTTTTCCTAATTACAAAAATAGGTGTGTTCCATGGCGAGGTAGAGGGCTGGAGGTGACCAGCTGCTATCTGTTCTTGTACTAAAGTGTGGGCTGCTTCCTTCTTTTCTTTGGTGAGGAGCCACTGAGGTACCCACACAGGCCTTTTTAGGCTGTTTTCCCTCAGTGGCCCCAAAGAAAAACCCAATCCTGGTCCTCCGTCCCCATCCTCTCTCTAAAGGGGGAAGTATCCTAGTTATGATTTAGATGGACTATGTCGCTAATTCCGTGAACCTTTTGATTTCGTCGCCGCTCTGCGAACCTTTTGATTTCGTCGCCACTCTGCGAACCTTTTGATTTCGTCGCCACTCTGCGAACCTTTTGATTTCGTCGCTGCTCTGCGAACCTTCACTGGCGCCTCCTCATTCCATATATTATAATAAACAATGTCACAAACACTAACAGGACACACACACTACACATAATATCACAAACACTAACAGGACACACACACTACACATAAACACCCACCGCAACTGCCTGCTGTCTGCCCTGCCACGTATACTTTCAGTTTAATCGCCGATCCACTCACCCTCCTCGGTTCCCTCTCCTGGTCTGGCCAGCCGACCGAACGGCGTCCAGCGACGTTCATCAGCAGGCACCAGGGTCAGCGGATCAGGTCGCGATGAGGTTTAGCGATTCCCGGGCTTCGGCACCACTTGTCGCGACCCTTCAGGGACCGAAGCAACACGCCCAAGGTCTTGATTCTTCTCTAGGCTTTATTGTCTAATCTCTCACGGCAGTTACAGCAGTTGTCGGGAAGCTCCTCTCCCTCCTGGCGGGCTCCCTTATATTCAGTCACCCAACCAATCCGGGACAGTATCATGCGTGACCTTTAAGCGGATAGGTGTCACGCGCCACTCTAAGCGGGCAGCACGAGCTGTGCACGGGTACGGAAGTCTGCTGGGCCAATCCCCAACAGGGAAGAGGGGAAAGGGTGGTGAGCAGGTGTCCAGCTAGAGTGGGGCTCAGCCTCGGCCGTAGGCCGGGCCCCCACAGTATGCGCATCAGTGTGATCTGTGACTGGTATTTCTCTTTACACAGATGTATGTGGAAAATTGTTGGCCCCTGTAAACATTTTCCTTTTAGGGGAAGGGACTGGATTTATGGTGCAGAATTCCATTAATCTACTTTGGGACAAAGTACCTGGGAGATGCTTATTGTAAGGTAAATGAAACCAGACCAGGCAAGTGGCAACAAAGGAGCCAAAAAAATTTATTAGCGCAATCCCAGGCGAGGTTCACTGGTCCACACACTGGGGGCCTGGGAAGTTGCGCCCAGCAGGAAGGGCGACAGGCTTATCAAGGGCACTGAGAGATCTCTGAGGGCGTGATCACTGATGATTAATCCTGCTGGGTTGCTGGAGAGTACTGTGATGCATGTTTTAGGGGAGACCTGTGGCTAGAGACCTCCCATTGAATCATTTGAGTGACATTCGCCATTCTCTTCCTTGTTTGGCTTGAGTCAGGTTCCTCCAGTGAGACCTGTCCCTTCCTCTACTCTCTCCAGTCTTACACTTATTACATAGTGTACCTGTTCACTGAAACAATTTTTTTATGTTTATGTGTCCAATTATAATATAATAAAATGGTCTTCTTCCAGACATAGCTTTCCAGAACCCATTATTTTCTTCCTGTTAATGTAAGCAAAGCAGCATGTAGTTGGCTGATTGTTAATCAGCAGTTTGTAGATGTTGCTTCTTTTTCTTCTTAAACTAGGCATGTGCAACAACTTTTCTATCATGAACCACAGAACCATAAAGGAAAAATTGTATGAAACCTCAAGAAATGTTTAAAAAACTACAAAGTAGTTATCAGTGTAGTTTTAAATTTAAAATATTAAAAATGTGCAAAAAAAACCCATTACCCATATTTACACTTCCCAGTAACAAATATTTATCATCTTGGTATACTTTTATTATTAAAAAATGCTGTTATTTTGGGGCAAAAAAAAAAGAGCCCATTATAAAGAGTTCAAAACTAGAGAAAAGGATAAACATGAAAACAAAAAAATTCACTTTAAATCTTTCCAGCCCCCCAAATCATTGTTAACTACAGATAAACATCATTTTAGGGTCTATCTTTTTATGCATATATATAGAGACAGACCAACTAGAAAATTTTATTAAAGTGAAATCTTATTATAGAAACCACTTTACTGAAAAAAGTATTTTACTTCAATATAATAGAAGAAAAACTAAAGGAGTTGTTGAACTTCAAATAAATGAAAGAATTTCTTAAATGTTTCCTCTCAGATTAAGGAATTTAATAAAACAATAATCAGAATAATTTTTAAGCTGTTGCAATCTCAGACATTCTTAAACTCTCTCCCATTGCTTCCCAAATTTTGTTAGTATTTTCATATTGCCTAGAAATACATTTACATTTTTTCTGTAACTATAGTTCAATTAGTTCAGTATTCAGTGCAGTATTTACATGGATTTAATACTTATCAGGTTCTTAAAATATGGACATTTTTATATCTATGTTCTTTACTTTGATTCATTTAAAAAAATTTTCCCCAAGAAGTGCTTATGAATGTTGTACTCCCTAAATTCTGTCATGTTTGAGGAAGTGGACCCACTACACTTCCAGTCAAAAAGCATCCTGGCTGGGTACCATGTTCTCGGATCACACTTTCTTTTCTTCAGAACACTGTGAATATTACTCCATTGATTGGATATGTACTATTACGAGGAAGTCTGATATTTTCCCTTTGCTGTACATTATTTACTTTTCTGTCTGGTCACTTAAAGGAATTTTTCTGCACCTGTAATTCCAGTGATATAACTGGGCTATACTCATGTAGACTGTTCGGTATCACACTTTTCTGGAAAATGGAAGATCCTTTCAAGCTAAAATTCAGGGTTTGTACTCCTTAGTTTCAGGGAGATGCTTTTGCATCACATGTTTGAATTCATTTTCTGTTTATTTGTTGGGTTTGCTCAAGGATACCAATTATCCGCATGTTGGATTATTTTTGTTGGATCATATTTGTCTGTCTTCCATATCTATGAGTTCATCTCAAAATGTTTTTATTTCTTTTTTAACTTTATTCACCATGATTAGTTCATATTTCTTCTATGTCAGTGATTTGATTTATAGCCATACTACTGTGTTTCTTATTGTTTCTGTTTATTAATTCTTTAATGCTGATGTTGGGGGCCTCTATTTATCTCTTTAGCTCAACAGTCCCTTTTTCCATCTTGATAGGTTGCTGTTATTATCAGGTCTTTGAATCCTTGTTTTATCCAGGCCATGTGCTCCTGAAGTTATTCTATAGAGTGATGCAGTTTTCCTTCTGATCCTTGATGTTTTATTATTTAGCTATTTGTCTTTCCTTTGCTTTCTTCCTTCCTCATCATGTCATGGTTTTATAATTGCCATGCCATTTCTTTTTATTTGTTTATGTTTGGGTGGTTCCATCTAAACATTTTATTTGCTCTAATACACTGAGGGTTTTCTTGATTTTTTTCACACTATTTATAATCAATTTGTTTATTCCCCCCAACTATAGGCTGGGGCTGAGTATCCTTGTGTTTCACTCTTCTACAATCCAAGAGAAAGATAAAGTCAAGAGAGAGAGTCCAGCTGGGATGTTTCCAATTTTTGTTAGATAACTTAGGCCCTGCTCATTGTTTTGGGATGTGTTAATGGTCTAGTGTCAAGGTCTACTTTCCTGTGGGGAATATAGCCTTGGCCCTTAGACTGTACAGCCATGGAGTTTTAGGCTTTGTTTTTTTTCTATACAGCCAGTCCCTATTTCACTCCTTTTCTCTCCACCCCCAGTTACTCAATTTGAAAAGAGAAAAGATAATGACTAAGTTGTTTTTTTTCCAGGCTTGATTTGATCAACTGGACAGTATGATTTCCCGGAGTTTGGGCCTGGGCAAAAGCAAAGTGCTGCTACCTCTGTTGCATTTCACAGTCATCTGTATCTTTCTTTATTTGCCAATGTTTGAAGTTCATAATGTTATCCTAATCCTCTTTCCTTGTTTTGTAGCTGTTAGTAATTCTCCCCCCAGCTTTCAATATTTTTTTCTTTCTTATTTTGTTAGATACTGGGGAGGGGAAATACCATGACATAACTGTAATCTATAGTCTTAAAGCCATAACAAGGTATGGCAAAAATTATATTCAAGAAATAGATGACATAGATGTAAATAAGCAATTAAAATGGAGGAAGTTGGGAAGAGATATATGATGAGAATTTGAAATTCTCATTAGCAGAGAAAAACCCAAGAGAATAAAACAACAATAGAAAAGAAAGAGAAATGAGGGAAATGCAGTTTGTTCTGGAAACTGCAAAGCAGTGATAAACTGAATCGGGGGCAAGATAGACTTTCTGGGCTGAAGGCATTCATTTTGGAATTGCATTATCAGTGTGCTTTTAATTTTGGTAGATTTTTCAACCTTTGAAAAACAGTCCTTCCTGTTCTGGGAAATAGCTCAGCTGTTTTTATTTTCAAACCCTAAAGTTTGTGTTTGAAATAAAGTCTTATTTTCCTGTGTAACCTTGAAATCTTAACATTGCAAATATTCAAATATTTCAAACACTGAAGCAATGACTCAGGATTAAATTTATTTTGTGACCCAAGAATTGTTGACCCATGTGCCAACTATCTTGAGAGTTCTTGTCATCCTGTAGCATAGACTGCAGAATTAGAGAGTATCAAGAAAGCAGAGAACATCTGTATATTGGGATGGTGAAAGTGTTTGGAATGATAATGGAATCAAAATCAGGGAGAGAAGAGAAGTGGGCTCAGATATTGAGTGTGTGTAAGGTAAAATCGAGCTGAAATGACCAGGTGAGGAGGCAACAAAGGAGCCAAAAGTTTAATAGGGTGCAATCCCGGGCGATATTCACCGGTCTGGTTAGTCACAGGCTGGAGAAGTCATGCCCAGCAGACCAGGCAGTGTGTTTATAAAGAAGTTAGGGGGAGGGAGAAGACAGGTATACAGTGGCCCGAGGATTGGCTAGCCTAAGGCACATGGAGGTTTTTCATTGGCCTTTACAGTAGACAAATGACTAGAAAGTTACTATTCCTTTTCCAGGTTGGGAGGGGGCAGCAGCCAGGGATTTTGTCACGTCATCAGACTGGAACCTGTTGGTCTCTCTTCCTTATTAGGCCGGGGTTGGGGGCTTTGCTGCCCCTTTTCCTTATTTGGTGAGGGCTAAGCTGGTCTGATGTGCTCCCCCGTCCCCTCAGTGCCTCCAGCTTTACAGTGTGGGCAAGGAGTCAGGGCAGGGATGCAAAGTCCTTGCAAACATCTACCAAGGAATGTGGTAGGAACTACAAAAAAATAGGAAGTCAAATGTCCAAGCAAAAATCAGCAACCAGGCGAGCCATAGAGAACAGAAGAGGGGACAGGAAATCAGAGCTTGCTAACACGAAG